>NC_140593.1:261653899-262853899 GCF_964204655.1 Triturus cristatus
AGAATACATCGTTTCATAGAAGAGTAGCAAGCCTGCAGGAGTATAAGGTAGGAGTAGAGGGGAAGATAAATGTCAGTAGGAAGAAGAGAAGAGTAGGATGTCATTGTAACCCTTTCTCCCCTCTGTGCATTAGGTGTACCTCAACAAGAATTGCCAGTGAAGAATCACACCCTACAAAAGACTCAATAGAGAAGGCAGCAACACCACCTTGAGGTCATACACCTTCCTGAGGCAGTCTCTTCTCTTCCACTTCCCCTTTCCCCCGTGATAGTGCCGTTACCTAGTCTGGGTGACTGTACTGATGCAGGGGAATTGGGAGTAGTCGTCAATTCTGTTTCTGTGGAAATTGCGGTACCTTCTGACAGATATGTCACACATTTGCCATAAATTCTGAATGTTAGCACTCTAGTTGCTCATTAGATCACTGTAGTAAAGCTACTGCTCACCACGGAAGTCTGCTGCTGGTATTAAAAGTGCATGTTTCAGTCTGCATAATATCAGAGTTTGTTAATGAAATAGAAGAGGTTTTGAGAAGTCACTCAAAAAGTGCCCTAATTTTTCTTTCTTCAGCAGTAATCATAATTTCTATGGCAAAATGAACCCTCTCATTGTGTTCCTTTTTAAATTAAATGTTTTAAGTGTTACCAGTTTATTCCAATCAAGATGGCTTCAGGTGTGCCATACTTTTGTCATAAGTAAGACAGTGAGCGCTCTAGTTGTTCTTAAGAACACTCTGGGACATTCTGTCATTGGGCTATACTTGGGCTACATCTGGGTGATATTTGGGCTACATTTGGGCTCTTTTGTCTCTGGTGGCCATCTTGGGAGATTTATTTGTTCTGAAGTTTCCTAATTTCCTCATTTACTGCAGACTCCTCAATAGGAAATACTTTCAGTTTTTTACTTTGGTTCCATCAAGAAGGCATTCAGATGTGTCACACATTTGCCATAAATTCTGAATGTTAGCACTCTAGTTGCTCATTAGATCACTGTAGTAAAGCTACTGCTTACCAGGGAAGTCTGCTGCTGGTATTCAAAGTGCATGTTTCAGTCTGCATGTCAGAATTTTTTTATGAAATAGAAGAGGATTTGAGAAGTCAAAATGTGCCCTAATTTTCCTTTCAGCAGCACTAATCATAATTTATATGGCACAATGAAGCCCCTCATTTTGTTCCTTTGTAAATTAAATGTTTTAAGTGTTACCACTCACTTTATTCCAATCAAGATGGCTTCAGGTGCGCCATACTTTTGTCATAAGTAAGACTGTTAGCGCTCTAGTTGTTCGTTAGAACACTCTGGGACATTCTGTCATTGGGCTATACTTGGGCTACATCTGGTTGATATTTGTGCTACATTTGGGCTCTTTTGTCTCTGGTGGCCATTTCGGGAGACTTATTTGTTATGAAAATTCCTAATTTCCTCATTTACTACAGTCTCCTCAGTAGGAAATACTTTCAGTTTTTTACTTTGATTTCATCAAGAAGGCATTCAGATGTGTCACACATTTGCCATAAATTCAGAATGATAGCACTCTAGTTGCTCATTAGATCACTGTAGTAAAGCTACTGCTCACCAGGGAAGTCTGCTGCTGGTATTGAAAGTGCATGTTTCAGTCTGCATATCAGAATTTTTTTATGAAATAGAAGAGGATTTGAGAAGTCACTCAAAATGTGCCCTCATTTTTCTTTCTGCAGCATTAATCATACTTTCTATGGCAAAATGAACCCCCTCATTTTGTTCCTTTTTAAATTAAATGTTTTAAGAGTTACCACTTTATTCCAATCAAGATGGCTTTAGGTGTGCAATACGTTTGTCATAAGTAGGACTGTTAGCGCTCTAGTTGTTCTTTAGAACACTCTGGGAAGCTGCAGTAGAACACAAAGGACTCAACTGACAGTCTCTGCCCTTGTTGGATGTACATGTTTTTCTGAGAATGTCAGACTTCATTCTCACATGACTGAGAAAGATAATGTGAATTTACAGAAAATATGCTCTCAGTTTAGCTTATAGATCACCTTCCAAACCTCTTTGGGAAAAGCATGAGAAAATAGTTTTCTCTCAAACATGATTCATGATATCACAGCAGAAGGCTTTTTCACATGGTACAATCACCTTAGAACACACCATGATTCCTAAAATGAGTATGGTACCATCAACAAATGATTTATAATGTAACTAAAGTCTTAAAACCTTCTATTAACTGCAATGCTTTTTAATGAGGTGCTATCATGTATTGGTCCCAAGATGGCTGCCAACACTTCTTGGATGAAGTACTGACAGCCAATCAGATCTCACGATGAGATGTGTGGTTAGGCTCCACCCAGATATATCTATCTTTTTAACTGTAATTTTCTCAGGAACTACTGAACGGATTTACACCATTTAAGAAAAAGGCATGAGTCTGAACTGAGGACTACCTCTTTGCCAAATTTGGAGTAATTCCGTTCAGCAGTTCGGGCTGTAGCTGCATCAACAGGTCCTATGGGAAAATGCATGGGGAAAACGTGTTTTGGGACCCCCCTTTTTTCTCAAACCCTGCTTGACGAATCACCGTGAAATTTTCAGGATAGGAGCGGACCGGAGCTGGCCAAATGTTTGGAAAATTTCGTGAAGATTTGTCAATCGACGCCAACGTTATTCCAAATAGAATGTTGCGGATTTCCTATGGAAAATAGGTCCTAACTATAACTACCTACTGGCGACCAGTAGGTAATATATATATATATATTCACTGAAAAAACCATAGGTTTCACACACGTTATAGTTAGGAATTAGCATTTAAAAAACCTTGCAAATTTACTGAAAAAACCAGAGGTTTCACACATGTTATAGTTAGCTGGACATTTTACTCATACAAAACCATTGAAATTTCCCCGTTATAGTTAGTTCAGCTAACTATAACTCGCGCGCCCGCAATCCACTGCTGATGATGTCACATATTACATCACTCATGACATGGTCAGTGACATCACTCATGACATCACTGATGACATCTCAAATGACATCACTGATGACATCACTGATGACGTCATCCATTGAGTATGTGTTTCTGAACAATTTTAATATGTTTAATATATATAGGGAAAGGCCTGTTGAAGAATGAGTGGGTGTAAAAGTGTGTAAATGGATGATTTTCTGTGGTGCGTAACATGATTCTATAAGTGAGTCATTAAATGTATCTTACTGCAGACTAGTAACTAAACTGTGTAAATGTCTTTATGTGTCTGTATGTTGGTGTATAAGTGGCTGCATGGTTTTGTGAATAGCTATATGACTGTCTATATAAGTTATTGATTGCTTGTCTCAGTATCTGTATGGGTTCCTGAGTGTTTGTGTGGGTAGGGTGTGTGTGACTCTATGCATAGATGTGTGAGTGGGTGATTCTATGGGTGCATGGTTTTAAGAGTGCATCTGTGATGGACTGTATGGTTGAGTGAGTGTATGTATGGGTGTGTTAGGGATTGAATGTATATCTCAGTGGTACATTTGTGACTAACTACATATGTGAAAGGCAGTATATGTGCGTGTAAGAGTATATAAGTGGGTAGATGTGAGAGTGTGTGATTGTGAAAGTGACTGCATGGATGAGTGTGTGCTTGTATCAATGATTCTATAAGAGTGTAAGAATGTGATACTATTTTTATGACTAAGTGAACTTGAGTGTGTATAACCGCATAGGTGAGTAAATGGGAGTGTGATTATTTGCATGACTGAGTAGGTGTAAGAGTAGCTCTATGGATACTTGTTAGTGTGTGAGTGTCTATATAAGTGTATAAATGTATATGATAGTTTTGTATGGAGTGACTGTAAGTATGAGTGACTGTACAGGTGAGTGAGTGGAGGTGTATGAAGACCTAAGAGTTAATAAGTGGGTATGTAGTTATTGGTATTGCAGTATGTATGGTTTTGAGAATGGAACTCTTAAATTTTGAGTCGGTGTATCAAAGGTTATATTAGGGTGTGAGAAGATGTGGTAATTTATCACATGGATGACGTCATCTGTGATGTTATCAGTGAAGTCATTTGAGATGTCATCAGTGATGTCATGAGTGATGTCACTGACCATGTCATGAGTGATGTAATATGTGACGTCATCAGCAGTGGATTGCGGGCGCGCGAGTTATAGTTAGCTGAACTAACTATAACGGGGAAATTTCAATGGTTTTGTACGAGTGAAATGTCCAGCTAACTATAACATGTGTGAAACCTCTGGTTTTTTCAGTGAATTTGCAAGGTTTTTTAAATGCTAATTCCTAACTATAACGTGTGTGAAACCTATGGTTTTTTAAGTGAATTTGTAAGGTTTTTTAAATCCTTTATTTTTCTTTTGATTTTTTTTTTAAACAATATGCTACCTATGTATATAATCATTGATTTACTGTATCCTGCAATATAGAAAGGTTCACCTTTTTTAAATAAATGGTTAGATATAGTTGAATAACATAGTTAATATCTTCTACAAACCTTTATTTTTTTTCAGGATTTTTTTTTAGGAATTTTTTCCGTGCGTGTACGGTAAGCTTACGGTACGCGCAAGGTACGCTTTATGTACGGTGCGCGTACGTAATATTTATGCTCCGTGTGCGCATGCGTACGTGATTTACGTACGTGTCCGTACTTCCTGTGCGAAGCGTAAGCGCTTGCTCCCTGCGCGCACGCACATTACGCGGAACCGCCGTACGTGCGTGCGCGCGTGGGCGCGTGGGCGCGTGCCTCTAATGTGCATGCGCGTGTGCGCGTGTGTTATGTACGCGCATGCGTACTTTTACCGTGCGCGTGCGGTAAGCGTACGGAGCACGCACGGTAGGTCATGTGATCCAGAAACAACACTTTTCATTGGTTTAAACTTGTTTCATATCCAGAAACGTCCAACACCACACCCATTCCCCTCATTACTGCTTGTGATTCCCTAGGAGAAGGAGCTGAATTGTCTTTGGGATACAATGGCAGAGCAGCAGTCCTCTTCTGGGAGTGAGCAGGGCAGCAGCATCATCAGACAGAGAAGGAGGAAACAGAAGAATTCTTTTGTCTGGGAATATTTCACATTTCCAGAGGGGCAGAAAAAGGTCAATGCTCCATTAGTCACCTGCTCACTTTGTGAGCGTGTCTTATCTAGAGGTAATCCAAGGAAGAAGTATTCCTTTGGAAATTTGACACATTAGGGATGTACATCCCAGGACTTTTGCTCGACATACTGAAGCAAACCCTCCAGTAAGTCACCCGAGCACATCCGCAGAAGCTCAGCCGAGTACATCTCCGGCAGCTCAGCCGAGCACTTCCTCTGCGGTGGGAGCATCACCCTCTTCTGCTCCTCTGGAAATCTACCCTCGGTTTCAGAGAGTACATATAAGGTGCAACACTTGTTACTCTCTTATTGCTATGGGGGAATCTAGTATTCCTCTAAAAGACAATAAGATTGAGCAGCACAAGTGGGGTCCCTTTTAATATTCCCATTCTTTCTTTCCTCTGTCCCTGTATTAACACAAGGGCTCTTTTAAGAGCCATCCTACCTCACAATTTTTTTAAAATTTATTTTATCAGTTTTTAAAAAAAAGATGTTTTACCGTACGCGCACCTTTTTTTTTTTTTTTAAATAAAATAATTATTTCACCCTTCAATGTACTTGAGGGACCACAAGGGAAATGACAAAAGCAGAGTGAGGAGAAGTGAAAACAAGGGACTACGAAAGTAAATGTGCGATAAATACAGATATTTCAAACTCACCTGACCAACTTAATTATCAATAAATGGTTTTTTTTAATTGCTAGAAAAAAGGATTAATTTTCCTAAAGTTTCTTTCTCAATCTGTAACAAAAGAAAAAAAGTATTAATATTTAACAATACATTTTAGAATACAGTACACATATTTTCATATTTAACAAAGACATGTTTTGCCCTTTTTTTGCTGTTTTCAGAATATATTGAATTTCACTGCAAATTGTGAAACCAATTGCATTCATCACTTAACAGCGAGCAAAAAAATTAACAATCTGAAAGATTGTTTAAAAAAAGCCCTGAATCTCTTCTCAGTAAAACATACCTTGATAGAAATATAATATATATATTAAAAATATCATCTAACAACAATAACTATTTGTAATAAATAACGTCAGTAAATCTTGTTGCTTAAGCTCATACACCCAAATAATATCTGTCAAAGAAGTCCACAAGAGAAATTTTTACCTTTCCATGAGGCCAAATGGTAATTTTTAAATTCTTTTTGGATGAAATATCCAAAGGTAATCCAATAAAATCGCAAAAAATTATTTGTTTAGATGTTGCAATTTGTATCTAAAATTTTGGTTTTAGAAAAAATAAATAGGAATTTGGTAATTCTGCAGGCAAACGTTGCTTGAAAATCAATTGAGAATCATTACACAGTGTCCAGCCTTTTTCACATTTAAGATAAACTGTGTAATGACCAGAAGTTATCGAAGGTCTATCATGGAAAATTATTGCAACTGCAACAAAAGTTTTTCCTGATATTGATAATTGTTTTCCTACAAACTTCTTTATAGAAGTGTCCAATTTTGTTCCATCAGCTCTACAACGTCGCATCATTAAAATTACATACTGTCCATATTTCTTTAAAAATAACATTGAAAACATGTCTGATTTACATTCAGAACATTCCATGCTGTGATTGGCATCTTTAACTAATTTACTAAAAGTGACTGATTGACTCTCTGGTAATGTTAAATATATGAACCTTTCAGAATCAATATTAGAGCTGCTTGTGTTGAAACAGTTTTCACAAATATGTTCCCATTTATAAGAGAGACCAAACATATTTTCTATTTCTACCCCTTCTTCTTCCAGTACCATAAGAATATACATCAAGAATTCCTGTGCATCTTGCTGGACATTTTGAGTAAACTGTGTACTTCCTGAACATATATCTAAAAGTTTTCTAACATCAGAAGCACTTTCTATTTTAGTTTTATCATTACTCAGCTTATCAAAAAGAAAACTCAGCAGAGAACAGAATCTTTTTTCATGATTTAGTATTATCTGCTCTTGCAAACTTTCAAGATAAAATACAACATTCAGCACTACATTAGCGTAGCAGTTGACACTAGAGCTATTTTCAAAATGACAACCAACAACCTCTTCAGCATTGTCCTTTTTCTTTTTACTTGCAATCACATCACTCTCCTTTTGTTTTCTCTTCTGTACATCCTCATTACAGATATTCTCAATTCCCCTTTTCCGACAAACAACACGTTTTTCAAACACATGATACTGACCTAAATGAGGAGCATAGCTTCTTCTTAATCTATTATATTCCTTTACACAGTTTGCATCAGCACTAACTTTTGAGTCATCAAAGTCTATCATGAATAGACCAGATAATGTTTTCACTCATGCCAAAGCAACATATGCCATACCTTCTTTGAACACAGTTGAACCAATGTTTACAAAAGCACCATCTACAGTTAATCCTTGAGATTTGTGAATAGTTACAGCATATGCTATAGAAAACGGAAACTGCTTCCTACGTACATATAAGTCTTTCACAAGCAAGAAACGAACTGAACAACAACAAATGTCTTTAACCTCTTCAATCTGATCAAATATTATTTTTAAAAATTCAATTCCATCTTTTTTCTGGTATTTCACAAAACCCACAACTTTACCCATAGCTCCATTCACTAAACCTTTTTGTACATCCAAATTTCTTCTTAAAAATACTCGACAGTTCATACAAACATAAAGATTTTTTTCTAATCCAGCTGTTTTCGAAATGTTCTTCTCTAGAGAATTCAATTTATTTTTCAGTTTGCCTGTTAATGTAATAGTAATTCCTTCATGCTGAATTTTGTCCACTGCTTCCATTTTCTTAATCTCTTCCTTTTCCAATTTCAAAAGTTCCTCATTGAATATCGAGCATACACGTAGTGTTGGCATTAAGCAGATTACAGTATTTTTTACTGCAATGTTCTGGTATATTTTCTCTGCAACTATTTCTTCATTTGGAAATAAATTATGTAGCATCCGACTCTGTAATGCTTCTCTGCCAACTTCTGTAAGTAGTCCAATTCTGATATCTTTCAGAATACTTGCATAATCTTCATCGTTTGCTTGCCTCATATTGGTAGTGAGTTCTTTGTACCCAAAGAATGACCTAATATTCGCATTACCAATACTTCCTAATGACTTCTTTGCATCTTCATGTGTCACAGTATTAAACACTGGTTGTCCTTTAACTGTAGTGAGCTGCAGAAGATCCCCAAAAACTATAACATGTTTTCCTCCAAATAACACGTCATAGTCTCTCTTTAGAATTTGCTGCATTCTTAAATGCACAAAGGCAAGCATTAAGTTTGATACCATGCTTACCTCATCAATAATGAGAACTTGCATCTTCTTCAACACTCTTGAAACTTCGAAGCATGCTTCTCCTGTTAACTTGTGATATTCTATTTTGTTCTCATGCTCCACTGGTAACATTAGCAAGCGATGTAAGGTAATTCCTTTTATGTTATATGCTGCTAACCCAGTTGGAGCAGTAACAACACAAGACAAAGTTGAATCTGTTTTTTGCTGTAGGTAGCTTCGGATGACTTTAATTAAGAATCTTTTTCCAGTTCCAGCTTGTCCACTCACATACATCCTGATTGGTTCAAATGATGCACATGAGCACTCTTTCTTTTCATGTAGTAATCCATGATCAATTTTTTTGTGACTTCTTCATGAATTTGTTTTTGTTCTTCATTCAGTTGCTGTTCCAAATATGTTAAGTCTACTAAATCTTCCTGAGCTTGATTCATAGCTGTTTCCACTTCAGTCATTGCTATTGCAGCTTCATTTTCTACGATTGGTTGTCCTAGGGGATCTTGACTGAGTGTTCCAGAACTTTGGCTGTCTTGAGAGCTGTCTCTAGCTACTTCAGCTGCAATTGTAGCTTCCTGTTCAATTTCTTCATTTAACATTTGCACATAATTTGTGAAAGTACTGCATTCAATCGTATCTTTACATGCATTAAAGGAATCTTCATAGCTGTGAAAATCTCCAAGTAATTCATCATCTGAACGCCATGGTTTAAACAGCTGTAAAAGTGCTAAGTAGTAAAATTCCTTTTAGTCAGGAGTGTCGCAACTCAGCATCCTGTGATTAATCAAGCTTCCTTTTGTTTGCTTCACCAAACATTCTTCCTCACCAATGACTTTATATTTTCTATTGTTGATGTCTTCTGTGGCTTTCCGTGTAAAAAATGTAGTTCTGCAGCACTTCATAGAGACACATGTTCTCAAGATGACGACTTCTTTTTCGGTAAAATGTGTCCAACGTGTTTGATTTCAAAATATCTGTACTTTCCGGGTTATTCTCTGCCAAATATTCAATTTCTCCAACAGATTTCAGTACCCGATTTCGCATTCCTGCAAGGCCTAAACTTACCCAAATTATTCTTCTGGATTTGGAGTACAGACTTGCAGATGATAACCTATCTGAGCATTCGTAGGATCCAATTTCTCGATCCGATAACATATTTAAACTGAAACTGTATAGCTTTTTACTGACAGTCTTCTTGTGAGAAATCTCTTCCCACATTTCCTTCAATTCAGTTTTCTCAGATTTAGTGATGTAAGATGTGACATACCGAGCAACAGCAATAGAATTGTCAGCTACATACTGAATATCCATGTTAGCATTCCACATGGATAAAATGACTGGGTTGTAGTCATTTATATATTTTGACTCTTCTTTTCTTCTTAGGTTGTAGGTATTTTTAGGCGATTTTCTTGTAATAGTATGTCGCACAGCTGACATAAAACTGTTGACTCTTCCTTTTGAAAGAACAGGTCGTGGAAATCCAAATCGACATTTTGTGTAGAATTTTTCTTTACTCTTGTACTTTCGTCAACAGTATTTTCCACACCGATGACTTTGGAAACGTAAAACTTGCTCTTTTAAGTGTTTCTCTTCTGCGCTTTTAGGTATAGCACATGTTGCATATCCTTCGATGAAACTTAAAACTGCATCATCAGAATCTGTTCCAAATTTTGGGGCATCCTTGATCCACAACAGCATATGAATATGAGGAGCACCTCTTGCTTGGTACTCTTTTCTCCAAAAGAAATCCACAACTTCTCCAAGAGGTGGATTTTTTTTATTGCAGATGAAGGACATCATAGCCTCAAATCTATGATTGAAATATCTGCAAACATTAACCGGATCCAATGAGCACAATTCTCCTGCTGTCTTGTATTGGATGTTTTCAATATTTGAATTTGCCTCTCGAAGAAAATCCAGAAGATCATCCCAAGCGTACTCAGCACAGCTTAGGGTGAGAAACCATGTAGGAGTTCCTAAATTCCGTAACATACACTTCAATTCTCCATGGCGTCGGTACCAATATTCATTTGTCCCACGCTGACAAGCCATTAATTTAATCAATTGAGATTCCAAATGATCATCTCGCTGTTGCACTTTGTTCATAAAATCCTTTGCAGACACATTACGTAGATGTACTCCAGTTTTCAAAATGTGATTTACTGCATAAGATAGTGCTGACAAGTCACTTTCAAATAAAAGATGGAACAAATAAGGAATACTTTGACGAAATCTGGGATCTTCTGCATATAAGTAGTCCGATACTCAGAAGCAGGAATATGTACTGGATGTTCATCATATCGTCCACCTTTTCCTGTAGGAAACAGCTGGGGAAAACAACGAGCTTCCAAGCTCTCCTCCCATACACTCACGGGAGTTCCTTGTGCTTTTTTCATCTGAAACAGATCAATAGTATTTGCCAGAACTTCTTTTGAATGAAGAGGATGTATGCTGAAATGTTCATAAATTTCTTCTTCTTTTCACTTATCCACTTTTTCAATTTGCCCAGCTGGTATTCCTGAGTCTGGTAGTAAAACTTCTTCATCTTCATCCATATAAATTGTTTCATACCATGTAATATTTCTTTTCAAATATAAATTTGCTCTTTGTACTTTTCGTACATCTACCAGCTCCTGCCAAATTTTCTTGTTCTTTGTTGGTACTCCATTAACCAAAATAACTAATGGTTCAGTTTCCAATCTATCTGCATCAATAGTTTCCATATTTTTTTTCAAATCCAATGGCAAATAGACAACTCTTCCTTTCAAACCTCTTTGTAAATCCGAAGGAGGTAATTTGCCTGTTTTGGGCTCCATACGAACTATAGTCTGAAAAGGATGGACACATTGAATGAGTATAGACTCATACGTATTTAAATCACTAAGTTCTGCAGGAATTTCAACCAATTCTAAATTATTATGTACAGCTCTTGCTAGCATTTTATTTTCTTCTAACTTGTTATAACAGTATTTACAAATACGGTGACATTCACCCAAATCAAAACAATCTTCCAGAAAAAAATATGTAGCAAAATCCAACCACTTAGTATTATTTCCTTTTTCACTTTTTTTATAGAGATCAACATACCTTGTTTGATTTTTATAATGGCTTCTCCGGCAACAAATACAAGTAATATTTGGTATTTCATTAGAGATGATAGTAAATTTTGTCATTTGATCTTCAAAATTTTTACTAATAGTAGGTTCTACATTCTCTTCCACATTTTCTTCAATTACTGTGTCATTATCGGCACTTTCTTGTTCCGGACCAAAGTAACAAAACTGAATTTTATCAGTAACCTTCTCTACATCTGATACAGATCCACGGAACAGAGCCCTATTCAACTCATTTAACTTTAGTGCTGGACTTTTAGCAAAATACAATCTTCTCACAAACTTTCTCATTTCAGTATGATGAACTGCCAGCATCCTAAAATGGTGAAAAACACTTTGGCAAACTTTCCTAGAAAGACAAGCCAGAGAATGTCCTTGCAAACCAGTATTCTCTCTCACTCTACATGGATCTAGTCTTTGAAGCACCTTAATCTTCTGTTTAACACTTTTTTTTACTATATTCTCTTAGAACATAATTTATCAATAGATTCCTGTCGTACAGTACAAATACTACTACAATTCCAAGTGTACACTGGGGCTTTAGGACATCTCCCCATAACCTCATCAGCTATCACTTCTTCCTCATTTCTTGGAACTATTTTCTCCTTTTCCATTATACATCATCTTTCACTTCATAAGCACGACCTCTGGTGTCAACTGCATGCAGCAAACCATTACTTTGAAGATAACTCTCTTCATTAAAAAATGGTTCAGTACTTGAACTATGCATCCATTCTCCTAAAAACACTTTACAAAAGTTATTTCTTTTCACTACTCTTTTCGTTTTGCTTTGTGACTTCATTACATTGACCATTTTATCTAATGTACGGATCCTGTTCAAAATTAAAATGAATAGTTTTCTTTAAAATCTAAAGCCTTAGCTACAATTGATTCAATATCTTTTTTTCGCTTATAAAATTTCGCTTTCTTCTTATATTTTTTCACATCCTTTAGCAAATTGGACATCCCTCTTCTCTGAAACATTTTTCTACGAATGTCTTTAAATGCTGTTTTTCTTTTTAAGTCAATCTTTATTGCTTCTAATTGTACATTAGCATTTTGTAATTTCTCACTTTTGTCCTGTTGTTTTCTACTTGAAACTCTATTTGCAGTGGGGACATTTTTCAAATTTGTTCTTATTTTGAAGATATTTTTTTAAAAATCCTTGGTTTGCTTACCAGAAGACTTTTTCTTTTTTCCAACATGAGGATCTTCAACTAATTTGTGTCTGCAGTTGTCTTCAAATATAAATGTTTTTTCTGTTCTTTTCTCTTCCTTGATTTTATAGGCATCTTTAACTTATTTCACTGTTGTTCAGCAATACCTGAAAGAAACTAAAAAAAAATACCTTTATGTAATTTAAATTTATTACTATATTTTTTTTGTGCTTTTCAAATCTTATAAAACTATCTACCCCTTTCCTACAAGTGAAAAACACAATAAAACCATCACAAATTAAAGCTTCCCCTTTCCTACGAATGTAATTCTAAAAGAACCAGAATACCACAAATTAAAACTCAGACAACAATTCCTGTGTGCGCACAGACTCATGTTGTGATTCTAGGCAGAAAATGAAATTTGATTTGCAATTTGAAAGCACACTTACTATTGTGGTAGAGCAAGTGATAATTACTGTAACAGTCTGACACATTTTCATTATTTCTTTCAGAAACAGAAAACAGCACTTGCCCAAACAGCATGATAGCATGAACATGCGCAACCTGAATGATATGGTACACTCTAGCAAAGGAAATGAGCCTTGGTGAGGTTCAATGTATTAGCGTTACTCACTGCTATCTGAAACATTACACAGCGCTGAATAGTAAGCATGACTGTACATGAGAAACAGCTTGCTCTCTGCTAAGATTGTCCTTCTGGAGACTGTCTACTGTCAGGTGCAAAAGAAATCTGCATGGACGCGTGCACAACTGCATAAACATTGGAGACATGTATGTAACACTACATGTGTGGTAAGGGTTAATTGGACTTTTGAACATGTACAAACTACATGACCCATTGCAGGAGTGGAAGTAAAATCTACCATGTTGATGTCAAATGTGTTTGCATTGCCCTCTCATTTGTGACATATTAATTTGGGCTCAATGCTAGCCATCACAGTTCAATAAAACAAGCTGCCCCTTTCCTGCGAATGCAATTCTGAAAGAACCAGAGTAACACGAATTGTATCTCTGAGAACAATTCCTGTGTGCGCACAGACTCATGGTGTGATTCTAGGCAGAAAACGAAATTTGATTTGCAATTTGAAAGCACACTTACGACTGTGGTAAAGCAAGTGATAATTACTGTAACAGTCTGACACATGTTCATTATATTTTTCAGAAACAGAAAACAGCACATGCCCACACTGCTTTTTGAGACCATGAACATGTGCAACCTGAATGATATACTACACTCTAGCAAAGGAAATGAGCCGTGGTGAGGTTCAATGTATTAGCGTTACTCACTGCTATCTGAAACACCACACAGCACTGAATAGTAAGCTTGACTGTACATGAGAAACAGCTTGCTCTCTGCTAAGAGTGTGCTACTGGAGACTGTCTACTGTCAAGTGCAAAAGAGATCTGCAGTGATCCTTGTGCAACTGTATAAACATTGGAGACATGTATGTAACACTACATGTGTGGTAAGGGTTAATTGGACTTTTGAACATGTACAAACTACATGACCCATTGCAGGAGTGGAAGGAATATCTACCATGTTGATGTCAAATGTGTTTGCATTGCCCTCTCATTTGTGACATATTAATTTGGGCTTAATGGTAGCCATCACAGTTCAATAAAACAAGCTTCCCCTTTCCTACGAATACAATTCTGAAAGAACCAGAGTAACACGAATTGAATCTCTGAGAACAATTCCTGTGTGCGCACAGACTCATGGTGTTATTCTAGGCAGAAAACGAAATTTGATTTGCAATTTGAAAGCACACTTACGACTGTGGTAGAGCAAGTGATAATTACTGTAACAGTCTGACACATTTTCATTATATTTTTCAGAAACAGAAAACAGCACATGCCCAAACTGCTTTTTGAGACCATGAACATGTGCAACCTGAATGACATACTACACTCTAGCAAAGGAAATGAGCCTTGGTGAGGTTCAATGTATTAGCGTTACTCACTGCTATCTGAAACACCACACAGCACTGAATAGTAAGCTTGACTGTACATGACAAGCAGCTTGCTCTCTGCTAAGAGTGTGCTTCTGGAGACTGTCTACTGTCAAGTGCAAAAGAGATCTGCATTGATCCTTGCACAACTGCATAAACATTGGAGACATGTATGTAACACTACATGTGTGGTAAGGGTTAATTGGACTTTTGAACATGTACAAACTACATGACCCATTGCAGGAGTGGAAGGAAAATCTACCATGTTGATGTCAAATGTGTTTGCATTGCCCTCTCATTTGTGACATATTAATTTGGGCTCAATGCTAGCCATCACAGTTCAATAAAACAAGCTGCCCCTTTCCTACAAATGCAATTCTGAAAGAACCAGAGTAACACAAATTGTATCTCTGAGAACAATTCCTGTGTGTGCACAGACTCATGGTGTGATTCTAGGCAGAAAACGAAATTTGATTTGCAATTTGAAAGCACACTTACGACTGTGGTAGAGCAAGTGATAAATACTGTAACAGTTTGACACATTTTCATTATATTTTTCAGAAACAGAAAACAGCACATGTCCAAACTGCTTTTTGAGACCATGAACATGTGCAACCTGAATGACATACTACACTCTAGCAAAGGAAATGAGCCTTGGTGAGGTTCAATGTATTAGCGTTACTCACTGCTATCTGAAACACCACACAGCACTGAATAGTAAGCTTGACTGTACTTGAGAAACAGCTTGCTCTCTGCTAAGAGCAAAAGAGATCTGCATTGATCCTTGTGCAACTGCATAAACATTGGAGACATGTATGTAACACTACATGTGTGGTAAGGGTTAATTGGACTTTTGAACATGTACAAACTACATGACCCATTGCAGGAGTGGAAGGAAAATCTACCATGTTGATGTCAAATGTGTTTGCATTCCCCTCTCATTTGTGACATATTATTTTGGACTCAATGCTAGCCATCACAGTTCAATAAAACAAGCTGCCCCTTTCCTACGAATGCAATTCTGAAAGAACCAGAGTAACACGAATTGAATCTCTGAGAACAATTCCCGTGTGTGCACAGACTCATGGTGTGATTCTAGGCAGAAAACGAAATTTAATTTGCAATTTGAAAGCACACTTACTACTGTGGTAGAGCAAGTGATAATTACTCTCAACACCAGCGACACTCTAGATCCGCTCACCTCAAATGTCTGCTTTTCTATCAAAGTTTTTAAGCATAGGATTAGCACAGTGCTATCCACGCCGAGATAGAAATGGACAAAGTATTTTGCCATTTTTACAGGAAAGTCTTTAAGCATAGGACTAGCACAGTGCTGTCCTTGCCGAGCTGTAAAATGACAAAAGCAATTTACCACTCCAGGCACAGTATTACAGCTTTGAATTGGTAAAATACCAACCAAGCCAACCTGAAATGAATAAAAGCAACCGCTGACACAGTGTCTGAAGAGCTCTAATTAGAGCTCTTCAGAGAGGTATAGCTTTGTCCAGACACAAGGGAGCACCCAGTATAAGTCAAAAGAATACCATTTCAGGCATCGAGTGACGAATAATTTATGCAAAATTGTTGAGAGTGCTCTGTACAGGAGCTGCTTTCCACCTAAACTTGAGAACTACCCAGAGTTCTCTGCTTCTCTTTTTTTGCATAATTTATTCGTCACTCTATGCCTGAAATGGTATTCTTTTGACTTATACTGGGTGCTCCCTTGTGTCTGGACAAAGCTAAAAATCGCGTAAAATCGCGTAAAAATCAAAGCTACCAAGTACCCAATGTACGAGGAGCACTACAAGTCCCATAAGCCCATCCAGGGCGTGCATCCATGCATTTAAGGGGGCGGTGCCTTACGCGCTCTTTTTGAACTGCCAAAGCCTCTGAAGAGAAGTGGGGACACTTCGAAACGCGTCAGGCATCCAGGGCAGTTTGAACAGTGAAAGGAATCGTTGTGGTGGAGGCGTGCTTACCTATGAATGGCTCCTTGTGTGCAGCTGAGGCCCGAGTGCTCCTCGTACGTTGGGTACTTGGTAGCTTTGATTTTTACGCGGTGACCCAGCCGCGGGAGGAGCACCACCCTGAGAGAAGTGGGGGCCATGCGGTCTTTAATATTGGGCCGATATCGTGGGGCAGCAGCCTACAGATCTTGCACGAACCACGCACAGCGAGGCCCATCTGTGGGCTCGAAGAAGTTGCCAGCTGAACATTTGCGCAACGTAAGGCACTACAAGTCCCATAAGCCCATCCAGGGCGTGCATCCATGCATTTAAGGGGGCGGTGCCTTACGTGCTCTTTTTGAACTGCCAAATCCTCTGAAGAGAAGTGGGGACACTTCGAAACGCGTCAGGCATCCAGGGCAGTTTGAACAGTGAAAGGAATCGTTGTGGTGGAGGCGTGCTTACCTATGAATGGCTCCTTGTGTGCAGCTGAGGCCCGAGTGCTCCTCGTACGTTGGGTACTTGGTAGCTTTGATTTTTACACGGTGACCCAGCCACGGGAGGAGCACCACCCTGAGAGAAGTGGGGGCCATGCGGTCTTTAATATTGGGCCGATATCGTGGGGCAGCAGCCTACGGATCTTGCACGAACCACGCACAGCGAGGCCCATCTGTGGGCTCGAAGAAGTTGCCAGCTGAACATTTGCGCAACGTAAGGCACTACAAGTCCCATAAGCCCATCCAGGGCGTGCATCCATGCATTTAAGGGGGCGGTCCCTTACGCGCTCTTTTTGAACTGCCAAAGCCTCTGAAGAGAAGTGGGGACACTTCGAAACGCGTCAGGCATCCAGGGCAGTTTGAACAGTGAAAGGAATCGTTGTGGTGGAGGCGTGCTTACCTATGAATGGCTCCTTGTGTGCAGCTGAGGCCCGAGTGCTCCTCGTACGTTGGGTACTTGGTAGCTTTGATATAAATATATATATATATATATATATATTATCTACTGGCGGTCGCCAGTAGATAGTTATAGTTACAACCTAGTTTCCACAGGAAATCTCAAAATTCTATTTTGAATAACTTTGGCGCCGGTTGACGAATCCTCGCGAAATTTTCAAAACTAATGGGGCGCTCCGTTCAGCTCCTACCTTGAAAGTCTCGGGGTGATTCGTCAAGCGGGGGCCGTGAAAAAGGGGGGTCCCAAAACGCGTTTTCCCCATGCATTTTTCCATATGACCTTTAGTCGCAGCTACAGCCCGAACGGCTGAACAGAATTACGTGAAATTTGGCAGAGAGGTAGCCATAAGGTCAAGGAAGTGCCTTTTGCAGGTCTGGTGTAAATCTGTTCAGTATTACCTGAGAAAATTGCATTTAAAAGCATATCAATATCTATACGCGCGCGCACTGTGCGCGCACCCTGCCGTGCGCGAGCACAATTTTGATTGGTTGTTAGATGTCGGTAAACATTCGAATCGGTCCAAACCAGGAAGTGTCGGCCGCCATTTTGTCTCTCGCAGTCTGAGGGGGTGAAAAAAAAAGGTGGAGAACGTGAAAAGGGGGCAGAGTGGACAGTTCCTGACCCCCTAGCCTTGGTCAGGGGGTCACAGAAGGACCCCCAAGGGCAAAAAAATATTATAATTTTTTTACAAAATTGTGAGGGGCGTGCACGTTGCGCGCACGGCGAACCGTGGGCGCTCGGTGAGCGAAGCGCACCGAGCGCCCACAGCGAGCGCACGGTGTGCGGAGCGCACCGTGTGCGCACGGTGCGCGCACCGTGAAAAACCTGAAAATAAATAAATAAATAAATACATAACTTAGCATTTAAAAAACCGTACAAATTCACTGAAAAAACCATAGGTTTCACACACGTTATAGTTATGAATTAGCATTTAAAAAACCTTGCAAATTCACTTAAAAAACCATAGGTTTCACACATGTTATAGTTAGCTGGACATTTCACTCGTAAAAAACCAATGAAATTCCCCCGTTATAGTTAGTGCAGGCAACTATAACTCACGCGACCACAATCCTCTGCTGATGACATCAGATATTACATCACTGATGACATATGTGTCTTTATGAAAAATAAAAATTTGTAATATATGTATAGCTAAAGATTAATGGAAGAAGACATGGGTAAATAAGTGTCTAAATACAGTGATGTAATATCTGACGTCATCAGCAGAGGATTGCGGTCGCGTGAGTTATAGTTGCCTACACTAACTATAACGGGGGAATTTCATTGGTTTTTTACGAGTGAAATGTCCAGCTAACTATAACATGTGTGAAACCTAGGTTTTTTTAAGTGAATATATATATATATATATATATATATATATATTCACTGAAAAAACCATAGGTTTCACACATGTTATAGTTAGCTGAACATTTCACTCGTAAAAAACCATTGAAATTCCCCCGTTATAGTTAGTGCAGGCAACTATAACTCACGCGACCGCAATCATCTGCTGATGCTAATACTGTATTTAGACACTTATTTGCCCATGTCTTCTTCCATTAAATTTTAGCTATACATATATTACAAATATTTTTTTTTCATAAAGACACATATGTCATCAGCAGAGGATTGCGGTCGCGTGAGTTATAGTTGCCTGCACTAACTATAACGGGGGAATTTCAATGGTTTTTTACGAGTGAAATGTCCAGCTAACTATAACATGTGTGAAACCTATGGTTTTTTCAGTGAATTTGCAAGGTTTTTTAAATGCTAATTCCTAACTATAACGTGTGTGAAACCTATGGTTTTTTCAGTGAATTTGTACGGTTTTTTAAATGCTAAGTTACTTTACGCCGTTCGTGGCGTGCGCGCCCACTTCACGCAGTTTGTTCCGTGCGCGCACAGTGCGCTTCGCGCACCGTGCGCGCACAGTGAGCACGCGGTGCGCTTCGTGCACCGCGCGCCCACTTTACGCAGTTAGTGCCGCACGGTGGGCACGCGGTGTGCTACACGCACTGCGTGCCCACGTTACGCTGGATGGGCCATGTATGCACGATGCCCTTCGCGCACGGTCTGCACACGGAGGACATATTATGCGCTTCGTTGTGAAAGGTTGTCTATTAATTGTTCAGTATTATTATATGCCATGCACAAAAGGTGCTCTTCGGGCACCTTTTGCACACGGGGTGGGGAAAAAGTGGATAGTGTTTTTTTTTTATTTATTTTTGACCGTACGCGTACGGTAAGCGCAATCGGCGATTTTTCGGAAAAAAAAAAAATTACATTTTTGACGTTGGGGGTTCTTTTGAGACACCCTAACCATGACTAGGTGGTTAGGAGCTGTCTAGCCTGCCCCTTTTCATGTGATCCGACTTTGTTTTCCCTCTCCCCCCTCAGAGTGCGAGAGAGAAAATGGCGGCCGACACTTCCTGGTTTTGACCGATTCGAATGTTTACTAAGATCTAACAGCCAATCAGAATCGCGCTCGCGCACAGCACCGTACGCGTACGGTAAGCTTACAGTAAGCGCACGGTAAGCGCACGGTAAGCTGCCACAGATATATATATTGATTTAAATGCTATTTTCTCAGGAACTACTGAACAGATTTACACTTCCTTGACCTGTTGACTACCTCTCTGCCAAATTACAAGTAACTCTGTTCAGCCGTTCGGGCTGTAGCTGTGTCTAAAGGTCCTATGGAAAAATGCATGGGGAAAACACGTTTTGGGACCCCCCTTTTTTCTCAGTCCCCGCTTGACGAATCCCCCCGAGACTTTCAGGGTAGGAGCGGAGCGTAGCGCCCCATTAGTTTTGAAAATTTCGCGAGGATTCGTCGACCGGCGCCAAAGTTATTCAAAATAGAATGTTGCGGTTTTCCTATGGAAACAGGGTCCTAACTATAACTACCTACTGGCGACCGCCAGTAGGTAATATATATATATATATATATATATATATATATATATTTCAGAAATGATGACGACGCCGTGTGTGGTTTCTTAAGCGTTTATTCTTCTGCCGCTACCAAACGTGTTTCAACTGCCAAGCAGTCTTGCTCACTGGTACGAATCAAACAAACGCGGCCATATTTTTAAAGTGCAACACGTGCAAATCAATACTACATCTCCAAATAACATAAAAAACAGACTCGTAGTTTTTTAGTAAAACACTCGTACGTGGTGTTAACTTAGGCATTGTTCTTAGTTATTTAAATGATTTCTTTCTTTCAATTCATACATTTGCAACATTGTCAATGTAGTCTTTTATACTAATTATTTTCGATACTTTAGTTACTGATGCGTTTTTTTAACATTGCTGTTAAAGCGTTTTTTTGAATCCAGTTCAAGTGAACTTTATCAATACGACTGTGGAAACAAATATATACCATTCAACTAAAGAAGCATGTATTAGCCTCTTTTTAAGTTATCTCAAATAAATCACATGTTGATCTTCTAGTGTGCATACTCAATACTAGCACATTATTCGCATACAATTGCATTCTACTTTTATCTTTGTACCACATTATAAATACATGTTACACGCTATACATATTGTATACTTTGTCAATCATGCCCATGTGGGCTAATATTGTAACCATCACGCCCAAGTGGGCTGATATCGTAATTGTAACCATCATGCCCAAGTGGTCTTAGACCAACCTATGACAGTTGCATCACCTAAAACATATCTAGCTAATATTTCGAGTCTGTTAAATTTATATATTTCATTTCTAATTAAAAACATTTCTATTGGACAGCACTTGACTATTAACATCTACAAATGAGTATGTAAGTCTTCTTCCATATTCAGGCCTACAGGTTGTTTACAATTTAATTCTATGATGTATCGAGACTCGAGTCTGCGCAATTTTTTGACTCTGTTGCCTCTTCTTACATCTGCTTTCACTGAATCAATTACATAGTAGGTTAGTCCTTTTGTGTCTTTTTTATGGACTTGTTCAAAGTGCCGAGCTACTGGGTATAACTTGTCTCCATTTTTTATCGCCCTTAGATGTTGTAACACCCGCTTGTGTACTTCCAGAATTGTGCTACCTACGTAGCGCAGGCCACAAGGGCACTGCAGTACGTAAATTGCATAGTCTGTCTTGCATGTAAACCGGCCTTTGATCTTCCTCATCTCTTTTGTGAGCCCTACTCTGTATTGTGATGGTTACAATATTAGCCCACATGGGCATGATTGACAAAGTATACAATATGTATAGCGTGTAACATGTATTTATAATGTGGTACAAAGATAAAAGTAGAATGCAATTGTATGCGAATAATGTGCTAGTATTGAGTATGCACACTAGAAGATCAACATGTGATTTATTTGAGATAACTTAAAAAGAGGCTAATACATGCTTCTTTAGTTGAATGGTATATATTTGTTTCCACAGTCGTATTGATAAAGTTCACTTGAACTGGATTCAAAAAAATGCTTTAACAGCAATGTTAAAAAAACGCATCAGTAAGTAAAGTATCGAAAATAATTAGTATAAAAGACTACATTGACAATGTTGCAAATGTATGAATTGAAAGAAAGAAATCATATAAATAACTAAGAACAATGCCTAAGTTAACACCACGTACGAGCGTTTTACTAAAAAACTACGAGTCTGTTTTTTTATGTTATTTGGAGATGTAGTATTGATTTGCACGTGTTGCACTTTAAAAATATGGCCGCGTTTGTTTGATTCGTACCAGTGAGCAAGACTGCTTGGCAGTTGAAACGCGTTTGGTAGCGGCAGAAGAATAAACGCTTAAGAAACCACACACGGCGTCGTCATCATTTCTGAAATATTTACATGACTCGCCCCGAGGAGTCACAAAACGACGACGCAACTCTTGTTCAGGAGTGGCAGGAAATACTCGAGGAGCAGGCGAGAATATATATATATATATATATATATATATATATATATATATATATATATATATATATATACATATACATACTTATATATACATATACCAATAACATAAAATCGATTACAAAAACATTCTATTAATAAATTAAAACATGCAACTGTATAAAAACGTTAATCTTAAATTTCCCACTCCTGTTAGTGCAACAGTAGGGAAAGTGTTGGATAGCGGAGGGGTAAAAGTTACTATTCCCACTCCAGTGAGTGCAACAGTAGGGAAAGTGTTAGATAGCTGTAGGGTAAAAATGTGTATTTCCCCTCAAATGTGTGCAACAGTAGGGAAAGTGTTGGATAGTGGAGGTGTAAAAATTACTATTCCCACTCCAATGAGTGCAGCAGTAGGGAAAGTGTTGGATAGTGGAGGGGTAAAAAATACTATTGCGACTTCAGTGAGTGCAACAGTAGTGAAAGTTTTGGACAGCGGAGAGATACAATTTACTATTCCCACTCCAGTGAGTGCAACAGTAGGGAAAGTGTTGGATACAGGAGGGGTACAAATTACTATTCCAACTCCAATGAGTGCAACAGTAGGGAAAGTGTTGGGTAGCGGAAGGGTAAAATTAACTATTCCCACTCCAGTCAGTGTAACAGTAGGGAAAGTGTTGCACAGAGGAGAGATCACATTTACTATTCCCACTCCAGTGAGTTCAACTGTAGGGAAAGTGTTGGGCATCAGAGGGGTAACATTTACTTTTCCCGCTCCATTCAGTTCCAAATTAAAAACAAACTAAATATCATCAACAAAACATTTTTAAAAAGAAGTAACAAAAATATATAAATATGTTAAAAATAAAAATAAAATACATTTAATATTACAAATTAAAAAAATAAAAACATATTATAATGGTAAATACATATCACAAACACCTACAAATATTATATTAAAGAAAATAAATAAGATAATTTTCAAACATATATATATTTTTATTTTGAAATTATTTTTTAATAAAAACATTATTTATTACATAAATGTAGTCTATTTACTTCCTACCCTATACAACCACACAACTCACAACCCACAGCTAAAATACAAAAATTTATTTGCTTAATTAACATAATTAAGTATCAATTAAACAAAAATTATTTCACACCATTTACACCTATAATCCCCATAACCCACCCCTAACATTAATCTGTCACAAAATGTATTACACAATAAAAAAATCAATTAAATAACTATTAGCTAACAACTAATTAATTTACTCCCCACCCTTTATCACTATAAACTCGGAACTGACACACACAAAAATTAAACAATTACCCTAATTCATTATCAATTATTTAATCAATTTTCATATTAAGTAATTATTAATTGATTAAAAATGCATTACTTCTGACCCTTTACCCATAATAACCTCACAACTAAAATTAACTACACATTTTCCATATGTACTTGTCAATCAATTAATTAATTAATTATTAATTAATTAATATTAATTAACAACTATTGAATTATTGTTAACAACTAATTAATAATGAAATACAAATTAATTCATTTCCATCTTATACCCCTATAAAACCCACATCTCATACATTTACCCAAAAAATGTAAAACACAATCAACATTATAGCATCTTAATTAAATAAATATCAATAAATAAAAGATATTCATTAATTTATTATAATTAATTACTTCCCACCATACTCCCCTATAAACCCACAACCCATTACGGAACTAAAAAACACAAAATGTTATTAAAGTAAAATAATAACTACAAAAAATTTGACAAATATATAAAAAATACTTAAACAATACTAATACAATAAATACATCACATACATTTAAAATGTATACTAAAATACATAACACTAATTAAAAATCGATATTTTAAACAACTATACTTTTGCAAATGATATTTATGACTTCTATATTTTTTAAATCTATATTTCTTACCTTAAAGTCGATATTCTTGATCACGATATTCTTGCTGTCGATCTTTCTGTGTCACGATATTTATAACTCAATATTAGTGTAAGTTGACATTTCCAACTCAATTTTTTGACTGAATACCATTCTATTCAGTAAAGTTTGGCACCGTGCCTCAGTTCGATAGGTTTTTTTCTTAAACCTCTCTTTCCACATCATCCTGAAAAGAAACTGGCTCTCAATTTTGGAATTTAGAATGTATTGCAGAAATATATACTGGAAATGGCTCGAAGAGACGAAGAGTTCTAGGGTCGTTATTGAATTTTATATCCAATTCTGTCACCCTCAGGAGAACCCAGACCTGTGTTTAGTTTGAAGCCATTAAACAAATGGATTCTGTATTCATCATTTGGTTGCTGTATCTGTAATCGCTGTTAGCATTGAACCAGCCAGGAGGTCACCTAACAACTCTGGATTTAAAAGATGAATGTTGACAAATTTCGATCTGTCCTGTTTGCTCAAAATGTTTAAGGTTTTCAGTGCAAGAAAAGCACTTCCAGTTTACAGAGCTGTTATTTGGCCCAACTTTAGCACCCAACGTTTCTATATCGGTGCTGACTCCATTGATTGCTAATTTGCATAGTTTGGGGTTTTGTGTTACCCATTGGATGATTTGAGGTTCTTTTTTAGAGGTGGAGACAGACACCATCCATGGTGTGTTCCACTTTATAAGAGCATGGGGTCATATTTACAAGGACATTGTGCGTCACGGTGGCACATTTTGCAGCACCGTGCCATTTCCCAAATGCAGGAATGGGCCATATTTACAAGAATAAGGCACAGCCATTTATTTTCCCTAGCACTGAAAATAGCTGTCTAGCGCCAACACAGACATCCTTGCGAGTTGCCATAGTTCAAGGGGGCCTGCTTTGCAGGGATGATTGTTTATGTGCAGAAAGGTGTTAATAAACCTCAGATCCCAAGAGGGCACCAACTGACACTTCTCCAGGTTGACTGAAAATCCATGACCCTTGAGAGAAGCACACACCACCTGCAAATTATGAAGAAGCTGCTCCTCCAATGGAGCATGGAGCAGCCAATTGTCCAGATAGTGGTATAAATGGATGCCATGAAGATGGAGCGAAGTGACCAGCAGAGTCCCCACCTTGATAAAAACCCTTGGGCTGACCAAAAGCCAAACGGCAGCACCCGAAATTGATGATTAACCCCTTTGATGCAAACCTTAGAAACTGCTGGAAATGGGGATGCACCGGAACATGTGAATATGCATCCCGGAGATCAAAGGTGCACATCAGATGTCCCTGCATTCCAAAGGAATCACCCACTGCAATGCCTCCATTTTGAAGGGACCATGCAGTACAACTTGCTGAAAGCCTTCAAATCCAAAACCAGCTGGAAGTCTCCCATAGACCTTGCAACAGAAAGAAGATGGAGTAAAACCCCTTGCACCTTTCCATTGGAGGAACTTTATGAATGGCCCTTTTCTGCAGCAGAGAACAAAGCTCCTAAGACAAAGCCACGAGCTTGTCTATCTTGGAGGGCCAAGGTGTTGGACTGACCCCAGAAGCAGGAGGAACCTCCCCAAATCTCGATACGGTAACGGGACCTGACAATGTCCAACAACCAGGCGTCTGAAGTACATTCCTATCAGACACAGTCCTGACCCACCACATAGTCAGGAACGAAGGTTCCGAAGGGGATATTTGGCCTTCCTATCTCGACCCCTCCTCGTAGTGAACCTCCACTGGGAACGTGCAAGGGGTACAATATGGCCATAAAGTGCAGCAGCACAATCTTGTCAGGATCTTTCCATACACACTTGAGAACCTCATGAATGTAGGGATGCACCCGAATATCAATAGGAGTCTAGCTTTGAAACTGGCGCAGGAGGGAATCAGAAGACGTCTCAGGCACTTCATCATGTTTAACTTCACATGGCTAATCAATTCAGGCAACATGTCCCTGGAAATAAACTTGCCCTTGTGCTCATCATGACCAGGCCCCTTCTCCTCTGAACCTGAGTACTTCAAAGACTGCAAACAAATGAAACTCTTAGGTCCACAGGGGTACCCCATCTCCAGCAAAGTCTCACATATCAACCTCTTCAGTCTGGTGTCCTCACTCTCCCTTCGCCGCTTAGTAGGAGGAGAATGGGAAAAGGCTGAAGAACAGGGAGATGAAGAGGAATACACAGCCACATACTTCTTCTTTTGTGAGTGCTTCCCCATGGTCCCAAACAGAAGCACCCTGCACCAGGAACTCCCAGTAAGGAAGAAAACGACACAGCACTGCCACAACAATGTCACAAATTATAGTGTAGGCTGGCAGAAATAGGCATGCTCATCAGCACGGTAAAGGAATGCCTCAATCATACCTCAGGCATGCACTCAGCCTCCGGCGTGCCAATGCAAATGTCCCAAAAAGGAATTCAGGCAAAACCAGGAAGTGTGATCCAGTCACACACTTCCTGGAGCCCAACAGATAGCCCTATGAAACGCGCATCTCCCTTCCAGCCTGGCAGTCCAGGAAACATGCAGTGCAATGACCCCGGAAACAAAAGCTTTCCACACCAGCTGCCCAGAGCTGATCCCTCATGCACGCAACTCCCTGCAAGTCTGGCAGTCAGGGAGATGCAGCACTGTCAACCGTCACGGCCGCCCCACTGGTAAGATGTTCAACTCGCCAACACCTCCACTCCAGTCCTACAGGAGCAGGACACTGCACTCCTTAGCCCATTCTGTCGGAAGACAGTAAAAAAAGAACAGAACAATTGCTGGGTAAGTACATGTTAAGTACTCCCGAGGGAAGGTGGTGTGGTGCCAGCATTCCTTTTGCTCTTTTTTATGTATATCTCCTCTAGTAATGAATGGGATGAGGGGAAGAGGAACATGTTGGTAATAAAGATTACCATGAAATTATTCAATATGGGTAATATTGAACATACAATTGCCTCATTTTCTCTAACATCTTCGAGCCTTAAACTATATGCAGAACACTGCCCAAAGTTCAGGGAAGCCAAATAAATAACTTGGCACATCACAAGATGTTTCTATAACATTCTTCTGCCTCGCAGGTTATTTAAATGACTTTGCAGGCTTCTCCTCAGGGCTTCGCAGAGCTGGAATAAGAATAATAATGTATTTAATAGTGCAGTTCTTTTTTGCTATCTGAAGATAAATACTGGCTAATGTGACATTGGCTTGCAATCACATAACATCGAGCACCGCACAGAATATATCCCATGTCCAAAGTGAGCAATCTTCATTAAGTCCATCTTTGCCACGTATCTGAAGAATAAAGCAGCAGGAAGATGTGTTAATTGCCCACCATTAACATTCTATCGGATGCAATCAAATCAAACGAGGTACAAAGATTTCTTTGACCATGCATATCCTTGACATGGGTGGTGCTGGCCTGCTGGTAAGAGGAGTTTGGGTTCTGGGAAATGTGAGAGACAGGGAAATGAAAGAAATATTGAAAAGTTACAAGAAAATGCTAATGTAAGGAAGGATTATAAAGAAGGCAGATAGAATTTGGAAAGAAATAAAGAATTGTAAATAGGAATGAATAAGGGAAGTAATGGAATAAAAAAAAAACACTGGTAAAACCCTATTCTCATGATTTTTAATGAAGCAAAAAAGTTAAAATTGATAACCACTGATTTGTACAGTTTTTTAAGCATTGAAAAATACTGAAAAACACCACCGGACCTGGCAACAAATGAGAAGTGAAATCAGAAAAACCTACCCATAAAACAGTAAACAAACAAAAGGGATGCCTAATATGTCATTTTGAAACCATAGCCAAATGAAAAAAAAAGAAAGTAACTGAAGTACAGAAAACCGTGGTTCACTGTGGGCTTATTTTTAAGTGAAAGCATTGAATGTAGTGGATGTTTTATTCATAAATGGTTATAGAATATATTACATCCATAAACATGCCAGGCCAACACTTGCTTGAAAAATACATTTGCTATAATAAATTAATGTGTTAATCAACTCATTAGCAACTAAACGGTGCTCAAGAAAGGATGCCATGCAGTGCAAAAATGTGGCAAAGGGACGTGTGTTTACAGATAAAACAGTAGGCTCCTGAGTCAGGAAGAAGCATGGCTGATTTTGTCATTTGAGTCTAATTCTGTTTTCGACCTCTATATTACTTCAAGAGACATCATCAGGACTAGTGGGCATTGTAGGAACATTCGTGACTGAAAGTCAATAGGAATACAACTATGTCAGGGTATCAGAGCGCTGTACATTGTGAGCAGATCAAACCAATAGGAAGCAATACAAAATACAGATACAATATACCAATTATCCTTGTAGATTCGGTGAGCCGGTATAGATCAACTTACAAGTAGACAAGCTGAGTGAATTAAGACAGCCTTAGCAATTAGTTATGAGGAGATTAGTAAGGGGTGGGCCTGCATACTAAAGTGGGAAGAGAATTACCTACTGCTGGCATTGGAGTCCCAGTTGTGAGTTGGATGGGGACAGGCTGAAAAGAAAGTTATAATGAGCAGAGTTAAAAAGGATAAACAATGAAACTAAAATAAATTAAGAATTGAAAGGGCACATACATGTATATCTAACTCCATATAGGGCACGGTATACTCACATCACGAGAACAAGCATCTTAAAATGAAGGGCTGTCAAGGAGTCGCTAAATGAAAATAGGAATTATATCAGTCAATGTTGTACCCATGAAAGGCTAGCAATGCATGAGACTCTCATTAAGCACAACCACCATGCTTACTTAGAGAGAAGCTAAGAGTAGGTCTAAGTGAAAATAAAATAATATTGGCGTTTGAGTACATATCAAAAAGGGAACTTGATAAAGCACAAGGAAAAGTAGTTTTATAACTTCTTATGTGGCTTTGAAGACCCTGAAGTGGGTACCAGCATTAAAATGGGCATCGAAGGAGGCACAATATATTCTGCCTTCACCAAGTAGGTTCTAGGAGGAATAATATCACAAAAGAGAGAAATAAGGGAAAAATTGGGCCTTCTCTGACTCCCCTAGCTAACGTTTAATACTCACTAAACAGAGAAACGCTCCACAAACTTAAATCCTCACAGTTAAATATGATAGTGAAAGGCACAATACTATCCCTATTATCACATAAACCTAGAGTATAGTTTAGAAGGAAAAAACATTATTCTTAAAATACTGCCCTCACACACTTTGCAGTGTCATGCTTCATCATTGGGCCGCGTCGAACGCCCCCGTGCAGACCAACACAGTGGGCGGAGCGCAATGTTTTTTGTAAGATGAAGAATAAAGTGGTGAGGAAACGGAACAGAAAAGGGGTTTGACAAAATAGAACAAATAGTGTCTAAAGAAAACAGAACAAGGACAATATTCCCTAAAGGAGGGACCACGAAAGTGCAGACATAAATATTAAAACTGTCTAGGAGGGGACTTATTTAATTTTTATTCCTGTCACCCCCTGGCAGGGTTAAAAGTAACTGGTCGGGATTTTATTAGGGGAGGTAAAAGCCCCTAAATCCCTGCTGCTATTACCAACATGTTTCTGCCCAAATCAAACGCTCATAAGAGTCGTGCAGGCATTCATCAGGGTGTTGGTCCCTTGGTTATTTATCTGGGTCTACCCCCAACTAGGGGATTCGTTACCTTCTACTGAGAAGCG
This sequence comes from Triturus cristatus, assembly GCF_964204655.1. Taxonomy (NCBI): domain Eukaryota; kingdom Metazoa; phylum Chordata; class Amphibia; order Caudata; family Salamandridae; genus Triturus; species Triturus cristatus. Next base: position 261,683,839 of record NC_140593.1, read on the forward strand.
GCCAGTCGCCTTTACTACTTCAGTACTCTGAATGGTTTCCGAGAGTGAACAATTATCTGAAAGAGAGTAGAACATATTTTATCGTTCCACTCATCTACACCCCCTTGCATTACTTTAAAAATAAGAATTACCCTCACATCTCTAATGCCACAGATCGTCATGTCTTCCCAAAAGTGTTCACCACATAACACCCCCCCGTGAGAACTGTTATTCATCACACAGGTCAAAGACCCCACGAATTCATTGTACAAGTAACGTGATGGAAAACGATGTGAAGCCCCACACCACAACACCACGAGTGTACACGTCTTTTTACACATTCAGTCCCCAACATCATGCTGTTAATTATTCGTACATGCTGGTTCTGCTAGATACGAACCAAAATAAAGAAGGACTTACAAGGGTTTATTGGAAAGTCTCCAAACCCGGGACCGGTGAGAGGCCGTGGTCCTATAGTCACACTCTATATACAAAGGAAGGAAGTCAAAATGCATGATATCATCAATTCCCTCGCATTAAGTCAAAAACGCTTCTCTTTCCTGCTCAGACCACTCGTCTCACTTACTACTCCAAGAACGCACGGCACTAATCGTCCCCACAACGGTCCTCCGTCGCCGAAGACAGAGACGAATTCTCTTCCATTTAAAGACATGATTATTCATTCCGGTGGGAGGGCTCTGAGTACACGTGATACCGCATAGTTCAGGTCATCTGACACTACGCGAATGAAAAGAGAAGACGGACCAAATACGGACGGGAGTATATTGAGTGAAAAAACCACCCGCCGACATCTTGGAGGTCCTGTATCACTCGTGAAATGTCGGGGCTCCTACATGGGTATCTGTATTCCCAATTGTGGGAGTAACCTCTCGATGATATCTTTCTTTAATAATGATATTCAGGCAACCTAAACCCATAATAAGTTACCTCACAAACGAAAAAATGAGTGGCCATAATTCGTGTATTACACACGCGTTAAGTGTCAAAAGTGACCAGAAAACGCTCTCGCATCCAAGCACAGTGGTAGTTGAATGAAGAGGACAATAAACGAAACCAACCTGCAGGTGCAAATCCCTTTCAAGATGATATTATTTACTCAGGTGATGAGCCACACTGTGTCAACCATACTCTCAATACAAACTGACTCCACTGAGAAAAATCATTTCTTACCCAACCCATATAAATGGAACCATGGGATGGAATCATTCAAACCCACTATACTGCTTTTGAGTCTGTCTACCCAACGTTGTTCCCTACAAAACAGGAAGTTAGCAATATCTACTGTATTGGGTGGTATAAAGGGTTTGTCCAGCACCGTCCACCTCAAGTCATGTTCACTATGTTTTTGTTGGTGAAAATGTGCAGTGAGTTTTGTGTTTGTTTTCCCGCATCGTATCGTACTCAGATGTTCAAGGATGCGTGTTTTTACTCTACGCGTAGTCATTCCCACATACAAAAGATTACACGGACAACGGATTAAGTAAATCACGTTCTCAGTGTTGCATGTGGTATGTTTTCTCTGCTCCCACGGTTTGGACGTCCCAATGTCAGCCTTTTTTCCATTTAAAGACAGAGGGCATGCCCTACAGGAGCCACAAGCATAGTGTCCCATCACAGGGGGCAGAAAGTGTTCCGGTTGGGGACCACTATTGCCAGACATGATAGCTCTCGGACGTGTATTGACAATAGTATCTTTTATACTTGCACTCTTTTTGAAAGAGAATAGTGGTTGAGGTTGTTCTAATCCATTAGAGTTCAAAATCCTCCAGTTCTTTTGGATTATCTTTTTTATATGGTTAGATGCTGTATTGAATGTCGTGACGCAAATGCTGCTCTCCACTCTTTCTTTTTCTTGTGTTTGTAGGAGCGTTTCCCTATTGCAGTTTCTCGCTCTTTTTTGTGCCTTGGATATGACTTTTACAGGGTAGTCTCTATGTTTAAGTTTATCACTCAAAACATTGGCCTCATTTTTGTAATCCCCAATGTCGGAGCAGTTCCTGCGAAGACGCAAGAACTGACCGTAGGGCAAATTCTCTTTCAATGAACGGGGATGAAAACTCTGAAAGGAAAGCAGGTTATTCCTATCGGTAGGTTTGTGAAAAACACTACTCGCCAACCCTCCGTTTTCTGCCTTAATCCAGAGGTCCAAGAATGGTAACGCTTTATTGGTGATTGTACTGGTGAAAAACAAAAATGGGTTTTGATGGTTAAGCCAACCCAGGAAAGAGTTCGCCTGGTCACTATTGCCTCTCCAAATGATAAGTACATCGTCGATGTACCTACGCCATACCCTAATGTGTTCTAGAAAGGGGTTGGCTGCTGTGAACACTGTCTCATTCTCAAAATTCGAGACATAGAGGCATGCCAGGCTGGGGGCACAGGAACTGCCCATGGAAGTTCCATGGGTTTGTAGGTAGAAGCAGTCTTCAAACTTAAAAAAGTTTCTGGTTAGGGCCAGTTCTAAAAGGCTCAAGATAAATGCCCGTGGAGTATTATAACCCCATTCCTCAGCAAAGAGTATGTTCTCAATCACTCTTAGTGTTTCTTGCTGAGGAATGTTCGTATATAGCGATTCAATATCCAGTCCCATCATAAGGTCTTTTTCAGGGTCAAACTCCAAGTCTTTTATCAGGTTCAAAACCTCTCTCGTGTCCTTCAAATAGGCAGGCATCTTTTGAACAAGTGGACGAAGAAACACATCGCAAAATTTTGACAAGGGTTCTAGTATCGAGTTGGTACCTGATACTATCGGCCGTCCAGGAGGGGGCCGTGTGGGTTTGTGCACCTTAGGTAAGATGTAGAAGTAGGGCACAATAGGGTGTGCATTGCAGAGGAAAGCCGCCTCTTTTTGGCTAATCCAATCATTTCCAACTGCTTCTTCTACATATGTGTTAATCAAAACTCGTAGTTCCTCTGTTGGGTCTGCAGGCAAGATCGTGTAATTTCTTCTATCACCCAGCAGACGGAGACATTCCGAGTTATACACATTTTTATCCAAAACTACAATTGCTCCCCCCTTATCGGCCGGTTTTATTGTCAGTGTAGGGTCATCTCTCAATTCATTCAGGGCTTCTCTTTCAATTCTAGAGAGGTTATGGAATGATTTTATCTTTTCGGAATTTTCCAACAATTCCACCTCCCTAAGTACCGCTTGTTCGAACACAACCACCTCTGGGGGTAGTTGTCCTACACTGGGTACAAAAGTCGAGTGATTTCTAAGCCCTGTGTCGTCCCCTTTGTCCTGGACCTCCTTGTCTTCAAAGAAAATCTTCAAACGTACACTCCGAAAAAAGCCAGCCAGTTCACATTTTAATTTGAAAGAATCTAACTGGTTGGTAGGAACAAAGCCTAGTCCCTTTGAAAGGACCGCTTCTTGTGTTTGAGTAAGTGACCTACTGCTTAGATTCATCACTAAGTGTGTTCCCTGCTGGTGCTCGGTTCCGCCTCCCGTGCCATGCTGCGTGTTATTCGTTGGTTCATGTCCTCCCATTGCACCCGTTGGGTTTTCTGCTGCCTCTGTCTCCCTCTCCCCCTCCCCCTGCCTCTCTCTAAAAAAGGTGGGTATTCATTTGGGAAGAATTGAGGTGGGCCCATGTGGGGGTACATAGGGGGCCATCCGAATCCCATCTGTGGTGGTTGGTGGTAAGGACGCGAGAAACCCCTTGACCAGCCCCTACCTCTAAATCTTGGTCGGTAATCCGCATCACTGCTTTCACTCCCAGAGCTAGATGTATCTGTCTGATTCTTTGTAGATTTCTTTTGCATGTTTTGATTTTCCTTCTGTTTAATGTATTCATCTCTTATATAAGGATACACTTTCTCTCTTGAGAATTTTTTAAGGTCTTTCTGTAACTTGTGCACCTTTGAATTCATAAGATAATCTTTATACTCATTTACTGTTTTATTGGTCTCTTCTAATTTCTTCTTAAACACAGAGATCTGTACATGTGTCTTTAAATTATCTTCACTTATTTGTATTTGTATCAAAAGGTCGTCAGAGATTTTTTTCGCCGTTTCTATGATTAAGATGAGCCAATCTCTGGAGCATCTCCAAGCGATCAACGACCAATCCTTTCTAAATGAGGCGTTGTCTAGAAAGATAAGGGGTTCATTGACAACCAGTAGACCTCCTGGGGCAGCATTCGACCTGAGATATTCCGTGAGGATTGCACCATGCAGGATGGTCTTGACCTGTGTCCTCTTCAGTTCAGTAAGTGTATCCCAACCTTCTACTTGTGTTAGGGCCTGGGTGAGTGTGGCGTCCCCCAACAGGGAAGGACATGATAAGATCCTAGTGGCGGCTTCGTCCCCATAGGCGAGGCCTGTTTCCTCCATCAGTAGTATAAAGTATGACTACCTTGTTTTTTAATATTATAAGAGGTTAAGAGAAAGTCCCTCAAGAATCTCTACGGCTCAGCGGCCGTGCTAACTAATAATATCACAAAAGAGAGAAATAAGGGAAAAATTGGGCCTTCTCTGACTCCCCTAGCTAACGTTTAATACTCACTAAACAGAGAAACGCTCCACAAACTTAAATCCTCACAGTTAAATATGATAGTGAAAGGCACAATACTATCCCTATTATCACATAAACCTAGAGTATAGTTTAGAAGGAAAAAACATTATTCTTAAAATACTGCCCTCACACACTTTGCAGTGTCATGCTTCATCATTGGGCCGCGTCGAACGCCCCCGTGCAGACCAACACAGTGGGCGGAGCGCAATGTTTTTTGTAAGATGAAGAATAAAGTGGTGAGGAAACGGAACAGAAAAGGGGTTTGACAAAATAGAACAAATAGTGTCTAAAGAAAACAGAACAAGGACAATATTCCCTAAAGGAGGGACCACGAAAGTGCAGACATAAATATTAAAACTGTCTAGGAGGGGACTTATTTAATTTTTATTCCTGTCACCCCCTGGCAGGGTTAAAAGTAACTGGTCGGGATTTTATTAGGGGAGGTAAAAGCCCCTAAATCCCTGCTGCTATTACCAACATGTTTCTGCCCAAATCAAACGCTCATAAGAGTCGTGCAGGCATTCATCAGGGTGTTGGTCCCTTGGTTATTTATCTGGGTCTACCCCCAACTAGGGGATTCGTTACCTTCTACTGAGAAGCGGCCAGTCGCCTTTACTACTTCAGTACTCTGAATGGTTTCCGAGAGTGAACAATTATCTGAAAGAGAGTAGAACATATTTTATCGTTCCACTCATCTACACCCCCTTGCATTACTTTAAAAATAAGAATTACCCTCACATCTCTAATGCCACAGATCGTCATGTCTTCCCAAAAGTGTTCACCACATAACACCCCCCCGTGAGAACTGTTATTCATCACACAGGTCAAAGACCCCACGAATTCATTGTACAAGTAACGTGATGGAAAACGATGTGAAGCCCCACACCACAACACCACGAGTGTACACGTCTTTTTACACATTCAGTCCCCAACATCATGCTGTTAATTATTCGTACATGCTGGTTCTGCTAGATACGAACCAAAATAAAGAAGGACTTACAAGGGTTTATTGGAAAGTCTCCAAACCCGGGACCGGTGAGAGGCCGTGGTCCTATAGTCACACTCTATATACAAAGGAAGGAAGTCAAAATGCATGATATCATCAATTCCCTCGCATTAAGTCAAAAACGCTTCTCTTTCCTGCTCAGACCACTCGTCTCACTTACTACTCCAAGAACGCACGGCACTAATCGTCCCCACAACGGTCCTCCGTCGCCGAAGACAGAGACGAATTCTCTTCCATTTAAAGACATGATTATTCATTCCGGTGGGAGGGCTCTGAGTACACGTGATACCGCATAGTTCAGGTCATCTGACACTACGCGAATGAAAAGAGAAGACGGACCAAATACGGACGGGAGTATATTGAGTGAAAAAACCACCCGCCGACATCTTGGAGGTCCTGTATCACTCGTGAAATGTCGGGGCTCCTACATGGGTATCTGTATTCCCAATTGTGGGAGTAACCTCTCGATGATATCTTTCTTTAATAATGATATTCAGGCAACCTAAACCCATAATAAGTTACCTCACAAACGAAAAAATGAGTGGCCATAATTCGTGTATTACACACGCGTTAAGTGTCAAAAGTGACCAGAAAACGCTCTCGCATCCAAGCACAGTGGTAGTTGAATGAAGAGGACAATAAACGAAACCAACCTGCAGGTGCAAATCCCTTTCAAGATGATATTATTTACTCAGGTGATGAGCCACACTGTGTCAACCATACTCTCAATACAAACTGACTCCACTGAGAAAAATCATTTCTTACCCAACCCATATAAATGGAACCATGGGATGGAATCATTCAAACCCACTATACTGCTTTTGAGTCTGTCTACCCAACGTTGTTCCCTACAAAACAGGAAGTTAGCAATATCTACTGTATTGGGTGGTATAAAGGGTTTGTCCAGCACCGTCCACCTCAAGTCATGTTCACTATGTTTTTGTTGGTGAAAATGTGCAGTGAGTTTTGTGTTTGTTTTCCCGCATCGTATCGTACTCAGATGTTCAAGGATGCGTGTTTTTACTCTACGCGTAGTCATTCCCACATACAAAAGATTACACGGACAACGGATTAAGTAAATCACGTTCTCAGTGTTGCATGTGGTATGTTTTCTCTGCTCCCACGGTTTGGACGTCCCAATGTCAGCCTTTTTTCCATTTAAAGACAGAGGGCATGCCCTACAGGAGCCACAAGCATAGTGTCCCATCACAGGGGGCAGAAAGTGTTCCGGTTGGGGACCACTATTGCCAGACATGATAGCTCTCGGACGTGTATTGACAATAGTATCTTTTATACTTGCACTCTTTTTGAAAGAGAATAGTGGTTGAGGTTGTTCTAATCCATTAGAGTTCAAAATCCTCCAGTTCTTTTGGATTATCTTTTTTATATGGTTAGATGCTGTATTGAATGTCGTGACGCAAATGCTGCTCTCCACTCTTTCTTTTTCTTGTGTTTGTAGGAGCGTTTCCCTATTGCAGTTTCTCGCTCTTTTTTGTGCCTTGGATATGACTTTTACAGGGTAGTCTCTATGTTTAAGTTTATCACTCAAAACATTGGCCTCATTTTTGTAATCCCCAATGTCGGAGCAGTTCCTGCGAAGACGCAAGAACTGACCGTAGGGCAAATTCTCTTTCAATGAACGGGGATGAAAACTCTGAAAGGAAAGCAGGTTATTCCTATCGGTAGGTTTGTGAAAAACACTACTCGCCAACCCTCCGTTTTCTGCCTTAATCCAGAGGTCCAAGAATGGTAACGCTTTATTGGTGATTGTACTGGTGAAAAACAAAAATGGGTTTTGATGGTTAAGCCAACCCAGGAAAGAGTTCGCCTGGTCACTATTGCCTCTCCAAATGATAAGTACATCGTCGATGTACCTACGCCATACCCTAATGTGTTCTAGAAAGGGGTTGGCTGCTGTGAACACTGTCTCATTCTCAAAATTCGAGACATAGAGGCATGCCAGGCTGGGGGCACAGGAACTGCCCATGGAAGTTCCATGGGTTTGTAGGTAGAAGCAGTCTTCAAACTTAAAAAAGTTTCTGGTTAGGGCCAGTTCTAAAAGGCTCAAGATAAATGCCCGTGGAGTATTATAACCCCATTCCTCAGCAAAGAGTATGTTCTCAATCACTCTTAGTGTTTCTTGCTGAGGAATGTTCGTATATAGCGATTCAATATCCAGTCCCATCATAAGGTCTTTTTCAGGGTCAAACTCCAAGTCTTTTATCAGGTTCAAAACCTCTCTCGTGTCCTTCAAATAGGCAGGCATCTTTTGAACAAGTGGACGAAGAAACACATCGCAAAATTTTGACAAGGGTTCTAGTATCGAGTTGGTACCTGATACTATCGGCCGTCCAGGAGGGGGCCGTGTGGGTTTGTGCACCTTAGGTAAGATGTAGAAGTAGGGCACAATAGGGTGTGCATTGCAGAGGAAAGCCGCCTCTTTTTGGCTAATCCAATCATTTCCAACTGCTTCTTCTACATATGTGTTAATCAAAACTCGTAGTTCCTCTGTTGGGTCTGCAGGCAAGATCGTGTAATTTCTTCTATCACCCAGCAGACGGAGACATTCCGAGTTATACACATTTTTATCCAAAACTACAATTGCTCCCCCCTTATCGGCCGGTTTTATTGTCAGTGTAGGGTCATCTCTCAATTCATTCAGGGCTTCTCTTTCAATTCTAGAGAGGTTATGGAATGATTTTATCTTTTCGGAATTTTCCAACAATTCCACCTCCCTAAGTACCGCTTGTTCGAACACAACCACCTCTGGGGGTAGTTGTCCTACACTGGGTACAAAAGTCGAGTGATTTCTAAGCCCTGTGTCGTCCCCTTTGTCCTGGACCTCCTTGTCTTCAAAGAAAATCTTCAAACGTACACTCCGAAAAAAGCCAGCCAGTTCACATTTTAATTTGAAAGAATCTAACTGGTTGGTAGGAACAAAGCCTAGTCCCTTTGAAAGGACCGCTTCTTGTGTTTGAGTAAGTGACCTACTGCTTAGATTCATCACTAAGTGTGTTCCCTGCTGGTGCTCGGTTCCGCCTCCCGTGCCATGCTGCGTGTTATTCGTTGGTTCATGTCCTCCCATTGCACCCGTTGGGTTTTCTGCTGCCTCTGTCTCCCTCTCCCCCTCCCCCTGCCTCTCTCTAAAAAAGGTGGGTATTCATTTGGGAAGAATTGAGGTGGGCCCATGTGGGGGTACATAGGGGGCCATCCGAATCCCATCTGTGGTGGTTGGTGGTAAGGACGCGAGAAACCCCTTGACCAGCCCCTACCTCTAAATCTTGGTCGGTAATCCGCATCACTGCTTTCACTCCCAGAGCTAGATGTATCTGTCTGATTCTTTGTAGATTTCTTTTGCATGTTTTGATTTTCCTTCTGTTTAATGTATTCATCTCTTATATAAGGATACACTTTCTCTCTTGAGAATTTTTTAAGGTCTTTCTGTAACTTGTGCACCTTTGAATTCATAAGATAATCTTTATACTCATTTACTGTTTTATTGGTCTCTTCTAATTTCTTCTTAAACACAGAGATCTGTACATGTGTCTTTAAATTATCTTCACTTATTTGTATTTGTATCAAAAGGTCGTCAGAGATTTTTTTCGCCGTTTCTATGATTAAGATGAGCCAATCTCTGGAGCATCTCCAAGCGATCAACGACCAATCCTTTCTAAATGAGGCGTTGTCTAGAAAGATAAGGGGTTCATTGACAACCAGTAGACCTCCTGGGGCAGCATTCGACCTGAGATATTCCGTGAGGATTGCACCATGCAGGATGGTCTTGACCTGTGTCCTCTTCAGTTCAGTAAGTGTATCCCAACCTTCTACTTGTGTTAGGGCCTGGGTGAGTGTGGCGTCCCCCAACAGGGAAGGACATGATAAGATCCTAGTGGCGGCTTCGTCCCCATAGGCGAGGCCTGTTTCCTCCATCAGTAGTATAAAGTATGACTACCTTGTTTTTTAATATTATAAGAGGTTAAGAGAAAGTCCCTCAAGAATCTCTACGGCTCAGCGGCCGTGCTAACTAATAATATCACAAAAGAGAGAAATAAGGGAAAAATTGGGCCTTCTCTGACTCCCCTAGCTAACGTTTAATACTCACTAAACAGAGAAACGCTCCACAAACTTAAATCCTCACAGTTAAATATGATAGTGAAAGGCACAATACTATCCCTATTATCACATAAACCTAGAGTATAGTTTAGAAGGAAAAAACATTATTCTTAAAATACTGCCCTCACACACTTTGCAGTGTCATGCTTCATCATTGGGCCGCGTCGAACGCCCCCGTGCAGACCAACACAGTGGGCGGAGCGCAATGTTTTTTGTAAGATGAAGAATAAAGTGGTGAGGAAACGGAACAGAAAAGGGGTTTGACAAAATAGAACAAATAGTGTCTAAAGAAAACAGAACAAGGACAATATTCCCTAAAGGAGGGACCACGAAAGTGCAGACATAAATATTAAAACTGTCTAGGAGGGGACTTATTTAATTTTTATTCCTGTCACCCCCTGGCAGGGTTAAAAGTAACTGGTCGGGATTTTATTAGGGGAGGTAAAAGCCCCTAAATCCCTGCTGCTATTACCAACATGTTTCTGCCCAAATCAAACGCTCATAAGAGTCGTGCAGGCATTCATCAGGGTGTTGGTCCCTTGGTTATTTATCTGGGTCTACCCCCAACTAGGGGATTCGTTACCTTCTACTGAGAAGCGGCCAGTCGCCTTTACTACTTCAGTACTCTGAATGGTTTCCGAGAGTGAACAATTATCTGAAAGAGAGTAGAACATATTTTATCGTTCCACTCATCTACACCCCCTTGCATTACTTTAAAAATAAGAATTACCCTCACATCTCTAATGCCACAGATCGTCATGTCTTCCCAAAAGTGTTCACCACATAACACCCCCCCGTGAGAACTGTTATTCATCACACAGGTCAAAGACCCCACGAATTCATTGTACAAGTAACGTGATGGAAAACGATGTGAAGCCCCACACCACAACACCACGAGTGTACACGTCTTTTTACACATTCAGTCCCCAACATCATGCTGTTAATTATTCGTACATGCTGGTTCTGCTAGATACGAACCAAAATAAAGAAGGACTTACAAGGGTTTATTGGAAAGTCTCCAAACCCGGGACCGGTGAGAGGCCGTGGTCCTATAGTCACACTCTATATACAAAGGAAGGAAGTCAAAATGCATGATATCATCAATTCCCTCGCATTAAGTCAAAAACGCTTCTCTTTCCTGCTCAGACCACTCGTCTCACTTACTACTCCAAGAACGCACGGCACTAATCGTCCCCACAACGGTCCTCCGTCGCCGAAGACAGAGACGAATTCTCTTCCATTTAAAGACATGATTATTCATTCCGGTGGGAGGGCTCTGAGTACACGTGATACCGCATAGTTCAGGTCATCTGACACTACGCGAATGAAAAGAGAAGACGGACCAAATACGGACGGGAGTATATTGAGTGAAAAAACCACCCGCCGACATCTTGGAGGTCCTGTATCACTCGTGAAATGTCGGGGCTCCTACATGGGTATCTGTATTCCCAATTGTGGGAGTAACCTCTCGATGATATCTTTCTTTAATAATGATATTCAGGCAACCTAAACCCATAATAAGAATAATGTTTTTTCCTTCTAAACTATACTCTAGGTTTATGTGATAATAGGTTCTAGGAGGACCCAGAAACATATAACCATAAATCCTGCCCCGGGTGTGCAGCCCCTAAGGAGTCTGTGGCCCACTTTCTTTTTGCTTGTCCAGCATATAGGGGTGCAAGATCGTTATGGCTTAAACCAATATGTAGGGAGTGGGGCCTAAGGTGTCACAAGATGGCCATGCGGGTTTTTACTACCGATACGTCCTCTTTGGTCCTAGTCTGCGGGGTAGCTAAATTTTTGGGCAGTGCATGGCAGACCCATGCGCGTAGGATAAAACAAACTCTTAATGATGCTATATGAATTATGATACGTCGTCTTTTTTATGAGGCTAGTATTCTGCTTTTAAAGCACATCTTATCTTAATGTTTTTTGTAAACTATGCACTTTTATGCATGATTGGATTGGTGCTCCATTTTTTAGTTGTATAGGACGTGTACTCTTCTAGGCTAAACTGTTTCGAATATATCATCACTATTATTACATGAGGGATATCTGGACATATGGAGCTTCTTGTAGTGACTTAGTAAGTCTGCCCATTTTTGCTGCTACTCCTCTTAGTAATCCTTTGAGCATTGATCATTGGCACTTCCTCACACGTTGCTGCTATTTGCAACACCAATAATAATCTGTGTTTTTTAAATTGTTTATGTGGGCCGTTTTTAATAGATCCTGTGGGCTTTTTAATGTAACGTAATAACTTGACTATTTCTGCTGCTATTTTCTGAAATATTTGTATCTTGCACTTGGCACTTTAGCATAGGCTGCTGCTATCAAATATGTGTGATAATTTTGTAATTTTTGCGCTGATTTGTTTTATAGGTGACCCCTGCTCTTTAAATTCAAGAAGATGGATTAATGTAAATGTTGTCTAGGATAACTATGAGTGAAATGTTTGTTCTGTTATGGATAGTGCATATCCGAATAAAGATAAAGATTCGATACATATAACCATAAGAATAAATCCCACAATCAAAAATAGCAAATCAGGTGGTGTAGAAATAAACAACCTGTACCTATATAGAAGTAATGTACTGCCGCAGAGCTCTTACTGGGGGCGAAGAAACTAAAACTGGCACAGGGGCTTCGTGGAGGAAGGGCCCCTAAGAGCCTTGGCGTGATCATGCATAAAGTCATGGGAGCAGCTTTAGAGCAAGACTTGAGTGAGAATGATGTGCCCACATAACAGTGCAAGTAAAGGAGCAAGACAATGCCGGGGGAAGAAAACACACTCATACCCATCAAACCAGGGCCAGGATACACACATAGTAGGGAGCATACTGTAGGAGAGTACGATCTGCTTCACATGTTTACCCCCACTTTTTGCTGGTGTTTCACTGTTTTTCGACTTTAGTCTGGCTGGGACCCTGCTATGTCATGGCCCCAGCCTAGCTGCTTCCTCTCTAAATTGATTGCATGTGCTTTAGGTACATTTCAGATTGGATCTGGAGTGCCCTTATAAGTCCCTAGTATATGGTATACTATGTACCCAGGGCATAGGTACCCCAGAGGCCTACCAGGGGCTGAAGCATGTATTATGCCACCCCTGGAAAGCCACCCAAAATGACACCACAGGTCTGCTACTGCAGCCTAGGTGAGGTGGTGCATGCACCCCTTACTGAGGTATAGGTTCACTATACCATCTTTCACTGCACATGCAAACCTATCAGTCACCCCTATGGCAGGCCTTATCAATCCTGAAGGCAGGGTGCTTGGTTATATATGAGAGGGTGCCCAGGCATGAGCTAAGCCCTTCTGCAGCCTTCGGAATCTCCTCTCCGGGGTTGTCAGTGGTGCAGCCTGACCATATACTCTTAAGTGCATTATAACCAAACGGTAACTTTGGACTGGCTGCACGGAAATATGTTGTGTTTGGCGTCAAACAGCTTGGAATCATACCCTCACACCAGTAGCTGGTGTGGGAGTATGATCCCACCCTTCTAGAGGGAGAGACAAGGCAGTACTGGGATACCCAGTAGAAACTTAATAGAGCCCTGGCATCACAAAATGGATGCTGCAGCCACATACACGGGTCTGGCCTCATGCTGCTGACTGTAACTCCAGCAGGGGAGGCCTGGATAATAGGTTTCCTGCCACAGGGAGGTGTAACCACCTCCCAGACAGGCTTATGTGTATTGGGGCTGGGTGGGAGCAATCTCCGAGTGCTTTAAAGTCCTGCACTGGGGACACATTTGGTGTCCCTGTGCATATTCCAGCTCAAACCAGTTCAAACTGGACAAAGGAAATGGGTGTAGCCACCCCAATTTCCAAACCCTCCCGTAGGTGGGTCCCCAGAGCTAGTCCAACCCCTTCCTTAGGTATAAGTAAGGAATCTCCGTAACCAGAACTTTAGATATCCCTGGACGAAACTCTGAAGCTGAATCCTGGAACTTCGATGCTCTACTCAAGACTAGAGGACTGAAGAAATCTCCCTTGGGGTCAAGGAGTGACACCCCTGCTTGGCAGGCACCAATAAAGCAATTTGCCAGTCTGCATTTCCGAAGCTCCTGCCGAAATCTGAAGTATTTGTAGCCCAGAAAGAGAATTTCCAGACGTCTCACAGGCTGACCTAAGTCCCCAGCAAAGCTGAGACCCGCAGCCCTCGTGAGTAGCGTGAAACCGGAACTCCTGGTCACCGTGCACTTTTGCAAGTGCATTGACTTCTTCACGTCTCCTGAAGTCGTGCTTGGGCTGACTTGTAGCCCCCACCTTGAGCACAGAATCCACTGAAGATTGTTGGCCTAGTCACCCCGAGTGACCCGTGGGCCACCATTTTGTGTTTCATCTCAAGGTCCCTTCACGATCCCTGGTCCATCGACTGGTGGGTCCCTGAGGGGGTAACTTTGAATTTCCTTGGGCTTCCCTGGTTGCTCCAAACGTGCCCCAACTCCCTACCAAGTGGTGAGTCCTACAGACCTTGTTGGTCTGCACCGAATCATCTTTCTTGTTTCTGCGTGGGTTGCTAGTGCCAAGGCTTGTTGTGTCCAATCCGGGCACCGACACTGCAGCACTCGACATCCTTTATGGGACAGCTCGAATCCAGCCCCTGGTTGTCCTCAACGCCTCCTGGTCCTCATGGCTGAAGAGTCAAGCTTCACCTTCTTCACCTGAAATCACCCAACATCGGTGGGCATCCACCTATCGCCTTCCGGTTCACTGGCAAGTGACCCAGACTCTGTCCCCTCTGCTTTCAGGTTCTTCTCGACTTCGATCCATGCTTGGATCTCTTCGGACACTTCGCATCTTCCCGGCAGCAGCACTACTTTGCCAGCTCCCATCGAAATCGATGACATGACACGACCGACACCATTTGACACCTATGCACCCGGCTTCTCTGGGTGAGGTAACATGAGTACTCCAGTGCTCCCGTGGGTGTTGGCCCTAGAAATTCCTAAGTCCCAAAGGGTTTGGTCCTGACTCACTTCTAAGTGTCTCAAATCTTTAAAAATCTAACCGGGACTTTCCCTATAGAAGCTAATGGGAGCGCGGGGCTGTGTTCACATACTGCACACGGCCCCCGTGGGTCCCCTGTGTCACTACCTTGGGTGGTTCCTTGGGGTCCCAGCGATTCTACAGGCTCTAGGCCTTGCGTCTAGTTAAGTCGCGATTCTTATATCACTATTTTAGTATATGGTTTGGCTCGCCCCTAGGGCCTGACGTGTATTTGTGCTATTTTACTGTAATATTTGAAGTGTAACTTATGTGTTTTGACCTTTAGTCTTATAAAGAGACTAGGAGGGTGTGTTTAGTAATAAATACATATATTGTATATATATATACCTGGTGTGGATATCTTTCATTTAGGTACTCAAGAGATTATAGACTGGTAAAACAAGCTGCTTTACATTCCTTCAAGATTTAGCCTGAAGGCTGCTCTCCATAGCTACCACTAGAATAGCTTTCAATAAAGGTTGTCTTTAACCTATAACCAATAAGGGGTTATTTGGACTAGTACAGGGTGCCCACTATAACTAGTGGACAGCATATACCAGGCCAACTTCTCACACATACAACTAGCAAACCTATCTGGAGGCAATTAAAGTAGATATAAACAGCAAGAAGGGAGTATGTAAAAATGAACCTATCCAGAGGCAACTAGAATAAATGCATTGTGGGACATATAGTCAATTTAAACTTGGAGCGAACGTATTGGTCAAATGCAATTAATCAATTGCACAAGCAGTATCACAAAAGTGGATTAAAGAAACCAAGAACCTTATCACATGAAAATAATCAGACAATTATACCATATATGTATAAATAACATTCATAAGGTATCTGCTTCCAGGATGATGAGTAATAGGAAGGGCCTCTGGGATGCAACAGTGTTTCCATACTATAGAACACCATTCCATTCAGCAGATGAATTTAGTCCAATGTTTATAGAGTTACAATAGGAACCTCTGTTTGCTTCCTAGTCTAGATAATAAGGTCTCCAGATCTCCTCCATGTAGCAACTTCTTGATAATATCAATTAATTACTTGCAAAAAAATATAACTTCAGATATTGTGTAATATGCTGATGGTTAAACACAGTAGTATTTGAAGTTAATTAGAAGATTAATTGCAGGCTACACAATTGCTGCATTTGAAGCGGCCGCTCATGGCTGAAGACCCCAAAGGAAGGTAATTGTCCCTTAATTGGGTGCTGGTTTTTAGGTGCTCACAAGGTGATCCCTGTTATTGCGGCCCCTTATAAAAGAAAACAGGTAGGTCCACTGCAAGATTTCTAAAGCATGATCCATTTCAATGCCTTTAATGATTCTAACTACAGTTGCTAAGGGAGCAGAAAGTAGTTACACATGTAACTTTATTCAAAGGTTGCCTCATATTGGAGACCAATATGCTCTCGCTTGCTGAATACTAGGCACTTTCATCAAACAGCTCACTAGATTTTTTGGATCCTCTCTTTCTAATAATTTAAGAGACAAAATATTTGTGTCTCTCAAAAAGTCATGTCTAAATTTGCAATTCCTGCTGAATTCTGAGGAACAGGCCACAGGGGAAACCATTTGTTAGGGCTCCAGGGTGGAAACTGTGATATTATTCCTTTTCTTGGATTTTCTACACACACTGGTGTATAGTGTTTTGTCATTAATCTTAATAGTAAAATCCAGATAATCAATATTGGTTCTGCTACTTTTATAAGTAAACCACTGATTTGAATTAGAGTTATTGAGCCAGAATGCAAATCATAAAGATGTCATCAATGCATCTTTTCCAGATCTGGATGCTCTCTAAAAAAGGGGTTAATTGTGTGCAAGGTATGTGTGAGTTCAAAACATTCCACAAAGAGAATTGTACAAATAGAGATTCTGTTTGTGGATACTCTTGAATACACGTGTAGGTTTTTCCTAATTCTGGAGACTTCAACACAGGTATACACAATCTATTCTGAGCAGATGGTAAATATCTGAGATGGGCTGGTGTGAGTCAGTAGGTGTTTAGAGCCTCTCTTTTCAAATACTTCTTCTGTGACCAAAAACCAGGTAAATAAAAATTATATTTATCAATATGTCAATTGAGATGATATCCCATTTGCAAATGGGAAGAGATCCGCAACGGATCCCTTCACCAGTGTGAATGTTGCTAAGAATTTTTTTTGTGAAACTTTGCACTTATTTTAAAGCATTCCATTTAAAAATGATTGCTTTATGTTAAAGAAATCATAGACCTGATGGCCTGCTGGCCCCAGCAGGCCACCATCCCTGTGCTGGCAGCAAATCATAGTAAGTCATAATTTGCGACCGTCCTCATCAACATTCATGATGTAGGTCAAATTGTGATCCACTATGAATCAGTATTTTGTGAACCGACCTATTGGTGCATAGGTGAGTTTGCATTATTAAAAGTAGCGACTCAAACTGCTACCATTTTAACTGAGTGCATTCTTTGTACATAAGGTCATTGTAGCACCTTCTTCATGAGCTCTCGCCAATATATCTTTCCTCATCCAGGTTTAGCTCAAAAGATCTAGGCTGCCATCACCCTGTTTATCCTTGTTTTTACTATACAAAACAAATGTAACTGTGGGATCCACTTTTACTGAAAAACAAAGTGCAAAAGGTCCAAAACGTGGCAGAAAAACAACTTGCACTCTTTCTAAGGCACCACATTTTAACTTCTCTCTAAGTTCTTCGCTGGCTACCAATGAAAAGATGCTTTGACAGAACCAATTATCATCACTAAGAGGGCATGTATGGCACAAAATCATACCTATTAGAAACTGGAAAAAATAATGTAAAAACTGGTAGATAGAACCCATGTGCAGCTATATCGCATGCTCACTCTGCTGCTCAGCTCCACGCTAATAGTGTTTCGCAGCACCTCGATTTGAGCAGCCTGTTCCATACAAACAAAATACTAAAACACAGACCTTATAGTCCACTATGTACTGACATACATTTCTCCATCAATACACTATAGCCTTTACAAGATTATGCCCCATCACTCGCTATATTTGTTACAATACACTCCAATCATCTTCAACAGAGCCACTATTATAGTGCAACTCTGGTCATTAAGAACGTAATTGGAACACATCTTATATATGCCACACTATAAACCCTCACTCTTCCAACCAAATGTATCAAAGGAGAAGCAAGCTGTTCATGAGCAAACATATTTTTTGCTGCCTCATCTGGGTATGCAGTGGTATACAGAAATGCAACTCTAATACAATAGTATTCAATCAAATAGTAATAACACTTGTTATTTGCAACACATAGAAATGCTGTGGCCAAATAAAGTCAAAACAGATTTTTGAAGGCAAATGATGTTGAATGTTTTGATTTTTGCATCCAGTAGGGCATGACGTTTCAGTAGATATGTTTTAAATTTATATTAAAACTGAAATAAGAAATCACATCTGTTACCTTAAATGTCAGCGATAATGTATTTAAAGAGTGTTGGACTTGGCCCTTTTTGCAGGGTCAACCCTGAACTTTTTGCCTTCCTCCTGTATTTTGTCTGACATGTGTTTGTTGGTTTTATTACTCTGGGCACTTTAGCATTGCCGGAGAAAAGGATCGACATCGCAGCAGATGCCGCCGCATCACCGGGAAGCGTGTTGCAGGGCCTGTCGTGGCTCGCATCATTGCCGAAGTGTCTCGCATCGCCGGAGAAGAGGATCGACGTCGCATCACATGCTGCCGCATCACTGAGAAGCATGTTGCAGGGCCTGTCGCGGTCCGCATCGTGTTGCATCAAGAAAAAGATGCCATCTTTGTTTCATTGCACCGGATCTTCATTGCATCACTGCGTTGCATGCTGCATCACCACAGAAGCGCAGTAAGAAACCGACGCATCACCTCCGCAGCAGTAGGGACCCGACGCATCACCGTTCTTGCGTGTAAGGAACCGACGCATCACCTTCCCTGCAACACTTTTGTTGTATAGCGTTACGCATCTTAAGGTACTTTGAACTCAAAGGTGCCGATCACGATCCGGCAAAAAATTCCCCCGTGCGACTCGTATCGGGTCTTTTTACCGTACGAATCGTACAAGTGCCGTACGAACTGGCAATCACGATTCGCATGGTAAAAAGTCCATACGAACCGCACTGGGAATCATTCCCCACACGTCCTCGGGTCGGAAAATGTGTCCGACACGTCCTCGGACGATTTACCTTACAAACGTGAAAAGCCAAGTCCGACCGAGGAATCACGATCCATACCGTGCGTCCGAGCGTACAACCGTATGGAAAAAACACCGTCCGCACCGAACACCTATAGCAACCATGGAGACATGTGCCCGCATACGCGCCCAACACTCCCCCCAGCCCCCGTACGTCCGACACGTACCCCCCGTATATGTATACCCCCACCCGTCCAGGTACACCCCAGTACGTTCCAGTCGTACCCCCACCCCTGGACGTGTCGTACCACCATCAATGTACACCCCCCCACCCCTGTACGTGTCGTACCACCGTCAATGTACACCCCCCCACCCCTCTACGTGTCGTACCACCGTCAATGTACACCCCCCCACCCCAGTACGTGTCGTACCACCGTGAACCTACACCCCAGTACGTTCGAGCCCCACCCCCACCCCAGTACGTGTCACAGCCCCGTGTACCTACACCCCAGTACGTTCCAGTCGTACCCCCACCCCAGTACGTGTCGTACCCCCCGTGTACCTACACCCCAGTACGTTCGAGCCACACCCCCACCCCAGTACGTGTCATACCCCCGTGTACCTACACCCCAGTACGTTCCAGTCGTACCCCCACCCCTGTACGTGTCGTACCACCGTCAATGTACACCCCCCCACCCCAGTACGTGTCGTACCACCGTCAATGTACACCCCCCCACCCCTGTACGTGTCGTACCACCGTCTATGTACACCCCAGTATGTTCCAGTCGTACCCCCACCCCTGGACGTGTCGTACCACCGTCAATGTACACCCCCCCACCCCTGTACGTGTCGTACCACCGTCTATGTACACCCCAGTACGTTCCAGTCGTACCCCCACCCCAGTACGTGTCGCACCACCGTCAATGTACACCCCCCCACCCCTGTACGTGTCATACCCCCGTGTACCTACACCCCAGTACGTTCCAGTCGTACCCCCACCCCTGGACGTGTCGTACCACCGTCAATGTACACCCCCCCACCCCTGTACGTGTCGTACCACCGTCAATGTACACCCCCCCACCCCTGTACGTGTCGTACCACCGTCTACCTACACCCCAGTACGTTCCAGTCGTACCCCCACCCCAGTACGTGTCGTACCCCCCGTGTACCTACACCCCAGTACGATCGAGCCACACCCCCACCCCAGTACGTGTCATACCCCCGTGTACCTACACCCCAGTACGTTCCAGTCGTACCCCCACCCCAGTACGTGTCGTACCACCGTCAATGTACACCCCCCCACCCCTGTACGTGTCGTACCACCGTCTATGTACACCCCAGTACGTTCCAGTCGTACCCCCACCCCAGTACGTGTCGTACCCCCCGTGTACCTACACCCCAGTACGTTCGAGCCACACCCCCACCCCAGTACATGTCATACCCCCGTGTACCTACACCCCAGTACGTTCCAGTCGTACCCCCACCCCAGTACGTGTCGTACCACCGTCAATGTACACCCCCCCACCCCTGTACGTGTCGTACCACCGTCTATGTACACCCCAGTACGTTCCAGTCGTACCCCCACCCCTGGACGTGTCGTACCACCGTCAATGTACACCCCCCCACCCCTGTACGTGTCGTACCACCGTCAATGTACACCCCCCCACCCCTGTACGTGTCATACCACCGTCAATGTACACCCCCCCACCCCAGTACGTGTCGTACCACCGTGAACCTACACCCCAGTACGTTCGAGCCCCACCCCCACCCCAGTACGTGTCATACCCCCCGTGTACCTACACCCCAGTACGTTCCAGTCGTACCCCCACCCCAGTACGTGTCGTACCAACGTCAATGTACACCCCCCCACCCCTGTACGTGTCGTACCACCGTCCATGTACACCCCAGTAGTTCCTGGCGCACCCCCAACACAACCTCCTAAGTACGGAGCGCACCCCATGCCCCAACATCACAACCGCATGTACGAGTCGTACAAAGCCACACACAAGGACATAATCGTACAACCAAATGGCCCATGTACACACCGTACACACGCTCAAAACGCACGTACACAACCAGGACAAACCAAATAACACAAGAATACACCATTGGAAAGGCACAAAGCCACTAAACATGGCCAACAACCACTAAAATAACACAATCACTGACCTGCAACTGCCAAAAACAAACAGAGGCCCAATACACCACCACTCCTTATAACACACCCACCCAAAATTCAAACACTGCCACACCCACCCATGGACCAATAAAAAGGGCCCACACACACAAACCATGAGCCTTTGCAACAGACTCACTGCTGCCAGACACCACAGAACCAGACTACAAGCTACACCACACCTTACACTTGCACACCTTCACACGACCACCCTCACAAACACCCTCTCATCACATTCACACACACACACAACCATCCACACCCCCCCAACATCCACACACCCCCCACACCCACACCATCCCCACCCACACCCCTCACCATGCCCACTACCAAGAATCCAAAGTTCAGTCACCGAGAGTTGGAGGTCCTTGTTGATCAAATCCTCAGAGTCGAGCCACAGATCTTTGGAACATTGGTCAGAAGCACCAGCCAGGCAGCCAAAACAGCCATGTGGCAGACCATCGTCGATGCTGTGAATGCCGTTGCGGACACCAGGAGGACCAAGCAGGATTGCCAGAACAGGTGGTACGATCTGCGGAGGAGGGTCAGAGCCAAGAGGCAGGAGGAACACGACCAGGCCAACGCCACCGGAGGAGGGCCCTCCCGCAGAGCCGTACAGTACCATCCCTGGGAGGAGAGGGTGATGGCCATACTGCCGGTGGAGGCAGTTGAAGGAGTAGAAGGACTCCGAGACCCGGGTGAGTACACAAACAGCGCACCTCACATGGGGGAACTGCAACCACAACCAAAATTACTAACAGGCACGCAACCACCACAAGCCATCGCATGACTCAACCACACTCCATGAGCAGGCACATGCCACTGCTGCCACCATGCCCCATGCACCCAGCTGGACAATGTCAAGTCACAGGCCACAGAAGACAACAACACATGACACGGTAACCCGGATGGCGGGAGGCTGGGCACCAAAAATCACATAGTGCGACTCCAAAGCAGACAACAATGCCCCCTGCCCATATGGCCTAGGTCACAGCCAGACAAACAGTGTGTCCCAACACAGGAATGACTTGCCAGCAAATGGCGGACGCCTTGCATCAACACATGGGAGTGAAGGCACTGTTTTGCACATGACAGCAGCTAATGAACAGCCAACATTGTGAAAGAGTGGCAGCACACACCACCACAGCAGCAGCGCACAGACACACAGCAGACAAAATGGGTGCCTGGAGATCAGAAACAAACTCACCTCAACAGGCCAAGGGCCACTCAAAGATCTGCTAACAGTGTGTGCTCAGGAAGCTGGGCCAAGGTGACAGAGGGTGACACACGGAGGGAGGGAGAGGGGGACAGAGTGGGAGGGAGAGGGGGACAGAGAGGGAGGGAGAGGGGGGCAGAGAGGGAGGGAGAGGGGGACAGAGAGGGAGGGAGAGGGGGACAGAGAGGGAGGGAGACACAGGAAGATGGACAGAGGGAGGAGGCTGACACACAGAGGGAGGGAGAGGGGGACAGAGAGGGAGGGAGAGGGGGACAGAGAGGGAGGGAGAGGGGGACAGAGAGGGAGGGAGAGGGGGACAGAGAGGGAGGGAGAGGGGGACAGAGAAGGAGGGAGACACAGGGAGAGCAAATCAGTCCTTTGGTGTGTGGGAATGTCTGCTCGTCAGCAGGTGGACTGCGTGCATGTAGACAAGGGTGGCCAGTGCCAGAACCCCCCCTCTTCATCATGGCAAAACGCAGGGCCATGTCACAACCTGTACACGAGCACAAGGACAGCTACCTGCATCATATATGTGTGGATCCACTCCATGTGCACATGTACAGTGCTACAAGGAAGGCGCAAATGCATGGCTCACCACACCTGCACACTCCACTGCTGACTGCAGTCACACTTGACGCAGAAAGTAAGACTGTGCCACACATAGTTAAAGGGGCCAAATTGGTGCCCAAGGGACACACCCATGCACAAGTGCACTGTGAGTGGAATGCAAGACAGATCCTAATTCCAAGAGGAAATGTGCCAACTTTGAAACGGATGAAACATGGATGTCGCATGGACCAAAATTAACATTTTCTCTCTCACACACAGGTCAACGTCGTGCTGCACCCCCCAACACTGGGGGGGAACACTCACAGGACCCGGATCTGCAGGAGACCGATCCCACCGGCAGCGACCACTCTCACCACTCTGCGGACGACCCCGACCGACCTGGCCCCTCTGGTGTCCAACCACCTGCAGCACCTGCGTCAGGTACAACCGTGCCAACCACCACCCCCACTCCTGCCACATCCCAGGAGACACCCAGGATCCCTGCCCCAACACCACAATGCAGCCAGGCTCGCCAGGAGGGACACGGTGTCCCGGGCACCTAGGAGGAGGCAGGCGACAACGCCAATGCCACCCCTCAGGGGTCCCGGAGACCCGATGTGCCCACAAGTGCAGGCCAGACGCAAGTGGGCAGGGGTGGTGGGAGTGGAGGACGGCGGAGGCGCGAGCCTGACCAGTTGGCTGGGGATCCGGTATTTTCCCATGTCCGTAACATCCTGGACTCATACCGGCAGGACACCACGGGCATGGCCCAGGTTGTGTCCGTCCTCGAGGGGATCAAGGTCCAGCAGGCCCAGCAACATGCGGAGCTAATAGCCTGTCTACTGGTACACCAACGGAGGATGGAGGACAGACAGGCTGAGCAAGTGACGGCGTTCCAGGGGATTCACGCTACACTCCGTCGGATGGCCGACACCATGGCCGACCCTCCCTGTGCCAGAAGGCGGAGAACATCACCACCCACAGGGAGGGATCAGGAGGAGGAGGAGGAAACATCCGACGGAGCATCCCAGACGTCGTCACGGCCTGCTGCTGAGGTTCCCCGCAGGAAGCCGGGTCGTCCACGGAAAGGACCGTGAGGGTGGCTGCTACATCACCATCTCCCAGGACACCTGGCCTGGCACCTGGCCCACTGGAGCAACAGCATCACAGCATCAAGAGACATTCTCTGCCACATGGCCCTGCTGGTCACTGGCTGACCAATGTTGACAAAGACTGTGGCATGGACTCTGAGGATTTCCAATGGCAAGGACACCAACTCCCCTACTGAACTTTGGATTCCCTAATCCCGGAAAGCCCCTCACTTTGCCCCCCCCCCCAATAATAAATCACACTATTAAGAGTAGATGCCTGCTGGTAGCATTATTACCTAACATGTGTCATGTACATGCCTGAGTCATCTGTTCACTTCAACCATCCACACCCTGGGGCCTGAGTCTGGCACAGGACACATGGGTCACAGTTTATTAGGCAAGACAGACATGGAGCACCATACACACCCGTGATGTGCAGAACCAGCTGAGGGGGTGGCCGAACAACCGTGCTGACAGACACATTGAGTACAGCAACAGTCATGCGCAGAGGTCAGGGATCCTGGCCAGTGTCCTGGGGGTCACCCAGGTATGTGTAGACAGGTGGCAGAACCATGTCCTGCAAGCTTGAGTCCGGTGGATGCAGAGAATGGGGTAATGGACAACGTTGGATGCATGGGGATGGCACATGTCACAATACCCACACAGTCATGGACATCATGCCCAATACACAGTCTCAGCACACACACACAGCTTGCATCTTGCCACTCGACACATTGACACATAGCCACAATCAGGGAATACCATGCCAGACATGCAGGATGCACCGTGCCAACACACCAGCATTGACTGAGAAGAGGCACCTTGGAGGCATAGGGACACCTTTATTAGTCATGTATTCGGGATTGCAGAGGCAACTTGAAGTACACATGAACACATCATGTGGAGTAACATGTGGGTCCAACACTGGCACCCCCCTTCTGCAGCACAAATGCGTGATAGCCATGGAACTGGCACACAAGTGTCGGCTAACAGCTAAATACCCACAGCTGCACACGGAGAGCCTGACATACACCATAGATCCGCTGATGTGGAAGTCCCACGCCATGTCAAGACAATGTTAACCGTATGTGTCCGAGGGCAGTGTCACACACATTGATGCCATCATCACAATCCACTATCCCATCACTGATGACTGACAACCAGGCAGCCCATCTATTCAGGTGTACCCAGCTGCATGTCGTGTCCCATGGGGATGCGACATGTCTGCAGAGGAACCAAACCCCGACCGGGGCAGTGTGGACACATCGTGAACAACTGCCACACCCAATACACCCCAGATGCATCCCTTACCCCATGGAGACTTCCAAACGTGTCCGTGCCTGTAACGCTGAGTCAGCCCACGATGTCATGTCCATGAGGAATAGCAGTGCCACAACAATGCAACCAGCAAACGGCATGCGCAGGTACCTGGGGAAGAGAGACACACAAGAAGTCAGCCACAAAAAGCACAGCCACTTGCATGTGCATTGACTCAACACATGTATGGATGACAACATGCTAGGTCACAATTATGACTGGGGAAATACTACCATCACTGCCACCATCACTCCAGTGACACACCCACACACACCTCTGACCCACGTGCCATACATGCAGGTGGAGACACACATCACAACGCATGCCACACGGGGACCAATGCGTGCACACTCAGACACTGGTACTCACCACTAAGCAAAGAAGTCACGTATGAGCCGAGTCCGGATGTCCTCTTGCGGCTCCACATCCTCCACATCACTAGCCCCATTGCCAAGCCCTTCGTCCTCCACGGGTGGATGGTCCTCGTCATGTTGATTCAGGATGAGTGGCACAGCTCTTTCAACTGCCATGTTGTGCAGCATGCAGCAGACCATGAAGATCTTGCAGACCTTCGCCGGGGCATAAGGGAGTGCACCGCCGGTCTTGTGGAGGCACCGGAATCGGCTCTTCAGCATGCCAAACGTCCTCTCTATCACTCGTCTTGTCCGGCCATGGGCGGTGTTATAGCGGAGCTGGGCCGGCGTGATGGGGTTGCGGAGAGGTGTCAGCAGCCAAGGCATGTTGGGATAGCCAGCGTCCCCTACATGGGAAGCACATGGACATCGTTAGAACTGGTGAAGCGGTCGTGCTGGTCGGCTATACAGAATACAGGACAGACAGACTGTACCCACCAACAACACATGCCCGTTCGTTGCGCAGCTGCATCATCATATCAGGCATCCCGCTACGCCTCATGATGTAGGCATCGTGTGCTGATCCTGGGAAACGAGCACAGACATGTGAAATCACCATATTGGACAGACACACCACAAGGGCATTGATGGAGTGGTAGTGCTTCCGATTGCGGTACGCCACCTCCCGTGCGTGTGGTGGTACCAAACCTACATGTGTCCCATCTATGGACCCAATGACATGGGGCATCCCTCCCAGGGCATAGAATCCACGCTTGACCTCAGTCATCTGTTCAGGGGTTGGGAACTTGATGAAGTCATCCAGGTGAATCAACATGGCCTCCAAGAAATCATGCAGCACACCGCTGAACATGCTCTGGGACATGCCACCAACATGAGCTATGGTATTTTGGAAGGTACCCGTGGCAAGAAAATGTAGGGCAGCCATTACCTTCAGCTGGGGTGTCAGTGCCGTAGGATACCTGTGCTGCGGTTGCAGGTGTGGTGCCAGTCTCGCCGTCAGCTCCAGAATCAACGGTTGGGTGAAGCGGTAGAGCCGGATCCTGTCATTCTCCTGCATGGTAGCCAAGTCTGGAATTCTTCGGGCAAGAGGCGGCGCTCTGCAGTAATTTGGAAGTGACAAGGAGGAGTGAGTGCACTACGAGAACAACTCATGTCTACTGAGCACATGTAAATCTGGCAATACACACATGCTACATAGGGAGTCAGGTATATGCTACATGCCCAGGACACGTATGGATGCAAGGTGACACTCCTTCCAAGACCCAGCTACACACGGTGATTGAGAACCTCCCCATGCCACGCCATGGAAATAGCTGTGTCCCAGTGCAAGTGCACAGCCCGACGCAAGACAGGAGTGACATACACCCACACATCAGCAGAAGTAGGATGCCGATTGCAGAGACTGGTAGCGGAACACTGGAGCCACAGGTCACATGACATTACACTAGTCCAGCCCACACACCTTGCCATGAAGGTGCACATGTCATGACTCACCACACATTCCTTGTGAGGATGCTGACATGGCCTTGTCACGCTACTCCGTGTCCCATGCATACATGTGCACCTCACATCCAATGACACATGTGGCATGGTGTGCGGAACAGTGTGCAATGACAATCTACACACAGCCACATGTTGGTTGCTGCAACGGCTGCAGCTTTTGAGGGTGCTACAACATCAACCTGATGTAAATCCCGGACACATATATGACATAGTCACATTGTGCACTGTGGGTAGTGACAAGTCATGTGTCATGACCCCTGTACCGGGCATCATGGGACACTTCCGTGTGTTGGTGTCCGTGCCATGCCAGTGACGCTCACCCCAAGTGCGCAGTCCCACATGCACACATGTCAAAGGAGTCAAGGGCATGCCTGGCACACATTGCACCCTCACACAGTACACATGTACACATCTCATCATACATCTGGTGCCTTCTCCACTCAGGAGGCATGTTCCACATCACAGCCTGTGACACCTGTGCCCCACACATGTAGTAATGCACAGACGATGCCTTGATGTCCATTCCTGGACAAGTTTGTACATCCATGGACAAGTATGTCCGCCCTATTCCTACCTGTGTGTCGCCTATCACCACAGTGATGTGTAAAAACCGCCGTACTGCTGCTGAGAGGGCCTGTGTATGTTCCCAAATCACTGTGGGAGTGCTGCCGTATGTGTACCCATCGTGATGGCGAGCGTACAGGCATTTGTACGGTCCGTAGCACTACGAGTACGCATACGCGTGCAGACCCATAGTGATAGTGAGCGTAGATGCGTGTGTACGGCCCTATCACTATGGGTCTGCACGCGTATGCGTACTCGTAGTGGTACGGACCGTACACTCGCATGTACGCTCACTATCACTATGGGTCTGCACGCGTATGCGTACTCGTAGTGGTACGGACCGTACACACGCATCCACGCTCACTATCACTATGGGTCTGCACGCGTATGCGTACTCGTAGTGGTACGGACCGTACACACGCATCCACGCTCACTATCACTATGGGTCTGCACGCGTATGCGTACTCGTAGTGGTACGGACCGTACACACGCATCCACGCTCACTATCACTATGGGTCTGCACGCGTATGCGTACTCGTAGTGATAGTGAGCGTACATGCGAGTGTACGGTCCGTACCACTACGGGTACGCATACGCGTGCAGACCCATAGTGATAGTGAGCGTACATGCGAGTGTACGGTCCGTACCACTACGGGTACGCATACGCGTGCAGACCCATAGTGATAGTGAGCGTACATGCGAGTGTACGGTCCGTACCACTACGGGTACGCATACGCGTGCAGACCCATAGTGATAGTGAGCGTGGATGCGTGTGTACGGTCCGTACCACTACGGGTACGCATACGCGTGCAGACCCATAGTGATAGTGAGCGTACATGCGAGTGTACGGCCCGTACCACTACGAGTACGCATACGCGTGCAGACCCATAGTGATAGTGAACGTAGGCATGCATGTACGGGCCGTTGCCATGCATTTGGGGTGCCCTAGGGCCCCGAAACGCACCGTACCTGTGTGTGATGCTCCAAATTACATAGGGGACAAGTATTAAGGCCTACATGCATGCTGGTTGTCATGGAGACCAAGTTCAAATTTCGAAATTGTTCTGGAAGGTGCACAGCAGAAGTCAGTTGGAATTCTTCTACTTTGTTGCAATGTGTTTGTGGGGCTGACATCATGCAGTATAATGAAACCGATAGAGAACCCACAGACTGCTAGGTTTGAAGGGATTGGTGGAAACATAGGATGCAAATGTGAGTGACCAATCACTCTGTACTCCTGTGCATGAGACTGGGCAGAAGGGCACATATAAGGCAGCCAGGTCCCATGAGGGAGCACTTGCCTGCACATCTTTGCATTCGTCGACCCAGCTGCTGCTACTGATTCCCTGGAACCATGTCAAGGGCTGTGGAGAGGACACAGCCATTCACCCTGGAGGAGAACATGGCTCTGCTGGATGTGATCCTCCCACAGTACTCCATGCTGTATGGGCGACCAGGGTATCAGGTGAGTGCATAGGCCACTGCCACAGACTGTCCCTATGTTGTGACTGTGACTTCTGCCATTGTGTCCAGGTGTAACACACATGCCATGTACTGTCGGGGGGGTCCCAGGGGGGGGGGTGCCTGATGTCTCCCAGCAGTGCCCTGAGACAGGAGGGGTGGGGGCCTATCACTCCCAGCAGTGCCCTGAGACAGGAGGGGTGGGTGCCTATCACTCCCAGCAGTGCCCTGAGACAGGAGGGGTGTGTGCAGAGTCCTCCCAGCAGTGCCCTGAGACAGGAGGGGTGTGTGTGGAGTCCTCCCAGCAGTGCCCTGAGACAGGAGGGGTGCGTGCAGAGTCCTCCCAGCAGTGCCCTGAGACAGGAGGGGTGGGTGCAGAGTCCTCCCAGCAGTGCCCTGAGCCAGGAGGGGTGTGTGCAGAGTCCTCCCAGCAGTGCCCTGAGACAGGAGGGGTGGGGGCCTATCACTCACAGCAGTGCCCTGAGACAGGAGGGGTGGGTGTGATGCACAGTGTGAGCCTTGATCATTGATTGTGACATTGCCATCATTCCACCTGTGTACCCACTGTGGCACGTACTGCTTTTTCCCTCACCAGGGGATGATGTCCCTATGACAAAGGTGCAATGCGTTGGCTGCATGACATGCCTTGTTGTAACCAGCTAATTTGTACCCATATGTCTCTCTGTGACATGTGGCTGGTGTATTGATGTGGTGTCACTTGTTCCTCCTCACAGGTAGGCGCCACTGCCAAGGAGCAGATCTGGCTGACCGCCGTCAGTGCCGTGAGGGGTGTGGATGGTCGGAGGCGGAGCCTGCCCCAGGTGAGGAAACGCTGGCAGGATATCCGGTGCTGGACGCGGAGGATTGCACGGCTCCTGCTGGGGGACTCACCTGAGAGCCACAAGAACCGCGGCCGCCGCCGTCTGAGCCACCTCCACAGGCGTGTGCTGCCGGTGGTCTTTCCAGACCTGGAGAGGCGCTTACAGGCGATGCAGCAGCCGGAAGGGGGTAGGTACATGTGTGTTTGTTGTGTGTCACCGGCATTTGTAAGGGCACAGTAGCATGAATTCACTGGCAGGGTTTAAAGGTGCTGTGCAGATCCTGTTTGCCCCAGTATAGCGCTGTGCCCCTGCCACCCTTCCCCTCCTTGCAATGTGTTCCCTGGTCTGTGTGTAATCACTCCTTCACAAGGTAATGTAGGCTGGCGCTTTGTCCACGAGAACAATGACTGTAGCATCATGTGTGGGGGTGGTGTGTAACAGGTTGTGGGACCTTGCCTGTGCACTGTCAAGTTCACTGCATGTGGGTTCCATGTCAGTTGGCACTGATGCTGACTCCAGACATGGGAGTTGGTCTCTCATGTGTCATGCCTTACAGCGCGCATGTCCTATGTAGTGGCCTGTGACATGATGTGCATGAGTGTGCGATACACATATTGCAGGGATGGTGACGTGTGTTGCAGTCATTACCATTCAGTAGCATGTAGTTGTGTGCCCACTACTGTCCCCTGGGGCAGCTCTTCCTCAGTGGTGTATGTGTCATCATAAACGTGGCCAATCTCAGTGTCTACAGCGTAGGTTGTGCTCTGTGCCATTGTCCCCTGTCACCATGTATATTGACGTGCTATTTTGTACAGGTGTCCACTGTGCAGCCTGACCTGATTGTCCTTCTTCATACTCACAGTTGCCAGTGCCTGTGTGTCTTGTTATACTCATCTGAGGATGGGCACTGGTACCTCATTATTTGTACAGGCGCACCTTGGCTGTTTGGCGTCCAATCTTGCTTTTTGCCTGCCCCTGTGTGTATCACCCAGACTATGAGATGTTGGTGCCACCTGTGTCTCAACAATTTGCCTCGTGTAGGGTCTTGTTGGGGCGGGCAATGCCTATGTGTCAAATCCTGATTTCCACTTGCTGGGTCTGGGCAGTGTGTGATGTGTCTGGACACACACGCAATGTGCAGTGACCGAGTCATGTTGGGCATGTTTTCAGCATTACCTATGCAGCATGTGTCTCAAGTTCATGGATATGGTCCCTGGTCATCGGTATTTTCGCCAACGCTGTGTGGTGCAGATGCTGTGCTGGATTGTCCCCAGGGCCTGGGTGCTATGTCAGACTCCGTTTCCTGTCTTTAGCTATTGTCTCATGCTCTCCATGGTATTTCAGTGGCATGGTGGCTCAACCAACTGTGTGTTTCATGCCCTACATCGGTACCCTGTTCAGTAGATGTTAGGGATCTTCCTTTTCAGGCTATGCAATGTTACCTATGTAGATTGGACTCATGTGACAGATGTGTACAGGTGTCTGATTAATTTCTGTCTCTCCACCCTGCCCACAGCATCGTCGTGGGACACAGAGGGAGACATGGACACAGACCAGGCGGAGGGACCGAGCACCAGTGCCAGCCGTGACATCGGGTCTGGCACATCGAGTGGGACAGAGGCGGAGGAAAGTGTGGCCGAGGACCTGTCGACTGGCACATCAGACTACGAAGCTGACAGGTCCGAGGAAGATGTCTCCGAGTGGGCGGAGGCTGCACCAGCAGCTGACAGTGGAACAACACCTCGCACCGCCCCCTCAGTTTCCATCAGCCGCCTCCCACTTGCTCGTGTCCCTTCCCAGCGTGCCCGGTCACAGCATGTCTCCTTTCTGCCAGGCACCGCACCCCCTGCCCCTGTCTCCACTGCTGCCGCCAATGCAGAGTCTGTGGACATCCAGCGGCAACTGCAGGTTGGTCAGGCTGCGATCCTTAATGTCCTCCATGCCCACGGCAAAACCCTCACCAACATCGAGGCTTTCTTGGAGGGCATTCATTCATCGCAGGCTGACCAACGCAACTTGCTGAGGTCCATAGACTCCACACTGACTGCAGCAGTGGGTCTCCTGCAGTGCGACCTCCCCCCACCTACCCCTGCCCCATCCACACTTCCCACTCCCATGCCTGTCCCACGTACACCCAGACGTCGGCATGCACCCACATCAACGGACACGGGCACCACACCAGCAGGGAAGGTCCACCGCACTCCTCCTGACACGCACACACAGGGTGAGGTAGGCACACCCACTGGGTCGGGGGGCAAACGTGTGACACGCAGCCATAGTGGGAGTCCGCATTCCACCCAGTCCACTCCCTCCAAATCCCCTCCCCTCAGCTCTCCTGGCCACATCTCCCCCAAGGACTCCTTCATGGCCGCTCTGTCCCTGAGCCCCACGGTTACACCACCACGCAAGCGGTCAAGGAGGTCCCCGGTCAGGGTGGTTGAGTCTCCCCCCCTGTCTCCACCCTCCCCCAGTGGCGCTGCGACCCATCCCTCTGACCCCCCCCCTCCTTGGGGCCTGAGGTCCCTTCGGGTGCAGGGGACTCCCTGGAGGACCTTGCAAAGGTGTGTAGTGCCATCCTGGCCTCCGCCTTTGGCCCTGCCCCACCCCCTGTGGTGGAGTCCTCCATCCCTGCACCCACAACGCCGCCCCTTTGCCCTGATGTCCCTGCGGTGCCTGTTGCTTCCCCCCCCCCTGATGCCCTCACCAGTGTGGAAGACGATGCCATTTGACTGTGCAGGCAAGGTAGGGGACACGCATCCCACTGTGTCCCCCATCCAGCTGAGAATCATTGACTGCCCTATGGGCTTTGTGAAGATTGAACTGCCTGCGATCCACGGACATTGTGCTCATGCTGAATAAAGCTTAATTTTTTTTTCATTATCACACTACTGCTATGCTGGTATTGGTGTTGGTGGGGCTGCTACATGGTTTTGGGTGGTGTGTAAGGGTTTGGGTGTGTGGGATGTGTAGTAGTGTACTGCTCATTGGTGGGACCCTGGGATCTGTGTGCCATCACAAGGTGTTGGCTAACTTTCTTTGTTCATGTAAGCAGTTACTGCATGGTGCACTTGTCCCAGGGTGTATTCCTTCCTCTGTGTACCCAGCTTTCTTCCCTGCAGGGTGTTCCCAATGTTTAGCGCAGAGCTGTGTCTACATGAGCTGTGTGTGTGACGGAGCCCTTCTACTTTGGCCATGCATGCAGGGCCATGTCTCCACCTGCAACAATCGTGGCATCCTTGGTGATCACTGTACTTGTGTGTGGAGTCTGTTGACATGAGTTCATGGGGACATGTTCCCTTGTAGCCAGTATGCATGTGGATAATTCTGGCCTCACACAAATGTGTTACACCCCTCCTGTCTCAGGGCACTGCTGGGAGGACTCCACACACACCCCTCCTGTCTCAGGGCACTGCTGGGAGGACTCTGCACACACCCCTCCTGTCTCAGGGCACTGCTGGGAGGACTCCACACACACCCCTCCTGTCTCAGGGCACTGCTGGGAGGACTCTGCACACACCCCTCCTGTCTCAGGGCACTGCTGGGAGTGATAGGCACCCACCCCTCCTGTCTCAGGGCACTGCTGGGAGGACTCTGCACACACCCCTCCTGTCTCAGGGCACTGCTGGGAGGACTCTGCACACACCCCTCCTGTCTCAGGGCACTGCTGGGAGTGATAGGCACCCACCCCTCCTGTCTCAGGGCACTGCTGGGAGGACTCCACACCCACCCCTCCTGTCTCAGGGCACTGCTGGGAGGACTCTGCACACACCCCTCCTGTCTCAGGGCACTGCTGGGAGGACTCTGCACACACCCCTCCTGTCTCAGGGCACTGCTGGGAGTGATAGGCACCCACCCCTCCTGTTTAAGGGCATTGCTGGGAGGACTCCACACCCACCCCTCCTGTCTCAGGGCACTGCTGGGAGGACTCTGCACACACCCCTCCTGTCTCAGGGCACTGCTGGGAGGACTCTGCACCCACCCCTCCTGTCTCAGGGCACTGCTGGGAGTGATAGGCACCCACCCCTCCTGTCTCAGGGCACTGCTGGGAGGACTCTGCACACACCCCTCCTGTCTCAGGGCACTGCTGGGAGTGATAGGCACCCACCCCTCCTGTCTCAGGGCACTGCTGGGAGGACTCTGCACACACCCCTCCTGTCTCAGGGCACTGCTGGGAGTGATAGGCACCCACCCCTCCTGTCTCAGGGCACTGCTGGGAGGACTCTGCACACACCCCTCCTGTCTCAGGGCACTGCTGGGAGGACTCCACAC
The DNA here is from genome assembly GCF_964204655.1 of Triturus cristatus. Taxonomy (NCBI): domain Eukaryota; kingdom Metazoa; phylum Chordata; class Amphibia; order Caudata; family Salamandridae; genus Triturus; species Triturus cristatus. Next base: position 261,717,950 of record NC_140593.1, read on the forward strand.
CCACCCCTCCTGTCTCAGGGCACTGCTGGGAGGACTCTGCACACACCCCTCCTGTCTCAGGGCACTGCTGGGTGGACTCTGCACACACACCTCCGATTTCAGGATATGTACGCTTGGAACATACACGGTGGGGGTACGCTCAATGCATTCGAGGTGAGGGTACGAGTCTACTTACACTGGTGTGGTGGGGGTACGCTTCATGCATACGCGGGTGGGGGTACGGGTCGTACTTACACTGTTGGGCTGGGGGGTACGCTCCATGCATACGCGGGTGGGGGTACGGGTCGTACTTACACTGTTGGGCTGGGGGGTACGCTCCTTGCATACGCGGGTGAGGGTTCGAGTCGTACTTACACTGTTGGCATGGGGGGTACGCTCCATGCATACGCGGGTGGGGGTACGGGTCGTACTTACACTGTTGGGCTGGGGGGTACGCTCCATGCATACGCGGGTGGGGGTACGGGTCGTACTTACACTGTTGGGCTGGGGGGTACGCTCCTTGCATACGCGGGTGAGGGTTCGAGTCGTACTTACACTGTTGGCATGGGGGTACGCTCCATGCATACGCGGGTGGGGGTACGGGTCGTACTTACACTGTTGGGCTGGGGGGTACGCTCCATGCATACGCGGGTGGGGGTACGGGTCGTACTTACACTGTTGGGCTGGGGGGTACGCTCCTTGCATACGCGGGTGAGGGTTCGAGTCGTACTTACACTGTTGGCATGGGGGGTACGCTCCATGCATACGCGGGTGGGGGTACGGGTCGTACTTACACTGTTGGGCTGGGGGGTACGCTCCTTGCATACGCGGGTGAGGGTTCGAGTCGTACTTACACTGTTGGGCTGGGGGGTACGCTCCTTGCATACGCGGGTGAGGGTTCGAGTCGTACTTACACTGTTGGCATTGGGGGTACGCTCCATGCATACGCGGGTGGGGGTACGGGTCGTACTTACACTGTTGGGCTGGGGGGTACGCTCCTTGCATACGCGGGTGAGGGTTCGAGTCGTACTTACACTGTTGGCATGGGGGGTACGCTCCATGCATACGCGGGTGGGGGTACGGGTCGTACTTACACTGTTGTGCTGGGGGGTACGCTCCTTGCATACGCGGGTGGGGGTACGGGTCATACTTACACTGTTGGGCTGGGGGTACGCTCCTTGCATACGCGGGTGGGGGTACGGGTCATACTTACACTGTTGGGCTGGGGGGTACGCTCCATGCATACGCGGGTGGGGGTACGGGTCGTACTTACACTGTTGGGCTGGGGGGTACGCTCCTTGCATACGCGGGTGAGGGTTCGAGTCGTACTTACACTGTTGGGCTGGGGGGTACGCTCCATGCATACGCGGGTGGGGGTACGGGTCGTACTTACACTGTTGGGGTGGGGGGTACGCTCCTTGCATATGGGTTGGGGGTAGGGTCCGTACATATCCGTCCCCACGCTATGTGATGTTTGTGCGGCCCGTACCCAGGCCTTTGCCACGTGGGTGCGATCCGTCCCGCCATTGTTGGGGTGACGTGTGTGGGCGTGGTCCGACTCGTACCCACGCTCTTCAGGCGTGGGTACGGGACGTACCTGTCTGGTTGTGTTGCCGGTTCGCGTGGTGACGGACTTCCGTTGTGGCGGTCGCTGGCTTATCAGGACACGCCCCCACCCCCTCGTGGTGACCAGGGCATGGGAGTCAGGTATGTCCAGGCCATGTGTGGTGTGTGACTTATGTGGTTGTTTTGTGGCCTGCCCTGGTCGTGCCACCCCCACCCCACCCCACCCCACTTTCCCCCCTCCCTTAGTTATTCTGACCTTCTGCGGCGTCTGCGTCGTAACCTGTAGAGGAGGTGTACTGCTATGAGGGCAGGGATGACTCGTAGGTTCGGGTCCATGTCTGTCCGTCGCGTACTGGTACTCCTTGATCGCGTCGTCCTGTCGCGTACGGGTCCTCCTTGATCGCGTCGTCCTGTCGCGTACGGGTCCTCCTTGGTGGCGTCGTCCTGTGTGTCCGTCACGTACTGGTCCTCCTTCTTCGCGTCGTCGTCTGTCCGTCGCGTACTGGTGGTCCTTGTTCGCGTCGTCCTGATTTCCCGGCAGTTTTTGGCTGCCGCAAAATATTCACCGTGCGGGATGACGTCGGTGCGAATCGTGATTCCTGGGTCGTGAATGGCTGGCTGCGAGCGTCCCGACGTCAGGTCGGCGCTTTCCCGGATCGCATTGGTAGGTGTTTTTTTGTTCGGTCGGGCTTTTTTACGATTCGTACGGTAATGGTGTACCCGTGCGAATCGTAATTCCTTGTTTGTAAAAATTGACGACCGGGTACGCGTCGGACGGAGAATATGCTCCGTCCGACGGTTCGTACCCGGTTTTTACCGGATCGTGATCGGCACCAAAGTGTCGCATTTTAACATCTAAAGAGAACTAAGCTAATTCTACCATTTTAAGTACAGTATTGTGGATTTTTGTCGTTTGTGGTCTTGTGATAAGTCTATATAAAGAATACTTATTTTTGATATAAAACTTGTGTGGTGTCCATCTGTAGTGTTTTCACTTGATTACTGTATGTGTTCACAAATGCTTTACACACTGCCTCTGAGATAAGTCTGTCTGCTCGTGCCAAGCTACCAAGGGCGTGAGCAGGGTTTTTTTTAGGAGTGTACCCCCTTACCCTGACTAGACGCAAGGGCCCCTACTTGGACAAAGGTACCTACCTCTACCAACTAGAGACCCCCAAATCTAACAAAGAGAAAGGCATTTTTCCTCTTTTCAATGATAAGGTGGTAATCACGTTGAATATGATTTGCTTTACATACGAGTTGCACCAACCAAACTCCGGGAGCACTTTATAATGAGAAAATTAGATAGTCTAGACTAATGTTGATTGCTCTTGACTGTGTGCGACAGATTACCTACATAATTTAGCAAGTATAAGAATTCTGTATACTGCAACTAATACCACTAAGCAAAGCTGAATCAGTAGGTTGGTAATTGCTCTGCAGGATTGCCAAGGTTTCTACAGGAAGATGTATATCCCATGATAAGAAATACTAATATTTTGTGTTTCTTTTTAAACATTTCTTTGCTGTGATGAGAAACACTACTCTTAAATTAGGTTCTCAACAGTTAACTTTGAAATAAAATTAATGAGCCCGATTCCCAAAAGTAATCTGAGACAAAATCCTAACTTTACGACTTTCAGTATTCACAGAAGGCATTTAGTAGTAGTAAAGTTAGGATTCCTAACTTTACTACTACTGAGACAAAATCCTAACTTTACGACTTTCGGTATTCACAAAAGGCATCTCAGTTTAGTAGTAGTACAGTTAGAAATCCTAACTTTACTACTACTAAATGCCTTTTGTGAATACCGAAAGTCGTAAAGTTAGGATTTTATCAGTTTAGTAGTAGTAAAGTTAGGAATCCTAACTTTACTACTACTAAATGCCTTTTGTGAATACCAAAAGTCGTAAAGGTAGGATTTTGTCTCAGATTACATTTGCGACTCGGGCCCATTACTTTTATGGAATCCGTGATGTTTTGAGCCAATGAATTCCATTTTAGGTATTTAGTGGAGTTGAAATATGGATATTATCATAAGATTGCATATTCACTGCTGATTATATGCTGGGTGCCATAAAGTAGGGACATTGCAGGGGCAGCCCTATACCAGAAGTAAGAAGGTGTTACAGCATTATTCTAAATCATCTGGCAGGGAAAAAGTGTAGTAAGCTGATCCCCGTACGTTAATCACAATACTGCTTAAATCACGCAGCAGGAGTTCAGAGTAAAAAATGTAAATCCAGGTACTAATAGTTCATAAATATTATAGCCATTATGGTGAGAAATGATCTGTGAATGATCTTTGAATATTAGGAGACAACCAAGACCTCGGAAGGTCACCTGGAAGGAAACCTAGCATCTGTCATTCACCTTTAGTGTAGTTCAGATGAAAGTGCATGGAAGACCTGTATACTGAATGGTGTGAGCGAGTTGCGATTAGTTAGGGGATAGCATTAACCGATTTGAAAAGATGGCTTTACCGGCAAGCACTAACATATTGAAAGCTATGCTGATTAGGTCATCGTGCATGCTGTTTACTGCTCTCTTCAGCATGTAAAGTGTCTCTCTTAAGGTGAAACACCGAGGGCCAGACGTAGAACCATATTAAATTGCGACTCGCAATTTGCACTTGATTGCGAATCGCAAATTGAGAGTCGCAATTTACTAGGTACAATAGTGCCTGAGACACTGATTGCGATTCCCAAAGGAGTTGCAATATGCGAGTCTCATTAATATTAATGAGGCACTACTATTTTGCGACCCCATTGGGAATGGCTGGCCCTCCCAGGGATGGTGACCTACTGGGCTCAGCAGACCACCATGTCTGGGACTGCTTTCAATAAAGCAGCTTTTTTCATTTTTTTTAAATGCAGCCTGTTTTCCTTAAAGGAAAACGGGGTGTATTTAAAAAAATAAAAATTAAATGTTTTTGTTTCATTTTTTAGGGGCAGGCAGTGGTCCCTGGGGCTACTGCCTGCCCTTAAAAAATATTTTCGCAAGCATTTGCAAAGTGTGGTACTGTAAATTTCGGAACCATGTTAGTAGCATGGTCCTACCATGCCGATTTTGGTATCAGCGAACCGCAAATGACTAATGCGGTATGTATGAGTGTTTTCGTCATGTTTTCCCGATTAATTCCTCGTGTATACGATACTACATATTAAACCCTCGGGTTCCATTTTAAAACGGTAACCATTTTGTGGTTGCCCTCACATAGGCTGCGCTCTGAGGCTATGCCTAGGCCTAAAGGACATGCAATCTTTCTGTGACTTCTTTGTGACCTGTGCAAACTGACTCCGCTGCCCGAGGTCAGTCTTGCCCGGCCGGTTCCTTTTACTGCGGCCAAATGGGATTAGCATCAAGGCCCGACACATCATAAAGTTGTGCATCCCACACGAACCCTGACTAATCTCTTTCACATCTGACTCTGTTTCCTGCTTTATGGCTTGTTTTATGAGGAGGAGGTGTCCGTTTTTATTGGGGTCTGCTGATATCTGATGAGGGTTCTGAGCCTCGCTGGGTAAATAATTATGGGCTGACCGAGCTGAAATATGGGATTATCATCATGACTTTGCTCTTTCTTTGAAGCGAAAATATGTGAATGACGACTTGTAAAATAGGGGCGGTGTTGCCCAGAGCGTAATATTCTGTATATAAGAAAAGACTGGTTTTTGGTTGGGAGCAGTCTCCTGAGAACATACACGTGCTGTACTTCTCGGATACCTGTGATTGGTCTGCAGCCAATAAATACGATCTTTGACTTCGCCTAGAAGACTCTGTGTTTCTGTGGTCTGAGACAGGAAGAACTCGAAGTCTTCGGGTGTGTTCCCTGGCACCGCTGGGTTGGTTCCGAAAAACCCAGTACTTCAGTTGGCGCCCAACATGGAGGCGATTTCAGCGGTACCGGTCCAAGCCAGAGGTTCGTGGGGAGCTTCGTGTGAAAATTCTGGAGGAAGGCCGCCACTTCATCGACCCCTGCATGTCGACGTGGTCCGAAAGTCTTTACTGCAAGGTTCTCCGCGTCCCGACGGCTACGAAGGACTGCTGCCCTGACTATCGCCCTGTTTTGGACCCTTGATGATTTGGTAGAGCGAAACGATTTAACGAGTCTTCTGGTGACGTCATCGATACCTCAGTTAAGTATAAGTGGAGCGTCTCCCAGTCCTTAGTTTGGTTCTTAGTTTGGTATCCCTTTGGGATCGCTTTGATTTGGAACTTGCAAGTGCCAAAGCCAAAGGACTCGTGTATTCACGAGACTATCGTATTCGATAATCCTTTGAAGTTTGAAACTAGACAAGTGAGCGAAGATGCCTGGTTCTAGTATATTTGAAAATTTGTTTTGTCTGGGTTGTAATAAGGACTCCCGATTAGAGGATTCGTGTCCGGTTCCTGCAATTTGAACTCCAACGTATGAGCTTTATGTGAAACATGGCGTGGGCCCCATTACGTACAATGAAGTATGGATTCGATACACCAGGAAGGATGGTGATTTAAAATGGCCCCAATATAGTAGTTTCGACACAGAGATTCTGGATAATCTAGAGGTTAAACAATTTAAAAAGAAAGCCATGCCGGCGATGTTTGATTCTTTCCGCCTATGGCGAAAAGAAGCCAAACAGAAAGAAATCAAATTAGCGAAGAAAAATAAAAGAGAGAAAGGTATGTCGATAATGCAAGCAGCTTTACAGTTTAAAGATAATGAAGAAGAACAAATGAATGAGCAGTTGCGAAGGCAACGTAAACTAGTGATTGATAAATTTTACCCAGTTTTGCCGCCCCTTCAGCAAGATGCGTCAAAAGAAAAGGAGAAAGATCCCCTAATGTCACATTTGCTGAGTTCGCCACCCCTGTATGCGCAGAGTGCTACAGCGCCTCCGCAACCTTTAAATGTACAGCCTCCAGTTAATTTGCCGCAAGCCTTCCCGCAGCCGCCAGCTTCTCCTCAGCCGGCTCCTATCCCTACATCGCAGCCCTCTCATGGGCCGCCGATTTCACTACCTATCTCTTCTGCGCTTCCTGCGACTCTACCTAGTACATCAAGTGCCTCTCTCGGCGCTCTTCCTGATACGACCCCTGTACCTGTATCCGCACCCGTTTTTCTTCCCTCTGTCTTTCCCCCTGTTCTTGCCTCAACTTCACCTTCTACACAACAACGAATAGCTAGTGCGGTCACTAGTTTTATATCGCCTCTCTTCGGGTCATCTAGTACGACCCCTGGTTCACAACGTAAGCAGTTGCATAGTCGGCTGCCTGGTTCTGAAGAGAAAGAAGTATTAGACCGCATGGCACATAAATGGATTGTTTATCCTTCAAGATATGATGTAAGGTCTGTTGTAAATGTTTTTCATCAATGAGAAGCACCAAAACAGAGATACGTTTTCGAGAAAATGTGTGAATTCCTCTGTGAGGAATTGGAAGATCATGGTTTAGACTCAAGTCCGCAGGAGTTGTGTCATGTACGGTTTGATTTTGAAAAAGGTATGATTGTGGGTCCCGATGTTGAGAAAGCAGTTGCGACTTTATTGTCTTTCAGGATAGAGGGTCCTTCTCAGTCGCTGTTTGAACATGACTCCTCTGATAAAAAGGTTAAACAATACCCGATGAGAGAAGTCCCTCCGGTATGGAAGGACGCTGTTGCAGCTGATGCCGCTCGAGGTATTGTTGCTGTGCCAGCTCATTTTCAGCGTGTTTGGGTACATGTTCCTTGGAAGCGATCTGAAGTTTTAGCCCTTAAACAGACCTTGCCTGACCCCTGCAAAAACCCTGCAGGATATTATAAGAAGTTATCACAGACCGCAGAATCGTGTGTCATGAATCTAGCTGACATAGATATGTTGTTCGGGAATGTTGTTCCGCAGCCTTTATGGGGATCGATTCGTAATGCAGATCATGCTGCAGAACTAGGTGACACATGGGCTAATATCATTGCTGCAGACACTAGACAAGTTGGTGGTGCGAAACCTGAGCCCTTAGTAGCACAACTCCCTGCTAGAATTATTACCTACATGAAAACTTTAATGCCCGCGATGCGTGTGAATTGGGATAAATTATCCGCATGCAAGCAGAAGAAGGATGAGTCAGTGTCTGATTTCTTCACCAGGTTTGAAGAAACATTTATCGACCACAGTGGTCAAGACATGAGTACGTAAGGTGGTCAACGGTTATATGTTGATAAATTTGTGCATAATTTGCTTACCGAGTTGTGCAAGAAATTAAAAGATTCAGAGAGTTCTTGGGCTGTTTCCTCTTCAGCGCAAATACTGGCTACTGCACAGTATTACGAAAATAGGGATAAAGATGAGAAGGATAGAGCAGACAAGAAAACAAAAGAATTAAAGACAAAGGTTCTGTTACAGCAGGCCTACCCACCACGCCGTAGTCAGAGTAACTATCAGCAACCTCAGCAGTTTCAAAGAAACATGCAAAGGTTTGAATATTCCCAACCGCGTGTTCCTGTAGGTCCCAATCAATGTTCGTATTGCAAAGAAGAAGGTCATTTTAAGTATAGTTGTCCTATATTGTTGCAGCGTACGAATAATGCTTATGGCACAAGAGGTAAAGGTGGTCAGCAAGCTCTTAGAGGTAGAGGGCGTGGAAATGTTCCCCAGAACACGCGTCCTCTTCCGCCTCAAAATACGATGAATAGTTTTGATCAGCAAGCCAATGCAACTGGTAGGTCGGCTCAGTACTATAATAACGACTATTATGCGGAAGATGAAAATGCGGAAGGTAATGATTACTAGGACAGCCATAGACAAAGAGAGGGAGTTGTTTCAGTGCCAGTGGATCAGAGTGGACCGTATGTCAAAGTGACTACAGCGGGTGTGTCAGAGCCTTTTCTATTGGATACTGGTGCTGCAAAGAGTTCTATTATGCACTCGAAACTCCCCGGCGCGCCTTTGTCTGGCGAAATGAATGTTTCAGTAGGTTTTTCTGGCGCCCCGGTTAGGAACCCGATCTCTAGTGCAATACCCCTTTCTGTTGGACCTTGTGAGCTGAAAGCACCCCTTATCCTAATGACAGGTTGTGGTGAAAACCTGATAGGATTGGATTTGTTAAAGAGATTACATGCAACATTATATTGTTCCCCCTCGGGAGTACAACTTACACTGGGTAGGGAAGTGATTTCTCCAATGTATTTGTCGAAGAATAAACTGCCAGCTGAATTGTCGTCTCTTCCAGATGTCCTTTGGACTACTGGTCCTAATGATGTGGGCCTCTTGGAAATACCGCCATATGTGATCACTTTGAAAGCCAATGTTAAATTTCCACGCATTCCCGAGTACAAGATCTCTAATGAAGGTGAGAAAGCGTTGTTAGCAATTATCCACGATTTGATCGAAAAGGATGTAATTGAAGAGACAAGAGGCAACGTTTGCAATAGTCCTGTTCTGCCTGTTTTAAAACGTACTGACCCTTCTCAGCCACCTGTTTACAGGTTTGTGATCGATCTTAGAGAGGTCAATAAGATAGTTGTGCCACAGTTTCCAGTTGTCCCTGATATAACTGCCTTGTTAACTATGATTCCAGCTTCCGCTGCTTGGTTCTCAGTGATCGATTTAAAGAATGCTTTCTTTAGCATCCCGATTGCTGTAGGCAGTGGATCCCGAGTTTTTCTTTGCTGGCAAAACCTTTGATAGCATTAACATGTAAAGATACCCCGAATCCCGTCCCGTGGTCTGAAGAGTGTCAGAGAAGTTTTTCAGAATTGCGTAATGCATTATGTTCAGCTCCTGTGTTGGGTACCCCCGACTACAGTAAACCCTTTACATTGTATGTTTATGAGAAGGAAGGTTGCGCATTGTCAGTGTTAACACAGTCTTTTGGAGACAAACAGCGTCCATGCGCGTATTTTTCGTCGACTTTGGATCCGGTAGCTAAGGCATTGCCGAGTTGCTTAAGAGCCGCAGCGGCAGCAGCTGTGTCTATTCGACAGTCTGCTGGGTTAGTGATGGATAACACGTTGATTGTAATGGTTCCGCATGCAGTAGACACATTGTTAAACAAGACCAAGACACAGCACTTAACTAGTGCTCGATTGTCAGGTTATGAGTTAACACTGTTAGCGAGTTATGTGCACATAAAGAGGTGCAACACGTTGAATCCAGCTACATTATTGCCGATTTCAGCAGACACAGATGAGATTGAACAGCATGATTGTCTGTTCAGAACAGAAGAAGAAACAAAAGGGAGAGTGGATCTTAAAGATACTCCCCTGGTTGAGAGTGATGGTACCTTATGGGTGGATGGTTCGTGCTTCAAGCTTCCGAATGGTAATACGACTGCTGCATATGCTATCACGACTTTGCACACGATTGTTGAAACTGCACGTATACCACATAATTCGGCTCAATCAGCAGAATTAATTGCACTTACAAGAGCATGCGTGTTGTCGAAAGGAATGAAAGTGAACATATATACTGACAGTCAGTATGCCTTTGGCGTGGCCCATAGTTTTGGGCGCTTGTGTAAAGAACGTGGGTTCCTGACTTCGCATGGAACTAAGATTCAGAATGGTCAGTTGGTGAATGATCTCCTTGAGTCGTTGACCTTGTCATTACAAGTTGCGATTGTAAAATGCAGTGCACACAAGAAAGTTACCGATGATGTTGGTCGTGGTAATGCTTTTGCTGACGAAGTAGCGAAAGAAACAGCAAAAGATGTTACAACTCGAATGTATGTTGCAGGCCCTGCAAGATGGGTTGGTGATGTTGGAATGTGTGAAGATACAATAGAAAGTGTGAAGTCCCTTCAAGCTGAAGCTTCGGAGAAAGAATTGAGTATGTGGAGAGAAAGTAAGGGTAAATTGGATGAAAAAGTTGGGTTGACATATCAGAACACCAGCGATGGTTGCTACCCGACGCGTATGTGCTTGCAGTGGTGACAATGGCTCATGGAATGGCCCATATTAGTGTGAAAGGGATTTGTAAGTTGTTGGCTCCAGTATGGCAGAATGCTGGAATTCCCAAGTGTGCGGAGAATGTGGTCAAAAGTTGCATGGTATGTTTGAAATACAATCCTGGTAGGGGAACCCCAACTCCAGCTGGTCATTTTGCGCCTCCAACATATCCGTTTGAGGTTTTGCAGCTAGATTTCATCCACATGGAAAGGTGCAACAATTTGAAATATGTACTTGTTGTTGTCTGCGCTTTTTCAAGGTGGATAGAAGCATATCCCCTAAAAGACAATACTGCCTTATCCACAGCTAAAGCCCTTGTCAAAGACTTTTTCCCTAGGTTTGGAATGCCAAGAATGGTATGGAGTGATAATGGGAGTGAATTTGTAGGTCGAGTGATGAAGAATGTATGTGAGGGACTAGGTATTAAGCAGAAATTCCACGCTGCAAATCACCCCCAATCAGCTGGACTAGTAGAGTGTTACAATGGCACTTTGAAACTTAAGTTGGCTAAGATTCAGGCGAGTTCTGGTCTTAAATGGCCTGATGCTCTGCCCTTAGCACTCCTATCAACAAGAATGACTGTGCATTCACGAGTGGGACTTAGTCCGTACGAGATTGTGTTTGGCCGTCCGGCCAATATATGGGGTGTGCCAAGACCGACAAAATTCAGCGAAATTGAACATCCAGTACTGCTTGATTACCTGTATGAATTGACGGCTAAATTGCGTGTTTTACACCAACAGGTGCATGATACTCTGCCTCAGGTCTCTGAAGCTCCAGGACACCCCATCAATCCTGGATCATGGGTGCTGGTCAAAAACTTTCAGCGGACGAAAAATGATGAGCCCCGTTGGACCGGCCCCCATCTCGTCCTTCTCTCGACGAGATCAGCTGTTCGAGTGAAAGGGAAAAAGAACTGGATCCATGGCGTTCATTGCAAGAGGGTCCCTTTGCCTTTGCCTTACGACCAGTGGGTCCAGGAAGGGATCGCTGACTCAGAGACTGAGACTGTGCCTCGTTTTCTGCCGTTTAGCGATGCACGAGTAAAAGGAACGTTTTCTGAGAAGGAAAGCGATGACATTTTGCAAGAAGCTGTGCCACCGTCAATTCGATTGGACACTACAGAACCTGAACTTTTGTTTCAAGACCAAACAGTACCTGGGAAAAGTCATAACAATTTGAGGTCAAAGACTATGGACAAATAAAAAATTCCTTTCCCTTGCTATTTTCTAATATTACACCTCTCCCATCTGAAGGATTTTTTATTTTTTTTTATTTTTGTTTTTCGAACCACCATCCGGGTTCAGCTGTAGGGTCGCGGTGCCAAGACTTTGGGGTACAAGCCGGAGACGTTAGGTCAACGGTCTGGTTGGTCTAGGGCGTTCCCTGGACTGACAGGTGTACTCCTTAGCAGAAGATACTCATCCGCCGCGAACAGTACGATTAGAGGATGGAGTTTTTCGAGATGGAGAGACCCGCTGAGGAAATAAATTCCCCTTCCCATTTGCGAATGCATTACCACCTGCTTGAAGTAGGTGGTAATTGCGAGGGTTTTGCGACCGCAATTGCGGTCGCAAAATATTAGTACATGGGTTAGAGAGTAGCTATTTGGAAGGGAACGCCCCTTCCAAATAGCGAGTCTCTAAACACTTTTTTGCGAGTCGCAATTCATTTGCGACTCGCAAAATTGTGTTAGTATATGGCCACACCAATTTTAGCATGCGAAAATGGGTTGCTAACCCGTTTGTGCATGCTAAATTTGGTCGTACATCTGCCCCCTAGTAAACTACATTTTTCTTGACATTATTGAGTCAATGTGCATGATAATAAACATACAGTAAGACACTTCAATAAATAGCTTTGGGATGTTTATGGTCTACTTATGTGATTATGGACTGATCTTCAGAAGTAATTGCTTAGGGATCTCTCGGAAAAATTCAGACCTTCATTTATGCAATCCCTTCTTACATCAGGTAGTGACAGACATTGAATTGCTCTTTGATGTTCAAATAGATAATTTCACTTAAGATGACAGCAATCCAATAGTTAAGTAATTTCACCTATGTGAGAATACTGATTTGTTTTTAGAACTTGATATATTTTTTCCTAGAAGTGTTGGTGTTTTAGTATTTCGGGTGAGCAGCCAAAATATCGAAACTAAAATATCTACCTACACAAATATCGAGTTTTTAATATCGATGGGACAGAATATCGATGTCAATAATATCTATGGACAGAATATCGATCCTAAGGTAAGTATTTTAATATCGATGTTAGTAATATCGAAGTTAGTAATATCGACATCAAATATATCGATTTTACTAATACTGATGTTACTAATATCGATATTTATATTATTGTTATGTATTTTATTATGTATTTAATATGTATGTGTTATATGTTTTTAGTTAAGTGTTCTACTGGTTTTAACATATATGTATACAATTTTTATATGTTAACAATGGTTTTTTAAGTCAATTTTGTGTTTTAGTACCGTAGCGGGTTGTGGGTTTATAGGGGAATAGGGTGGGAAGTAATTTAATTATATGGTATTAATTATACATTTTTAGGAATTATAAATTAATTTTAATTATTTTTTGCGTTTAAGTTCTATAGCGGGTTGTGGGTTTATAGGGGAATAGGGTGGGAAGTAATTTAATTATATGGAATTAATTATACATTTTTAGGAATTATAAATTGATATTAATAAATTTTTGCGTTTAAGTTCTGTAGCGGGTTGTGGGTTTATAGGGGAATAGGGTGGGAAGTAATTTAATTGTAATTAATTAATAATTTATTTTCATTAATTGGTATTGATAATTATATTATTGTTAATTAAGTATTAATTGGTAATTAATTTGTATTAATTGGCAATTAGTTTTAATTAGTTGATTAATTGATAATTATGTTAAGTGTATTATTTTATTAGTGGAGTGTGTTGTGCGTTTATAGGGGAATAGTGTTGGAAGTAATTGAAATCTAATTAAGTAATTATTAAATTAGTCGTTGGGTATTGATAATTAATTAATTGGACGATAATTATTAATTGGTAAATATTTTAAATTATAATATTTTGGTTATGAACAATAATTAATTGTTGATTAATGATTAATTGTGAATTAAATATAATTAAATATTATGCATTAATATTTCTAATTAATATATTAATAAGTAATTATTAATTGGTAATTAATGTGTAATATTCATTATTTTGGCGTATGAAAAATATTTAATAGTTCAATATTTTTTAATTGGTAATTAATGTTTCTTAATTATTATTTTGCGGTATATATATTTTTAAATGGTTAAATATATTTTAATTGGTATTTACTTTTTAATAATTCATATGTTTTTGGTTATGAAAAATATTTTATCCTTTAATATTTATTATTTGGTAATTAATATTTATTAATTATTATTTATTGGTATTTATTATTAATGTATTGTTAATTAATTATTATTTGGTAGTTATGTTTGTAATAATTATTTATTGGTATTTGTAAATAATTTTGAGTTATTTAATAATTAAATCACTAATTAGTTTAAAGAATTATTTTATTTATAACTATGTTATTTTTAACTTCTACGCTATCCAACACTTTCCCTACTGTTGCACCCTCTGGAGTTGGAATAGTAAATTTTATCCCTACGCTATCCAACACTTTCCGTACTGTTGCATTCTCTGGAGTTGGAATAGTAATTTTTACCCCTACGCTATCCAACACTTTCCCTACTGTTGCACTCTCTGGAGTGGGAATAGTAATTTTTACCCCTACGCTATCCAACACTTTCACTTCTGTTGCACTCTTTGGAGTTGGAATAGTAATTTTTACCCCGTCGCTATCCAACACTTTCCCTACTGTTGCACTCTGTGGAGTTGGAATAGTATTTTTTACCCCTACACTATCCAACACTTTCCCTACTGTTGCACTCTCTGGAGTGGGAATAGTAATTTTTACCCCTACGCTATCCAACACTTTCCCTACTGTTGCACTCTCTGGAGTTGGAATAGTAATTTTTACCCTTACGCTATCCAACACTTTCCCTACTGTTGCACTCTCTGGAGTTGGAATAGTAATTTGTACCCCTACGCTATCCAACACTTTCCCTACTGTTGCACTCTCTGGAGTTGGAATAGTAATTTGTACCCCTACGCTATCCAACACTTTCCCTACTGTTGCACTCTCTGGAGTGGGAATAGTAATTTTTTCCCCTTCGCTATCCAACATTTTCCCTACTGTTGCACTCTCTGGAGTTGGAATAGTAATTTTTACCCCTACACTATCCAACACTTTCCCTACTGTTGCACTCTCTGGAGTGGGAATAGTAATTTTTACCCCTACGCTATCCAACACTTTCCCTACTGTTGCACTCTGTGGAGTTGGAATAGTAATTTGTACCCCTACGCTATCCAACACTTTCCCTACTGTTGCACTCTCTGGAGTGGGAATAGTAATTTTTTCCCCTTCGCTATCCAACATTTTCCCTACTGTTGCACTCTCTGGAGTTGGAATAGTAATTTTTACCCCTACACTATCCAACACTTTCCCTACTGTTGCACTCTCTGGAGTGGGAATAGTAATTTTTACCCCTACGCTATCCAACACTTTCCCTACTGTTGCACTCTGTGGAGTTGGAATAGTAATTTTTACCCCTACGCTATCCAACACTTTCCCTACTGTTGCAGTCTCTGGAGTGGGAATAGTAATTTTTACCCCTACGCTATCCAACACTTTCCCTACTGTTGCACTCTCTGGAGTGGGAATAGTAATTTTTACCCCTACGCTATCCAACACTTTCCCTACTGTTGCACTCTGTGGAGTTGGAATAGTAATTTTTAGCTCTACGCTATCCAACATTTTCTTTACTGTTTTTTTTTGGAGCTGGAGTAGTAGTTTTATTGTCGGTGCTATTTAATATATTTTGTATTATTTTAGCTAATGTAATATATAATTAATTTTAACAACATTCAAATTAAATGTAATTTTTTAAATGTGTTATATATAATTATTTAATTTTTATTCATGTTATTGTTTTATGTGTATGATGTATTTGTAATTTATAATAATTTTTAACAAGTTATAAGTTATTAAAACAATTATTAAAATTTATTATTAAGTAAGTATATATATTATATATTATATGTATATGTTTAATTAATGTTTTATTACATTATATATATTAATTATTAATTTTAAACATTATAACATATATTTAATTATGTTTATTTTATTGATAAGTATTATTTGTTTTTTTTTACCTATTTATTTTTAACTAAAAAATACTTTATATTTTTAATAACGATATTTTTGACATTCTATATTTTAATTTCGATATTTTTGTACTTACCATGTTGTAGATAGGATCTCGATATTCTTGTCATCGATATTTTTGTGTCGATATTTTTGTAGGTCGATTTTCTGTCCGTCGATATTCTGTCAGACATTCAGTATTTCACACATGTTTAATTTGGTGTAGATTTCCATACAATAGACCCTTAATAGTTTGCATCAGAATGTTATAAGCTCCTAAATCCCATACTGTTCACTGCAAAATGAGCAGTCATCTCAGAGTACTGCTCGGTGAGGATTATACAAAAGCCTAATAGATGATATAGTCATGTTACCCACTTTTTCTGACGCAGGAGGGACCCACATATTGGGGTTTTCTGTTCCCCATTAGCTGTTGAAGATCTATTGAGTACAGAGACACTTTGGGGCATATTTACAGCAGACTGAAGAAGCGTGGTGTTAGGCAAACATTGCTAATGCCTCCATTCTGAAAACGCAGGAACGTGCCGTATTCCCAAGAATGCGGTGCACCCCTTCATTTCCCCTAGCGCTGGCGCTGCGTTCAACTGCCTAGAGCCAACGCCAGTGCAAGGGTGCCTGCATTGGGGGAAGATTATTTATGTGCAGGAAGGTCACCCTTCCTACATATAAACAATAATCAAATGCCATTTTATAACTTCAATGTATGCTGCTTAATGCATCACACATTGAAGTTGCAAAACAGCATTTTTTTAATATGATTATTTATGTGCAGGAAGGTAGACCTTCCTGTACATTAACAATCATAGGCAAAGTGCTGTTTCTATGTGTGCTGCACAAGGCAGCACATTTGGAAACAGCAAAAAAACTGGAAAAATAAAGCATTTCTTCATGTTTTGCCTGTTTAAGACCAGGTTATCCCTGGTCATAATTTTAGTGCTGCTTCCTATTTATGCTGCCCTTGTAAATAGAGAGCAGCATTAAAATCAATGGGCGTTGCAGTGGAACACCCACCACAACACCCATTGCCCTCCCCTTTCACGCTAAACACAGCGTTAAAGGGTGCCTTATTTACAAGGCAGCGTTAAGCCACGTGAAGTGGCTTAACGCTGCTTGTAAATATAGCGAGGCCCCTATCACCATCACAAGGTCACTGAAAGTGGCATTGCGGTGGCGATAGGGGCTTGCATATATGCTCTGTTGTGTCAGCCTCTTCCTTACCCTTTCTTGCCAATTTAATATGCTTACTTGTCATTCAATGATTTTTCTTCCACTTCTTGTGTTTGTCACGCCCTTGAAGCATAGCTTTTTTTACCATTCATTTGATTGGATAACTTGTATTCTTCCATGATTCTACATCAGTGAGCTACTTTTTATTTTCTTTCGGTACTCAATGTGAGTGTGTTTGTCTTCTTCGACTCACCTACATGTGCTGCGTTACCCTCACATCCTTGCCTCCCTATTCTATGTGTTGCTCCCACAACCTACGATCGTCCTTGACTTCCCCTGCCACTCCCCATTTTACTTGGCTTATTTTGTTGCTTTTTTCAATCCTCAGCCCCATCCAGCTCCTCCATTGCTTCCATGCTCACTCTTACCAGATTTCTCCAGGTGCTTGGTCCCAGTTATTTGGTTCCTAACCCATTCCACCATTTCTCCACCATGCCTTCCAGTTATGTTCTTTTTTTCCGAGGGCTTGACAGTTACAATTTGCTTTCAAGGCAGTGATTTTCTAAATACAGCTCTTTTGCTCCTTTTTATAGATTTGTTTTTAAATTAATGTCCAAGATGGGCATTCACTAGCATGGAACAGTAAATTAAAAAAGAAAAAAGTGGCTGCCGCAGTTTCATGATGCATATGTGCACTTGCGTAGTGTCACATATGCTTGTTAATGTCATCACGTTAGTGATGCCGTAGCATTGGGACACATATGTGCGCAAGCATGATGATGCATACGTATGAATACATCATTGTGCTGTTCTTTAGCAAAGGTATTTAACACTGGCAACTAATTTTATTTTTTCAATGTTGAACAGCATGGGCACAAAGTAAAAAAAGAAAGATCAGTGGTTTTGCCAAAGCTGGTTTGAAGTAGCCCAGAGAGAGCTTAACAATAAAAAATGCATACTTATGTATATATAGAAGGATTATTTTTGGGTCAACCCTTTTCATCTAATAGTCTGTTCAACTGTCATTCACTCTGTGCTTCCGGCCACATACCGATGCATACAGCATGTGGTATTGGTTCAATTCACTTCAGACATAGACTGTACTGCACCCTGAGTGATCGCATGCCTCCTGAAATGAAGCACTTTTGATTGGCAAGCTGTTGAGCCAGTAATTTACTTTTTCAGTGTATTTATTCAGCTCATTAGGGGCAATTTACAAACTGAATTTTCTTGAATTTTTGGTAGTGCTACAATAGTGCTAATAATGTCCTACAAAATGCTATTTACTAACCTATGGTTAGTATAATACAAAATGCTATTCACTAACCTACATGCCACGGTCTATGCCTCCACCTTTCCTATCTTTTATGGGCAGAGATCTCCATACACCTAGAACTATGGGGCATATTAGCAAGAACCTCGTTAAAATTATCGCTGTTTTAGCGGCCGGAATCTGCCGCTAAAACCGCGATAATGGGCTTGCTAATATGCGTTATAGAATTACAATAAAAGCCCAGGTTAGATGTCCTGCACATCTAACCTGGGCTTTTATTGGAATTCTATAACGCATATTAGCAAGCCCATTATCGCCATTTTAGCTGCAGTTTCCTGCCGCGAAAACGGCGATAATTTTAACGAGGTTCTTGCTAATATGCCCCTATATTTTTTGGGATTAAATATGAGAAAGAAGAGGGCGTGGATGAAAAAAGTGGAATATTTACATGTAGTGACAGGAGTTTAAGGCGAAGGAAGGTGAGGTTAAGCAGAGGCTAGGGAGGGGTCGAGGGAGTGAAATGCACCCACTCACAAAGAGAGCATGGCTATTCTCAAGCTGCACTTCTATAAAAAGTACAGCCAAAAAAGGACTGCAAAAATACTTTTTGTGATGTATAAACACCAAATTGTGATTCAGTAACGTCTTACTGGATTGCAGTTTGGGTTTGCAAACAAAACCAGAATCGCTATTTGGAAGGGGAGTGTTTAGGGCATCCCGTCCATATTGGAAATCTGAATGGTATGTACTAATGTTTTGTGACTGAAATGTGGTCACAAAACATTTGCACTATACCACCAAATAAAAGGTGGTGGTAACCCATTTGCAAATGGGAAGGGGTCCCATTGAGAAGTCTTCCCCATTGAGAATGTTTGAAAAAATATTTTTAAGGGCAAGCAGTGGTTCAAGGGATCACTGCCTACTCTTAATGGATAAAAATAAAATGTTTATTTTTTTCTTTTGCAATGCATCCCATTGGAAAATGGGCTGCATTTGAAAAAAAAATGATTTGGCTTATTTATAAGCAATCACGAACATGTGGTCCGCTGACCCCACCATCCCTGTGATAGCTGCGAATCCTAGTGGGTTGCAAATTGTGACCTATCTCATTAGTATTCATGAGGTAGGGTAAACTGCAACCCACTATGAATTGCTAATCTGGAAATCAGGGCCAAATTCCACTTTAGTATGTTAGCAACAGCAATTACCAACTAGCAATTTGACAAAAGTCGCTATTTGGTAATCGCTATTACTAATGTTTGTACATCAAGCCCTATGTTACCAATGCTGCAGCATTTGTATTATGTTCTACATTTAAAATCAATATTTAAATCATTTGACACTAATAATAAACTGTAAAATATTTTGCTTAAATCTTTTTAAGCTGAATAAATGTTTAATTTTGTCCTGATACTTTACCATAGGGAGATCTTCAACCCGCTATTGGAAACCTCCGCCGACGTGTAAAAAGTTACAAGTAGTGACTTTACACTTGTAAAGTAAGCTACACCCCCTTAATTCAGGGAATAGGGACATGTAAGACTACACTTTTGAGTAACTTTACACTCGTAAATGGTGAATAGTCAAAAGTAATAAAGATACTCAAAAGTGTAAGAGCGCACTCATACTACTGGATTTGCTCACATGAAGATTTACTTTTGTCAATAGTCCACTGTAACTTTTGTTTATTTTTTGTTATCCGTGTGCATTTAAACAATGTCTTACATTAATTTAAATAAAGTAGTATATTTTCTTTGAGCCAATAATCATAATTCCCTGTGAAGTCTATTAAACTAAAAAAAGTTTCTGAACCTCTTCTAGGTATACTTGTCAGACAAAAAACACCTATACTATATTAAGTTTGCTATGATTTCTTATTTTTAATTTAAAATAGTTATTTCAAGCATGGGGTCACCCTATTTAGGGGGCAAGAGGCTTATTTTTCTGCTTTTTATGTTGTGCGTATGATTGAAAGAAAAAAAAAAATACATCAGCTTACTAAAACCTCACCGACTGGCTT
This sequence comes from Triturus cristatus, assembly GCF_964204655.1. Lineage (NCBI taxonomy): Eukaryota > Metazoa > Chordata > Amphibia > Caudata > Salamandridae > Triturus > Triturus cristatus. Next base: position 261,738,131 of record NC_140593.1, read on the forward strand.
TGCCAACCCTTATTTATTTAGTCACTGATAATGGAATGCTTTTTTTCCTCTGTAATTCTGAATAAGTATGTTAGCATTGTGAGATTGGTGAAAACAGGAAAGCAGGTAACATGATATATGGCAATCTTGTTCAGGGCAGATATCATCACAGATAAATATAATTCTTGTATTTATTCTAAGTTGGTACAATTATGAGAATCATCATTTTAGAGGTTAAGTCAGCTGCACCCTGAAATATATTTCTACAGGAACAGAATTCTCAGATGTTTGAGTTAGTAATTTGGTAACTGCCAGTGTCAATATCTAATAGTTAGATGAGCAATAAGCTAAGATTAGCTGCCATGACAATATTCATAACCTTTTCCAATATTTACAATACAATATACTTTATTGTGTCAGTTATACAAGTGTAAGTGATACCATAAAACAATTTCACAATTCAAAATAGTAAGTAAAATAAAAATGAGAAACATTAAAAACAGTTTGTCATCTTCATGAGGCATTCTGCACCTTGAAAACTACTAAAGTGGGTGTAAAATTAAATTAATTACCTTCTTATACTAGAAAGACTTTCAAATATTAAAAATGAAATGTGCTGTAGAAGTAAGGACAATATACATTGTATTTCAGTAAAACATTGTACATTTGGACTATGCATTGGGCTTGGCAATTTGGGAGGAAGGGTCCAAGTTTGTACAACTTACTGTGTATCAGGATCATCAAGACCTCATAGGCAAGTGGGGAGCAGAGCTTCATGGGCCTGAGATCTTGTTTCTCTCAAATCCGTATAAATGTAAGGAGCTACTGGGGCAAATATCTTCTAGTCCATCTGGAAGCATAGTGGTAAAGCTGCATTACATTGCCTGACATTAAATCTGATAAAAATAGGTCTCAAATACAGTTGCCTTGCTTTCAGGGACAAAGTGCATAGAAGCATGAAATGTAGTAAAGTTTTGTCACCGCCTTAAGTACAAGTACATAGTGCTGAGGCCACAGCTTTTTTATTGCCTGATCTTAGTAAATGTTTTTACCACTAATTTGACCAACATAAAACTTCCATAAAGTGACCTTTTCTGATCAGGATAAACTGGTCCATATGCTGCTCGAATTTGCTGGAAGGTTTGTATCCCAGAAATCGCATAAAGAGTGTAATTCCTTGCATTCCTTTCACAATGGACCAGTATTTGTCCATGATGCATGCCACACTTGCAGTGTCATCTACTCAGGGTTAGTCCAGAAGGATTCAAATGCCAAGGCCAATAAGGTATTTTCAATGCGTCAATACCAGGGAACTTCTTTATGCCACCAAATATCCAGATTTTGCATTATGGCTTAAGATATTCCACCAGCTGTGGCCTTCTCCAGATACGTATCCTATACAATATGGGTTTAAGGGCTAGTGAATTCATAATTGACCTTATTGGCAACTGTATCCTGCAGAAGTATCATAGCTGTTCAAGGGCCTAGGCGCAAAAGGATATGTTGAAATCTGCTTTCAAGTCTCCCCATTCCAAACATATTTTCAAATACCCATAAATCCTGCCCATATGAACAAGCAGCCATAGCTTTCAATTGATAAGCTTGGAGGACCCGGTGATTAATCTGTTGCTGCATTTCTTTGAAAATCTCAGTATAACATTGGTGTACTGGGAGATGGTTGTTTCATTTTCGTGACCTGCTTACCCCCAAGCAGCTTATTGTCAAACCTTATTTCTAAGTGGTCATAGTGGTTGACCCTACATAGGGTTTGGCATATATCTTAAACCTGCTCTTTAGGCTACTCTTGCTGTTTAGTATCATAAATTGAGTTTTTGTGTATTGATCAGAAGGTTTTTCTTGGCACAGTAACTCTCAAACCCATTTGGCAGTTTGTGCATCGAAAACTCGGTACATGATAGAAAAACAGGATTGTCTGCAAACAAAAAAAAAATTATGGGGAATTTATCTCCTTCAACTCCAGGTTTAGTGATAGGAGGGTTTTTCCAATATTGTTTTCAAAAAGATGAAATAAAAGTGGAGTAAGGACACAACCCTGCCTTACTCATGTTGGACGAGTTAATGATATAATACCTGATATAATTCCTGTATTGCAGGCAAGAGTTTGCCAGGAATGCCAAGCTCCATTAAGGTCTACCACAGGATTGATCTGTCGACTGAATTGCATGTTGTTTTGTAATCTATAAAAGTCGAATATAAGGGAGATTCTTTATACAGGTGTAGAAACCTATATGAAATAAATACAAACGCTGTCAGCACATATGATGAAAGAGAAAATGTATTATGTACAACACAGGGAAAGACAGCTGGCTGCCAAATGTCCAACAAGGGGAAGTCTCACACAAGCTTTTATTCATGCAATCCACAAATAAAGGGCGTTATGATTTATGCAATACATGTCTAGTAAAAGTACACAATTAAGACCGTTTCCCAGCAATAATGGATAGGGGCGTCTCCTGTCCATCACTAGGCTTGGCAGGTCACAGGTGATCAACACTGCTATCTCTATTATATTTATTTTCAATATCCATGACCCCCAGCTCCTAAACCATGCCATTGCTTGTTCCCAAATTCCCCTGTGTGTATTTCATTTTTCACTTTATTTATTTTATTTATCGCTTTGTTTGTGTTGTTGCTGTTATCTGGAATATAAGAACAAAACGTCTAATAGATGACCTGGCAGATCCCTCCTTCACTTAGGAGGACGATTTCTAAAGTGATGTGGTTTTGAATAACTACTGCCCTCATGGTGATAAGCTCCTTGGTAATGTGATCTAAAGCTGCTGCTGTTATACTTGCTAAATCCTTAATCATCCTTGCCAGCTGGTGTATTCGACATGTTGTGTATACCACCCCTGCACCGGTTATCAAAGCGTTGTCTTCCCACTCTACAGTCCTTTTGCTCTTTGCTGGGCGACGACCCTGTTGTTGCATTTGTTTCAGGTTAGTGAAATGGGTCATCCTTAGCAGGATGGCGACAAGCTAGCAACTGCCATACCATCCTGGGGTGAAATAGAACTATGCCTACTGGCCGCAGATGAAAAAAAATCCCTTGTACCCCACTAAACCTGGTGATGATCACTGTGGGTCCATTGTTACTCTGGACATTCGTATACTGTGTAAGCACTTGCTCTCGCCCCCGAAACCAGCTGGCCTGTCTGTCTCTGTCTCCATTTCCAGTGTCACATTATTTTTTCTCTCTCTCTCCTTCCATCCTGCCTTAACCCCTGCCAGCTCCTTTACTGTGCACCAAAACATGCATTTCTTCCATTTTTCCTCTCCCCCCACTAGTTGCTGTATTGTTCATGGGGCCTTTATAATATCTGGGGTGCCTGTGTCTTCCTGTGTGCCATCCTTGACAATATGTATGCAGGACGGGGCAGTCATCTGTTGCTCTACTCTGAACTGTGGTATCTTTAACTCCTCCCCTTTCTGCTTCCCTGAAGGGTTCCATCCTGCCCTATCCTCCAACTCTTCCTTTTTTGGGCTTTTGTCAAATGCATTTAGAATAATCTTTTCTAGTGATAGAGCGTCATGCGATTCTGAAATTTGTAGGGGTGCATCATATTCACCGTTAGTCAGCACCCGCATATTAATCAATGTATGTTAAGTAGTGCCATAGAAATGTATTGCTGTAATCGTTTAACATAGAGGTGATTAAATGTAATAATGCTTTTCGTGAAGAGTAACGCTGCAGATCATTGTGAATGTACTCAGTAAAATGCATAATGATTAGTTTTGTGCAATGCAATGTATTAGGTTAAACGTATGCCATGTTAAAGTTACACGTGCAAGTTGCTTGCTCATTTATATGAAAATAATGAACCAATGTTTAGAGTGTGATTTAATAGAGTGTATGATTTTGTAGAGGCCTGATCGCATATACGTTAGAAGAGAAGGCGTGTTCATTTTCTTATGTTAGCTAATGTTGTAGGCCGAAAATGATTCCCTTGGTAAAGGCTTTGGGCTGCAGAGAAATGTAAAATCGTAAAGATGTGAAATGGTTTTTCGTGTTCCCATGTTTCTGTTGCAGGTGCAAGGACATTTAGCTCGTTAGAGAGACTAAGGTGCCGATCACAATCCTGTAAAAACCGGGTACGAACCGTCGGACGGAGCATATTCTCCGTTCGACGCGTACCCGGTCGTGTAAATATACAAACAAGGAATTACGATTCGTACGGAAACACCTTTTCCGTACGAATCGTAAAAAAGCCCGACCGAACAAAAAAACAACTACCAATGTGATCCGGGAAAGCGCAGACCTGACGTCTGGACGCACGCAGCCAGCCATTCACGAACCAGGAATCACGATTCGCACCGACGTCACCCCGCACGGTGAAGATTCTGCGGCAGCCAAAAACTGCCGGGAAATCAGGACGACGCGAACAAGGACCACCAGTACGCGACGGACAGACGACGACGCGAACAAGGAGGACCAGTACGCGACGGACACAGGACCACGCGACCAAGGAGGACCCGTACCCGACAGGACGACGCGATCAAGGAGGACCCGTACGCGACAGGACGACGCGAGCAAGGAGTACCAGTACGCGACGGACAGACATGGACCCGAACCTACGAGTCATCCCTGCCCTCATAGCAGTCCACCTGCTCTACAGGCACCGACGCAGACGCCGCAGAAGGTAAGAATAACTAAGGGAGGGGGGAAAGTGGGGTGGGGTGGGGGTGGCACGACCAGGGCAGGCCACTAAACAACCACATAAGTCACACATGGCCTGGACATACCTGACTCCCATGCCCTGGTCACCACGAGGGGGTGGGGGCGTGTCCTGATAAGCCAGCTACCGCCACAACGGAAGGCCGTCACCACGCGAACCGACAACACAACCAGACAGGTACGTCCCGTACCCACGCCTGAAGAGCGTGGGTACGAGTCGTACCACGCCCACACACACGTCACCCCAACAATGGCGGGACGGATCGTACCCACGTGGCAAAGGCCTGGGTACGGCCCGCACAAGCATCACATAGCGTGGGGATGGATATGTACGGACCCTACCCCCACCCTATATGCATGGAGCGTACCCCCCATGCCAACAGTGTAGTACGACTCGAACCCTCACCCGCGGACCTACGGACCGTACCCCCACCAGTGTAAGTAGGACTCCGACCCCCAACAGCGGACTCAGGGACCATACCCCCACCCCAACAGTGTAAGTACGACCCGTACCCCCACCCGCGTATGCAAGGAGCGTACCCCCACCCCAACAGTGTAAGTACGACTCGAACCCTCACTCGCGTATGCAAGGAGCGTACCCCCACCCCAACAGTGTAAGTACGACCCGTACCCCCACCCGCGTATGCAAGGAGCGTACCCCCACCCCAACAGTGTAAGTACGACTCGAACCCTCACCCGCGTATGCAAGGAGCGTACCCCCACCCCAACAGTGTAAGTACGACCCGTACCCCCACCCGCGTATGCAAGGAGCGTACCCCCCATGCCAACAGTGTAAGTACGACCCTAGCCACACCCTATATGCATGGAGCGTACCCCCACCCCAACAGTGTAAGTACGACACGTACCCCCACCCGCGTATGCAAGGAGCGTACCCCCACCCCAACAGTGTAAGTACGACCCGTAGCCACACCCTATATGCATGGAGCGTACCCCCCATGCCAACAGTGTAAGTACGACCCTAGCCACACCCTATATGCATGGAGCGTACCCCCACCCCAACAGTGTAAGTACGACACGTACCCCCACCCGCGTATGCAAGGAGCGTACCCCCACCCCAACAGTGTAAGTACGACCCGTACCCCCACCCGCGTATGCAAGGAGCGTACCCCCACCCCAACAGTGTAAGTACGACTCGAACCCTCACCCGCGGACGTACGGACCGTACCCCCACCCCCACCAGTGTAAGTACGACTCCTGGACTCACGGACCGTACCACCACCACACCAGTGTAAGTACGACTCGAACCCTCACCTCGAATGCATGGAGCGCACCCACACCGTGTATGTCCCAAGCGTACATATCCAGAAATTGGATGTGTGTGTGCAGAGTCCTCCCAGCAGTGCCCAGAGACAGGAGGGGTGTGTGCAGAGTCCTCCCAGCAGTGTCCAGACCCAGGAGGGGTGGGTGCAGAGACCTCCCAGCAGTGCCCAGAGACAGGAGGGGTGGGTGCAGAGACCTCCCAGCAGTGCCCTGAGACAGGAGGGGTGGGTGCAGAGACCTCCCAGCAGTGCCCTGAGACAGGAGGGGTGGGTGGTGAGTCCTCCCAGCAGTGCCCAGAGACAGGAGGGGTGTGTGCAGAGACCTCCCAGCAGTGCCCTGAGACAGGAGGGGTGGGTGCAGAGACCTCCCAGCAGTGCCCTGAGACAGGAGGGGTGGGTGGTGAGTCCTCCCAGCAGTGCCCTGAGACAGGAGGGGTGGGTGCAGAGTCCTCCCAGCAGTGTCCACACCCAGGAGGGGTGTAACACATGTGTGTGATGCCACAATTACCCACATCCATACTGCCTACAAGGGAACATGTCCCCATGAACTCATGTCAACTGACTCCACACACAAGTACAGTGATCACCAAGGATGCCACGATTGTTGCAGGTGGAGACATGGCCATGCATGCATGGCCAAAGTAGAAGGGCTCCGTCACACACACAGCTCATGTACACACAGCTCTGCGCTAAACATTGGGAACACCCTGCAGGGAAGAAATCTGGGTACACAGAGGAAGGAATACACCCTGGGACAATTGAACCATGCAGTAACTGCTGACATGACCTAAGGAAGTTAGCCAACACCTTGTGATGGCACACAGATCCTAGGGTGGCCCCAAAGAGCAGAACACTACTACAAATCCCACAGACCCAAAGCCTTAAACACCACCCAAAACAATGTAGCAGCCCCACCAACACCAATACCACCATAGCAGGAGTGTGATGATGAGAAAAAAAATAAGCTTTATTCAGCATGAGCACAATGTCCGTGGATCAAAGGCAGTTCAAAGTCAACAAAGGCCATAGGGCAGTCAATGATTCCCAGCTGCATGGGGGACACAGTGGGATGTGTGTCCCCTACCTTGCCTGCACAGTCAAATGCCATCGTCTTCCATACTGGTGAGGGCATCAGGGGGGGGGGGAAGCAACAGGCACCGCAGGGACATCAGGGCAAAGGGGCGGCGTTGTGGGTGCCGGGATGGAGGACTCAACCACAGGGGGTGTGTCATGGCCAAAGGCGGAGGCCAGGATGGCACTACACACCTTAGCAAGGTCCTCCAGGGACTCCCCTGCACCCGAAGTGACCTCAGGCCCCAAGGAGGGGGGGGGGTCAGAGGGATGGGTTGCAGCGCCACCGGGGGAGGGTGGAGACAGGGGGGGAGACTCAACCACCCTGACCGAGGACTTCCTTGACCGCTTGCGTGGTGGCGTAACCGTGGGGCTCAGGGACAGAGCGGCCATGAAGGAGTCCTTGGGGGAGATGTGGCCAGGAGAGCTGAGGGGAGGGGATTTGGAGGGAGTGGATTGTGTGGAATGCGGACTCCCACTCTGGCTGCGTGTCACACGTTTGCCCCCCGACCCAGTGGGTGTGCCTATCTCACCCTGTGTGTGCGTGTCAGGAGGAGTGCGGTGGACCTTCCCTGCTGGTGTGGTGCCTGTGTCTGTTGTGGTGGGTGCATGCCGACGTCTGGGTGTACGTGGGACAGGCATGGAAGTGGGAAGTGTGGATGGGGCAGGGGTAGGTGGGGGGAGGTCGCGCTGCAGGAGACCCACTGCTGCAGTCAGTGTGGAGTCTAGGGACCTCAGCAAGTTGCGTTGGTCAGCCTGCAAAGAATGAATGCCCTCCAAGAATGCCTCGATGTTGCTGAGGGTTTTCCCGTGGGAATGGAGGACATTCAGGATCGCAGCCTGACCAACCTGCATTTGCCGCTGGATGTCCATAGACTCAGCATTGGCGGCAGCAGTGGAGACAGGGGCAGGGGGTGCGGTGCCTGGCAGGAAGGAGACATGCGGTGACCGGGCACGCTGGGAAGGGACACGAGCAAGTGGGAGGCGGTTGGTGGGAACTGAGGGGGCGGTGGCAGGTGTTGTTCCACTGTCAGCTGCTGGTGCAGCCTCCGCCAACTCTGAGACATCCTCCTCGGACCTGTCAGCTTCGTAGTCTGATGTGCCAGTCGACAGGTCCTCGGCCACACTATCCTCCGCCCCTGTCCCACTCGATGTGCCAGCCCCGATGTCACGGCTGCCACTGGTGCTCGGTCCCTCCGCCTGGTCCGTGTCCATGTCTCCCTCTGTGTCCCCCGACGATGCTGTGGGCAGGGTGGAGAGACAGAAATTAATCAGACACCTGTACACATCTGTCACATGAGTCCAATCTACATAGTCAACATTGCATAGCCTGAAGAGGCAGATCCCTAACATCTGCAAAACAAGGTACCGATGTAGGGCATGAAACACAGTTGGTTGAGCCACCATGCCACTGAAATACCATGGAGAGCATGAGACAATAGCTGATGACAGGAAACGGAGTCTGACATAGCACCCAGGCCCTGGGGACAATCCTGCACTGCCTCTGCACCACACAGCGTATGTGAAAATACCTATGAGCAGGGACAATATCCATGAACTTGAGACACATGCTGCATAGGTAATGCTGCAAACATGCCCAACATAACTCGGTCACTGCACCTTGCGTGTGTGTCCAGTAACATCACACACTGTCCAGACCCAGCAATTAGGAATCAGGATTTGACACATAGGCATTGCCCGCCCCAAGCAACCCCCACACGATGCTAATTGCTGAGACACAGGTGGCACCAACATCTCATAGTCTGGGTGATAAACACAGTGGCAGGCAAAAGGCAAGATTGGACGCAAAACAGCAAAGGTGCGCCTGTACAAATAATGAGGTACCAGTGCCCATCCTCAGATGAGTATAACAAGACACACAGGCACTGGCAACTGTGAGTATGAAGAAGGACAATCAGGTCAGGCTGCACAGTGGACACCTGTACATAATAGCACGTCTATATACATGGTGACAGGGGACAATGGCACAGAGCACAACCTACGCTGTAGACAGTGAGAGTGTCCACGTTGATGATGACACAAACAACACTGAGGATAAGGTGCCCCAGGGGACAGTATTGGGCACGCAACTACATGCTACTGAATGGGAATGACTGCTACACACGTCACCATCCCTGCACTATGCGTAGCGCACACTCATGCACATCATGTCACAGGCCACTACATAGGACATGCGCGCTGTAAGGCATGACACATGAGAGACCAACTCCCATGTCTGGAGCCAGCATCAGTGCCAACTGACATGGAACCCACATGCAGTGAACTTGACAGTTCACAGGCAAGGTCCCACAACCTGTTACCCACCACCCCCACCCATGATGCTACAGTCATTGTTCTCGTGGACAAAGCGCCAGCCTACATTACCTTGTGAAGGAGTGACTACACACAGACCAGGGAACACATTGCAAGGAGGGGAAGGGTGGCAGGGGCGCAGTGCTACACTGGGGTAAACTGGATGGGCACAGCACCTTTAAACCATGCCAGTGAATTAATGCCACTGTGCCCTTACAAATGCCGGTGACACACAACAAACGCACATGTACCTACCCCCTTCCGCCTGCTGCATCGCCTGTAAGCGCCTCTCCAGGTCTGGAAAGACCACCGGCAGCACACGCCTGTGGAGGTGGGTCAGACGGCGGCGGCCGCGGTTCTTGTGGCTCTCAGGTGAGTCCCCCAGCAGGAGCCGTGCAATCCTCCGCGTCCAGCACCGGATATCCTGCCAGCGTTTCCTCACCTGGGACAGGCTCCGCCTCCGACCATCCACACGCCTCACGGCACTGACGGCGGTCAGCCAGATCTGCTCCTTGGCAGTGGCGCCTACCTGTGAGGAAGAACAAGTGACACCACATCAATACACCAGCCACATGTCACAGAGAGACATATGAGAACAAATTAGCTGGTTACAACAAGGCATGTCATGCAGCCAACGCATTGCACCTCTGTCATAGGGACATCATCCTCTGGTGAGGGAAAAGGCAGTACGTGCCATAGTGGGTACTCAGGTGGAATGATGGCAATGTCACAATCAATGATCAAGGCTCACACTGTGCATCACACCCACACCTCCTGTCTCAGGGCACTGCTGGGAGGACTCTGCACACACACCTCCTGTCTCAGGGCACTGCTGGGAGGACTCTGCACACACACCTCCTGTCTCAGGGCACTGCTGGGAGGACTCCACACCCACCCCTCCTGTCTCAGGGCACTGCTGGGAGGACTCTGCACACACCCCTCCTGTCTCAGGGCACTGCTGGGAGGAATCTGCACACACCCCTCCTGTCTCAGGGCACTGCTGGGAGGACTCCACACCCACCCCTCCTGTCTCAGGGCACTGCTGGGAGGACTCTGCACACACCCCTCCTGTCTCAGGGCACTGCTGGGAGACATCAGGCACCCCCCCCCTGGTACCCCCCCGACAGTACATGGCATGTGTGTCACACCGGGACACAATGCCTGAAGACACAGTCACAACATAGGGACAGTCTGTGGCAGTGGCCTATGCACTCACCTGATACCCTGGTCGCCCATACAGCATGGGGTACTGTGGGAGGATCACATCCAGCAGAGCCATGTTCTCCTCCAGGGTGAATGGCTGTGTCCTCTCCACAGCCCTTGACATGGTTCCAGGGAATCAGTAGCAGCAGCTTGGTCGACAAATGCAAAGATGTGCAGGCAAGTAATCCCTCATGGGACCTGGCTGCCTTATATGTGGCCTTCTGCCCAGTCTCATGCACAGGAGTACAGAGTGATTGGTCACTCACATTTGCATCCTATGTTTCCACCAATCCCTTCAAACCTAGCAGTCTGTGGGTTCTCTATCGGTTACATCCTCCTGCATGATGTCAGCCCCACAAACACATTGCAACAAAGTAGAAGAATTCCAACTGACTTCTGCTGTGCACCTTCCAGAACAAAATCGAAATTTGAACCTGGTCGCCATGACAACCAGCATGCATGTAGGCCTTAATACTTGTCCCCTATGTAATTAGGAGAATCACACACAGGTACGGTGCGTTTCCGGGCCCTAGGGCACCCCAAATGCATGGCAACGGCCCGTACATGCATGCCTACGTTCAAAATCACTATGGGTCTGCACGCGTATGCGTACACGTAGTGGTACGGACCGTACACTCGCATGTACGCTCACTATCACTATGGGTCTGCACGCGTATGCGTACACGTAGTGGTACGGACCGTACAAATGCCTGTACGCTCACTATCACTATGGGTCTGCACGCGTATGCGTACACGTAGTGGTACGGACCGTACACTCGCATGTACGCTCACTATCACTATGGGTCTGCACGCGTATGCGTACACGTAGTGGTACGGACCGTACAAATGCCTGTACGCTCACTATCACTATGGGTCTGTGTACCCATAGTGATAGTGAGCGTACATGCGAGTGTACGGTCCGTACCACTACGTGTACGCATACGCGTGCAGACCCATAGTGATAGTGAGCGTACATGCGAGTGTACGGTCCGTACCACTACGTGTACGCATACGCGTGCAGACCCATAGTGATAGTGAGCGTACATGCGAGTGTACGGTCCGTACCACTACGTGTAGGCATACGCGTGCAGACCCATAGTGATAGTGAGCGTACATGCGAGTGTACGGTCCGTACCACTACGTGTACGCATACGCGTGCAGACCCATAGTGATAGTGAGCGTACATGCGAGTGTACGGTCCGTACCACTACGTGTACGCATACGCGTGCAGACCCATAGTGATAGTGAGCGTACATGCGAGTGTACGGTCCGTACCACTACGTGTACGCATACGCGTGCAGACCCATAGTGATAGTGAGCGTACATGCGAGTGTACGGTCCGTACCACTACGTGTACGCATACGCGTGCAGACCCATAGTGATAGTGAGCGTACATGCGAGTGTACGGTCCGTACCACTACGTGTACGCATACGCGTGCAGACCCATAGTGATAGTGAGCGTACATGCGAGTGTACGGCCCTCTCACTATGGTTCTGCACGCGTATGCGTACTCGTTGTGGTACGGACCGTACAAATGCCTGTACGCTCGCCATCACGATGGGTACACATACGGCAGCACTCCCACAGTGATTGGGGAACATACACAGGCCCTCTTAGCAGCAGTACGCCGGTTTGTACACATCACTGTGGTGATAGTCGACACACAGGTAGGAATAGGGCGGACATACTTGTCCATGGATGGACATACTTGTCCAGGAATGGACATCAAGGCATCGTCTGTGCATTACTACATGTGTGGGGCACAGGTGTGACAGGCTGTGATGTGGAACATGCCTCCTGAGTGGAGGAGGCACCAGATGTATGATGAGATGTGTACAGGTGTACTGTGTGAGGGTGCAATGTGTGCCAGGCATGCCCTTGACTCCTTTGACATGTGTGCATGTCGTACTGCGCACTTGGGGTGAGCGTCACTGGCATGGCACGGACACCAACACACGGAAGTGTCCCATGATGCCCGGTACAGGGGTCATGACACCTGACTTGTCACTACCCACAGTGCACAATGTGACTATGTCATTTATGTGTCCGGGATTTACATCAGGTTGATGTTGTAGCACCCTCAAAAGCTGCAGCCGTTGCAGCAACCAACATGTGTCTGTGTGTAGATTGTCATTGCACACTGTTCCGCACACCATGCCACATGTGGTATCGGATGTGAGGTGCACATGTATGCATGGGACACGGAGTAGCGTGACAAGGCCATGTCAGCATCCTCACAAGGAATGTGTGGTGAGTCATGACATGTGCACCTTCATGGCAAGGTGTGTGGGCAGGCCTAGTGTAATGTCATGTGACCTGTGGCTCCGTTGTTCCGCTACCAGTCTCTACAATCGGCATCCTACTTCTGCTGATGTGTGGGTGTATGTCACTTCTGTCTTGCGTCGGGCTGTTCACTTGCACTGGGACACAGCTATTCCCATGGCGTGGCATGGGGAGGTTCTCAATCTCCGTGTGTAGCTGGGTCTTGGAAGGAGTGTCACCTTGCATCCATACGTGTCCTGGGCATGTAGCACATATGTGACTCCCTATGTAGCATGTGTGTATTGCCAGATTTACATGTGCTCAGTAGACATGAGTTGTTGTCGTAGTGCACTCACTCTTCCTTGTCACTTCCAAATTACTGCAGAGCGCCGCCTGTTGCCCGAATAATTCCAGACTTGGCTGCCATGCAGGAGAATGACAGGATCCGGCTCTACCGCTTCACCCAACCGTTGATTCTGGAGCTGACAGCGAGACTGGCACCACACCTGCAACCGCAGCACAGGTATCCTACGGCACTGACACCCCAGCTGAAGGTAATGGCTGCCCTACATTTTCTAGCCACGGGTACCTTCCAAAATACCATAGCTCATGTTGGTGGCATGTCCCAGAGCATGTTCAGCGGTGTGCTGCATGATTTCTTGGAGGCCATGTTGATTCACCTGGATGACTTCATAAAGTTCCCAACCCCTGAACAGATGACAGAGGTCAAGCGTGGATTCTATGCCCTGGGAGGGATGCCCCATGTCATTGGGTCCATAGATGGGACACATGTAGGTTTGGTACCACCACACGCACGGGAGGTGGCGTACCGGAATCGGAAGCACTACCACTCCATCAATGCCCTTGTGGTGTGTCTCTCCAACATGGTGATTTCACATGTCTGTGCTCGTTTTCCAGGATCAGCACACGATGCCTACATCATGAGGCGTAGCGGGATGCCTGATATGATGATGCAGCTGCGCAACGAACGGGCATGTGTTGTTGGTGGGTACAGTCTGTCTGTCCTGTATTCTGTATAGCCTACCAGCACGACCGCTTCGCCAGTTCTAACGATATCCATGTGCTTTCCATGTAGGGGACGCTGGCTATCCCAACATGCCTTGGCTGCTGACACCTCTCCGCAACCCCATCACGCCGGCCCAGCTCCGCTACAACACCGCCCATGGCCGGACAAGGCGTGTGATAGAGAGGACGTTTGGCATGCTGAAGAGCCGATTCCGGTGCCTCCACAAGACTGGCGGCGCACTCCCATATGCCCCGGCGAAGGTTTGCAAGATCTTCATGGTCTGCTGCATGCTGCACAACATGGCAGTTGAAAGAGCTGTGCCACTCATCCTGAATCAACATGACGAGGACCATCCACCCGTGGAGGACGAAGGCCTTGGCAATGGGGCTAGTGATGTGGAGGATGTGGAGCCGCAAGAGGACATCCGGACTCGGCTCATACGCGACTTCTTTGCTTAGTGGTGAGTACCAGTGTCTTGAGTGTGCACGCCTTGGTCCCCGTGTGGCATGCGTTGTGATGTGTGTCTCCACCTGCATGTATGGCACGTGAGTCAGAGGTGTGTGTGGGTGTGTCACTGGAGTGATGGTGGCAGTGATGGCAGTATTTCCCCACTCATAATTGTGACCTAGCATGTTGTCATCCTAACATGTGTCGAGTACATGCACATGCAAGTGGCTGTGCTTTTTGTGGCTGACTTCTTGTGTGTCTCTCTTCCCCAGGTACCTGCGCATGCCATCTGCTGGTTGCATTGTTGTGGCACTGCTATTCCTCATGGACATGGCATCGTGGGCTGACTCAGCGTTACAGGCACGGACACGTTTGGAAGTCTCCATGGGGTAAGGGATGCATCAGGGGTGTATTGGGTGTGGCAGTTGTTCACGATGTGTGCACACTGCCCCGGTCGGGGTTTGGTTCCTCTGCAGACATGTGGCATCCCCATGGGACACGACATGCAGCTGGGTACACCAGAATAGATGTGCTGCCTGGTTGTCAGTCATCAGTGATGGGATAGTGGATTGTGATGATGCCATCAATGTGTGTGACACTGCCCTCGGACACATACGGTTAACAATTGCTTGACATGGCGTGGGACTTCCACATCAGCGGATCTGTGGTGTATGTTAGGCTCTCCGTGTGCAGCTGTGGGTATTTAGCTGTTGGCCGACGCTTGTGTGCCAGTACCATGGCTATCACGCATTTGTGCTGCAGAAGGGGGGTGCCAGTGTTGGACCCACATGTTACTCCACATGAAGTGTTCCTGTGTACTTCAAGTTGCCTCTGCAATCCCGAATACATGACTAATAAAGGTGTCCCTATGCCTCCAAGGTGCCTCTTCTCAGTCAATGCTGGTGTGTTGGCACGGTGCATCCAGCATGTCTGGCATGGTATCCCCTGATTGTGGCTATGTGTCAATGCGTCGAGTGGCAAGATGCAAGCTGTGTGTGTGTGCTGAGACTGTGTATTGGGCATGATGTCCATGACTGTGTGGGTAGTGTGACATGTGCCATCCCCATGCATCCAACGTTGTCCAGGCCCCCATTCTCTGCATCCACCGGACTCAAGCTTGCAGGACATGGTTCTGCCACCTGTCTACACGTACCTGGGTGCCCCCCAGGACACGGGCCAGGTTCCCTGACCTCTGCGCATGACTGTTGCTGTACTCAATGTGTCTGTCAGCACGGTTGTTCGGCCACCCCCTCAGCTGGTTCTGCACATCACGGGTGTGTATGGTGCTCCATGTCTGTCTTGCCTAATAAACTGTGACCCATGTGTCCTGTGCCAGACTCAGGCCCCAGGGTGTGGATGGTTGAAGTGAACAGATGACTCAGGCATGTTTAGACTGTACAAGACACATGTTAGGTAATAATGCTACCAGCAGGCATCTACTCTTAATAGTGTGATTTATTAGGGGGGGGGGGGGGGGACAAAGTGGGGGGCTTTCCGGGATTAGGGAATCCAAAGTTCAGTAGGGGAGTTGGTGTCCTTGCCATTGGAAATCGTCAGAGTCCATGCCACAGTCTTTGTCAACATTGGTCAGCCAGTGACCAGCAGGGCCATGTGGCAGAGAATGTCTCTTGATGCTGTGATGCTGTTGCTCCAGTGGGCCAGGTGCCAGGCCAGGTGTCCTGGGAGATGGTGATGTGGCAGCCACCCTCACGGTCCTTTCCGTGGACGACCCGGCTTCCTGCGGGGAACCTCAGCAGCAGGCCGTGACGACGTCTGGGATGCTCCGTCGGATGTTTCCTCCTCCTCCTCATGATCCCTCCCTGTGGGTGGTGATGTTCTCCGCCTTCTGGCACAGGGAGGGTCGGCCATGGTGTCGGCCATCCGACGGAGTTCAGCGTGAATCCCCTGGGACGCCGTCACTTGCTCAGCCTGTCTGTCCTCCATCCTCCGTTGGTGTAGCTGTAGACAGGCTATTAGCTCCGCATGTTGCTGGGCCTGCTGGACCTTGATCCCCTCGAGGACGGACACAACCTGGGCCATGCCCGTGGTGTCCTGCCGGTATGAGTCCAGGATGTTACGGACATGTGAAAATACCGGATCCCCAGCCAACTGGTCAGGCTCGCGCCTCCGCCGTCCTCCACTCCCACCACCCCTGCCCACTTGCGCCTGGCCTGCACTTGTGGGCACATCGGGTCTGCGGGACCCCTGAGGGGTGGCATTTGCGTTGTCGCCTGCCTCCTCCTGGGTGCCCGGGACACCGTGTCCCTCCTGGCGAGCCTGGCTGCATTGTGGTGTTGGGGCAGGGATCCTGGGTGTCTCCTGGGATGTGGCAGGAGTGGGGGTGGTGGTTGGCACGGTTGTACCTGACGCAGGTGCTGCAGGTGGTTGGACACCAGAGGGGCCAGGTCGGTCGAGGTCGTCCGCAGAGTGGTGAGAGTGGTCGCTGCCGGTGGGATCGGTCTCCTGCAGATCCGGGTCCTGTGAGTGTTCCCCCCCAGTGTTGGGGGGTGCAGCACGACGTTGACCTGTGTGTGAGAGAGACAATGTTAATTTTGGTCCATGAAACATCCATGTTTCATCAGTTTCAAAGTTGGCACTTTTCCTCTTGGAATTAGGATCTGTCTTGCATTCCACTCACAGTGCACTTGTGCATGGGTGTGTCCCTTGGGCACCACTTTGGCCCCTTTCACTATGTGTGGCACAGTCTTACTTGCTGCGTCAAGTGTGACTGCAGTCAGCAGTGGAGTGTGCAGGTGTGGCGAGCCATGCATTTGCGCCTTCCTTGTAGCACTGTACATGTGCACATGGAGTGGATCCACACACTTATACGATGCAGGTGGCTATCCTTGTGCTCGTGTACAGGTTGTGACATGGCCCTGCGTTTGGCCCTGATGAAGAGGGGGGGTTCTTGCACTGGCCACCCATGTCTACATGCACGCGGTCCACCTGCTTACGAGCAGACATTCCCACACACCAAAGGACTAATTTGCTCTCCCTGTGTCTCCCTCCTTCTCTGTCCCCCTCTCCCTCCCTCTCTGTCCCCCTCTCCCTCCCTCTGTGTGACAGCCTCCTCCCTCTGTCCGTCTCCCTCCCTCTCTGTCTCCCTCTCCCTCCCTCTCTGTCCCCCTCTCCCTCCCTCTGTGTGACAGCCTCCTCCCTCTGTCCGTCTCCCTCCCTCTCTGTCCCCCTCTCCCTCCCTCTCTGTCCCCCTCTCCCTCCCTCTGTGTGACAGCCTCCTCCCTCTGTCCGTCTCCCTCCCTCTCTGTCCCCCTCTCCCTCCCTCTCTGTCCCCCTCTCCCTCCCTCTGTGTGACAGCCTCCTCCCTCTGTCCGTCTCCCTCCCTCTCTGTCCCCCTCTCCCTCCCTCTCTGTCCCCCTCTCCCTCCCTCTGTGTGACAGCCTCCTCCCTCTGTCCGTCTCCCTCCCTCTCTGTCCCCCTCTCCCTCCTTCTCTGTCCCCCTTTCCCTCCCTCTGTGTGTCCCCCTCTGTCACCTCGGCCCAGCTTCCTGGGCACAGACTGTTAGCAGATCTTTGAGTGGCCCTTGGCTTGTTGATGTGAGTTTGTTTCTGCTCTCCAGGCACCCATTTGGTGTGATGTGTGTCTGTGCGCTGCTGCTGTGGTGGTGTGTGCTGCCACTCTTTCACAATGTTGGCTGTTCATTAGCTGCCGTCATGTGCAAACCAGTGCCTTCACCCCCATGTGTTGATGCAAGGCGTCCGCCATTTGCTGGCAAGTCATTCCTGTGTTGGGACACACTGTTTGTCTGGCTGTGACCTAGGCCATATGGGCAGAGGGCATTGTTGTCTGCTTTGGAGTCGCACTATGTGATTGTTGGTGCCCAGCCTCCCGCCATCCGGGTTACCGTGTCATGTGTTGTTGTCTTCTGTGGCCTGTGACTTGACATTGTCCAGCTGGGTGCATGGGGCATGGTGGCAGCAGTGGCATGTGCCTGCTCATGGAGTGTGGTTGAGTCATGCGATGGCTTGTGGTAGTTGCGTGCCTGTTAGTAGTTTTGGTTGTGGTTGCAGTTCCCCCCATGTGAGGTGCGTTGTTTGTGTACTCACCCGGGTCTCGGAGTCCTTCTAATCCTTCAACTGCCTCCACCGGCAGTATGGCCATCACCCTCTCCTCCCAGGGATGGTACTGTACGGGTCTGCGGGAGGGCCCTCCTCCGGTGGCGTTGGCATGGTCGAGTTCCTCCTGCCTCTTGGCTCTGACCCTCCTCCGCAGATCGTACCACCTGTTCTGGCAATCCTGCTTGGTCCTCCTGGTGTCCGCAACGGCATTCACAGCATCGACGATGGTCTGCCACATGGCTGTTTTGGCAGCCTGGCTGGTGTTTCTGACCAATGTTCCAAAGATCTGTGGCTCGACTCTGAGGATTTGATCCACAAGGACCTCCAACTCTCGGTGACTGAACTTTGGATTCTTGGTAGTGGGCATGGTGAGGGGTGTGGGTGGGGATGGTGTGGGTGCGGGTGGTGTGTGGATGTTGGGGGGGGGTGTGGATGGTTGTGTGTGTGTGTGAATGTGATGAGAGGGTGTTTGTGAGGGTGGTTGTGGAAAGGTGTGCAAGTGTAAGGTGTGGTGTAGCTTGTAGTCTGGTTCTGTGGTGTCTGGCAGCAGTGAGTCTGTTGCAAAGGCTCATGGTTTGTGTGTGTGGGCCCTTTTTATTGGTCCATGGGTGGGTGTGGCAGTGTTTGAAGTTTGGGTGGGTGTGTTATAAGGAGTGGTGGTGTATTGGGCCTCTGTTTGTTTTTGGCAGTTGCAGGTCAGTGATTGTGTTATTTTAGTGGTTGTTGGCCATGTTTCGTGGCTTTGTGCCTTTCGAATGGTGTATTCTTGTGTAGTTTTGTTTTGTCCTGGTTGTGTACGTGCGTTTTGAGCATGTGTACGGTGTGTACATGGGCCATTTGGTTGTACGGTGCTGTCCTTGTATGTGACTTGGTACGAGTCGTACATGCGGTGGTGATGTTGGGGCCTGGGGTGCGCTCCGTACTTAGGAGGTTGTGTTGGGGGTAGGACCGGAACCTACTGGGGTGTACATAGACGGTGGTACGACACGTACTGGGGTGGGGGGGTGTACATTGACGGTGGTACGACACGTACTGGGGTGGGGGTACGACTCGAACGTACTGGGGTGTCGGTAGACGAGGGATATGACACGTACTGGGGTGGGGGTACGACTGGAACGTACTGGGGTGTAGGTAGACGGGGCTATGACACGTACTGGGGTGGGGGGTGTACATTGACGGTGGTACGACACGTACTGGGGTGGGGGTACGACTGGAACGTACTGGGGTGTAGGTTGACGGTGGTACGACACGTACTGGGGTGGGGGTACGACTGGAACGTACTGGGGTGTAGGTTGACGGTGGTACGACACGTACTGGGGTGGGGGTACGACTCGAACGTACTGGGGTGTCGGTAGACGAGGGATATGACACGTACTGGGGTGGGGGTACGACTGGAACGTACTGGGGTGTGGGTAGACGGGGGTATGACACGTACTGGGGTGGGGGTACGACTGGAATGTACTGGGGTGTAGGTTGACGGTGGTACGACACGTACTGGGGTGGGGGTACGACTGGAACGTACTGGGGTGTAGGTAGACGGGGGGTATGACGCGTACTGGGGTGGGGGTGGTGCTCGAACGTACTGGGGTGTCGGTAGACGAGGGATATGACACGTACTGGGGTGGGGGTACGACTGGAACGTACTGGGGTGTAGGTTGACGGTGGTACGACACGTACTGGGGTGGGGGTACGACTCGAACGTACTGGGGTGTCGGTAGACGAGGGATATGACACGTACTGGGGTGGGGGTACGACTGGAACGTACTGGGGTGTAGGTAGACGGGGGTATGACACGTACTGGGGTGGGGGTACGACTGGAATGTACTGGGGTGTAGGTTGACGGTGGTACGACACGTACTGGGGTGGGGGTACGACTGGAACGTACTGGGGTGTAGGTAGACGGGGGGTATGACGCGTACTGGGGTGGGGGTGGTGCTCGAACGTACTGGGGTGTCGGTAGACGAGGGATATGACACGTACTGGGGTGGGGGTACGACTGGAACGTACTGGGGTGTAGGTAGACGGGGGTATGACACGTACTGGGGT
This sequence comes from Triturus cristatus, assembly GCF_964204655.1. Classification (NCBI taxonomy): domain Eukaryota; kingdom Metazoa; phylum Chordata; class Amphibia; order Caudata; family Salamandridae; genus Triturus; species Triturus cristatus. Next base: position 261,758,532 of record NC_140593.1, read on the forward strand.
GGGGGTATGACTGGAATGTGCTGGGGTTTGGCTTGACGGTGGTACGACACGTACTGGGGTGGGGGTACGACTGGAACGTACTGGGGTGTAGGTAGACGGGGGGTATGACGCGTACTGGGGTGGGGGTGGTGCTCGAACGTACTGGGGTGTCGGTAGACGAGGGATATGACACGTACTGGGGTGGGGGTACGACTGGAACGTACTGGGGTGTAGGTAGACGGGGGTATGACACGTACTGGGGTGGGGGTACGACTGGAATGTGCTGGGGTTTGGCTTGACGGTGGTACGACACGTACTGGGGTGGGGGTACGACTGGAACGTACTGGGGTGGGGGTACACGGGGGGTACGACACGTACTGGGGTGGGGGTACGACTGGAACGTACTGGGGTGTAGGTAGACGGGGGGTATGACGCGTACTGGGGTGGGGGTGGTGCTCGAACGTACTGGGGTGTAGGTACACGGTGGTACGACACGTACTGGGGTGGGGGGGTGTACATTGACGGTGGTACGACACGTACTGGGGTGGGGGTACGACTGGAACGTACTGGGGTGGGGGTACACGGGGGGTACGACACGTACTGGGGTGGGGGTACGACTGGAACGTACTGGGGTGTAGGTTGACGGTGGTACGACACGTACTGGGGTGGGGGTGGTGCTCGAACGTACTGGGGTGTCGGTAGACGAGGGATATGACACGTACTGGGGTGGGGGTACGACTGGAACGTACTGGGGTGTAGGTAGACGGGGGTATGACACGTACTGGGGTGGGGGTACGACTGGAACGTACTGGGGTGTAGGTAGACGGGGCTATGACACGTACTGGGGTGGGGGGTGTACATTGACGGTGGTACGACACGTACTGGGGTGGGGGTACGACTGGAACGTACTGGGGTGTAGGTTGACGGTGGTACGACACGTACTGGGGTGGGGGTACGACTCGAACGTACTGGGGTGTAGGTTGACGGTGGTACGACACGTACTGGGGTGGGGGTACGACTCGAACGTACTGGGGTGTCGGTAGACGAGGGATATGACACGTACTGGGGTGGGGGTACGACTGGAACGTACTGGGGTGTGGGTAGACGGGGGTATGACACGTACTGGGGTGGGGGTACGACTGGAACGTACTGGGGTGTGGCTTGACGGTGGTACGACACGTACTGGGGTGGGGGTACGACTGGAACGTACTGGGGTGTAGGTTGACGGTGGTACGACACGTACTGGGGTGGGGGTGGTGCTCGAACGTACTGGGGTGTCGGTAGACGAGGGATATGACACGTACTGGGGTGGGGGTACGACTGGAACGTACTGGGGTGTAGGTAGACGGGGGTATGACACGTACTGGGGTGGGGGTACGACTGGAACGTACTGGGGTGTAGGTAGACGGGGCTATGACACGTACTGGGGTGGGGGGTGTACATTGACGGTGGTACGACACGTACTGGGGTGGGGGTACGACTGGAACGTACTGGGGTGTAGGTTGACGGTGGTACGACACGTACTGGGGTGGGGGTACGACTGGAACGTACTGGGGTGTAGGTTGACGGTGGTACGACACGTACTGGGGTGGGGGTACGACTCGAACGTACTGGGGTGTCGGTAGACGAGGGATATGACACGTACTGGGGTGGGGGTACGACTGGAACGTACTGGGGTGTGGGTAGACGGGGGTATGACACGTACTGGGGTGGGGGTACGACTGGAACGTACTGGGGTGTGGGTTGACGGTGGTACGACACGTACTGGGGTGGGGGTACGACTGGAACGTACTGGGGTGTAGGTAGACGGGGGGTATGACGCGTACTGGGGTGGGGGTGGTGCTCGAACGTACTGGGGTGTCGGTAGACGAGGGATATGACACGTACTGGGGTGGGGGTACGACTGGAACGTACTGGGGTGTACCTAGTCGGGTGGGGGTATACATACACGGGGGGTACGTGTCGGACGTACGGGGGCTGGGGGGAGTGTTGGGCGCGTATGCGGGCACATGTCTCCATGGTTGCCATAGGAGTTCGGTGCGGACGGTGTTTTTTTCCATACGGTTGTACGCTCGGACGCACGGGATGGATCGTGATTCCTCGGTCGGACTTGGCTTTTCACGTTTGTAAGGTAAATCGTCCGAGGACGTGTCGGACACATTTTCCGACCCGAGGACGTGTGGGAAATGATTCCCAGTGCGGTTCGTATGGACTTTTTACCATGCGAATCGTGATTGCCAGTTCGTACGGCACTTGTACGATTCATACGGTAAAAAGACCCGATACGAGTCGCACGGGGACATTTTTTGCCGGATCGTGATCGGCACCTAGGTCTTTGTTTTAGGAGTTAGGATGCTGTGAGAATCCAACAGGGGAGTGCATTGGAATGCGAAGATGATACTTTCAGCGTAGAAGGTGCCTGGGACCCAAGGTCAAGCTAACCGTCGTTGGACGCTAGACAAACTTGTGGAAAAGTACCAAGAGTAGACCTGGCTGAAGAGGTGTGCCGAGGGGCGTGTTCTGTGATTTTGGGATTTTGTATTAGGGTCAGTGCCCCGTGGGTTGAGCAGATGAGGTTTAGACGGGAAGCTAGAAGGAGCATCTTGGATCGAGCTCTGACTAAGTGAATGTACTTCTTAGGAAGTCTTCACTTCTGACACCTTTTTCTTGATTCTCTTGCCTGGGATGGAATGTTAAGTAGGGATGTCATCTTAGAGTTAGTGTAGGAACAGATTAACGCTTTTTCCTTCCTTGACTAATGATTCCTAATTTAGATATTGGCCTAACAATTGCCTTTTTGATGATTTTAGAATCAGTGATTCTTTTTGTCTTAAGTCGAATGAGAATTTTGCGTCGGCTTGCCTTTGTTTTAGTGCCCATTTACCTTCTACACCTTGCTCTGAGGTGTTTGTATGTTCAGCTGTTTTTGGTGGTAATAAAATCTTACACATTTTTGATTCGGAGTCAGTGGTCCTTCCCAAATGAAATCTAATTGTGGCAGATATATTTTGATAATTGTGTTCATCCCCTCTACACTATTTGGCAGATAAAAAGATCCTGGCAACCTGAGAGGATTCTTGGAGATAATCAGGTAGGCAAGAATCCGGCCCTATTACTAGTGTGCTGCATGTTCATGCAGGGTAGTTTTGTTGGCCGAGGGGCTGTTGTGGTGTGACCTACAGAAAACATTCTATCCTTCCTGGTGCATCCTACTGTTATTGAAATGGGCTGCCTGATAAGACTGTCCCTCACTGCCTCACTCAATTCACTTTTCTTCCCCTCCTCCACTCCTAACTTTCCCCATGTTTTCTTGCTCTGTCATGTTGAATTGGGGCTCTATTTACATTATCACAGTATTGTTCATCGCAGTCTCTGGTGCATTTAGGAATGGTATGGCAATGTGTTTTGCATATACCAGCAAAAGTACAGTTATTATTATTTCTGGAACAGGGGTCTGTATTGCTGTCAGCACCGCTAGTCACTTTCTTTCAATTTTTCTTATTTTTGGAATTGTCCTAGCTACTGGTAAGATATGATGAACTTGAAAAGGTTGTTACCCTTCGGTGGAGGCAGTCAATCTGTGTAACTTCTTAGCAGGTGCCATGCTCCTATTGAGGTGGGCACCAGCAACATTTGTTTCAAGATACAATGAAGATATTCATTGCTTTAGCCGTTGGTACCCCTTTTGTGAAGAGGTTAATCAGAACCTAATGCACATGGGGTACATGGAGAAACAGGAAGAACCTTGAAAGGTCAATATCCGGAAACCTGGCCTGCTTGTACTCTTCTGATCCTTTGATGGTGTGCAGCACGAGAAGCCCTCTTCAGCTCCTACGTGCTGCTTTGTTGGAGTGGACAATGTTTCTGCAGGGAACCCCTGGAGCTGCTGATGATGGTGCGGTTGGTGCTTGGCATTCTTGTTCCGGTCCTGATGCTTTCTTGGGGCCTGATTCACAGAACTAACTTAAGACAAAATCCTAAACTTACTACCATTTTGGTATTCACAGAAGGCACTTACCCATTTTGGTATTCACAGAAGGCACTTAATCTTTCTGGTATTCACAGAAGTTAGGAGTCCTAACTTTAGGACTCCTAAATGCCTACTGTGAATACTGAAAGTCTTAAAGTTAAGATTTTTAACAGTTTAGGAGTCCTAAAGTTAGGAGTCCTACCTTTACTACTCCTAAACTGAGAAAAATCCTAACTTTAAGACTTTTGGTATTCACAGAAGGCATTTAGGAGTCCTAAAGTTAGGAGTCCTAACTTCTGTGAATACCGAAATGAGTAAGTGCCTTTTGCGAATACCAAAATGAGTAACTGCCTTCTGTGAATACCAAAATGGTAGTAAGTTTAGGATTTTGTCTTAAGTTAGTTCTATGAATCGGGCCCGTAGTGTGGGAGCTGTGGATCTAGGACATCAGCCCCTTGCCCTTGATGACAATGGTGGTTGTCAGGAGAACTTGGTAGGGACCCTTCTACATTGGCTGGAGGCAGTGTTGTTTGGTGTGGGCTTTTATCCAGACCCAATCTCTCGGCTGACGTCCGTGAGCCAGTGGTGTGTCTGCCTCTGGAAGAGTCTACAGAACCTGATAATGAAGATAATGAAATGTGTCCGTTAATTTCTTACAGTAACAGTAAACCGCCTCATATTGACAGTTGAGCAATAGACATTTGGCCTGGAATGTTCATGGGGAGGCCAAACAGAATCTTGTGTGGGCTCAGTTTAGTCACTCTGTCAGGGGTGCTTCTCATTGCCAAAAGGGCCAGTGGTAGTGCATGTATCCAGGGTAGTTCTGCGGATGTACAAATCTTCCCTATTTTGCTCTTAAGCTCACCAATCTTTCCCTCCACTGCTTCTGCTGCTGGTGGGTGTTATGCATAGTGCAACATTTGTGTAACGCCAATCACTTTGCATATTCCCTCTATCACATGGGAAACGCATGCCGGTCTGTTGTTTGAGCTCAGGAGTGCTGGTACTCCAAAACATGGAATCAGTTCTTTCAAAACACATTTGGTAACAGTTTGTGCATCACAGTTTTTTGTTAGGTGTGCCTCTGTCTACTTACTGAACATACGTACGATGACCAACACATACTTGTATTTCTGTGTGGGAGACATCTAAATAAAGTTCAACTGGAGGCTCTCAAAGGGTCTATGATGAGGTCCGCTACTGCGGGTGTACGTTTTCCAGTGTTGTATTGTGCACAAACACTACATTGTCTGCAGAGGCGTTCTGCTGCCTGATGGACCTTAGAGTTGTGCCAACATTGGGAAAACAAGTGGTTCATACCATCTCAACACACATGTGAAAGACCATTAAAAAGTCGGCCCATGGAGGAGAGCATTGATGAAGGGAATCATATTTTACCATTAGGACCTGTCCACATCCCCCCTTTCTCCACTCCTCTTTTTCCATCTCCTCAACCAATTCCTGAATATGTGTAGAATCAAAGTGCAGTGATTCATCTTTCATTTGTGACCCCTGTGTTAGATGAGTTATATGGACCATTGCAACTTCACAGCCTCTCAGCGCTATTATCTTTGTTTCCCCATCAAATAATGCAAAAAGAACAATTGATGGACAGAATGCAGCACAGTGGCAAACATTCACCCCAGTACAGAGATCTGGGCCTAAGTCCATTGTTTTTTTGCTCCCTATGCCATTCCACTTCAAACCCAGCCATAAGCAAATCAGTCTTGACCCTGTTCCCGATGGGAACAGTCCAGTCGAACTGCTAGGCCAGATCCTCCCTGGACTGGAAACAAGCATCCTGGGACCGGTTTCTGGGCATTACCCCTCATCTGCCAGGCTAGCTTAACTCCAATGGCATGGAGAGCACGGGATCCACGTCTGGGCATACCTGACCTACTCGGGGTGACAAATGCAAAAAGAACAGTTGATGGACAGAATACAGCACAATATCAAACATTCATCCCAGTACAGAGATCTGGGCCTAAATCCATTGTTTTTGTGCTCCCCATGCCATTCCAGTTCAGACCCAGTCATATGCAAATCAGTCTTGACCCTGTTTCCCATGGGAACAGTCCAGCCCGAACTGCCAGGCCAAGTCCTCCTTCGACTGAAAACAAGCATCCTGGGACCGGTTTCAGGGCATCATCCCTCATCAGCCAGGCTAGCTTGACTCCAGTGGCATGGAGAGCACAGGACCCACGTCAGGGCATACACGTCCATCATCTATGTGTCCTTTGCTTTCTTGCCCTAAGTGCCCAGGTATGCCCAGATGTGGGTCCCGTGATCCAGCAATGAATTATCAGATTGTTCCACTGCCAGGGCCACCGCTGCTACTGCTTGCAAACAAGGTGGGAGGCCTGTCACAATAGGATCTAGGGTGGAAGAGTAGTATGCCACCAGGCAGAAGGATCTGTGCTTTTGTGTCAGCACTCTCTGTGAGCAGCCCCCTATTTCATAACAGAAAAGTTATCTAGAAGGCCCAAAGCTGGGGCCCCACTGAGCTCGTGCTTCAGAGTGTGAAATTCCTTCTCACAGTCTCCGAACTTTGGTAGAGTTTCTGGGACATGCTCATGAGTTAGGGCTTGAAGTGGGCAGGCAATCAAGAAGTTAGATATCCATTGTCTACAGTATCACCCCACCCCCAGAAAGGCCCGTACCTCCTTCTGTGTGCGTGGTTGGGGAAAATTTGTGATGGTGGAAATTCTGTCATGAAGTCATTTTCTTGTCCCTTTGGATAATTCATGGCCAAGGTACTTCACTGTGGTAGGGCAGAACTGCAATTTCTTGGGGGAGACCTTGTAGCCCTTCAATGCTAGGTCACAGAGGAGGGCAACAGTGTCTGTCATGCAGCATTCCCAGGAAGGCAACACCAGTAGTAAGTCATCTATGTACTGTATGTGGGTGGAACCTTCCTTAAGCACTAGGGAGTCTAAATCTGTTTTTTGGTGTGTTTGAAAAGCTGGAGGGTGACCCTCGAGGGAGCCTACACCAAGTAGACCTCTTTAATTGGAAACAAAATACGAAAAGGTACTGGCTATTGTTGTGCAAGGGAATGGTGACAGAGGCTGAGCTAAAGTCCAACACGGTAAAGTGTGTGAAAGTTACTGGGATGTTTGACAGAATGGTAGCTGGGTTGGGACCACAGGGAAATATGGGACCACTATCTTGTGCAATTCTCTAAGGTCTTGTGTAAATCGGTATATGGGGGTCCCGTCTGGGCCCCGGAAGGCTTTCTTGACAGGCAATATTGGTGTTTTTCAGGGGCTAGAGCCTATTTCCTTTATTATTCTCTGTTAGAGAAGGTCTTTTATTACTAGTGCTATACCCTCCTCCCCTTATTTGGATATCTTGTTTTGTGGAACCGATGGCAGTGGAACTCCTGGTTTCAATTTGATCTGTACTGGTGGCTAACCTAGCACCTGTCCTTTATCATTGTTGCTTTGTGCCCACACATGATGCGGCACGCTATTCCGTGGTTCTGGCGATATTGCTGGTTCTGTGCATGTTATGAATGCCTGCAACATCAGACCATTTGCTTTGCTCCCCAGGATGAACCCTAACTGTGAACAGTGTATTGTGCATTGTAATTTGCAAAGCAGGTACCTGCCCAATAGAGTTACAGCAAACACACAAGATGATGGACGGCATGCTGAAACTTTTCAACCACTCACCCCCAGTCACAGATCTGGGTTTAATTCATCGTTCATGGGGAACAAAACAACAATAGATTTAGGCCCCGATCCCTGGACTGGGGTGATTACAACATTCTGTCCATCAATTGTTCTTCTTGCACTTGTCACACTGAGTGGAATGGGTATGCTCAGACATGGGTCCCATGCTATCCATGCCACTGGAGTCAAGCTAGCTTGGCTGATGCGGGGCAAAACCCCAAAACAGGTCCCAGGATGCTTGTTTCCATTCCAGGGAGGACTTGGCCTGGTGGTTTGGACTGGACTGTTCTCATAGTGAACAGGGTCACAACTAATTTGCATGTGGCTAGGTTTAAACAGGAATGGCATGGGGAGAAAAACAATTATGGATTTAGGCCCAGATCTCTGTACTGGGTAATGTTTGACATGGCTCAACATTCTGTCCATCAATTGTTCTTTTTGCAATAGGTTTACATGGTAGTACCTGCTAAGGATAAACTGGTGGTGAACAGTGATGGGGCCTACCACTAGTTTCAAAGGTTTTTTCAAGTACTCGTACACACATTGTCCTGTCATGCCGACTGCCATTATTTGTGTTCCTGAAAGTGGTACGTCCGGCATGTCTGAGTCCGTCAGCATTGATCTTGTAGCTCCCGAACATACTAGGAAAGGAACTGTTTTGTTCAGTATTGTCCCTTCCACCCGGTCCACTTTTATTGCTGGAGCTAATAGGCAGTCTTCCACTCTCAGGAATCCCTAAAATGTCTCTTGTGGCTTGAGGGAAATGGCGGGTAGCCACCATCTTCCTCTGGTACCCATTGTTACCTATGTCCTCTAGGGGCAGGTGGAGGTGCGTAGTTCGTGTCATTCCTATGCAGTTCCGTGATATGGTCCTGCTTTGAGTCAAATGTGTTGTCTGTATATGGTGGTGGAGCATTCAGCTGATATGACTGTTGTGTTTGGCTCTGTGCTGCGCTGATATCTGGCCCTGTGACCTGTTGTTTAACAATGGGCCATCTGCCTTCCAGTGGCTAGTGTCGGTACAGTGGAAGCCTACTGTCCCTGGTGGGAGGCTGTGAGGCTGTTCTTTCATTCCCTGTCCTGCCTCGTCCCATGACCTTCTCCTGCCCCCACTCCTAGTGTGTTGGCCACTGTAGAACTTCTAACGTGAGACCATAAGGCACACCTTTTCCTTCTTAACCTTCTCTGGTTCCATAGCCTGCAGGTGCTCCTGGTAGTCCACGCAATATTTAGCTGCCACTATTATCTTTTCATTGGTTCTTACTGCCAACACACAAAAGCTGTCTCTAGGTGTGCCCTAATTGGTTGTCTTAGTCCATGGACAAAGGTGGTTACCAATGCCGGCATGGCATCTCCCATGGGGTTCCTCAGCCTGCTGTTCTGTTTGTAAACCAGCAGAAGGCGATCGAAGTATACATTTACACTTTCATCCTTTTCCTGTATTGTGTGTGTTAATTTCTTTCAATCCACCTTGTCTTCCGGAACCTTCTCATTCAAATATTTTATTACCTCATTGTACTTCTCCCCTACCCCATCTCTAGTCATTCCCCCTTCCCCTCTCTCTGGCTCCTGTTTTGGCCTTTTTGTTTTCTTTCCCACAAGTCCTCCCACAAGTCCTTTGGTACTCTTACATTAAACAAAATATCCAAATCCTTCCACAGCAACGCTCCCATTGCTACTATCCTATGTAATTCATTATAGCCCTTTTGCGGTTCTCATAATTTAGGAAAATCCTTAGTAAACGACATGAGATCTGCTCTGGACCACGGGCGTGTATGTAGGTCACTGTATTTGGCTTGGACCCTGGAGGATGAGGTACTTCTTGCAGGGGCATGATTAAGGTAGGCTTTGTGAGGACTTGGTGCATTGGTGATGGTGTCTGCTCTACTACTATGACTGCCAGAGAATTTGTTAATTTCGTCCACTGATGCAGTTTGTTAACAAAGCAATACCAAAGGGGATGATGAACGGAGCGTTTGAGCAAATCAAACACTCACCCCAGTCAACTGATCTGGGTTTAATCCATCATCATTCTTTAGCTCACTCCACCACCCCAGTTCAGACATGGCCATATGCAAATCAGTCTGACCCCGTGCCTCATGGGAACAGTCCAGCCCGAACTGTCAAGCCATGTCTTCCCTGGACCAGAAACAAGCATCCTGCGACCGGTTTCGGGTTCATAACCCTCATCAGCCAGGCTATCTTGAATCCAGTGGCAAAGTGAGCAAGGGACACACGTCTGGGCATCCTGGCTTGGCAGTTCGGGCTGGACTGTTGCCATGAGGCACGGGGTCAGACTGATTTGCATATGGCCATGTCTGAACTGGGGTGGTGGAGTGAGCTAAAGAATGATGATGGATTAAACCCAGATCAGTTAACTGGGGGTGAGTGTTTGATTTGCTCAGACGCTCCGTCCATCATCCCCTTTGGTATCGCAGTTTGTTAACAGCATATTTTAACGTGTCCACAACCTTGGCCTCATCCCAAGTTGACAGGTCAGAATCTGTAAAGCAAAACTTTGATGCATCCCAGTCATTCTCTGAAGAGAGAGGAGGGTGTTCCTGCGTCCCTTTTGTACTGAGTGCCTTGGCTTGCTGCGCATAAACACAGGGTGCCTGTGGACCTTCCTCTATTAAATCTGCTTGTGTTAATGACAGTACATTTTCCTGGTATGATCTGGGGTGTGTTGTTGTGAAGGAGCTTATTTGTAGCTATCCCTAAACCAGCTCATCTAAGAGTGCCAGGAATTTGTAGGTATCCTTCCTCATATGTTTCTTATGTAGTACCGTGGAGGATGTTGGTGTGGGAGTTTGGGTGACTCGGGCTATTCTTGCAAGCTTGTGGTAATGGAGCTGCCTGGGTGCCATCGAAAGCCTGTTCTATTGCTACAATATCATGAGCTGTCTGGTGTGCGTAGGTAGAGACGTCCCATATTAAGGTGCGCAAACCTTAGGCACCTAATGTATGGTTTATTGGCATGCTGTCAAACAATTGTTTCCACACATTATTAATTAGATGTGGTGCTGCAATATCTTTTTCTTTGCATCTTTTTAGCAGCCCGTCATGCTTTTTACTGAACTTGGGAGCCGCGAAGGCTGCTTCCTGTCTTATAGTTTGAAGGGAAAGGATATCTGAAATACAGTTAAGGTCTATTTTGGTTCACTTCTTCTTGGACTAGCCTGAGTGCCAGAGTGCCTGTAGACAACTTAGCTGGCTATACGCCTGAGGAACAGAAAGTGGGTGTGCAAATTGTGTCAGGGAGTGGAGCCTGCTATTGGCTCTTCATTCTGCCCATTAATATTTCCTCTAGGACTTGGTCCTCCTCATCATCTCCTGCATTCTGTGACTGTGCCTCACCAGTCACCGGAATGCAGGCTAAAACTCCGATAACATCTATCTGCTTTTCCCTCCAGTTCTCTTTTATCTATTTCTGTGCCATCTCGTTCAGCAATACTTTCTTCAACTCCAACAACTCCTTGTGCACTTTTTCCTTCACATCACCAGTTGCACACAAATGTCGCAGAACCAAATCACACATCCAAAATGGCCTTATTTAATTTTCTTTCAAGATCAACATCTGTCTCAAGTATGACAACTTATTAAGGTCATATTACCCTTTTAAAAGAAACTGTAAGTCCATTCTTTTGGCTGTCAGTGTGTGTAATTTTTGTGAAAAGAGGCAAGCACTGAGGCCTTGACGTATGGCCACTTGATGGTCGGGAGAGTCCTTCAGTGGGGTGGGCTTACAGCTGTTTAGGTTGTTCTTGCTCAAGGGATTACCCATGATGTAGGTGTAAAAGCGACTAACCCTATTGCGTGACCAACAAATCAGTTATACTAGATACAGTGGAGCAAAGTGTTGTGAGTGGGACTTATGCCAGGTGACACAATGGGTAAGACAAAAGTTACCGCACTCCTTCAGTCAGCCAGCAGTATTTTGCCAAATGAAGCAGAGGGAGCAGTCTGTCACTCAGTAGACAATGCATTTGCTACTAGTTAACCGGAAAGGATTCACACGTAGGAGAACGGAAAGGAAAAGAGCCATGGGTGCTAGTGGGAAGGAAGGGAGTATTTGAATGCCCTTGCTTTCCTCTGGAATCCCCGGGGGGGGGGGGGGGATACAGGTTGTGGCTAAATTCAATTGAACCCCATGGAATTTCTCGCAGGGGTATAATTCACAGTTTTAAGTGCAGTAGTGGTGAACTCTGCATAAAATCCATCCATACACATTGAATAAAAAAGGTGGGAATACGATCCCTGCACAGCTGTATTGTGTTGTACACTGTACTCACAGTTCTTAGTCCCAAAAGAGCAGTAGTGGGAACAGTAGGAGAATAATGGGGGTATCAAGTGTAATGAGGAGTACCACACAGACGAAGGGTAATGTGCAAAAAACAGGAAGGCCAAAAGGTCTGACAGCCAGTCCTTTGTATATTAACAAACATTGTGGCATTTTTTATAAAGTGACATAACGTCAGCACATGTTCAGTTATTGTAGAGGAAGCAGCATATAAAATGTCAGTCAGAAAGTGTCCACAATACCCAATAATACAAAGAATGTCACTGAATCTGAAAAAACCATGAGTCAAGCAAGAATAGTAAATCAGAAAATAACACCACTTCAAAAATAAATGCTGAGAATTCCAATCCCCTCCATGTTGAGACCAGTTGAACACTTTGTCCCAGCGGGACACGTCATCGGCATCCAGCAAGCGGCAATGTAGCAGAGCCCGTTGCTTTATGGCTACACTGAAGCGGGGAAGTAGCGCCCAGACCAGTGTTCTCACAGTTTCTGATCTGGCACCTTTTGCCTGTTCTTACCAAGGGGAGCACCTCCCACTACAAATACTACTCCAAGAAGTATCACCTCCTACAGTAATCTCCTAGTGGTGTTCTACTGAGGTACACTGACTGACCCCTTTCCTACTCAAGGGCTGGAGCATTCAACCCTTGACCAGGGAGTCAACGCTGGCAACACAGGGTAATCGGGGTGCAGACAGCTGCCCTCTTTGGCCCTCTACCAGAGAGTTACTGCAGGCAAAGAATGAGGTTAAAGCTTGCCTTCTCTGGTACCCATGGATGGGCAGCAGATCAGCTAAAACCCAAATTTGAATGAACATGAGTGAATAGAAAACGTTCTGGCCAGACAGCCTTTTTGGAGAGAACTACAGTTATTATACATGAAAAACCAAAAATAAAAAACCAAGTCCAATTCCAATTTTCCCTTCATGTTTTGTAACTGGCCAACAACCAGATACAACCGGAGGCCCAGTGCAGTGGGGCAAGAATTGCCCAGCACCTATACAGAGACACTATCATGGAGGCCCTTGAGGGCCAACACCTAGCAACAAGGGCTGCTACTCACCAAGCAACAACAATTGTATTCACGGAGAGGCAGCAAGATGGAGCAAATAATGCAAGCAAGGGGCACAATCTCAAACAGCGCAGTCAAGGTCAGTGTGGTGACATACTGAAAAATATATTACCATGGCAACAAAGATCAAGCAAATAAAAGAGCCTAAGATAGAAGCCAAGATATCCATCAGCAGGATGGAGCTGCCCCAAAGCAGGACAAGTGAGCTGCAGTACTCAAACCATGCCCCAGAAATGACCACAAAGAGAACGGCGAGGCAAGAGCGAGAGAACATGGCAATAGTTACAACATCCATTACTATGTGCTGAGAGAAGCCTGGGCAAAGGGGAAGTAAGAGCAGCCAAAGACACGTCAACTACTCACGGCTGGTGGAAGCATTCAGCCTCAGAACAGAGGGAGAGAGAGAGAGAGACGTTGAAGGTGGTGTTGCATGATAGTCAGACCTCAGTCCTCCACACAAGGGTGAAAGCAGCTGGACGCAGCACAAGTCAGCAAATTCCGGAACCGCATTCTTCCACCAAATGTAGAAACCTATATGAAATAAATAGAAACCCTGTCAGCACAAATGATGAAAGAGAAAATGCATTATGAGCAGTACAGGGAAGACAGCTGGCAGCCGAATGTCCAACAGGGGAAAGTCTCACACGAGCTATAATTCTTCCAAACCACAAAGAAAGGGCATTATGATTTCTGCAATAGATGTCCAGTAAAAATACGAGATTAGGACAGTTTCGCAGAAATAATGGACTGGGGCCCATCACTAGGCTTGCCAGGTGACCGAATTATAGAACACCAGGCCAATAAGAAGAGGGTAACACTGCTTGACACCAGTATGTTGTGAGGTGGCAGGGCTGTTGCTATCCACGTGTCCTTCGATTGTGAGAGTTGGGACTTCCCAAGCTAATGCAATGTACTAGTAACCGTAAATGTTATCAAAGAGATTTGTAATATTTGTCCAATGAGGGACACATAAGCCTTGCCTCTTCTGAAGATGGTGTAGCCAAGTGCCTGTTGCTAAGCTAGCATCATGTGCTGTTTGAATGTGGTCCTTGAGCCTGCCTTGCATTGCGATGGCTGCTTACTTACAGTAATTGCAGATTGGTTTATCCAAGTCATTTCTTTTCCGTGCATGTTCTACAGGCCTTTGGTAGTTATTTAGTATCATAAGGCTGGGCAGCTCATCCATGTTAGAGAATAATTATAAAATGTGGTTCAAACAGGTGTTCATCAAACTGATGTTTTACAGACTTGTAGCTTTTGTCCACTGTGCTTTGGATCTTTCTGAAGCCACTTTGCAATGGGGACAAATACCTTTTTTGGCTACCCAGGCCTCCAAACGCATGAGGAGGAGTTTTCCATATATCTTTCCAGCACTGCCCAGTAGGGATTTTGGCTGATAATTAGCGGAGTCAGTTCAGGGTCCTTTTTTAATGTTGGGCAACAATCCAGGAGTCTAGTACTAGCTCGTGCTCCCATGCTGCATTATAGACCTTTGACAAGATCGGAGCCCAGGTTATCATATCTTCACGATAGACATCACTCGGTTAGGGCCAGGTGCTTTTTAGGTCTCGCCTGAACCAGCGCTTTAGCGCTGCTCTGGCGAGAGTTTTAGTAAGCAGGATTTGGAAGTGCAGACTAGTGGCTTTTCAAGCCTCCAAATACAGTGCATGTGCGCCGGGCGCGCGCACCATTTGTCAGCCTGCCTGATCACTTTCGCGGCCGCATTGATGTTCTTCAGTGAGCCGCGCGGCCACTGAGAACATCAAAGCGGCCGTGAAAGTGATCACCATTTGCCACCCCTTCCCTTATCCTACTTCCTGCTTGTCTGACTCCCACCAGGGGCTTTACATTCACACAGGGTGTTAGCAGCAGCCTGGTGGTGGTGCGGCTGTGAGGTGCAGCTGGTGTGAGCAATGCCCTGCTCTCAACACCATCTCCAAACACACGCGGGCTTCCAGCAGCACAGGATAAAAGCTACTATCGGGTGGTTGTAGGGTGTCACTGCGGGATTCAGCGCTGAACTCTGCTGCGCTACATTCATCACTCACATCTAGAGCTTCTCTAACGGGGTATTTGAGCACAGCACGGTGATCTCAAAGCGCTCGACTCAAGTAAAAGCCCCCTGCCTCGAGATGTACTGGCATCAAGCATCTTCATGGGGGCTCATACATCAAACACACACCAGATGCCGGCCCGGCACTCCCTGCTACAAGGACTTATGGATTCCTAATAGCTGATATTTAAAAAAGAGCGAAAAAATATCTGGTCAGCGCTTTGTCAGAGCACTACACGCAACTTTACTAAACTAGCTTCTTTTTTTGGGGGGAGGCTGCTGTACTGGGGAGCATGTCCTAAATCTGATTTATCCCCTTGTTTCTTTACACTGCTACTTCTTTGACATTGCAACTGCCTCTGGCTGGAGGGGAAGGAATCAAACAGAGCTTTAATGAGTATAACATTCGAAACAAGGAATGCGCACAGAGCCGCAGACCCAGCGGGCAGGAGCTGCAGCATTGAAACGCTGTGTGCTCGTAGATGACGGCAAGCACAGTCCGCATTTTATATTTTGTGGGCGAATGGGTAGGTTTTCATGTATAAGGGGCTGAAAATAATCGTTTTAAAAAAAGATTATGGATGTATATGCAGTTACCCTCGATCCGCAGTCATACGGAACATAGATGCTACCACAACATGCATTTGCAATGCAATATGTCTCGAATTACTGAAAGTTTGAACTATTGGCGTTGCATTATTATTTGCAACGCCAATAGCTCAAACTTTCAGTAATGCGAGACCTATTGCATTGCAAATGCTTGTTTTTACTTCTGGCCAACAATTGTGCTCTGATTTCTGCCTCAGCGCACTCTGGGTTTGCTGCCCCATGTATCCTGGAAATGGAGAAATAGCTCATAATCATGGGGTCTGATGAGGGTCGACTACAATGTTTTTTGGAGGTGGATTGCAGACTGTGGGCTGCTGCATGGTTGTACTTCAAAGAGAATGGTTCGGCCCATTCAGGTGTGGTAATCACAGATTCAGATTTTGGACAGGACCATTACTGCCTCAGCTGACCAATTCCCAGAACTCCCTGCTGTATTTCCCTTTTATTGAGTGGTGCAAAAGAGATCAGGCTTTTAGGCCTTCATGCTTTTTCTTTTTTTTAATGAAGCATTTGTTTGTCTGCCTCAGAAACTTTAGCCTAGGTTCCCCATTTGTTGTCCCATGCCTGCTACTTAAGGAGGATGTAAGAGCATGTTTTAACTTGGCACATTCAGGGTCAAACTTAGCTAGTGCCATGTTCCTTAAGATAACATAAACACACGTATTTGTAAAGCACACGTTCACCCGTAGGCATCTTAGCACTGAATGACAGATTTTCATTGTTGCCCAACTCTATGGTACTCATTTAATCGACCTGAGATGGATTAAAGGCTGAGTGGACCCGGTGAGATTTGAACCTGTTACCATGAGATCAAACACAAGCCCCTGCAGTGGACGCATTTGTCCACTGAGCCACCAGACCCAGCTATGACCTCTGCTCCATGTTTTCCCTTGTTCCGGTATGGGCCTGCACAATGGAGCAGTATTGGCAATGCTTCTAATTGTTGAATTATTTCTGGGGCTAGTAACTACTTTTTTTATAGAATGAAATTGCTTCAAAGCCCTGGGATACTGGTAAGATTTGAAAGACCTACAGCCCCAGGTGACAAGTTTCTTATTAGGTTTTAGACTAATATATGGTTGGAAATATGAATATTGAGATGTTAAAAGTGATTACAATCAGATCATGATTTCACTCCATTCTTCTTTGAACCTGTTAGTTAGCTACAATGGGCCAGAATTCTGGGCTCATTACAAAGTAGTTGATGATATGAGTGCCAGAATTGAATGTGCTGTGGGCTGTGGTGTCCGATGGCGTTTGGCTGTTGAGGAAGAATAGATCGATTGACATTGAAAAGTCCCTAACTTTGTCACTTTACCTAGAAGAGGCAAGGTTGTCAATGATAAATTAAGGTAGACCTCTCCCAGGCAGGTCCCTACAGACATCAAGGTCTGCCAATGACAAGCCAGGTCAAGTTTTAAAATCTACACAAGCAATTATGGCATGTATCCCCCTTTCTCTGAAGGGTAAATAGATGAATACTGAAAACCTCTCTGGAGGCAGTAATGCAGTATTCAAGATCTTTTAGGAGGGTCACAAATTCTTTCAAAGTCCCTGGTGGAAAAGAAACATTGAAAAGGGCAAGCCCCACTGAGGCATGACTAAGTCTAAGATGCTGAATACTGTTTGTTACGATTTTCAATTATTTGGATTTGTAGGGAAACAATCTTTACAACACAATCATTACATCGCACTACCTTTACATAGCAGTCATTACATTGCAACATCCTTTACATCGCATGTCATTACAATGCAGCCATTACATCGCATGTCACTACAACGCATGTCATTACAACGGGAGCCAATATTAATATCTAAGAAAGATTTAATTTCTTGGGACAAAAAGTGATACCCTCTTTATCTAAAAGAATAGTTCGATCAAACGACCAAACTCTTTCTTGGGGTTTCCTAGCTAAATCCCATTCCATCCAAACAGCTGCGTGATCCGAAAGGTGAGGAGTCAGATAGCCTATATCTTTAACATTGCTTCTCAAGTCATTACTAATTAAAATATAGTCTATCCTGGATTTGTGTCTGTATTTTTTATCATAAAAAGACACTCCCAATTGGGTACCAGACCTCTCCCTCCAGATATCAATTAGGGCATTTTGCCTCATCATAGATTTCAGAAAGGCTCAAGATTTAGACTGGATATTAGCTCTACTAATTGGTGATTTGACCCATTGAGGATTTAAAACTATATTAAAATCCCCAGCAAGAATTTTTTTATCAGGAAGCCCTAATAGGTGTAAATAAATTGTTTTTAAAGTTGAAGGGTCATCCTGGTTAGGACCGTAATAACCAACTACAGTGACAAGGGATTGTCTGCTGAGATCCTTGCTATAACCCATCTACCACTAGAGTCTGTCTTCATATCCTGAACAATAACATTGGCTTGCTTTTTAATTAATATAGCTACCCCCTGACATTGGATGACTGACCGGAACAGAGACAGTGTTCCACCCACCTAAGCTTGCAACATATTTCAATAACTTCCTTTTTAATAAGGTGGGTTTCCTGCAGGATAATTATTTGTGCGGGTGAATCCCTCAAATATTGCAGTATTCTTTCTCTCCTACTTCTGACTCTGAGGCCATTTACGTTCGATGATAGACATTGGATCATTTTCATGGCGAACTAGAGGGACCGCGGTTTAAGCCTACCCCATCCTGTAGAAAGTCCACTCCTGACCAGCAACTATGAAAAACTAATAAGAAAGAACCTAATAGGGCTAAAAGACTGATGAGGATTGCTTTTTTTTAATTATTTTACCCCTCTGCTCCCTCCCCAGTGCTACCTCCACCTCACCCCATATGCCTACCCCACCCCCCTTAGAGAACCCAATCCCTATTTACCTGTAGACTCCAGGTTCTGCCGGCTGGTAGCCCCTTCTCTGCCTTTTTTTTTTAAAATTAATTTGTGACAGTGCTTGTGTATATATATGTCTATTAATCAAGTATAAGATTTAGTTCATATATATACCATCACTTAAATTTTGGCGGGTGGCTACCTACTATGTATAATTTATCATAGTGTGAAGAGGGAATTATTTAAAACTTTCTAGCAGATCATCTGCCTCCAGCACTGTTCGTACATTGTGCATCTTGTTATTCAGCATGATCCTCAGTTGGGCCGTGAATTTAAGTTGGACGACTGCCCCCAATTTCCTAAAGTCTTCCATTCTTCTCCCCAACTTCCACTGGCGATCCAGAGTGGCAGGTGAGAGATCTGACCTAATCTCAAAGATGAAATCTCTTGATTTCAAGGATTTTAATTTAAGAGCCGCCATTAGAATTTTCTCTTCTATTTCGAAGGTAAGAAAGTTGATAAGAATCCTCCTTGGCTTTGTGCGATTAGGGTTTTTCCTATAGGGGTCCCTATGTATCCTCTGGATATCTTGCCTCAATTCCTCTTCTGATATATCAATCTGCACCATCTCCTTGATAAGGGTTATGATAAAGGATTTTAGGTCCTCTCCTCCTTTCCCCTCTGGCACCTTCAAAAGGCGCAAATTATTGCGCCTGGAGTAGTTTTCCAGTGACTCCACTCAGTCTCTGAGTGCAGTTTCCTCTTTTTCTAAGTAAGGTGATGTCATCTTTAGCTGCTCCCAGTTCTGTCTTGAGTTCTTCTACCGAGTTTTCTAGAACTCCCGTCCTGTAGTTCAGAATATCTAGCTTTTTTTCTAGGGTTTCGCAAAAAAGCCTAATGTCCCCCTGATTTGCCTCTGAGGTTGCAAAACCCTTTTTAATATCAGATGCCATGGTGAGGAATAAGGACTCTAGCCCAGTACCTGGGGGGGAATCATCGCTTCCCCCTGCCCCCACATCTGTATTTACTTCCATCCTTCCATGGGCCATAACAGCTTCGTCTCTTCCACCTATAGGGAGAATTTTCAAATGTGTGATCTCAATAAATTCAGAGGCTACTAGTGTCTCCGACTCTAGTGACTGGGTGAGTTGTCCGTCCTGCAATTTACTCCGCAGCTGTGGCTGTAACTGTGGCTGCGGTTGTAACTGCGGCTGTGGCTCTGATGTAATGGAAGAAATCAGGGGTAGGACAGAGATTTGCGAAGTATCTGCACTGATTCTTAGTTGAGGGTGAGGCTCCGGGACCGGCTGTGGTCTCTCAGTTGCCATATTAGAGGAGGGATGAAGCTGCACACTATTTGTCCTGAGAGCTTCACCCTGTTCTACCACGTCCAAAACTTGAGGTAAGACCTTAAAGTGCGACCTCAGCGAGGGAGTTACCTTAACTTTAGCCCCCGAGAAGAGGCTTTTTCTTTTGGTGTTTTTTGGGCCTTTTCCCTTATGTGTTCGATAGGGGAAGGAGCTTTCATCGGTATTCTAATCAAACTGTTTCGCTGACTCCCCCTCGAATAGCTGTACATTACCAAAAGACCCTTTTGTGATATTTTTTGAGGCACTACCCTCCTTATTTTCTTGTTTGGCCTGTGATTTAGTTTTAGATGTTGGTTTTTTTTTGGTCTACCTATTTTACCCGGTTTATCAGAATTATTTATTTCAAATTTACCCCCAACCACAGCCTCTGACTGCCCTACCTCCTTGCCTTTCCTTTTCAGGCAATGTGGTAGAATATGATGGCCTGGGGGCTCTCCCGCTGGGAGGCTCACTGTATTACCTTGTGTTAGACGCTGCTGCCCCCCCAGAGCAATCACCGCTACCTCTCTAATCTCTGCGGCCGAACTTTCCTCCGCAGCGGCGTGTTGCTGCACAGCCTCCTCGTCCAGAGTGAAGGCGGCGGCTCCCACCACCCAACAGGTGCTGTCTCTGCCGCTCGCATTCCAGGAAGTGACCCAGTGTTGTCCGACGCAGAACAGCCAGCGTACTTCCAACCACCAGCCCCTTCTCAGCTCCGAGGCAGCAACGAGGCAACGCGGCAGGTCCACCAAGGTACCGACACACATCACAAATGGTACCGCCAAATAAATAAATATTCAACTTTTAAACATCAGTAGCGCGGCATTGCACAAGCACTGCCATAATCTCTTGAGCGTGCGTGGCGTTAAACCTCTACATTGACACCGACATCAAAGGCAGGAGAGGCTTCCAGCACGTCAAGCGACCGCTTAGCTCACGGCCGCCATGTTCACACTTGGAGTCGCCCCCTAAACCTCACTGTTGTGGTACAGCTAAAGCAAACAATTAAAAATTTGCTAACATTCGTGACAAGAATTTTCAATTCTATTAAGGACAAGGAGGCGAGGATTATGCTTTCTCATTTCTTTACTAGAAATGCTCAGCAGCCCATAAAACACAGTATAAGAAAAAACTACAATACCCATGAACACCAGGGTATGACGTATAACCATAGAGTCCACAGTATATATAAGGTAATATGGCAAGCACAACATCCTCTTTCTTTGGTGAGGAGAACAGTTCCAATAGAAGAAAAAACAGATGAAGAGTCACGACGACCAACAGGAGGGACCACCATCAGAAGCTGCAGGAGCCTGTAAGGCAGAATGCACAGCACTGGAGGGCAACAGGACTCTGGTAGCCACAAGCCATCGGATGCAGATGAAACCAAAAGATGCAGTAAAATTGTCACTTCGGGTCAGAACCTGAAAAGAGACAGACTGCCGTAAAATACATCCAATATAAGAAAATGTAACAAGGGGGGGGGAAAAAATATATCAGAGAACAATATAACAGCAGAAGATACATAATACATATGCAAACATCCGTATAAATGCAAATTAATACATGAGAAGAAACATAATGGGTGGGATAATCCTCGCCTCCTTGTCCTTAATAGAATTGAAAATTCTTGTCACGAATGTTAGCAAATTTTTAATTCTATGTCAGGACAGGAGGCTCCGATTATGCTTGTTCAAAGCTTATCCACCACTACTGAGGCAACATGATCAATAGGTTTATAATAAAAAACCTTAAACATGGAATCAGAAGACCAATCTGCGGCCTTCATAATGTCAGACAAAGTCACACCCAAGGAAAAAGCTTTAGAAGCCATAGCTCCTCGTGCAGAATGAGCCCCAAAAATAGACACATCAATGCCTGCTTCTGACATAAGCCAGCGCACCCAACGAGCTAAAGTAGCCGGGGTAACAGGACGAAAGGGTTTCTGCAAAGCAATCAACAGTTGACCCTGTAAATCAGAACGTAAAGAAGCAGTACTTACCTCATAATCTTTGACACATTGGACCACACAAAGATTGGGACGGAGAGGAAAAGAAGGATAGGATATCAATGAAGTATTCGTCTTGGTACGACGAGAAATTCGAAAAGTGACACCCTCAGGGGTAAAACAACGACCAGCCAAATCTAAGGCCCGAACATCAGAGACTCGTCTGCAAGAGACAAGGCAGAGTAACATGGTCAGTTTGGCTGACAGCTGTTTGCAAGAAAGCAAAGAGTTGGAAGGCCAGGCGTCCAAAAAATTCAAGACAATGGAAACATCCCATAAAGAAGAGTATTTAGGACAAGGGGGAGTCGTTAGGCGAATACCCTTGAGCAATTTAGTAATCAAAGGGTGCTCCCCAGCGGGTTTACCTTCAAGAGGAGAATGGCCTGCCGAAATGGCAGAACGGAAGTTGTTAACGGTCTGATAAGCTAAGCCTGAAGAGGCAAGAGACGCTAAAAAATTAATAATTAGAGAGACATCCGCTGTAACGGGATCAGCTTCCCGTTGAACACACCAATCACACCATCGTTTCCAAGAACCTGCGTAGCGTTTGTGAGTGTTGGGTGCCCAAGATTCACTGATAAATTTGCAAGCGTCGCTTGAAAGGCCTGGGACCGACCAACGGTCCCCGAAAGTCGCCAAGCCAGAAGACGGAGAGAGCCTGACTGGATTAGGGGATGCGGATTCCCTAGAGGGTCCAGCAACAGATTCCACTTCTGGGGAAGAAGGATCGGCACCGCACAACACATTTCCAGAAGAACTGGGAACCAAGCCTGAGCCCTCCACAGAGGAGCAATCAGAATCAGCTCTGATTGAAATCGCTTTGTTCGAGCCAGGACTCTCGGAATCATCATGAACGGAGGAAAGGCATAGCACAGCAGGGCAGGCCAGGTCTGGAGAAATGCGTCCGTGGCCCGAGCCTCCGGATCCGGTCTCCAACTGAAGAATCGGGGAAGTTGCGCGTTGAGGCGAGAGGCAAAGAGATCTATGTGACTCTGCCCCCAAAACCGACTGAGGGAACGAAAGATTCGGGGATGAAGTCTCCAATCGCTGATATCCCGAAGGTGACGTGAATGCCAATCCGCAATCAGATTGTTGCGGCCCAGAAGATATTCTGCAATAACAGTGATCTTCCTTTGCAGACAATAATGCCAAAAATCTTTGGCGATCTCCGCTAACAGTTTGGACCTCGTGCCGCCCAACTTGTTGACATAACGAACCGCGGACACATTGTCCATGCGGAGAAGAATGCAACAATTGGCCTGAAGAGGCGTGAAACAACGAATCGCAAAGGAACCCGCCAGGAGTTCCAGACAATTGATGTGAAGAGACAACTCCTGCGGGGACCAACGACCCCCCGTTGAAATCGGACCGCACCGGGCTCCCCAGCCCCACCGGCTGGCATCTGACTCTATCACTATCTCCGGAGAGGAACCGAACAGGGCTCGACCATTCCAGGCCTCCATGTGGTCCAGCCACCACTGCATCTCGCATCTCGCTTCGTCTGACAGAGGAATCTGATCGGAATAGCGAAGACCCTGCTGAAGATGACGGATCTTCAACCGTTGTAATGCCCTGTAATGCAGAGGACCTGGAAAAATCGCCTGAATTGAGGACGCTAATAGACCGACTACACGAGCTATAGATCTCAATGACACAATCCGTTTGGAGATAATCGACACCAACTCTCATTTGATATAACGAATCTTCTGAGAGGGCAACAGAAGTTGACAGGTGAGAGAATTGACCTGGAAACCTAGAAACTCCATCACCTGAGAAGGAAGGAGGACAGATTTCTGAGGATTCACAAGAAACCCTAAGGATTGGAGAAGATCGATCGTCCAATCGAGATGCAGGATCAATTTGTGAGGACAATCCGCCATGATCAGAATGTCGTCCAGATAGACAATCATGCGGAGACCCCGCGCGCGTAAGTGTTCCACCACTGGCTTCAGAAGTTTCGTGAAGCACCACGGGGCCGACGAGAGGCCGAACGGAAGGACCTGGTATTCGAACCAGTTCCCTTGCCACTGGAACTGAAGAAAACGCCGATGAGGCTTGAAGATTGGGACTGACAGATAGGCGTCTTTGAGATCGAGACGAACCATCCAATCTCCCGCTCGGAGAAGATCTCGCAAAAGATGGATCCCTTCCATCTTGAAATGTCGGTAAACCACTCCGCCGTTGAACTCCTTTAGATTGAGGACGAGGCGGGAACCGCCCCCTCGTTTCGGAACTAGAAACACCGAACTTACAAACCCTCTGGGATGGCGGGTAGTTTGAAGAATAGCCCCTTTCGCGAGAAGAGAGACGATCTCCGATGAGATGATCTCCTGATCCTGAAGAGAAAAGAGCAACGGGGTAGGAAGGAGAGGTTGAGGCATGGGCTGATAAAATTCTATTTTGTAGCCCTGAACAGTTTCGAGAATCCAAGCATCGCTGGAGATTAGTCGCCAATTGTGTAGAAAAAACTGGAGCCTTCCCCCCAAAACCACATCGGAAAAAGGAATTACTCTCACCTGAAGTATTGGAGTCGTGATGACCTCCTTGCTGTCCTCTGAAACGACCCTTCCGGAATTGTCCCCTTCCCTTGCGGGAGGGATAGAAGTTTGAACGGGTGGAGAAACCGGGATCCTGTCCACCGCCACTGTGGGACTGAAATCCTCGTTGAGAATTTTGCTGGGATCCGCGGCCGAACGAACGTCCCCTAAGACGTCCGGCCTTTGCAAAAACCGGCCGAAACGCCCGCCTCAGCGAGGCCTGGGCTTTGTCGAGGCCACTGAAAGTGGCCACAAAACTAGAAAGTTCTTTGAGGAATGGTTGTCCAAATAAAAGCCCCTGAGCCAAGGGACCGGCCTCAGAAGAGGAGAGCTCCGCTAGCCTGGGATCCAGGCGAAGAAGGATGGAGCGGCGTCTTTCGCATGAAAGCGCACAATTGGCATTACCCAATTGACATATGGCTCTCTGAGCCCATTGAATGAGTTCATCCGGATTAACAAGAGCCGATGATTCTTTAGCCAGAACACCCAAATCTAACATTTTTGTGAGTGGGCCCAATAAATCTAATAATTTATCCTGGCAGGAGCGCCAAGATCTATCCAAACCTTTTTTAGGGTCTCGTGCATACTTCTTCAGGTAGGTGACCATGGTAGGATCAACCTCCGGAGTGTCGGCCAAATGATCTGCCAGATCAGGACGGGGACATTCAGATCTCATACGTGCTCGGACATCTTGAGGAAAAGGTTGGCGAATGTGGGATTGGACAGAATCCGCCACCGCTGGTGAAGGTAGCCAGGAAGTGGAATGGGGATGCATAATCTCCGAAGGTTCAAATGTAAGAATGGGAGGAGTGGAAGGAGCGTCAACAAAATGCTCTTTGCGAGCCCTTTTCCGAGGAGGTGGTTCAAATTCAGACGAGGAGGAATGTGCATCATCAGCGTCAGGATCATGGGAGGATGAAAAAGAGGTCCCAGCCGCCCCTGTAAAAGAGGACGTGTCCGAAGACAGCGTCTTAGCCAACCTCTGAAAATCAGACTTGTGAGGATTGACAGGGGACTTTGACGCACGGGACGGTAACCAACCCTGTTGCTGTGCATACAGAGACAAATGTCGCTTCAGAGGATTTATTGCGCGCACAAGCGCCTTATTCACGGAGTGCTGCACCCCTTGATCAAGAGCTTCCACCAAGTCCTGCTCCAAAGAGCCAGAAGGATCCTCCTCATAATAATACTCATCCTCGTCATAATATTCTGCCATGCTGACACAAAGTGTTACAGAATTCAAAGCCCACAATAAACAAATAAATCAATAGTGGCCAAAGGCACAATGCAAGGGGGAGTGAAAAAACCCCACAGCAAGCCGAAGTGTAGATAAAACTAAACACTTCAAGTAAATAAAATTCAAATGTGGAGGGAGGGCTTGCTGTAAACAAAAAACTAGCACTCTAGGCAAAGCCTATGCATAATTATACAGCCCAAACCTTTAAAATAGCAAAATGGGTGTAAATAGGGGGAAATACTGTAGCTGTGGGCTCTCGGCGCCTAGCGACCGTTCTGACAGGCGAGAAACACCTGTTGTCATCAACAAATATGGCCGCCGCGCATGCGCGGTAACGGCCGCCCAGTATTTTCAAAAGCGGAGCACTCGCAGCACCAGCGCGAGTCTCCGAGCCCCTGTCTCCCTCTCCACAACTGTTTAGACGCGGGCGCAAGGCGCCCGGCAACGGGAGGTGAACCACACGCTCCCCGCACCTGAACTGACACGCGCGGCGAGCGAAGTTCAAAACAACAGCGCGGGTAGAATAAACAGCGTAACCATGGCGATACTACAACAATGCGCGCTAAACATGAAAGCGTGGCAGCGTAAGAGCAATAGTAACAAAGCTGCAACAAAGTCACAATAAATGCAGTAAAAATGACAAAAGCACTTAACTGGCTGCGGAGCAGCAAAGAAAGAGGATGTTGTGCTTGCCATATTACCTTATATATACTGTGGACTCTATGGTTATACGTCATACCCTGGTGTTCATGGGTATTGGAGTTTTTTCTTATACTGTGTTTTATTGGCTGCTGAGCATTTCTAGTAAAGAAATGAGAAAGCATAATCGGAGCCTCCTGTCCTGACATAGAATTGATGGCACTTGCTGCATCGGAATTCTCCTGTCAATAGCATCTGGCCAAGTTGGAACTGCAAAGGCCCCATAGTATGCCATATCTGTGGTAGGAAAAAAGGATATTTCATCAATCTAATATTATTTGTCCAAAACTATAGTCAGCACGAGCCACGTCATTAAGAAAAGCTTTCATTAACAGCGGTATAAGGACTTGCAGAGCTGCTATAATAAAAGGACTAGGACCATCAGATCCTCAAAAGAACTGAAGTTGCTTAGATGTCTCAGATTTCACGACCCGGCATTGAAATTTGCATCCTAGTAGGTGTTTGCAGCAACTATATGCTCTATAAGGAAATTTGACCATGATATGTGCGAAATCAAGAACACTCTGATGTAAAGGAAGCCCACTGATGGCTCGGTCTAATGTGCTCAGTAACAAAAATGAAATTTTTGCTTTTAAAAATTATGGAAGCTTCTTTTTACTGTCATTTTATCAGAAATGTTGTTATGGTTTTAATTAGCTAAACAATAAAAAAATGTACTTACTTACTTCAGTGGTATATTCAATCCACACTGCTGGAGGTCAATCCATTTCTAGTCAGTTGCTTTCCTCCCTGAAGATAAACAAATTATTTTCCTTTTTTGCGGAGTGCTTGGATTTCTTTATTTCTGAAAGGTGAATAATCAGTTTGTTTATGCCGAACATTTTTTGTAGTCTTTTTCCTATTTTTTCAGCAACTTGCTGCTTAGTAGTAACTTGCTGGTAAGTATTTTTATAATGTCCTCGAAAATGGTAGAGGGAATGTCTTCCTTATTCTCCTGAACTTCACTGAAAATTGGTATAGATTTATTAAAGTTTTTGACAAAGCTGGAGTTCCAATGTATCTTTCACTGTATAGGATCTACCAGTGCTTTACCATTTCCAGCCTCCAGGAGCACATTTTTGTTTTGCAGGACTTGTAAATCAAGACGCATCAACAAAATAAGGTGGTCACCATCTTGGTGGAAAGAGACCTAGTTTTCGAGAAAAATAATGATTAGATAATATGTGGCTATAATACAATCTATCATTTAGGATCCTGTACTACATTGCCTGGTGAGTGAGCTTGCTAGAACCACACATGCATTAATTGTAGTCCTGTTGAGAGGTTGAAGTAGAAACCTTCCTCTCTTATCTGTTTTATATCTAGGGGGAAAAATAGTAGCAGGAATATTTCATGCATCTTTCAACTGTTTGCTCCTATCTGCACCTAATGTGACATTTAAAATGTCGGTATTGAAATCCCCCATAAGAAGAATGGCACCATTTTTCTGGCACTCTAAATTGGTTTTAATATATATTCAAATACTTGATATAGTACAGTGGTATAGGAACATATGCATTAAATAGAAGTGTAGAGTATCTTTGTTGATGGTTCATTTTAGGAATGTTAATACCGTGAATATTATTGTGAGATGGAGGAAGGATGTCCAAGTCCTAGTACAAATCAGTAGACAACAGGATCGCAAGGCATATTTTTGCATAGCCTTCAATAGATGACTGCGCTTGACAGTCAATTACAAAATACAAATATGTTATGATTTCACCACTTAACCAAGTTTGCTGTGGACAGAGAATTGCAGGACTCTGATCAATGAGAGAAGAAATTTCCTTTTCAGCGAAACCCACTAGGTTTCAGGACACTACTGTCAGGCTGTTGCTAAAAAGGTAGTCTGAAAACTTTATTTAATTAATTTACCCAGTGGGCCAAGACCAAGAATCCTCCTTATTTGAAGGCATGTAGGATGGTTCTTATAGATTTTTAATATATCTACCAGTTGAATTGGATAATTCATCAAAACTCATGCAGCCAGTTGAATTTATTTTGAAACTCCTGATACAGTGTTCTGCATAGGTTTTGCCACTAAGGGCCTGATTAGGATGGTAGTCGGACTCATGTCCGCCAGCCACCCCAATGGAGATGGGGATCGCCTGACATAGTGTTGGGGGTCCCATAGGCCAAATTACAATGTGACCGCCACTGTGGCGGTTGCATGGTATAGGTTTTTCACTGCGGCGGGTGCTTCTGGCTGCAGCACCCGCCGCAAAGGAAAAAAGGGTTTTGGAACACATCCCTGTACTACGTGACACACTTGGTACAGGGATCTGTTGGGGGAAAGGTGGATTAACTGATCGCGGCGCTTTGTATTTAGCGTGCGCTTAAGCGAGCGTGATTGCGAATTTACTTGTGCGTTTTTAATTGCCAAATCCTATTTTTGTATCTTGGTTAGTTTTTCGTTACATTGTCCCCTGTTCTTAAATCATACTTATTGTCCACATACTCGCATTTAAATGGTGCCCCCACCGCTGTTTTAGCGGGCAGTATCGGTAGTTTTACCTGCGTTCCGACGCCATCTTGGAGATCCCTCGTGGCGCCATCACTCTGAGCGCTCTAGTGCTCAGGCGGAGGTGAGGGGAGTCTCTACTTAAGGCAAGCATTGGTCAGCGCGGTCGAGGGAAAGGTGGATTAACTGATCGCGGCGCTTTGTATTTAGCGTGGGCTTAAGCGAGCGTGATTGCGAATTTACTTGTGCGTTTTTAATTGCCAAATCCTATTTTTGTATCTTGGTTAGTTTTTCGTTACATTGTCCCCTGTTCTTAAATCATACTTCTTGCCCACATACTCGCATTTAAATGGTGCCCCCACCGCTGTTTTAGCGGGCAGTATCGGTAGTTTTACCTGCGTTCTGACGCCATCTTGGAGATCCCTCGTGGCGCCATCACGCTGAGCGCTCTAGTGCTCAGGCGGAGGTGAGGGGAGTCACTACTTAACCCTCGCATTGGCCCGCACAGCGGTGACGCGCAGCGGTAGTGCCTGACTCGTGCCTGAGTCGGGCCAGAGTCTTGCCGGTCTGCGCTCGTCAGTGCTAAGGAGGCGCGAAGGCGGGAGACGTGACATCGAGCTATAGCCATATCGGACAATGGCAGGTATGTCCTCCTCTATCATTCCACCATGTACTGGTTTCCACTCTGATGGCCATAAAGCGCTACACTTTGGTTCCCATCCTGGTTTCGTTCCTAATAAACATTATACTGTTGGGCCACGGACTGAATCTGCTACTATGATATCGCCGGTCTCCTCGCTACTGCGTGGCTGCCTTATCAACGCTCGTTCGCTCTGTAAAAATGCCCAAAACATATATGAGCTTATCCTTGATAACGATCTTGACTGGCTTCTGATCACCGAGACATGGCTTAAACCATGGTGTAACCCTGATCTAGCCATAGCCCTTCCGCAGAATTTTTCTATCCAGCGTTTGGAAAGACCCGAACAACAGGGAGGTGGCCTGGCTATCATGTATCGTAGTACACTACAATGCTCCTCCTATGAACTTGTTGATATTAAGGGAGCAGAAGTATTGGTATTTTCCTTGGGGATCCACGATTCTTTTACATTCTCGGGTGCACTTATTTATCGCCCTCCTGGCTCCCCGAAGGAGTTTCTTGAAACTGTAGGAGATGCCTTAAGTGACTTGGTACTTAGATTTTCGAACTTCACTAAACTTGGCGACCTAAATCTGCATCTCGATTCTCCTATGGCTCCAGGAGTTGACTGCTATATGGACACTATCAACATATTGGGACTCTCCCTTCTGACTCAACAATATACACATGTGGGAGGTCATTTATTAGACTGCATTTGTTCAAATTCCACCAGGCTGACAGTTCAACCTCCATGTCCTCAAACTTGGTCTGACCATTATTTTATTCCGTTTCATATTTTACTAAATCCTAACCCTTTGGGTATCACTTTAAATAATACCACTACCTTAAATTTGACTTATAAACCTAATTGGAAAAAACTACCCAGTAGACCTGATGTGTTGGAAGCTCTTGTAACTTGCATTCCGGTGCCCACAGGTAACACCTCTGTAGATAATCAACATTTTTGCTACTGGATAACCACGATGGGCCATCAACTTGGTCCCACAAACACAAAAAACTCTACTAAAACTAATAGGAAGGCCCCTTGGTATACATCTGCCTTGAGAGTAGAATTGGGTAATTTAAGAATTTTGGAACGACGGTGGCGCAGGCATTATGAGATCACTGCCCGTGACATCTTTAAGCAGGCCAGAAGAAATTACCATGCTAATATAAAATCAGCCAAAAAAGCTTACTATCTTCAGGCCATAACTATGGCAGCCCAAGAGCAAAAGGAAATTTTTAAAATAGTCAAGGACTTTAAGAATCCTTCTGTCCTTGTGCAAGAGATTCCGCCATCTCAGAACCTCTGTAACGAAATCTCAGACTATTTCGATAATAAAATTCTTGCTATTGTAAGAACTTTTCCCCCAGCATCTTCTTTTTTTAGAAGATGATGAAAGAGTAGAGAAGGTGAAACCCCTAACTTGTTTGGATACATTCACCCCGGTCTCCTTCGAAGACTCCCTCAAAGCTATTCTTGACAGCAAATCTGGCTCCCCCTTTGATCCCTGTCCCCCCCGGGTTTTACAATCTTTAGCAGAAGTCATAAACCCCATCGTAAATGGTATCATCAATTCATCGTTAGCAACGGCAGATGTCCCCAATGACTGGAAACTTGCTGCTGTTAAGCCGCTCCAGAAGAAGACTCTCGCCGACCCAACCACTCTTTCCAACTTACGACCGATCTCCCTGCTCCCGGTGATGTCCAAGCTGACTGAAAAATTTGTGAATAATAAACTGACGAGTTTCCTGGAAGCTAATGATATCCTTCATCCGAATCAGTCAGGCTTTCGATCAGGACATTCCACCGAGTCTGCCCTATTGTTTACAACTGAAACCCTTCGCTTGGCTATTGATCAGGGAAAGAAGGCTGTCCTTATTCTACTTGACCTGTCAGCAGCTTTTGACACGGTCTCACATAACATCTTAGTGGACCGTTTAGCTGCCGCAGGAGTGGATGGGATGGTCTTGGCCTGGCTAAGAAATTTTCTCAGGGACAGACGCCAAATCACAGTACTGGGCCAGTATCAATCTGAAGCAAAGGACCTTAGTTTTGGTGTCCCTCAGGGTTCAAGCTTAAGCCCTATACTCTTCAATTTGTATATGGTCCCCCTGATAAATTTGATCGCTTCCTTTGAGATCAGTACAATTTTGTATGCTGATGATACCCAGCTTATTTTAGTATTAGACAGGGATCGGGCGGGTGCCGAAGGAAATTTTAAAGAGTGTTTGGCAGCAACATTTAAATGGATGACTGACAATCACCTTAAATGTGATGCTGGCAAACAGAGATTCTGCCTTTTGGAAAGGAAAATGTGTTCTCCCCGAAAGGTTGCTGGCCTGACGAAGAAGTAGCCCCGCCTAATACCATTACATCGGCCCGGAACTTAGGCATTAAGTTTGACAATCAGCTATCCTTCAAACAGCAAGCCGTTGCCGTAGCTGGTACATGTTTCTATATAATTAAAGCTTTGAGAAAGTTCTTTGACTTCCTGCCATTATCAGCCAGGAAAACTGTGGCAGTAGCTTTAATTACCTCCAGGTTGGACTATTGTAATAGCCTATATGTTGGAGCCAATAAATCGGTACTCCACAAATTACAAATGGTCCAACATGCAGTAGCCCGTCTGGTACTTGGCTGGCCTCGTAGATCATCAGCCTCTGCAGCACTGAATATGCTCCACTGGCTCCCAATAGCAAAGAGGATCCTCTTTAAGGTCCTCCTTATCACTTTCAGGGCTTTCCACCATCAAGGCCCTAAATATCTACGGAAGGGTTTCAGACGATACAATCCTGCACGCTGTCTAAGGTCTGTGGGTCAAAATCTTCTGGTCATCCCTAAATTCAGGCTAACAACCAAAGGTGGTAAATCCCTCTTTGTGTTGGGGGCTAAAGCTTGGAATAAGCTACCTTTTTCTCTTCGTTCCTTGCCGGACGAAATTCAATTCAGGAAAGCATTAAAAACTTGGGTCTTTTCTATGACCGAGACAGCCTGCACAGCAATGGTTTAAATATGTAGTGTTTAGCGTGAAGTTTATCTACTCCCCCCAACTCGTACACCTGAGTTGGGTGAGCGCCAAGATACTCCCTGGAGTGGTAGTAGCGCTATAGAAATAGATCTTACATTACATTACCATAGGTGCCCCCCCTAACCCAAAGAAAAGGGGCAGGGGTGAAGGGCCCCCAGTGTCCATCCTTGCCAGTCTTTCCATGGCGAGGGAACCACCATGGAAAGGCTGGCGGGGAAGGACCATCCTAATCCCTAAGGCGTTGCCTGGTAGGCACTGCCACCATTGTAGGGATTGGGAGGCCCTCCATATCACCGACAGGCTCAAGGAGCCCGTCTGATGTGTGGTGGTTGGTCTTTCTGCCCGCCTGCACACTGTCCACCATCAAAATCTGGTGGGCGGAAAAAGCTGCTTAGGATGGTGGAGAGACCGCCACCGACAGCCTGACATTGGCGGTCTCCCCGCCATCCTAAACAGCCCCTAAGTATGTTCCTTGAGGTAGTAATGTAGGTATATTGTTAACACCAGAGCCATTCATGTGCAAGATGTCACATTCTTTCATAACAATGGTTGATATTATTTCAAACCAAAATGTAACCCATGCTGTAAACAAGTCCTGTCTTATTAGAAAAGAAACCAATTTTAAATATTTCTGCTGATGAGAGAGAAGGGGGATGGTGATAGCTGTGAAGGAACCCTAGAATTCTTTGCCTACTTAGTGGATTATCTTTCGAGAAAAGATTTGAAAACTCAATAGTTGTTGAATAGAAAGGAGAACTGCTATTTTCCACTACTATATTTACTAGTTCAGAGTTAAGGGCAGGTGTGATGGCTTCTAATCCAAGCAGATAATCTCCTGCCAGTGTAGTAAGCGGTTCAATTTCTGTAGCCTCAGTATTAAGTTCAATAAGTACATATCCAAAAGTCATAGAAAAGACAACCGAGAGTGCCCTCGGTTTTGGAACGGTAGATAACTCTTCGGCATTAGAATCCATATTTTCATTTTTTAGTGCTGAATCATCATTCAGGTCAACTCTTATATGGGTGAAGCCATTTCTAGCAATTCTTCTCTTGCTTTTTCTCCTTTCTTGATATTTTTGGAGCGTTAAGAAACACTGTTACTTTTTCTATGCTATGGGAATCAGTTGTGAGAGTCTCACTTAAAACAGATCTTTCCGCTTTACCCTCCATTGCATTTTGTTTTGTAAAAATTGGATTGTAAGAAGGTGGAGCAGGAGAAGAAGACTAGTAAGGAGCTTGTGTTTCTTCATAGAATACTTTTCGTAGGGATAAAACAGTCCCGATAACCCCAGATTTTTGCTCATTATTTTCATTTGAATGATCTTCCCCAGTCTGATTTGTCTGTGATCTTTTTGAGGGGATGACCTTCTCTAACCTATTACACTGAGAGGAAATACATTTTCTTGGCATTGTTAACTTTTCTTTATTTGAAAAATTTGACGTACCTTTATGATTATGATTGCTGATACATTTTAAGATTGTTGAAAGAATTTCCAAGTTGTGGTCTGATTTGTCAGTGCTTTTTTCAAGCAGAGATAACATGGATTCTAGGATCTTCTGGAGTATTTGCAGATCCTCGATAAGGCACACGTCATTACTAGGAGGATGACAAGAGTTATACAGCAGACATTCAGAGGAACAGGAAAGCTCATCTATATGGTCAGTACCATCCCTTAAGGTGGTGTTGAAGAGCTTGAGTGTTTCCCTCTTCTTATTTATTATTGTACTCAAGTTAACAGCTGGAAGAGTGTAGTCCAAAGGAGGCATGACTGGCTAAATTTCATCTCAAGATAATAGCCATCATATTTCCAGAAGTTGATGTGGTTTTGTCGACAGAGGGAGGCAAGGGACGTTGCTGGAAGGCACATTCAGACTCTGTCACTGTAACAAGAATCTGTGTTAAAATATTATCTTGCTTGTCACCTTTCCCTTTTAAAACACTTTTTAATCGCTGTAATTTTTGATTTTAAAAAGACTTTGGGGATTGGAATAAGGCCTTGTAGGGAATCAATGTGGAGGCATTTTTTTATCTACTTTTGCTATTGCTGCTACCGGTTGCCTTTTCATTTGTAAGGAGCAAGTACTTAATTTCTCAACAGTCGTATCGTAGAGTGGATGAGTCAAAGGAAGAGACCACAACAAACTACCTCTCCTTGCTAGTTTTTTACCTCTGCAATTACCGACAGGGAACAAAATCGTTGACTAAGCACTAACAGTTAAGTCCACTTTGTCTATCCTTTTGGTCAATATAGGTTGATGCTTCTGGCAATATAGACTATGATTAAGTGGTGTACCAAGCAAGAATTGTCTGCAATTTGAAACTATGCAGAACTGTCTAAAATAGCATCCGGGAGCTGAGTCTAAGCGTGCAGGGGAGCAGATGCCGCCCACTCCAGCCGGCATATCAGCACCACCTCAAAAGCCCATCCTCGGCTTCTCAGAGAGGGGTGCCGTGTAGCAGCAGCTGTGCAGATGAGAGAGCAAGCCAGAGAGACCAGTGAGTGATAAACGAGCATTGCGGGGGGTGGGACACCAGCCCCTGGCTCCAACTCCGGGTCTCGACGTCCTCTCAGCAAAAGATTGATCGCAAAACCCAGCAAAACCACTGAAGAGTATCCAGCCCAACTCAGTTTGATGAATCTCAGAGTCTGAAGCAAGGAAAGAAGCAGGGGCTTTGTTTGGTCAGTAAGATTGGGGGTTTAACAGCTTCAGTTTTCCCAACAATAAGGAGTAATAGGAAGGGAAAGGATCGTGGATTGTGAGGGGTACCTAAAACTCAATATGTCATAAAAGAACTATTTTTGAAGACCTTCAAAAAAGAGACAAGGGTGTGTGTGTGTTTTTGTCTGTATGTGTATGAAAAATCCCAAGTGAAATCTGACAAACACCTCAACATACCAGATTTGAAGCACTTGTATCCAACTATAACTGCAGAATACATTTATGAGGTCGGCGTAAAACCCCGCCCCCACTAAAGCCACACCCTTGCAGGCAAGTCCGTGGGGATAAGCACAGTGAAGCAGCGCTAGAGCTGTGTAGCAAAGAATAGGCGAGGCACAGGTGCAAGGTCTCAGCTGGTCTTCCTGTGGGTGGGCACGAGCATGATCAGCAAGGAGGGTGCTCAGATGTTTTGATAGTTATCTCTGAATGCTTAGTATCCTTAGTGTCCTTACATAAAGGTTGAGCACAGATTAGTTGGGTTGTACTGGAATGGCAAATGCATGCCTTGTTGCAGCAGAGCACATGTGCCTGAGAGCTGTTTAATGACACTCAAAGATTCAATTGCAAAGTTTCAAACCAAAGAAACAGGACAAATGCCCTATGTATATAGATTTCCTCATAGGCAAGATTTTGAAAAATTATTATTATTATTTCTGATTTTGTATAGCGCCTGGTTACACTGTCAGTGTATCCCCGCGCTGTCAGAAGAGCAAGTTGCTCCGTCAGTCAGACAAGACGGGGCTATTCTTTAGGAAAGAGGAATGTTTTAAGTTTCCTGCGGAAGATGAGCTCCGATGTTTCCACTCTTAAGCTCAGGGGGAGAGAGTTCCATTTATGTGCCGCCAAAGTACGAAAGGATCTACCCCCCATTCTGGCTCTCTTGTGTCTGGGGACAGCGAGGAGGCCTGCTCCTAATGAGCGGAGTTGTCGGGTAGGCGTATAGGGGCAGAGAAGGTTCCGAAGGAAGGCCGGGCCCTTGCCATGTACGATCCTGTGACCAATGCATAGGACCTTGAAGTCGATCCTTTCATTGATCGGAAGCCAATGTAGTATTTGTAGAGATTTTTTAGAGGCGGCTCTTCTGGACAGCCGGAGGACCAGGCGAGCGGCAGCATTCTGGATTGTCTGCAGTCGACGCCGACTAGTGGCGTTGGCGCCTAGATACAAAGCATTGCCGTAGTCCAGTCTCGACGTGACAAGAGCGTGGACCAGGGTCTTCCTTGAGGATTCTGGGAGCAGGTCCAGGGTCTTACGGAGTTTCCGTAGAATCGAAAAGCACGTACCAGCGACCCGTCTGGTGTGGTAGTCGTAATTAAGCTTTGAGTCCACCCATACTCCAAGGTTCTTGACCTGATCACTGGGGGTAGGGAGAGGCCCCAGGGTCTGTGGCCACCAGGCAGATGACCAGACTGAGGGGGGTTTTCCTACAATCAGCACCTCAGTCTTGTCTCCGTTCAGACGGAGGCAGTTCTTCGCCATCCATCCAGCCAGCTCTTGGAGGCATGATGAGAAGTTCGCGGCGGCTTGTTCAGCAGGTTGGGTCAGAACGACCACCAGCTGAGTGTCGTCTGCGTATGTCACTACTTCCACCCCATAGCGTTCCGCAGTAGTAGCCACGGGGGTGACATATAAATTGAAAAGGGTTGGACTGAGGCTTGATCCCTGAGGCACTCCTTGACCGAGGTCAAAGGTGTCGGAGCGTGCTCCTCCTTGCTCCACCGAGAAGCTACGGTTAGTAAGAAAAGATTCCAGCCATAACCAGGCCGTGCCTGTCACCCCTCCTTTCTTCAGACACTGTAGCAGCGTATGATGTGCTACAGTGTCGAAGGCTGCGCTGAGGTCCAGGAGCACTAGTGCCGCCACATGCCCGGCGTCCACGTGCTTCCTCAGTGCCTCAGTCGAAAAAAGGAGGGCTGATTCTGTGGAGTGGCGGGCCCGGAAGCCCGATTGGTTGGTATGCAAGAGGCCTCTGGACTCTATGTGTGCTGAGAGTTGTTGGTTGACCAGCTTTTCCGCCAGTTTTGAGAAGAAGGGTAGGAGCGAAATGGGGCGCAGGTTGCTAAGCTGGGACGCACTGATATGGGGTTTTTTCTTAAGAGGCAGTACGACTGCTTGTTTCCACCCATGTGGGACCTTGCCAGTGTTAAAAGAGGTAGACAATATATGGCCTACATACGGTGCCAGAAGACTCATGGCACTGGCCAGGAATTTGGCAGGGGCAGGATCGTGAGGGGAGCCTGATTTGATTCCTTTAGCAGTGGCTATCAAAAGGTCCTCTGTCGGAACCTGGTATGCTGTAAGGCAGTCTTCGATCTTTGCCTCCCAAGTCGCTTCTTCCTGAGGAGGTAGAAGGTTGGAGCCAGTTCTGGCATCATCAGGGAAACTGGTGTAAATGTCGCGTACCTTTTTGTGAAAAAATTCCGCAATGACGTTACAAGATTGTACTGAGGTATCGGCCTGCTCTAAAGAGGGGGGAGGTGTAGTGATCTCTTTATAGATCCTAAAGAGCTCCTTGGATGAGCAGTTAGCACTATCTATACGGTCAGCGTAGAAGGTCGCTTTGGTTTTCCTAATTTGGAAGTGGTATTTTTTTATGCTAGCTTTGTACACATCTCTTGCCTCTGGTGAATAGTTCTTTCTCCAGGCACGTTCGAGCCTCTTGCAGGCTGCCTTGGTTTCTCTAAGAGCTGTGCTGAACCAAGGTGCAGTTTTAGTTTGCCGCTCCGGGCCCTTATTGGCCCAAGGGGCAGTGATGTTTAGGGCTTTAGTGATGTGTCCGTCCAGGGCCATGCAAGCCTTGTCAACATCTACTCCTAAGTCTGTGGGGGAACCATTCAGTAGGAAGTGATATTCAAAAGAGTCCATGGAGAAACGGGCCCATTTCCTTTGTTGTTTATTGGCGCTATGGTGGGTTTGTTTATGGTGAGTCTTGACTAGGAAGTGAAAGGGGACTAGGAAGTGGTCGGTCCACAGCAAAGGAATGGGAGGGTCCTGTTTCAGATCCTCCAAATTACTAAAGATGGGGTCAAGTTGGTGCCCCTGTCGATGGGTCGGGAGGAGGGAGGCTATTTCTAATTGTATGGTTTGCAGCTCTTGACGCAATTCTTGAGCAGCTGAATTGTTGAAGTCTTCGAAGTGGAGATTAAGATCCCCTAATACAAGGAACTTCCTGTATCTCATAGCCAATGGGGTAGCGTTCTGGATGAGACTTTCCGCGAAGTTTCTGCTACCTCCCGGGGGTCTATAGATTAATAGGCCTTTGATGACCGTATTTTTGTCGATACCGATGGAGAAAGCTCCAGTTTCGCTATCTTTTATATTAGCTGGTTCGAGGGAGCATGTCATATTCACTCTATAGATTATGGCAATGCCACCTCCCCTTCCCTTAGGTCTATCCTGCCTGCAAATTGCATAGCCAGGGGGAAGGGCCTCCCTGACTTCAGGGTCTGAGTCCTCGTCCAGCCAAGTTTCAGTGAGGCATAGTATGTCCCATTTGTTGTCTATTATAAGGTCGAATACTTCTAGTTTATGTTTTTTGAGAGAACGACAGTTAAGCAGAGCGCCACTGATTTTCCTAGTGTGCTCTGGTCGGGCGTTGTCGTTGGGCGTGCTTGCTTTAGGATGCTTATTGAGGATGAAGCCACAGTGTTCACAGGGATTTGTAGGACTGCGTATACTGAGATCAATACTGTGCTCACATACCTTAAAGTATTTGTTGCGAAGGTTGAGGAGCTCCTCTTTATCGTATCGGTTATCTGGGAGGTGAGGACTAGGGGGTCTGGCCCCGTGCCCCGGTCTGCCGCGGACGGGCGCAGATGGGCTTGCCCTAGGCGCGCCTTCGGCGCGCAAACGGCGCTCCCGCTGCGCTCGTCCGCTGCGCTTCCGGAGGCAACACATGATATGGGCGGGGGAGGGCGTGGCCTTGAAAGTGGGCGTGGCCTGTGCGTCGCCGGGGAGGCGAGCTAGGGGTCGTTGCAGCCGTCACGAAGGGCGCTGTTT
This sequence comes from Triturus cristatus, assembly GCF_964204655.1. NCBI lineage: Eukaryota > Metazoa > Chordata > Amphibia > Caudata > Salamandridae > Triturus > Triturus cristatus. Next base: position 261,797,682 of record NC_140593.1, read on the forward strand.
AAGATTAGGTTCAGGTAGGTGAAGCAACAAGCTTAAAATAGAATAAACACAGTTAAAAACAGATTTAACAAGCTTTTAAAAAGAACGTGTCTCCCGGCGTCTGCCTGCGGAGCTCTGGCACTTCTGGCAAAAGAAAGCAACATCCAACTACCGAAACAAGTTAAAGGTCTAAGGGTGAAGACCTTATTAAAATATATATTTACTGTATTCAGGGTTCTCAGGGAATCTTGAGAACACTTTCTTTGACTTGAACCACCCTACCCCAAGAATATCTGTTAATAGATTGCAGAATATTTCACCATATTTCCTATTTTAGTTCTCTAAAACCATCTGAGTGGTACATAAAATATAAATTGATACTTGCATAGCGCACTACTCACCCGCAAGGGTCTCAAGGCGCTTGTACGAATACCGCTGTGGAACCCATCCTGGCTTTCCCTGTGAGGCGTCCACTCCTGGGCACCCCCAAGGTGGAGGCCAGGCATCCTTAGCGTTGTGGGGGCCGTTGTGGAGATTAAGCAAGCTATTGCCCAGAGTTGCAGAGTGGGACTCCATGATTGGAATGGCACAGAGGCGAGAATTATCAGGTCTGTGGAATTTTTGAGCCCAAGACCCGCCGAGGCGGGGAATTGAACCCTGGTCCCGGGCTAGACCTCTGCATCAGGGTCTGCCACTCTAATCATTGCGCCACACTTCTCCACTTGAGCCACACTTCTCCACCAAAATATGCACCAGCAACTAGAGCCTGGTACACATGTCGGGCTGGGAGACAGGAATAAAGTGCTGGTTTCTGCTCCTAAGAACCTCCTACTTCATTTGTGTGGTTGGCGTGTTTTTGAGTAGGGTGATAGGGGCTCCAAAGTCTCTACAAGCCACTTTCTAAACCCACGCTTACCTCACAAATCAAAAATAGAATCAGATTAAGTCTGTACATCTCTATGGCAGTGGCTAGCACCAGTCAGTTATGATTACTGCTAGCCACTGAGGTAGCCGTATCTACCGGCCCAAACCTTTGAAATGACCTTATATGAGGATGATGTTAAGATGGCACCTCTCACTTAGCAATGAAGTGTCAATGATGTAGGCATTGAGTTACCACATTCAGAAATGGTTCCCCAAAGGCACTGGGACCAATCAAACGTGTCTTACCGCCTATGAAAAGCAGATACAAAATGTCCCCACTTGAGTACGCTACATAATTTGTAAAGCCATCACCCTATCTCTTTTAGGGTCCGAAACAACACTGGCATGTTGATATGTCATAAAGCACTTTTCTAACTTCACAATATAATGTACTGACAGAAGAAGGGAAAATAAAAGGCTTGGTACCTAGATGCAAACATGCTTTTTTTTATTATGACATGTGATGACAGTTTATATAATGAAGTACTCTTTCGCACCCAAAAATCTTTTCACATTGTTTATATGGGAGAAAGGGTGTGGGCAAATATACAAAGTTCGGGGCAATGCCTGAGATTCAGTTGAAATTAGACAAAGATATGCCAGGCTTTGTTTTTTTCTTGTGATCTAAGAGGTTAGTTTCCCTACCTATACTTTCTGAGTATTATAACCGAACACCTTAAATGCTTAATGAGCTACCATCACTTCTCTCTTGATGAAAAGAAAGAAACCTATGCTGAAAACCAGGCGCAGACTGTAGAAATCATGGAAGATGGATTTTGGGGAACTTTTCATCACTGTATCACGTGATGATGTCCCAGAAAGCTCTGATGAACAACAAAAGGATTTTTAAAGCAGGTATGTTCCAATAAAATCAAACAATGTCCAGTGAGAAGGAAAGACCAGAAGTTTAAAGATAAATATTATTTTAACTATTGCATTGCTATGTATGAATCACTTTTGTTTTCACACTTTTGGGCTAGCGGATTGTGACTGACTGACTAGTGCCAGAGGATATTCTAATTGCGACATGTTATATACAGTTCTATTGGCAGGGGATAATCATGTAGAGTCTTATGTAGCTTTCGAATTAGAAGAAGGCCTAAAGAAACGAGAACAGCCTAGAACTGTGGGTATGGTTGATATGCTCCCCGCTCAAATTAATCCTATTGGGGACAGGGATCGAGACCAACAAGTAGTGCATCAAGTGGAAACCCCAAGTGTCAAGGATCTACCACGCTCTTTACCAGATGTAGTTCCTTCCCAAATATCAGTCTTTGGGAGTATTGCAGTGGAAACTAGTCTAATGGGGCATGTATCGTTTTTATCTTGGAACGTGGCGGGCGTGGGATCAAAACTATCGTCCCCAGCCTGGGCAGTCTTCATTTGCAAGCATGATATCTGTCTTTTTCAGGAGACATGGTCGCTAGAGCCTGTATTTATGTTGGGCTACTTGAATTTTTTTGTCCCAGCGGGAAAAAGGCCTAAGGGTCGGCCAGTAGGAGGCCTGGTCATCTGGGTTAAACAAAGCTTGGAGTGTAATATCCAACCTATTTTAACCCAGAATGACGATATTCTAGGTATTAGGTTGACTTGCCCGCTAAAATTCAAGATCGATATATACAATGTATATGCTAGGGGCTTACCAGGCGGAAAAAAATCTGAGGTGATATCAGTGTTGAGCACTCTAGTGAAATCCAGCCCTGATGATGTGCTCCCATTGATTGCCGGAGATTTTAACACGACTTTTGAGCCATTAGGGCCTCAAGATATGCTTTTAACCGAGGAAGAGGACCTAAGATGGGGTGTCCCACAGCTCGAGACAAAGATAGTGAGTAAGTGGACTGAGGCAGCTCTGTACATGAAAGGGTTCTGCCTATGCAACCAATTGAGGGCGGCCAATGGCAGAACCGCATCTGATAGGACATGTACCAAGACGGTCAACAATGGTATCAGGGCAAGTAATATAGATTAGAACTTGGTCCGCCTGGAGATGTGGCATACCCTCGTGGATATGGAGGTTAAGATACGGATCGAAAGCGACCATAATCCACTAGTCGCTATTTTTAATTTTGGGACGGGATACAATAGTGACCGAGTTGCAGAACTGATTGGTCCAGCTGAAGCTCTAACAAATGATGAACGCCACCTTAAGTGGAATAATGTAGTAGAGCACCCTGATCTTATAGACAGCATTGAGATCTATGTCGAAGAGGCTCTGATGTCTATAAGGGCGGTGGGTCATAATAGCCAACCTTTAGCCGCTTTTGGTAATATACATGAAAAACTATTTGCCAAACTCAAATCCTGTTTCTGTAGGCCTTTCTTGGGAAAACAAGCTGCGAGAAGTAAACAGGAGGATTGGTATAATGCCTCCTGTAAACAAGCCCGTAAAAATCTGGGACTTGCACTTAAAACAAAAGACCCAACTAAGATTAAAATAGCCCGTAGTTTCTATAGAAATGCCCAATGGAAAGCAAAAAAGGAATGGGAGGAGTGTGAGTGGCAAGACTTAAAAGCAGCATGTACAGATAAAAACCAGAAAAAATTCTGGAACATCTTTAAATGGAAGAAGAGTGAAATTACTGACAGCCCCCATAACTACGTTCCCCAGAGTTCCTGGGTAAAAATTTTTAAGCCACAATACTCAAAAGGTGATGTGGACGTTAGTAGGTATCTCCAGGAGAGGTTGTTCTACAGCAGTCCTGTGTTCAGTACCGAGGAGGTTGGCATCGCACTTGACATGGTCACCCAGGGTCGTGCTCCTGGCATGGATTGTATTCCGGCCGATCTATTCCTGCATGACAGACGAAGATGGAGTTCATACATTACACACTTAGCTAATGCAATAGTGCAGGGAATGCCGATCCCCCATTCTTGGAAAGGTTCTGAGATTGTCCCGATATACAAGAAAGGGGATAAATCTTTGGCCAGCAATTATAGACCCATTAGTTTGATTGATGCTATGAAAAAAATCATGGGACGTCTGGTCCTGGGCAGGATCCAGACCTGGATGGAGGCTAGCAATGCTCTAAGTCCCCTCCAGGCTGGTTTTCGCCCAAAAACCAGCACCATAGATCAGATCTTTAGGTTCATTGTCCTCTACTGGAGGACGGTGGTCTTAGAAAGAGGGGTTTTGTATGCCGTGTTTGTCGATCTGCGGGCGGCCTTTGATTTGGTCCCACGTAGCAAGCTCTGGCAGGTATTGGAGGGGCTGGGGATGGCACCGGAGTTGCTGGCACTAATCGTCCGCCTACATGAGGACAATTTTGCTCGGGTCCGATGGGGTCATCAGGGTGAGGTAACGGAGTGCTTCCCCGTGGAGCGAAGAGTCCGGCAGGGATGTGTTTTGGCACCGACCCTGTTCTCGCTCTTCGTGAACGGGGTAGCCGAGTTCCTCGCCCGGGTCCCCTCGGATGCACCGGCTATGGTTGGTACTCGAATTCCAGTCCTCATGTTCGCCGACGACACGTTGCTGATTTCTAAAACTCCGAGTGGCCTGCAGCTTACCCTCCGACGCTTTGAAGAGTTTTGCTTGCTGCGGGGACTGGAAATAAACGTTTCCAAGACCAAGTTTATGGTTCTCAATGGCCCTAACCCGTGTAGATCTTACAAACCCTTTAATGGTGTAATCTCTTTGAACGGCTCGCCCTTGGAGCAGGTCGATGCATTTACATACTTAGGAGTCACGTTGCAGAAGAACATGTATTGGAACAACCATCTAGATTTATCCATCTTGAAGTTCCAGCAACAGGCAGGCATCCTCTTGAAGAGATTTAAATCCTCTAAAACACATCCAATAGGCCTACTCCTTGAAATCTATTCAATGAAAGTCCGAAGCTCATCTCTATATGGGTCAGAGCTATGAAATGAAATGAAATGAAAATCAATTTATAACGCGCAAACTTAGCCCGAAAGGGCATCAAGGCGCCTAACATAATAAATTGAATCACCATGCGCAGTTTAGTAGTATGCTTTCCCGAAAAGCCAGGTCTTAAGGGCTTTCTTAAACAAGGGCAGGGATGATATAGCTTTAAGCTCAGAGGGAAGAGCATTCCATAGTCTAGGAGCCACTGATGCAAAAGCTCTACCTCCCCATCTTGTCTTCTTAATGCGGGGGATAACAAGGAGGTTTTGTTGCGAAGATCTAAGACATCTGCTGGGTGCATAGTTAAACAGCAGAGATCCCAGTCCATCGGCCAATTCTGCTGTCAGAGCCTTATGAATTAAACAGATAATTTTAAAAGAGATACGTTGCTCAATGGGCAACCAATGGAGAGTCTTCCTGGCTAATGTGGCAGAGGCAGAGAAAGGAAGGTCCAAAACAAATCTTGCTGCTGCATTCTGGGTTACCTGCAGACGGAGTAACAGTCCCTGGTTAATCTCCGTATATAGCGCATTGCAGTAATCTAGGCGAGATCCAACCAGTGCTACGACTGTTTGCTTTCTCGCCTGTGGTGATAAGTAATGAGCTATTCTACGAAGGATTTTTAGAACTCCCCAGCAGGTAGCCACAGTTCTATTAATCTGTAGATTCATAGCTAGCTCAGCGTCAAGGATGACACCCAAGTTTCTTGCCGATTGTGACAGGGTCGGGCATGTTCCTAGTGATGCCAGCCACCATTCACTCGACCAGGCGTCCCTGTCCTTTCCAAAGATCAGCACCTCGGTCTTATCGCCATTCAGCTTCAAGGAATTGAGAGTCATCCAGTCGGCAACCGACTGCATGCAGTTCCTGAAGCTGAGCGCTGTGGTGCTGACAGACTGTGACAGGGACACCATGATCTGAGTGTCGTCTGCGTACGACACTACTTCCATCCCCTGAGATCTTACTAGTCTAGCAAGAGGTGCCAGGTAAATGTTGAATAGGGTCGGACTGAGGGCCGACCCTTGTGGCACCCCAAATTGCAAAGACTTTGCAGGGGAGAGGTATTTGCCCATTTTGACCCTTTGTTCCCTAACCTCAAGAAAGGAAGATAGAAGGTCAAGGGCGGGCCCCTCCACCCCCAACTCCCTCAGTCGAGATGTTAAGACTGAGGGAGAAAGGGTGTCGAATGCAGCTGTCAAATCCAGTAAGACCAGCATCATGGTCTGTCCTTTATCTACATTCATTCTGATGTTGTTAGTCACAACAATGAGTGCAGACTCCGTACTGTGGAGTTTTCTAAAACCATGTTGGTTTTGGGGGTATGGTAATAATCCAAAACGTCTGAATGTTATGGAGAGTGCGTTTATTCGAAAAGTTGTTGGCGTGCCTCAAAGCACTCCCTTAATACCTCTTTTTTGGGACCTTGGTCTGAAAACCTTACAAGACACCGCTAATTTGCGGCCATTGTTGTATTGGCGTGGGGTCTGGTCGACAGAGGAGCTTAAACACTATGCCCTGGGCTTAAAGGAAATAAAGGAGAAAGATATCTCTCGTAAAATAGACTGGCTGAGGTCTATCAAATTATTACTTTATAGACTAGGATTGAATAAATTATGGGATGACCCCCAAAATGCGTTCTTCCCTTCAAAAGAAAATTTGAAAAAAAAGTACTGGGAAATGATCGCTATGGAAGTAGCTTCCAAAGGGAGTACATCGCAACTAACAGCCAGATTTCTAGAATTTAAGGCCTACCCTAGACTTGAACTATACTGGGGATTGATCAAAATTCCATCCGATCGTAAATTCTATTTCCAGCTCAGGATAGGTACCCTTCCCATTCGTATATTTACATCAAAATGGACAAAAGGATCAACGGACAAATGTCCCAACTGTAGAGATGTGCCCGAATCCTTGAGTCACTTTTTGTTCTTTTGTCCCCTTTATGTGCTTCCACGTAGCAAATGGGTGTTACCCGTTTGTCGGCTTATAGGCACCAGAAAGCAAGAGGAGGCATTAAGAATTTTGTGTACAGACCCAAGCCCGATTATTGCAATAGCAATGGCAAAATTCATAAAGTGGGCTTGGATAATACGGTCCAGGCAGAACCTTACGAAAGTATTTAATGAATAGGTACCCAAATGTAATCATTTAATTCTTATATTTTTTTTTTTTATTCACTTATTCATTATTATATATATATAGATATCTTGACTATGATACCCTGTTGCCCGACAGATTTATGATGACGAGCACTAATCACTGATATCTAGATATGAAATGTGTCTAGTCGAATGTATATATAAGTCTTAATATTGTTTATTTTAAATTGTGATTAGTCTAACCTCCGTCCTGATTTTTTGCTGAAAACTGATATTGTTTTAACTCATGTTGATATTAATGGCTGATGTATGTTACTTTTATGACTTAATTGTCGAAATAAAGTTTTTGAATTTGAATTTGTTTTCACACTTTTGAATAGAAGTCTTCTGCCTAGCTACCACAATGAGAGTAACATGGTGACTTTAAGATGGTACTGTCTGGTATAATTGTGTACTGGCAGGGGATTCAAAAGCCCCTCCCCGGCATTAAATCCTTAAAAGATTAAAAGTATTCTTTCAACGGGACCTTCATGTAATGCTATGGCATGAATGGCAATACAATCTGTGTTTGTATATCAATCTTTAACAGTGTTTTTTATGTCTAGCTCCATAAATGAATGAATGAATGAATGAATGAATGAATGAATGTGATATTTACAGCACGCATGGTCACTCAAACAAGTGCACCCTAGCACTAGCTCAGACATCAGCTGCATTTATAGATCAATACATAAAAGGAACAAAGAAACGTTAACAGAGGAAAGGAAAATAAAGGAGTAGGCAGGAGAACCCACTCAATCATAATAACGAATGGCACAGAGTATCCGGAGCAAGAAAGTGCCAAGTCTTTAGGCTCTTCTTGAAACTACCTTTGTGCTCAATGAATCAAAGCAGGCCTGGGAGTTGGTTCCAAGCTTTTGAACCTAGGATCATTAAAGACTTGCTACCCCAGGATTTAAGCCTGAAAGAGGTGGGGTTTAGCAGATTGTCATTGAAGGATCTCAGCATCCTCTGAGTCCTATAGGGGTAGAACTGGGCAGTAAGATATTTGGTGCCCATGGCATGAAAGGCTCTGAAGACCAGAAGGAGAATCTTGAATAAAGTCCTTTTATTAACCAGTAACCAGTGCACATTTCTGAGTGGTTTAGAAGCAGAACTCTGTTTGAGGAGTTTAAGCACCAGTCTGGTAGCAGCATGTTGGACCATCTTGAGCTTCTAGAGCCACTGCTTTCAACTTCCTGCATAGAGGCTGTGGTATCTTACAAGCTAAAAGTGGTGGAACCCTTTTGGCTCCAAAGACTTTGTAAACTGATTATGTGAAAGTTTGAATGTTGGAAAGGGAAGACAGGTTTAAAATGTTGAGTTCGCATTTAAACGCTGATAAATAAAACCGTGTATAACCACCCTCTGTGTGTGGCACAGTCATTTACGAGTGCCCAGGCTGGGGAGAACGCTACAACTGGTGAAAGAGTAGGGGATAGGTAACCCAAAGACTGACAGTGCTCTCCCATTGATTTTGCTATGGTCCAGCAAACTGCTTGTGTATGCCACATGTTTTTTTACAGTCAAAGTGCAGAATCATTACTGGCATATATGGAGTTACAGCATGACCTCAGCCTGCATAAAGCATTTGAAGATGACGGAGACTTTGATGAGAAGCCTATATGTTGATGGCCCGGAACTGATTGAGAAGGCGACAGATAAAGGTACTGGACTGTTACACAACATAATACAATACAGTATACAGAGTGATAATGCTATAAGCAAATGCGATTTAGCTTGAAAATACAAAAGCAGAGACACAGCCAATAACACGCTAACACTATGATAGGAAGTGCTGCCAGTCAAGGACTGGACAGGTGTTTCAAATGTAGTAAAGACTGGTTACTCACCAGAACCCAAATCAAGGGAGATGTACAACCTTAGTGCTAGGCACCTCAATCCCAGAAGAAGCACCAAGGGTTGTGCTTACAGAGTTGTCCATATACAAAGCAGAGAGCCACCAAAGCAGCTGGGTGGTGAATCAGAACAAGTCCACAGGTCTCCACCAAAGTAAAATACTCCAATGGAGACTGCAAGGGAGGTCAAGGTTCCATTGGTAGTCAAGGATGACTCAGAAGCAAGCACAGTACAGGGTCTCCGGGATAGCAGTGATGAAGAAAGTTCTGCTAGACAGTTGACAACGTCAGTGAAGCATCCTCCCTCAGGTTCAGCCAATCTCATTTATGGTTACAATGTGGCCGCTTCCCTAAAACTTCCCTCCACATTTCATCCTGCTAAGAAACAAAATATTGGTAATCGATGTACTGCATGGTTAGAGACATTTGAAGATTTCATTGATGCAATTGAAAAATGATGACAAAAAGATTATACAGTACCTCAAAAGCTTGCTGGTAATGGCATAAATGATGTCATAAAGAAAATACCACAAGTCACGTATGATCAAATCAAAGCAGCCTTAAATCTAAAATTCAATCCAATGCCCAATATAGACTATGAAATATATGTGGTTAGTAAGGAATGACAGAAAGTGGGTGAAACCATCAATAAATTCCTAGTGGGAATGAGACACCTGATACAAATCAACACCAAACAAGGTTGACCGTCATTTAAATAATTGTTAAAAGGTTCCGAAACTCTTAGTTTCCAGTGAAAGTGACGATGATAGTTGTGCAATGCCGATGTTTATGTTGGAAAGACTTGCCCATGTAGGACGTGAAATGAAGCACAAGAAAACAAAGGTACAAGCAACAATTTATGTACTCCAAGGAGGTTCCGTTTCAAGTGCCTGCCTACTCAGTTTTAAAACTTCTGCTGATATGGGACTGATCTCGGTGAAGTACAACATGAATGCGCATCATGAAATAGTAAGTCTGTTTCTTTTGTTATCTTATGGGTTAAGTAAACTCAAGTCTATGAAAGTATAGTTAACGTATAAATGTAGCAGTTCGTCCTATTGCTCAAAGGCATAGAAGAGTTGCCTTTCCCGTGCAAGAATCTGCTGAAAAAGCACTTGATTCTTACTCAAACATGACATCATTCAGCTCTTCACAGGGCCAACGCCTTGGGTCTCTGACATAGTGGTGGTGCCTAAACGGGACAGTGAAGGAGCTGTGTGCATATGCGTTGACATGAGTCAAGCCAATAAGCTATTGAGAGAGAGTGACATCCTGGGCCGCACATTGCTGATGTGATAGCCCACCTGTCTGGTGCAAAGGTCTTCTCTTGTCTCAACTCAAACAAAGGCTATCACCAGTTGGAACTAGAAGATTGCAGATACATTACAACCTTTTCTACACACATTGGTCTATTTCATTGTAATCAACTGACCTTTGGTGTGTCATCTGCTTCCGAGCTTTTTCAAGATATCATTCAATGTATCATATAGCCTGTCAGGAGCACTTCTAAATATAACAATGACATCTTCATTTTCAGAGATCTCAGAAGGAGCATGACAAGTTTCTCCTGCATGTCTATGGATTGCTATGTTGAAATTCTTTGGACATATCTTTTCTGATGGGGACATGACACCTTCTAATATAATAGAGGTGGATAGGGCAATGGTGCACAGAAACCCATTAAGACCTGTGTTGATTTTATCCAAAGGGAAACACAATGGGGCCGATTCACAGAACTAACTTAAGACAAAATCCTAAACTTACTACCATTTTGGTATTCACAGAAGGCACTTACTCATTTTGGTATTCACAGAAGGCACTTACTCTGTAGTGATGAAGGTCCACTCAGGAAGGTAGTATTTGAAGATACTTTATTCCAAGAAGATAGCATGTAGTAAGGTACAGGACATCATGTAGTTATGAAGTAGATCAGAGCCCCACCAGGAGCTGCCTGTCAGCTGCTCAGCCCATGACCAACTGTCGCTCAGTCTCTCTCTGTCCCAACATTCCGAGGCATCATCAGACTCCAACATTCTAATGAGTCAGAGCACAGGCACTGGCAGAGCAGGGCTGATAAAACACCTTACATTATAACATACAGGATACTACATATCCCCTTTCGTTCTAACAGAAGCATTAAACCAATAAGCGAATACAAATAGCGAGAGAGAACTAAAGAAGAGATAACAAGGAAGAACAGCAGAGGAACAGAAACAACATCAAGGAAAGTAGTAAGCAAAGCAGCGCGAAGAGACAGGTGGAAGAAAACGAGGAGGAAGAAGAAGAAGAGGAAGGGAAGAGTTAAGCGAAGCCCGACAGAGATAACCCAGACTCATAGACATAGAAAAGGTGAGAGGAAAAAACAATTAACCAGAAGATGGAAACAACCAGGTAGAGAAGGACACAGACGCACCAAGGACTAACCCCCGAACGCACCCACAGGCCAGGCAGGCAGGAAGGGAAGAAAGAACAAGGCACGATGGAAAACGGACACCAGCCTCCACACAGACACAGGGAAGAGGGAGTTACGGATTTCCTCCTAAACAGGGAAGGAAAAGAACGAAAGTGCGAACAAGGGAAGGCTGGAGACAAAAGACGACAACAATGAGTATAGATCCAGAAACCAAGGATGGCAATAAGAATGACACCACAAGGAAAACTGGACGAATAAGAAAACGGAGAAGAGGCAAAGTAGATACATGCAGTATAACTATTACTTCCCCCCATTTCCAATAAACCATAACAATACAATGTGAATGTAAATTTTGCGTTATACAAAACATCATTCTGTAAAAAGACAATTTCAGTCACTGGGACTAAAACCCATGACCGCCCTCTACTCCTGTGCAGGAATGTGAGGAGCACTGTAAATGGGACTGTAACCCATATGACGCCCTATGAAGGGAGACTGTGTAAATGTAAATGGGTAAAAGACCCATAAAATTGTGCCTTGTGTAAGGGTACTACGTAAATGTAAGATGGGACTGAGACCCATAAGACGCCCTATGTGGGGAGACTGAGTAAATGTAAGTGGGTAACAGACCCATAAAATTGTGCCCTGTGTAAGGGTACTATGTAAATGTAAGATGGGACTGTAACCCATAACACGTGCCCTGTGTAAGGGTGAAAACCGTAATTTACCTATGTAGGCAAAATTATGTAGGGAAATGGGGCTTGTACCCATTCCCAGGTAAGAGTATATGGGCAAATGGGGCTAGTACCCATTCCCATCCCTATGTAGGGTAAAAATAATGTGAACATGCAAATCGAACCATCCCAAATGTATGTGGGCAAATGAGGCGAAACCCATTCCCACCCCTATGTAGGGAAATATCTATTGACTCACGTAAAACATGTAGCTGGGACCACGAATGCCATAAGTCATGTACGTACCCACAGTGCCTGAATGCAAACTGAAGCAATGTGCAAAGGTCTTCATTGACCTGTGACAGAATTAAAGTTCAAGGTGTGCGTGTCACCGTAGTACTGTGACACCCACAATAGTTCGATACATGTAGAAAAAATATGCCAATGGCATTTCGCCTACCACTTAGGTCGGTAGCGTCGTACGCTTCCCAAGCACCGCTGAGTAATAAACTCTCCTTTTCTGCCATAAAGCAGACAAGACCCGATGGTGGCAATACTTGTAGATGAAAGAATTTCGCAGTATAGCGCCGACTGTTTACATTTCCATTAGCAGAGTTGTTTGAAGTCCTGAAGATCTCCTGGAAATGGCGGCACGCATGGCACGTCATGCCGGATGGCTACTGGCGCACAAATTCGCCAAATATTCACTGAGAGAAATGCGTCACAGTTGGAGCTCGAGATGCGCTGGAAGGCGGTTAACGTGGCGTTCGACTTCGCGCTTCTATTTGAGGTAAATTAAGCGCGTGAGTAGACTAGCACAGTGCTATGCTTAAAACTAATAGCGACTCCGTGACAGAGGTGAAAAAGAAACAAATAAGGAAAAGTCTGTCTCACCAGAAAGGTGAATGATGGAACTCCTTAATGATATGGAAGTGAAGACACCATCAACATTTTCTTTAGTGAGATTGTAGCGAAAATTAGCACCTCACATACCTCTTTTTCTTTTAGTCCTCACATGAAGTTGTTGCCTATCCATTACAGCGAACGACATGAACAGTGTCCAAAGAGAAGAAATCACCAAATGTTTTCCCTCAGAGTTTTCAGCAGAAATGCATTTCCAGGCACAAGAACATTATAGGTGAGGGTAGAGGGCAGCGCAATGCATGAGGTGAAAACAATATTTGAATTGTAGATTCTGCCACCTTTACGCTCCGATGTGCACAAGATAACACAATGCTGGAATCAGGTGCAGAGGATCCCACAACGTAATGGATTAAAAAGGCATAAAGCTTATTAGCCACATCTTACCACAGTTGTAAATCAAAATGAAACATACAGGTGTCTACAAAATGAAGTAAGGCGCGTGGTAGTGTAGCAGACTGAGATGGTAAAGCCAAAGTCCAAGATGAATTGAGATGATAAGCACAGAATGCCTGGGCTAGGGCTGGCCGATGGTGAGGCCACTGGTGGGGCTGAAAGGCGAAGTGCTTCATCTTTCCTTGTTTCTTGATGTCTTCTCTACTTTTCTTTGTAGTAGTTGTATCTTCCTTGTAGTCATCTTTGTAGTTTTGTGTACAACACCTCTGTTTCTTGTAAGTAGAAATTACCATCTTGTGGATGCCTCCTCTTCTGAAAATTGTGGTTGTTGCAACTGTAGTTTCTTTTATTTGCGCCATATCCAAGTTAGCTTGTAAGTCAGGTACCTGTGGTTTGCTTGAAGCTGTAGGTTCGTGGGTTCGTATCCCATCCTCGTCGCCACAAAATGTAGTGATGAAGGTCCACTCAGGAAGGTAGTATTTGAAGATACTTTATTCCAAGAAGATAGCATGTAGTAAGGTACAGGACATCATGTAGTTATGAAGTAGATCAGAGCCCCACCAGGAGCTGCCTGTCAGCTGCTCAGCCCATGACCAACTGTCGCTCAGTCTCTCTCTGTCCCAACATTCCGAGGCATCATCAGACTCCAACATTCTAATGAGTCAGAGCACAGGCACTGGCAGAGCAGGGCTGATAAAACACCTTACATTATAACATACAGGATACTACATACTCATTTCGGTACTCACAGAAGTTAGGACTCCTAACTTTAGGACTCCTAAATGCCTTCTGTGAATACCGAAAGTCTTAAAGTTAGGATTTTTCTCAGTTTAGGAGTATTCACAGAAGGCATTTAGGAGTCCTAAAGTTAGGAGTCCTAACTTTACTACTACTAAATTGAGAAAAATCCTAATTTTAAGACTTTCGTTATTCACAGAAGGCATTTAGGAGTCCTAAAGTTAGGAGTCCTCACTATACTACTACTAAATTGAGAAAAATCCTAATTTTAAGGCTTTCGGTATTCACAGAAGGCATTTAGGAGTCCTAAAGTTAGGAGTCCTAACTTTACTACTACTAAATTGAGAAAAATCCTAATTTTAAGGCTTTCGGTATTCACGGAAGGCATTTAGGAGTCCTAAAGTTAGGAGTCCGAACTATACTACTACTAAACAGAGAAAAATCCTAATTTTAAGGCTTTCGGTATTCACAGAAGGCATTTAGGAGTCCTAAAGTTAGGAGTCCTCACTATACTACTACTAAACTGAGAACAATCCTAATTTTAAGACTTTTGGTATTCACAGAAGGCATTTAGGAGTCCTAAAGTTAGGACTCCTAACTTCTGTGAATACCGAAATGAGTAAGTGCCTTCTGGGAATACCATAATGAGTAAGTGCCTTCTGTGAATACCAAAATGGTAGTAAGTTTAGGATTTTGTCTTAAGTTAGTTCTGTGAATCGGGCCCAATGTATTTATTACACGAGCAATCAAAAAGCAAAGTAACACATAAACAAGGTGCAGTGGGTAAAAAGGTTGGATTTCCAGACCTCAGGCACTTACACACATAGTGACTTCACCAGCAAGTTACATGGTAAGAACAGTCACAATGCAATGGACATCTTGTGCTCCACATAAATCCAAATGAACCAGTTTGGAGTCAAGATGGGTTTGTGGATGACGTTTTGATCTTGACAAGGACAGGTGGATCATCATCAGGACACAAAAGTATATGCCTAAGAGGTTGCAGTAGGGCAGAGTACCGATGTACTGTGAACACGCCCCCTTACAGCAGAGCCGATGCCAGTAAAACCCACATAGGGCAATTAACAGTAAGGCAGAGTACCGATGTACTGTAAACATGCCTTCTTACAGCACAGCCCTGGTGTGGGAAGAAGTTGGAGAGCTGGTAGTGTGCAGTGGCCGGATAGGAAGACGAACCAGGATACGGCGAATACAAAAGTATTGTTACATTAAACTCAACTTGATGCCCAAGTCGAATTTGACGTAACTTTTCAGAAATGGGCAAATTTAGAAAGTTTCCACTCCATTGCCCATGTTTTCCAGTGGTCATTTGCAGACGCTGTCCACAAGACAGCCTTTACACGCCAGAGGGGAAGGGGGGTGTAACCGGATCCCAGGAAATAGAGGCCTGCCTTTGGAAGAGATGTTAACTCTCCGTGGCAGGAAGCAAAACAGGGTTTGAGACCAAAAGGCGAGCTTCAAAAGCAAACCGCCTTTAAAGGGTAAATGGTAGACACACACAAGAAGAGTTGCTCATTTGTTCTGGTAGACAGGTTGGCATCGGGACAGAGAGGGGGAACCAATGGTCAAATCAGTTCCCGTGGGAGTGTAGCAATCAAGTAGCCACTCCTCGAGGGTGGGCTACCAAGCTCCACACACTGAGAAAAAGGGTCTGCCATCTTGGGAGTAGGCAGAATATTGCACTCTGGGATAGCTTTGTGCTACGCATTGCAGTAAGGTGTCATCAGGTGGGAGGGGACTTGGTAGCCCATTGGCTAATAGTCATCACATTCCCCAAAGGCAAGGGTCAGCATAAAAATAACACCCCTTGCACCCAGACCGCAGATCACATCTGTACTGGAGAGAGGGAAAAATATGTACTGCCCTGCTGTTCCCTGGCACCCAGACCACAGATCGCATTTGTACTGGAGAGAGGACCGAAGAAGGGCTGCCCTGCTGTTCCCTGGACTTTACACAGAGAGGCTGCATCAAAGACTGGTCTGCACCTGCTTCTCCTGGTCTAGCAAAGAAAAGAGTGCACCTGTGGGGCCCTGATCAAGGAAAGGTCAGCCCCTGAGTCCCAGACAGAAGAAGTGAACTCCAAGAATCAGTTGTCTGATCTCCTGTTACAGCTCCAGGGCCCCAAAAGCTGAAGAAGCCACCTTAGCGAGTTGGTAGCTACAATCGCTTAATCGCTGCTGACCGTCGAAGCTCATTCCAGAAGACCAAGCCTCAACACTCCAAAGTTGCACTCGAGTCTGCTGAACCCAGGAAAGTCATCGAAGTGCAGTTTTGGTAGCCCAAGATGGACATTTGCTGCATTTGAAGCCAACCGCTGGTTTCGCTGTGACCAGAGACCAGTAGACAAGTGACAACTGCTTTTTGGCTGGACTTCACCTTTTGTGGAACATCAACCTCTGTGGCCAAAGTCACCCCACCATGTTTGTGGACCAAAGGGTGGGCCCAGGAAGATCCCTGTTAACCGGGTCAGCATCCTCAGCATCTTCAGCATCCTGCATCCCTTGTATCAAGACCACTGCATTGATGTTTATGGTGGTGTGCCCATAGAGCCTAGAAATGAACTAGAGACTGCTTTGAATGCAAGGTAACTGCCTTTCTTTGCCTTATTGGCCCCTATGACTTGCTCCCTGCTGGCGTTTGTCACCCAAAGTGGGCCGTAGTAGCCAAACACAACTTTACAAAAAGTTTTCAAAGGTTTTCAAAGTAACTGTTAACCGCTCTAGTTGCCAATGCTTGTTTGCATTTTGAGTGAAAAACAATGATATATGGTTGGCTTACTAATTTATATTTTCTGAACCCTCTAGTGGATTTGGTGTCTAAAAATTCATGACAATAAGACCAATTTTTCTAAATTGCTGTCAGATTTCCTTTGCGTCTCGTTTCTTTCATATTGTATTGTTTCTGTACTACTAAATGCTTTGCACTTGTTCCTTTGTTAAAGCCTGACTGCTCCAAGCCACAGCCACCCAGGGTTAAGCTAAGGTTTTACAAACAAGTCTGACTAGACCAATGACAGGTTTGTGAGTTCATTACACAGTGAGGTCGCACAACTACACCATATAATAAACAACGCTTCCACAAAAATGCTGATGGTGCTGTTCAAGTTCAATAAACTTTATTCGGGTAACTTAATACCCATAAAAGCACAACATATTAACGAAAAATATAAATAGTAGAAATGGAAAATTAACAATACACAATAATCAAGCATTTATGATAATATAGCTATAACAATTAATAAATTTGATGACACATTAAAAGGAACTTTATTGGTAAAAAATAAATAATTTTCTGTAAATAAAACAATATGCCAACTAACGATAGTACAAAGATAGTCAGTCAGGTGGGGGCTCAAGGGTCGGGCATGGTCTTACGTGCTCTAATGGCAATTCTTAGGAAAGTGCTTGTGCGAAGGATCAGCTCTTCGTCAGCCAGGGAAACTAAACACGTATAAGCATTATCCAGCCTGATTGGCCTTCTCTTTTTAAAAAATGGATTTAAAAACCACTTTATATATTTAATATAATACTTACAAAAAAATAAAAAGTGTAAAATTGATTGGCCACTCACCCCATCACAAGGACATGGTACATGGTCGAGATTGTGGTGATAGCCAAGAGGGAAGCATAGTGCAAATCTAACAGTTCCTGCTCTAAGGCCGAATAATAAGCTCCTTTCCCAGTGACTCATGTGTAGGGTGAGATATATAGGTAGGGAATGATAGTCCTGTTCAATGGACATATATCTGAGAACAGAAGATTTCTTAGATTCCAGGCCAGTTCTTTCTTCATTATATAAAGAGTAAAGCGCATCTCTAAGCTCCTTTTTTGGCACAGTGCCAGCTATGTTTGGTTTTAGGAAAATAATTCCTTTGTTGACGCTGCACAGGCTTTGGTATACTCCACTGAACCAGGGGATTACCATCCCTTTGTCACACAAGAGACAATCATTAATGATCTCTCTGGTGAGGGAGGCAGCCTGGTTCTTCCATATCGATAGCCAAAAAAGGGCAGGACGGGCGCGTATGAAATCCGATATATAATTAAGATTAAGTTCTCGGTGGCAGATGTATGGTGGGGTAGAGATTGGGATACCCAATGGTTTCCTACAAAACCTATTTTCTTCCTGCTGAATGCCGGGACAGTTTGCAGTACCTCAAATCTCAGCCCCGTAAGTCGCAACATGGACACACTGTAGTTTAAAAAAAATTTCAATGGCTGATATAGCGCCAGTGGTCTTTGGGCGGGGAAGACTAAGAATTGAATTGGTGGCCTTTGAGAACTTGCTCCTGGAGTGAGCGAAATGCTCAGTCCAGGAGCCGTTTGCAGCAACGACCCAACCAAGATATGGAAATGTACAAGTACTTGTCAATTTCTGACTACCCACTGCAATAGAACTTAACTGTCGCTTCCCAGGACCACAGGACATTAAAAATGATTTGTTAAAATTAACACATAAATCCAGGCTATCCATGTACTCAACAAAAGTCTGTACTAGTCTACGCAGAGAATTCGTAGTGCGGGCCATGAGAACCGCATCATCTGCGTATAATAGTACAGGAAGAGTTTTACCATTAATCATGGGGACGTCACGGGTCGAGGTTTTGAGCAAGTTGTTCAGCCCATTAATATAAATGATGAAGAGGAGGGGGGCCAAGACACATCCCTGTCTGACCCCCCTTCCTACCTTAATCATCCCCGAAACCTCGCCACTCATGCCAATCCGCACCTGCGCCTGGAGATCTTTATGGAGATGAGCTAAGAAATGTACCAGAGGTTCATCCAAACCATATGCCAAAAGGATTGCCCAGAGCTTAGACCTGTTAACGAGGTCGAGCGCTGAGGACAAGTCCATAAAGGCCATGTAAACTGGGGACTTCCGTGCTATGGTGTATTTCCCAATAACCAAGTTGAGATTGAGACATTGCTCATTGGTGCCCACCTTGCTACGGAAACCTAGCTGACAGTGCTCTAAGATGTTATTTTCCTCTGCCCAGGTTGAGATTTTATTGTACAGAACTCTTCCTAATATTGTTAAAGTATTGTCGATTAATGAGATCGGCCTATAATTACTAGGCTGAGACCGATCTCCTTTTTTAAAAATTGAGATTATACTACTCTTAGCCCATGTGTCCGGTAACGTGGCATGTGTTAGACTATTAGAAACATTTAAAAGTAGTGGGGCCCAAAAGTCTGGTTTCCATTTTATTAAATCAATTGGTAGCCCATCAGGGTGCTTTGTTCCCAATGTTCTGCTGGATGGCCTCTTCTATATCAGAGATAGTCAGCTCAATAGTAGTAAAAGGGCCATAATCATGTTGATCAAGCTCTGATTGCGGGGTAGCATACATTTTTGAAAAATGATTTTCCCAGGTCTCGCTTGATATGTTACAACTAATAGGAGTTAGTAGCTGACCCATCGATCGAAGCTCCCTAACTGCAGACCAAAAAATGTTGCCCTTTTTTGAACTTTCAGCCTGGGATAGAGTTTCCTAGCGTTCGTTTAGGAGGATTCCCTTCCTTTTCCGAATTGCAATATTATATTCCCTCCTTGCCGATTGTACGTCTGCAGCACACCTTGGGTTAAATGGCAGTGCCCTACGAAGATTTCTATTGGCCCGTGCACACTCATGATCGAACCATTTAGGGTTATTTACTGCCAATGAGGCATGTTTCGACAGGAATGTTTTGATAGCTAGGCACAGTTTTGAAAAGTCTTGGACTACCTCAGAGTGTACAATGTATAGTGACAAGCAGGAATTAATGAGATGCATATTCCCTCTAACTAACGTTTTAAAAAGTTCACCGCTGTCAAAGCCCTTCCAAACTAATCTCAAATTGTCAGTCGAGGGTACAAGATTTTTTGCTCCACATTCAAGGGAGAACACAGGCCGAGGTGCAAAGCTCAGCAATATTTTAATGGGGTTATGGTCCCCATAATCCGTTTTAATTACTTCAGTGGCCATTAGTTGATCTTCAAGGCAGGGAGAAATAAAAATAAAATCAATGATTGACGAGCAGCCCCTTCCCCTAAATGTTGGCAGTTTTTATTAGTGGTATTAGAGCTGCTCACCAAATCCATAACATTAGTCAAGTTGTTTGATTTTAGAAGCAAGTTCAATTCTACTCCCCTACGGGACGAGGGCCCAGTATTACTTGTACCCTTGGCATGCGCCACACCATTAATTGTAGCATTAAAATCTCCTCCCAAGAGAATCCCGATAGATCCCTCCCTGTTTTGTTGACTGTCTAGGTTAGAAATAAAATCAAAAAGCCCAATGAAGTTCCTGTTGGGAACCGAATAAAAGTCATTTTTATAAAAATTTACCAAATATAAACAAACCTTCCTTTTAAAAAAGATGACTTGATAGTTTCTACTATTAGTTGAAAGAACCTTGAAACTGCCACCAGCGGCCACATTGATCCCAATGAATAGTCCCCCAGATGGTCTTCCCAATTTGGGGATGGGGGCTACTATACTAAAACAATGAAACCCTTCAATATGAATATCTTTGGTGGCCCAAGTCTCCTGGAACATGACTACGTCTTGTTCCTTTACTAGACGCAACCAGTCTTGTTCTCCAAGCCTGGATTGAAGCCCCACCACGTTCCAACTTAGAATGCTTAAATTAGCTCCCATGTTTGCCATAGTTGGGACCAATTTATGATTAGAGGATGGGGGTACAGTGTCTGATTAATCCCCCACATGGGCCTGCGGATTAGTCGACAACAATTGTTGTCAGTCCTGAGCGTCCAAGTTGGAAAGTGCATGAAACCTATTTGCTGCCAAGGGTATTACATGGGCATCCCTAAACGAAGAAACTGGTGGTTTGTAAAAATAACCTAAGGGGAGTGCACAAACATCGGTATGTTGTGAAAAGGATTGCCCTTGAGTTCTAAGTAAGTGATGGACCATGTGTGGTCTACAAAAATTAAGGACAATGCAATCACCGCTGATGTTCCTTATCCGAGAGGCCAACCCATCCTACTCTCCTTGCCATAATGATTTCATTCATTGAGGAGGGGTGGAAACCTTTGTGTTTGCGTAGCCAATCTACAGATTTATTGCGGAGGTCTGACCAAGATTCCCTCTGTCCCTCGGCGAGGTTAGGAACACCAGCCAATACCAACACATAAGGACTGGAGGCTGGTGGCAGGCTCAGCACGTCTGTATTGGGACTTAGGTGTGTGTCTCTGAGGTGGTCCGTGACCACATTATTTTGGTCAGCCTCGATAGTTCCCTGCTGAGGCAAATTACAATTCACACTGCCTAGTGTCGCATTGAAATCATTGGGGTTATGCATGTGGAGTATGCCCAGGCTTCCCCTCTGTGTAGGGTTTGAATTTGGCACAGGTAAGTTATTTTGATTACAGCGGGAAACACTAGGGTTGGTGACGAAGGATGTAACTTGGGGAGCGAGAGCGACATCCGTCGGTTGCATAGCAGGCCCATATTTATTGGCCGCTGATGGTATATTGTTCCATCGTCCTGCTTCGTCATAAACTTTGTTCAACCTCCCACCTCTTAAGTTATCTACAATACGGTCCAACTGATTAAATTTCCCCCACAACAATTCAAAATTTTTATCAATCGCATCCTTGAGGGAAACCAACATAGACTCTAGAGCTTCCATGGCGAACCCTGTTTGTGTGGCTCCCCTTGCGACACCTGTATTAACCTTATTACACATGGGTTCAAAAATGCTGTCTGTCTGGGTTGCTACTGAGTTTGTAATAGTGGCCACCACAATGTTTGGGTTCCCAGCTGATTGGCAGCCTTTGACGTTTTTAGAGTTAGACTTGACAGAAGCAGCATGCTTTTTCTTAATAGATTGACCGCTTAATTTAGTGTTCCTTTGTGCCTTAGCGGCATTACCCCTAGTATTAATACAGGGTGCATCTAAAACGGGCACATTAGGGGAATCTTCAAATAGTAAGGATAGGATACAGGAAACAGGGACAGGTCTTGCTGTAGATACATTTGGTGATGTGTTTAGTGTTTTTGGATAAGTTGTATTGACATTAGCAGAACCACCCAGCGACAAACGAGATTGTAGCGTGGTAGGGTCCAGAGACAACCTTCTTTCAGTCAGGAGGATTTCATGAGATAAAAGTGACTCAGCCCTTACAATAAATGCGTCCAGGGTCCCGGCTACACCTTTCAATTTGCTCATTTTACAACACAGGATGTAGTTGCCCAATTACACGATTGTGTGGCCACCTATCGACGGCAAATGCAATAAATAATAAGCGGCTTCACAGTACCTTAGCACCAGATGTCCGTGGGTGGAGGGACAGGTCAAAAATAGCAGCCTCTGCTGAGGCCAAATAACGAGGCCCAGCCCGGCCTCCTTCGGCCTCGGACGGCCGCAGACAGCCCGCCCTTTGCCCGGGCTTCGCGTGCCCACACGCGACCGACGTTGCGGAAGCCGCGCTTCTCTTTATGCACCTCCGGGCGTGATGACCAGCAGGGCAGTATGGGAGGCGTAGTCCTCTCCCTCCGTATGCGGTGGCCGGCAGCGGCAGTGGTGGCGGTTCCCGCGAAGCGGGAGCCGCGCTTCTCTTTATGCGCCTCTGGGCGCGACGACCAGCAGGGCAGTATGGGAGGCGTAGTCCTCTCCTTCCATATGCGGTGGCAGGCAGCGGCAGTGGTGGCGGTTCCTGCGAAGCGGGAGCCGCGCTTCTCTTTATGCGACTCCGGGCGCGACGACCAGCAGGGCAGTATGGGAGGCGTAGTCCTCTCCCTCCGTATGCGGTGGCAGGCAGCGGCAGTGGTGGCGGTTCTGTTTATAAACTATCATCAATCATGTATGTTCAGTAATAATGTCTTTAATGTCTGCCTCTTTCTCTGAGAAACAAGCTGTCATTAGCAAATTGTGGTATGAAAGAATACTAACCAGATGGACTCCATACATTATAATGATCTGAACTGATTTAATTCCTTGTCTCCCTTTGTACACTCCAACACTACCCAAATTCAAAATGAAACTGTTTAATCGCAAATTCAACAAACTAATGTGATATTTTTCAATATTTAGCTATCCATTTACTGGCCTTTGAATATCCTGACCCCTCCCCACCCCCCCCACCCCCAAATGTCCTCACTGCTGCATATACAGACACAAACATTGCATTTGTGGCATTCTAAAACCATAATACTAAGCTATTGTATTCATAAGCACTACTTTGCCTATTGCTGTTACCTTAAAAAACATTATTACGGCTGCTCTAGTTTGCACAGGGTCTGAGGTAGCTTCTGCCGTGCTAACCCTGCTGAGTACATAATTGGTGAAATCCAGCACAACAACAATCTTGACAACAATTAACATAATATGTAGGGTGAAGATCTTTTAGATTAGTTTAGCAATACGTAGATCAGAAGTGGCAAATGTTCACTCCGGTGTGGGCATTATCACAACCATCCGTAGAAAAATCTTTCTCTCTATGTCTAGTGAGAAATCTTCCTGGGAGACAGAGGATGGAATGCGGCCAGAGATGTCTACATGTGCTATTGCTAGGGTGCTGAACAGAGGCACTCTGCAGAGGCTATCCAAAGACTCCATAAAAGTATCCTTGTCTCCCCCCTAAGTAGAGTTTGCCTAGGACTTGCACAGGGAGATACAAACAAAAACAACTCAAACAAGCAATAAATGGAAGTAAATATTTGACTTCCAAGTCTGGTTCATAAAATGAAAAATGCATGTATTATTTATCAAACTAATATTTTAGTTCAGAGAAGATCTCCTGAGCGTTCACATTCTGAAAAAATATTTCAATGCCATCCAACTATAGAAACCCTACTTGTATGCCATGGTCCAGCGATGATGTTGGTGATGTATCACTATTGATTTTGGGGCAAAATTCTAAAAATATTTTTTCCTACAAATAGTACAAAAATTCTTACTATTGAGTAAAGTGTTTACACTGGACATCGCCAATGTAGGTTTCTTGACCACACTTATGGTGTTCACCTGTCCTAAGTAGAGAGTGGCCAAAGATATTGCCTACTAGTCTTTGTGGGAGGGTGGTCCTGGGCTCTCTTCAAATTAAAGACTCTCTGAGTCTGCCATTGTGTTACTGTCCAGCTTGAGAGCTTAATTTGCATCCAAAAAGAAAATAAGATAAGTGCAGGAGTCCAAAGATGAGAAGTTGACCTGTTCCATTTTCCAACACCACCTTCTGTGAATCTATGAAACTCGCTCATGCAATCTACAGAAAAATAACTCTCAACTCCCCCACCCCACTTTTTAATAGCACAGGCTCTCTTCCATGTTCTGATTTTCAGGGGAGGAGAACTCTCATTGAAAGTGAAACATTATGTTGGTCCTAATTGCCCCTGTTATTTGAGTCATGTGTTAGTGCGTGAGCAGGATATTTTCTAGGTACAAAGAAGCTAGGTGATGTTGCACAACAACGCAATGGAAAATGTTGGGATGCCGATAAAAATGATAAATACCATTTTGAGCTCATGAGCAGTCAGGTAGGGTGAAGGGTGAATATGGAAACCCCTGCGCAAATCCATTACCTCCCCCTCCAACCCCAAGTGGCAGGTTCAAGTGAGGTGAAATGCATACTCCTGAAAAATTACTGTCTTCTGTCCAGCAACGTCTTTGACCATTTGTCCATCAATTTGTATTGCCTGCCCATGTGCATGGCCAGTATATTTGCACGTTGGTCAAGACTTCTGTACATCTGCATGTTTGCCCATCCACCCAAATCATCCGTCCAACCATCCACCCACCCACACATCCATCCATTTACCTGCAAAGGTTTTTGCCCACCTTACCATCCATCTACTCAGACGCCATTCATACATCATTCCCAGAACATGCCAACCCACACATCTAAGGGTACCATACATCTATCCATTATACCATAGATTCAAAACCATCTATCCAACCACAATCAACCAAGTAATTTCAGTATCATCCATTCATATCTACTTCCAGCCCCACTTACTCACCTATCCATGAGTCAACTGCCCAGACACTCTAATATCCATCCACCTGTCCCTGGCCATACAGGACTGCTAATAAGGCTGATGGGATGTTGGTTGCCCATGTACCTCTCCTCAATCTGCCTCTGTCAGTCTTTTTACCACGGTTTTATGCCACCTGCCCCCAGAATTACCAGAAAATGTTTACAGGAAAGGGCAAGGGGTTGATGTTGAGTGGCTGTCTATAAGTTTCAGGCTTCTTACTCCCCAAAATGCATTTCTTGCATCACAGACCATCCAGGAAGATTTAATTGTATAGTAATAGGAGTTACGTGTGATCTTTAGTAGTGGCAACGCAAGTTACTTCAATGGTCGTTGGGATTAAAAGATAGGCAGAGAGTTGTTATCTTATTACTCTTGATACCGTATGTTAGACACCTCACAGCCTTGGGATGAGCTGAGTGGCATCAGCCTCAGCCCTTCTTGCACTGCCGGCCATAAAGGGGCAAGAAGGTCCTTGCATTTATGATTTCAGACACCTAGAGGCTTTCTCTTTCACCTTTCATCCTCCCTTAGCCACCTGTCTCCCGCACCTCCTGCTCCATCACACTTCTTTTTTTATATAACCAAAAGGTATAGAATTTTCTGGTAAAAGCTACAAGTCACAAAAACAGAAACAAGTCCGTGGTCCATGCAGTCAGTACATCAGCAGAGGAGCACATACATGAATCAAGCAATTCCCTCATCTAGTCCGTGATAAGCCAACCATCTTCTCGTGTTCACGAGGGCGACTCCAAACTTCCCTCCATCACACTTCTAGGCACTGCACCCCAAGAGAAGGTTAGAGCACCTCTCGGGTCACTCATGCACGGCACCAAAACGCTTCACAAGTAGGGTTACTGCAAATACAACACTGCCAACCATGCGCCCGCAACGGTGTACTGCGCTGTCTGCCAGATAATGCGCTTCAGAGCCCAATAAACGCCAAATACAACGTTATGATGCTACAATGCAGTGTAATACCTTTTAACAAGCGGCTGTGGGGTACAGAACATAACTGTATACAATACAGCTGACAGCATAATAAATAGCTGATAAAATCCAAATGCCGAATTCACACAGGATTCTTTAATGACGAAAGTTCTAAACCTGATAAAACTATTAAACTAGCAATAAAAACATTCTCATACATATATGTTTCCAGTGGCATAGTTAGGGTGACATTGGTCCTATTGCGAGAAAGAAACAATGGCCCTGTTATTGCTGGCTCATAGTCAAATATAGCAATAAACAGGGTTCAATGAGCTCTTCCTGCCTCTGGCCCTGGCCCTGGTGCCCCTGCACCTACCGCACGACTGGTAGCTACGTCCCTTACGGTCCCACAATTGTTCTTATTTACTTTACTTTCATCAACTCAGTTAAATCATGAAAGCCCAAGATATGAAATCATCAAAAATCAGCACTTTAAATTTAGTTTGTAACCACAAATGTCGGTCTTAAAGCGATTATTCAACAGAATTTAACCATTTGGGTTTGGATTTGGATGAATATATTTGCTTGGACTTCAATACCACCGGTTTGAAGGCTGCATTTGATGCGCCACTGCCTGCACAATAAAAAAAACTCGTCGAAGAAGAGAATGTGTTCAAAGGACAAATCTGATAAATGAAAACACCCTTCTCAACTCTGTAGTATGATAGTTATGTCAGGATGACGTATGTGGAGGAAGACTACATCTGAATAGAACCTGTACTAGGAGCGAGTTGTAGACAGTTCCAAAGGTTTCTTGAAAGTATCCGCTTATTGCCTTGCTTCCAGTGTGGCCTCCGACCCGAGCCCATCACAAGGCAGCAACGTAGCACAACCTCCTGTAAACTGCCCAGCTGCACCTACCTCCTCCGTACATCCGACACAGGTAGGGGAACCGCAACACGTTGCCGAGCCCCACGGCTTAAGAGATGCAGGCGAAGACGAACTGCAGTGGATTGTCCCGCACCTGCCGGGATTTCTCCATGTCTGCACGGCATCGCGCTCTTAACCCGAGCAGAGTGTGTGAAGCCCACATAAGGCCGACTTCCCTGCTCCAGGTGTCTGCCCGCTCACAGTTGCCCCCAGGAGTCCAGGGAGGAGTGCCCCCGGCCAATCGCTATCCAGCCGTTTAATCACTAATCTCGTGCACGAGCGCGCGCTTGGAATGCCGGTAAACAGATTATAGACCAATAACAAGCATTTGGAATGGAATAGGTCTCGCATTTACGCGAGTTTAAGCTATTGGCATTGTAAATGACGATGCATTTTATTTACGTTTTAAAAACAAAAACATAAATAAAAGGCATTGTCAGTTACAATGCCAATAGCTCAAACTCGCGTAAATGCGAGGCCTATTGCACTGCAAATGCTTGTTTCCCTCATGTAGCTAGCTTTCTCGTCTGCTTATCCCCCTTCCAAACTCCCTCCTTCCTGGCGCAAAATGCTGCTTTCTCACTTATGTGCTTCTTCCCCCAACCTCCATGTTGCTCCTTCTTGTGAGCTGCTTTTAACCACCCCCCTTGCCCACTTCCTGCTGCCTCCTCTCCGGCCCCCCAATGCCCAGGGTTTTTTTTTTTAAAGATTTTATTTATTTATTTATTACTTTGGAGGGTGGTGAGGAACAAAAGGCAGCAAATTACACGTCAGCCCTCCCTACTTTTTTCATTTGTTTGTTTTGAATCCGTCCATTTTGAAACAGTGAATAAACAAACATTGGCATAGCCAATATGTCTCGCCTTTTGGCTTTGCCAGTTCTAACTTACTGACTATGCCAGTGCTTTCTGACAACACTGTTCAGCACTGGCAAAAATGAAAAAAAATGCAATTATGTATTTGTATGCCTGGGTCATGAAGCTACAGGGGCCCCAGCATGATGACATATACGTGCGCATTTGTTGCCATGTGGTGACCATTTTGTTTCAGTGAATTATTGTAGGATATCAAAGCCTAAAAAAAAGAATGATTAAAGGTACTTGAAAGTGTGTTTTCAGAAAGGAGTGGCCTGTTAGGAAGTTGTAGCTGTCGGCCTTCCTAAAAACTTTTTTTTACAAATGTGACAGACTGTTGAGAGGCGTGGAGGAGCTGGAAGTTGGAGCGGAGCTAGTAAATACCATTGATGTGTGCAGTGTTGAGTTGGGAACCAATAGCGTTTTTTTTTTTTTTTAAATAAAAAAAAGAAAAAACACGAAGTGGTGGGAGAGTAACCTCGAAAGCACATGGGGATGGGAGCTTTAGGTGGGAAGCAGCATCTGAAAGGTCAATAGGTGATGTCATCTAATAAAATATGCACCAGGCTAGGGAAAGCGTTTGGCCTGCGATTAATCAACAGGGTTGTATGCCAGGTGCTCTGGGTTTATTTAAATGTGCTGTCAGCCACAGCCAGGGATTGCAACCCCCACCGAGTCCTGCAAGTGTCTGCAGCAGGTATGGAAACATGCATAACGGGAGATGGGGAGATGGCGCCTCTACCCAAGAGGTATCCTGCAACTGCCTCACTGCTCAGTAGTGTCGACGTCTGCAGTCAGGCACTCATCGCTGGTGCACCCACCCGATCCGATCCGGAAGAAGGGGGTTGGCGAGGGAAAGAAAGACAATAGGAATACAGCCCCGGTAAGAGGTAAAGCGGGGGGAGGGGCAGGGCATTAATCTGAAACAGACAAGAAAAGAAGAGTCAAACTTCAAACTTTATTAAAGTACAGGCAGAATTGTTAAGGGAGGGCGGTCAGAGATTGCACTCCAGCCATCCAAGGGATAATTGTTTGCCGGGTTGGAGGGAATGAAGGAAGTTGTGCGAGCCGGCCTGAAAAAAAGAAAGGCGGGCCGTTATTGTTGCTGACTAAGAGCAAGCTGGAAGTGGGATAAGGGAAGGGGTAGGGAACGTCGCGTCGTCTAAGGGGAGAGAGGCACAGGCTGGCAAATGGTGTGCACTTTCGCGGCCGCTTTGATGTTCTCAGTGGCCGCGCGACTCACTGAGAACATCAAAGCGGCCGCAAAATGATCATGCAGGCTGCCAAATGGTGCGCGCGCCCGGCGCACATGCACTGTATTTGGAGGCCTGGAAAGCACTAGTTTGCACTTCCAAATCCCGCTTTCTATAGCTCTCGCCAGAGCAGCGCTAAAGCGCTCGTTCAGGCGAGACCTAAAAAGCAATAAAATGTGCAGTGATTTTGGTAACACCCCGAAAGAAAATACGGGCGGCACTGTAATGCAAGTTTCACACAGAAAAGAACAGCAAAAGGACATACACATACAGATGCACTCTCTGTCCAACACAGGCGTACATCATGGCCAGAAGTAGATTAAGCTTTGCTTGGGGGCGCCCGTGAGGCCCCCATCCTTTAATAAGAAAGCCCCTGGGAGGTGGCGGTCCCCGGGGCTGCGGGGGCGCCTAAATTATACAAGCATTGGCATAGCCAACAGGTCTCGCCTTTGGGACCTTATAAGCGTTTAGCCATGCAACAGTTGATGTTGTTGTGCTGCAGATCAGAGCATATAAATTCTCCCTACTTCCACGGATAGAGTAATTTCACAGTCATACGCACATACACTCACCATACGCTAGGGCCCATCACACCAACATTCAGTCTATTACTCTATCCACACTGAATATACGAGAGAACTCCTAAATCAATCTGCATCTAATTTTGAGGTCAATGTAACCTAATTGAATTGTCTCGAGTCATGATTTAAACAATAATAACACTTTTGAGATCTCAATAAAAATGACAAAGAAATAACCACCCGACACTGAAATTCAAACAAGGAATTACTTTATCTAAATTAATTCATGAAGAAAGTTAATCAATTGCAAAATCATTATTCTCATATTTACCTATTCTAGCTAAATGTCGTATTTTAGGTCAGGACAGGTCTCTCAGTAAAGAATCAAAGTCTTCACTCCAGCACACTTCACAGCAGTCGTCGTAGTCAGAATGACTTGTCTTGGCCTTCCCCACCTTGGAACCAAGCAATTTCTTCTTCTGTGCACTTTTATTCTCACCCAGTCCCCTGGACTCAGATCATGGGCTTGCTTCTTTTCAAGTGTAGTAGCGTCTTCTCCAACCTGGTGAAACACAGAATGAACTGCGTCAGCCAGGCCTTTACAGTAATCCAAAATCATGTCATCAGTAATAGTCATCAGCTTGTTAACGGGCACGAATACATGTCTCATTGCTCGTTCCATTAATATTTCATGTGGACTCAACCCTGTAGTTCTATCTGGAGTAGATCTAATAGCCATCAGCACTAGAGGCAAGACATCAGGCCATTTCATTCCAGTGGCTAAACACATCTTGCCAATTCTGTTTTTGATTGTGCCATTCATCTGCTCAACAATGCCAGAAGCCTCTGGCCTGTATGCACAATGTAGTTTCTGCTGTATGCTCAATGCTTCACAAATTAAACTCATGAGCTCATTGTAGAAGTGTCCTCCTCTATCTGACTCAATTGTCACTGGGAACCCGTACCTAGGAATCAACTCTCTTAACAGCAACTTGGCCACTGTTATTCCATCATTTCTCCTAGTTGGAAATGCTTCCACCCACCTCGAGAACAAACAGACTACCACTAGAACATACCTCAATCTATTGACTTGGGGCATTTCAATGAAATCTATTTGCATTCTGGTAAAAGGACCTCCTTCTCTGCCTATTGTTCCTAGGCTCACCACTGTCTTCTTTCCAGTATTGAATTGCTGACAAATCAAACATCTTTGACAGATGCTCTCTGCTATCAGCCTGAACTTTGCATTATACCAGGTCTGCTTGAAGGACCTAATCATAGAATCCCTCCCCAGGTGTCCCTGGCCATGATACATTCTTGCCATTGTTGACAACATAGAATTTGGCATGACTGGTCTTCCATCCCTATAGATCCAAACATGATCTTTTTCTCTTGGTGCACAACCTGCTTTGATCCAATCTCTCATTTCCTCATCTCCTGCTTCATCCTGCAACTGCCTCACCTCATCCCATGTTTCCAGTACATTAGTAAACATCACAGAAGAAAAAGACATTTCCTTTTCCTTTCCCCTGTTAATAGAGTGATTGTTCTTTGCACAATACTGTGCTATGTCATTTGCAAACCGATTACAAAGAGTAACAAAATCATTTCCCTGTCCATGAGCAGCACATTTTACAACTGCTAACTCTTTAGGCAGCTGTATCGCCTCAAGCAACTTCCCAATCACTTCAGCATTCTTTATAGGAGTTCCACTCGAAGTCAAGAAACCTCTCTGTAGCCAAAGCTGGCCAAAATCATGTACAACTCCAAATCCGTACTGACTATCAGTCATTACAGTCACTCTCACATTCTTCCCAATCTTGCAAGCTTTTGTCAGTGCCACCAATTCAGCTACTTGAGCAGATTTAACTCCTTTCAAAGGTGAAGCTTCCATAACTTCTGAAACTTTACACACCGCATATGCTGCACTCAGCACACTTTCTTCTGTTCTCAAACATGATCCATCCACAAACAACACATGATCACTCTCAGGCAGTGGCAGATCTCTTATGTCTGGTCTCGGTTTTGTGCAGTAATCAAGCACATCCAAGCAATCATGATCAAGATCATCTCTCACACTCACATTTTCAGCATCTGGCAAAAGTGTCGCTGGATTCACATTCACACATCTCTCAAGAGTCACATTTGATGCTCCCAGAATGATTTTCTCATATTTAGTCAGCCGACTATGTGACATATATTGAGTTCTGCTTCTTGTCAAAAGAATTGCCACATCATGAGGTACAAACACCCTTACAGGATATCCCATTATTATACCCTCACTCTGTTCCAAGCTTCTGCATGTAGCAGCTACTGCTTTCAGGCAACCTGGTAAACCCACAGCTACTGGGTCAAGTGTTGAAGAGAAGTACGCAACTGGCCTTCTCAGTCGTCCATGTTTCTGAATTAACACTGAAAGTGCACATCCATTCCTCTCACTACAGTACAATTCAAACTCCTTCTCATAGTCTGGCATCCCTAGAGCAGGAGCTTCACATAATCTGCTCTTTAATTCTTCGAATGCTGCCATTTGTTCTGCATTCAGTTCCAATGGGTCTTTTACTTCACTTTTGGTCAATTTAATCAGTGGCTTTGCTATCAGGGAAAAATTACTTATCCACTGACGACAATAACCCACCATTCCCAGAAACATTCTTACTTCTCTCTGGGTCATTGGGGCTCTCATTCCTCTTATAATTTTGATCCTGTCATTGGTAACTTTTCTCAGACCTTTTTCAATATTGTGTCCAAGATAATGTACTTCTTTCTTGCAAAATTGCAATTTGGCTGGAGATACCTTTAATCCTCCATCTGCCAGATGATTCAGTAAAGCTATGGTATCTACTTCACAAGCTTCTCGTGTCTTTGATGCCACAAGTAGGTCATCAATATACTGTACTAGTACTGAGCTTTCAGGTATTGTCAAACTCTCCAAAGACTTCTTCAGCAACTGATTGAATATTGAAGGACTCTCTGTATACCCCTGTGGGATACGGCACCATGCCAAAATACGCTGTCCAAACCGAAATGCAAAAATCGGCTGACTGTCATGATGCAATGGAATTGAAAAGAAAGCATGGCACAAATCAATTACTGTGTACCATTCAGCATCATGAGGAATCTGATACAAAATCACTGATGGATTTGGCACAATGGGACAGCATGATACCACAATTTAGTTAACTTTTCTCAAATCTTGCACAATCCTGAACTTCCCATTAGTTTTCTCCAGCCCCATTATCGGTGAATTACATGGGCTACTCAGTAACTCTCTCAAAACACCTTGCTGAATCATTTTATCAATTATAGGTGTTATTCCTTAAATTATTTCTGGTGTCAATCTGTATTGTGGGATATTAGGGTAAGTGATTGCCTCTTTCACTGTAATCTTTACTGGATCTACATTATTCATCAATCCCACATCCTCTCCAGTAAAATCCCAAACTGCTGCTTTTACTGTATTTCTCAACTCCTGAGGCAAATCATCTGGATTAAATACAGCATATGTCCCAACAATCTCACTTTCTCTATTATCTAGAGTCATCCTGTATAAGACATCCTCATCCGGTGTCTCAAAGGCTATTCCATCCGGAGTACAAAAAATTGTGCAATTCATTTTACACAATAAGTCCCTACCTAACAAGTTCACTGGACTAGTGTCGCACACTACAAACCTGTGCATATCTGAAAATTTCCCTATCCTTACCCTTACTGGTTCAGTTAAACGAGTCTTAATCTGTGTATTAGACACACCAACCACTTGGATTGCTTCGTCCGAGAGAGGAAGATTTCTTATATCTGCTGACCTGACAGTTGATCTCGTCGCTCCTGTGTCTACTAAAAAAGTAACACTTTCTCCATTTATTTTCTCATCTACAAATGGTCCTGCCTGGTCTATTTCTAGAGTTGCTCCAAGTATGCACTCTTCCTCCTCTCTTCGGCACCGTCAGTAGTCCCCTTCAGACTCACTCCCCTCATTCTTTAACCAGTACTGTTGTACTGGGTTTGTACGTCTCGGTTTGTTTACCTGTTCATCATTGTAGAATCCTGAGTCTTTATCATATTTCTGGGACCCTCTGTTCTGTGGTAAGGGCGGTTTTGGCTCTTGATTCTGCTGCTTGACAACCTTCTGCTGTTGCTGTTGATGATTACACCCCTCGTTCTGCACCTGTTGATTCAAGGATTAATTTTCATTACTTACTAATGGTGGATTCGTACACTCGGATCTCCAGTGCCCCAATTGTCCACAGTTGTGGCACGGAAATTTTTTCTTCGCCTCCTCAATATTTCCCTTTCCTTTTCCTGTACCATATCTAGGCCTATTTCCTGGATTATTTGCTTGTTCAACCAGCTGTGCTTCTTGCCTTTCTGCAACCTTCACCTGTGCCCACATCGCTTTTTCCTTCAGCTTCCTTTGTTTTGCCTCAATTTCATCACTGAAGTACTTCGCATGTCTCAAGATTTCATCAATCTTCTTACTCTGCCAATCAACTGTGTGCTCACGAATCATTTCACTGATTTCAGGTCTCAAGCCATATACAAATCTGTATACAAAATGACTCAAATCCTTATCACCCAGGTGTTCATCTCCGCTGAACTGTTTAAATGCCAGTATGAACCTTTCATAAAAAGCATGTACTGATTCCTTTGCTTCCTGATGTGTTCGATCTATCTTAACCCAGTCTGTCTCTTTAGGGGGTACCTTATTCTTCAGGAACACAATAACCTGCTCGTATTTTTTCATATCCTCCGGATCTGGAGCTCCCGTTTTCTGATCTCTTGGGTACTCCTTAGCAGGCCAATCTACAACTATTTTACACTCTGCCCACAAGTCTGCTGGAACAATTATATCAAACAGACTATTCAGGTCAATCCACAGCACTTTTGACAATTTCACAAACCTATCTACCTGCCTATACCACTCGACAGGCTTTTCTCTCAGTCGAGGGAAATCATTCGTAAATGACAAAATATCCTGTCTAGTCCATGGGACATGTACATATCCTCCTCCAGGAATCTCTCTCATAGGATAGGCATCCACTGTTTTTTCCTTTTCTCTCATGGGAAATGCTGAATAAGTCCTGTCCACTGAATCTTCTCTTTTCTTGTACCATCTGTCCTTCCATTTTTCCACATCACCCCATTTTCGCAATAAGGAAATCATTTCCTTAATCTGCCCTGTTCTGCCAACATCATTTAGATTTTCAATGTCCTTGTCAGAAAAATCCACTCGGTAAGGCTTCTGCAAAGCTTTCACCTTATCCATGTCAACTCCCATTTCACTCGCTATTCCTTTTAACCTGTCATGTGTACTCTTAGCCCTCCAGGTGATACTCTCACACATGAATAACAACTCTCCATCATGATGATTTTTTAACATTTCTGTAGGAATTGTCCCTGCTATAAGTTCCTCCAGTTCTATGCGCAACCTGGCTACATCAATTGCCTGAGAATCTTTATCCTTCTTTTGGAGAACCTTCAACCAATCATTCAAATCCTCAGCCGTTATTTCTGTAGACCTTTTCACTGTACTCACTTGTTCTGCCATCCTCTGTGGTTCCAAGATTGATCCTCCCACACAACCAGTATTCAATCCTGAATTAGGCTGTACATTTATCTCTCTACCACATGTGTCATGTCTCAACTGTCTCAAATGATTCTCTTCCGTCCTCATTCCTGACTCTCCCGGAGAACCAACTAGACCATTTCCTACATATGGAACTGTTAAACCACTTTCACCCATTCTTTGCTTATCAAAAATAGGCATAACCGGACCTATGGTTACAGGCACTGTAACAGCTTCTAGATTCTTGGTTAATTCTCTGATCCTTTCTGTCAACTCAGATGTTGTGTTTGCTAACTCTCTTGTTTTTTCATCCCCGATTGCACTCCCTCTCTCTCGCTCTCTCTCTCTTCCCCTTTCCGCGAAAGAGCTACCACTTTTCAGATCAGGTGTCACAACTTCTGTTTTAATGATTTGCAAAGTATCTCTTATTGGTGTAGCAACTGGTGTTCTCACTTCTGGTTCTGGTCTATATGGAGGTGGTCTCTTGTAAATCATGTCATCCAAGACTTCATCCTCATATTCATTAACCCCATATCTCCTCAATTCTGCATCATGTGCCTTTTCCGTACCTTTCCTCCCTTCTGTTTCTTCAACAGTTCTCATCGGATATAGTCCCTCTGACATACTAGCATCTCGCCATCTCCTCATTCGATCATGATGAGTTTCACGATAATATTTCCTCCCGAACATATACCTATAATTGCCTCCACTCCTCTGCTTTTCTTGCTCATGCACCTCATCTTCCCATTCCACCAATGCCTCGAACTGTGTCGGCCTTGGTCTAGGCTCTAGACACATCATCTTTTCCCTTAAATTTCTTAACACGGCCAGATTAAATGAACCATGTTCCGGGAATGCTAGAACACCATCTTCTTTAGTGTACTTAGCCCAATTGTCTAACCAGATACAGGTATGATACCCATATTTCGCAACCATGAAGGATGCAGGGGTTCTTGTCGGAGGTAGTAACTCACCCTCTCTAGTTATTATGTCCTTATCCTTGTCAAACCACTTTTTAATTTTACTGAACAAGGATTTCTTCTTCTTTTCCTCTGTTTGATAATACATCTTTGTGTTTACCACAATCCTCTAGTCCTTTCTACAACTGTACGATCTTTTGTCCAATAACAGCGCGGCTCACACTAACGTACCAATCCTGGAGCGTCTACGTCACCCTGTACTTCTTCCAATCCCTGCGCGGCTCACACCAACGCACCAATCACAGCGCTTTCACTGTTCTAACCCACTGTCCAATCACAGCGCGGTCTTTCTGACGTCAGTTGTCGCTGCAGTCACTTCTACTCCTGTCTCCTGTCACTCGTCTACCCCTCCTTTACAAAACCTTCTCGGTAGACTCTGTTTCAGATTCTACAAATCTATTAGTTACAACATATAAACATCTCCATTGTCTGCTTCGCTAACCACAGAATAGTAAAGACCTTTCCCACGAGAATCCCGCTTTTCTCTAGAACAGCGCTTACCTCTGCTCTACCACGGAATTATTACTTTCGTTGACACAGTAGCACATCCCTCTACTCTGCCCTTCTAACATGCATCCATTAACTGTTTTCTCCCGGAATGTTCCTAAGAGTTTCACAATCAACTAAATGCCCATACATTCACACACTTTCACACCAGAAAATGTAGCACATTTACACAGAATCCTGTCTTTCCCGAGAACAGCGAACAATCTGCCCTACTACAGAATTATAACATACGTTAACAAAGCAGCACTTACCTCTGCTCTGTCCTTCAAACAAGCTCCGAGAATACCTATTACTTCTCCAGCGGTAAGCTTTAACGGCAAACCTTACGGATCCCTGGGACTTAAGACCAGAGTTTCACAGATATCTTTCACTACCATACACACTTCTCTTATACAGAAAATATGTCTCTAATAGTAACACACGACGATGTCACTGAATCGAACCCAGACAATGCGACGCACAACTTCAATTGTCACACGCTTTTCCCTGCATTCGTACAGGGCCAACAATCCCGTCTTTCCCGAGAACAGCACTCACTTCCCTCTGCCCTACTACGGAACCGTCACCGACTCCCTACGTCCCAGAAGCAGTACACACTACATATAACTCAATACGACGACTTCAACATTTAGTATTAGTACATGTATCAACATCAATCAATAAATCAATAAATCCAAAAGCCTATGTACAAGCAATCTATCAGATCAAGACAATAATCAAAACCATCATACTGCTACCAGGAAACTGCTGCAGATCAGAGCATATAAATTCTCCCTACTTCCACGGATAGAGTAATTTCACAGTCATACGCACATACACTCACCAT
This sequence comes from Triturus cristatus, assembly GCF_964204655.1. NCBI lineage: Eukaryota > Metazoa > Chordata > Amphibia > Caudata > Salamandridae > Triturus > Triturus cristatus. The sequence continues at coordinate 261,834,954 of NC_140593.1, forward strand.
ACGCTAGGGCCCATCGCACCAACATTCAGTCTATTACTCTATCCACACTGAATATACGAGAGAACTCCTAAATCAATCTGCATCTAATTTTTAGGTCAATGTAACCTAATTGAATTGTCTCGAGTCATGATTTAAACAATAATAACACTTTTGAGATCTCAATAAAAATGACAAAGAAATAACCACCCGACACTGTAATTCAAACAAGGAATTACTTTATCTAAATTAATTCATGAAGAAAGTTAATCAATTGCAAAATCATTATTCTCATATTTGCCTATTCTAGCTAAATGGCGTATTTTAGGTCAGGACAGGTCTCTCAGTAAAGAATCAAAGTCTCTCGAGTCGCCGTCCTCTCAATCAGCATCGATCCTCTTGAGCATAAGTTCAGGAAGAAGTGGCCTTAGACCCTCTCTAGTCTAGTTATATAAAACTTACACATTAAAAGTTACAAACAAGCTCCAAAACGTCCGTTGAGCAGAGCGAGCAGGAAAGGATGTCAGCTCGCAACATTTAGAAAAATCTTCACTCTCGGATATCTCAAAAATAAAAACACGGAAAAAGGAAGCACAAACTAAATTTGCAACATCCATGGATGCTCTCCTCCGGAATTATAGTGAAGCCACCGCAAGTTTATCAAAAATGTTCATTTGTGACAAATGTTCTCCTCCAAGGATATCTGGCGACGATCCCAGAGTTGTCGTCCTTCCATAACTTTTAACTCAGACAGAGGATGAGGTCATTTTCAATCATATTCTGCGAGGCCTCTCTTCATATTTCATCTACTCAAATGCAGGCCGTAGATGTCGGCCATTTTTCAACAGGCCAAAATGGACAACTTAATTAAAAAGAAACACAAAACAACGTTACTACATCGTATTGATTATACAGTGTTAATTCCCACTAATACCCTTATGTGTATGTATTTATCTAGCCTTTTGCGACATAAAGAAGCATTAAAGCATATTAATTTAAAGCACAATCACATAACAAATAGCACATTAACTACACTTATTTAATTAATTTGCTCATCAACTTAGTTCACTTATTAATTAAGCCATGCAATTGCATTCCCACGTATAATTCTTTCATTAGTAAGGTTGATTAATTAAAACACTCGACAAAACTTAATATCTAGTAATTAATTATTAGTAATTTTAATTAAAATATATAAAAATATAAGCTGATGTTCGGGTTTAAATAGAAAACCCTGCTCCAGCAGTTGCACCAAGGATATTGTGCTGCATAACTAAATACTTATAAGGTCCCAAAAGCGAGACCTATTGGCTATGCCAATGCTGGTTGCCTTTGATGCAACTTCAGAGAGACTCGTTATAGTACTTTCAGTCTCATCATTTCAGAACTGAAGCATTTTTAATGTTAAATACAACGTGACCGTAGTAGTTGCTTATTTGTCTTATGCAACAAACAACCATTGACAAAGCCAATAGACCTGGCCTGTTGAACGTGTGATGTTACTTGATGTATGACACATCTGGATTCAATCACAGATGCAACAACATTTAAGCCACGCCCTTACGTACATCAGCCACGCCACTTTGAGAGACCCCCTCAGTTTTTACATCCCACTTAAAGCCCTGAATATAACTTATTTTAAAAACAAAGTAGAAGTATCAGAATGGGATGAAAACAAACCAGGCCCGGGTTAACCGAGGTCACAACTCATGGGGGGTGGGTGGGGGGGGGGTGCTGTGGAAGAGGGCACAGCCGTGAGACTTTGTGACTTGGCCTGCACGTGACCAGGTGTTGAAGGCGAGGGGCATGCTATTGGTGCCATAAGTAGGAATGGTTGCTCGGCGTGTTACCTCGGTGTAGCTCCTCCAAGGAGAAGTGTTGGGAAAGTAGCAACGGAAGGCGATGTTACTGTTAGCATCGATGATCCTGGCTGCACTGGGGGGTTTGGCTTGGACTGCACCGCTGGCTGCTGCCCCACTGTCGATGCTGCTGATGTCGCTCATGCTTTTGTCACGCGCGGGATCCCAGGACAACGAAGAGTTAGCACAGGATCGTGCGCGAGCTCCGGGCAGCACCCGTAGAACCTCCCTGTATTGTATTTAAGCATCATACGTGTCTCCATGACAACAGGATGCATACATAAGGAAGCAAAGAGCGCACGCCCGCCTCAGCGCCATACATAGAGAAGACGGACTTTTCAGTAATGCCAAACCCTGGGGTTATCCTCACTTGATCTCCGCGATACAGCTATTTTTTTGCACCCTGAATTAGAATGGAGTCTTGAGAAAGTCATAGTCTGGCTGTATTTGCGGACGGGTTTCTTTCTTGGGCGTATGTTGTGTCTTTTTAAGTGCGTAGGAAGTGCCAATACCCACAACTGCTGACTTTGGAACTAAGGAACTAGGTCCGAGTCTCGGCGCAGGCTCAACATCCTGTGATTCTGGACAAACCACTTAATCTACCCCTGCTTAAAAAAATTAACGTGTCCTTCTTTAATGTAAGCGATATTCACGTAAAGCGTTGCAATACCTTCGCATCGATTTCTCACTATACAAAATGCAAAGAAATAAAAGAAAACATTCGAGTGAATAGCTGAATGAAAGTGAAATGTTGGCTTTGCCCTCAATGAAAGTGTTAGGATGTAAGGACACACTGATAAACGTATTAATTATGGCTTAATACGGATTAATGGACAAGGAAAAATGAATGACAACATAAGGATGAACGAACAAGAGAGTGTGGTGATGGCAGGAAGAATGTTGAAGGACGAAGGGATCAATAAGAAAATATAGCAATGCATAATTGGATGAGACAATGAATATGTTGAAGCTCTTAACTATTAAATATTAAGGAGGGTCAATTTGCAGAAAGGGAGAAGAAAACAGTGCTCAATCACTCAGCCAAGACCATTAAAGAACAAGCATTGGCCGCTTTCGCAGCGATCGCCCGGGAGTGGTGCATGCGTGTGTGTTCCAAGATAGCCACAGAGTTTAGAGGCAGAGACCATGAGGGAAACAAAAGTGAACAAGCAGGAAGTGGGATAAGGGAGGGGGGTAGGGCATGTCGCACTAAGGGGAGAGAGGCACGCTGGCTGGCAAATGGTGTGCACTTTCGCGGCCGCTTTGATGTTCTCAGTGGCTGCGCGGCTCACTGAGAACATCAAAGCGGCCACGAAAGTGATCACACCGGCTGACAAATGGTGTGCGCGCCCGGCGCACATGCACTGTAGCTGGAGGCCTGAAAAAATCCGCTAGTTTGCACTTCCAAATCCCGCTTACTAGAACTCTCGCCAGAGCAGCGCTAAAGCGCTGGCTCAGGCGAAACCTAAAAAACGAAGAGCGTTTTTTAACATTTTCGACAGGGTTCGCGCACCCAGAATTCCGCCGAACATTTTAATAAAATGTTTTTTTTGGGCCTGGGGGTTCCTTTTTTTACCTTTTTCCTTCTCCCTCGGTCGGAAGCACAAGATGGCTGCCAACACTTCCTGGTTTGGAGTGTTGGCAGCCAATTAGAGCCAAGCTCGTGCTCGGGGGGAGATGTGTGGTTAGGCTCCGCCCAGATATCGAAAGTTTTCTATTTTTTAAGTTCTCAGGAACAACTGAACGGATTTACACCATTTGAAAAAAAGATCGCTTTCTGGACCAAGACCTACCTTTTTGCCAAATTTGGTGCAATTCAGTTCAGCAGTTCGGGCTGTAGCTTTGCCTAAAGTTTCCTATGGAAATGAACGTGGGGAAAATGGGTTTTGGGACCCCCTTTTTCTAGGCCCCCTCTTGAAGAATCATCCCAAAACTTGTAAGACAGGAGCTGACCGGAGCACCCCACTAGTTTTGAAAATTTTGCGAAGATTCGTCAAACGACGCCAAAGTTATTGGGAAAACAAAAAACGCTTTTCCTATGGAAACTAGGTACTAACTATAACTACCTACTGGTGACCGCCAGTAGGTAATATATAGATATATATATAAGCCTGTGTGGCTTCTGCTTCTTTAACTAGGAGGAGTCGTTTTGGATGTTGTACGCGTTAACCAGAGACGCGTTAACAGAAGCCCCGCTCCACAAGTCGGCCTGAGCGTCACTGGTTCTGCATCTGCAAAGGTGATTTTTGCGTCCGAGGTATCGGAATGGCCCAGGCCCACCTCACACCACAAGCTAAGCAAGGGTGGCTGCAGCATAGCAGTTCGTGACTTCACGTAGAATGGGGTACATTGTTTTCCCTGCCCCTGCCCGGTAGACACTTGCAATGGGGGTTGGAGCGTCAAAGGGGACCCGAGGAAGCTCTGGGATTGAAGACCTATCAAGATTTTAATATCTTCGTCACCTTGTAATGTCCAGCACGGCGCCAAAACCCACATGAGCATTACAATCAAAACATCCCCAGGTAGCACTTACCAGTTACAAAGAACTCTGGGACTTGCAGTTCTCAGGAACAGCGACGGAGTGCACGGGCACATGATCTGAGGAGGAGTGTGTTCCCACCATTAGGAAAGTTGCGAGACAATTTAAAACAAGGTTTGGGCAAGCGTCTTGATTGTTTGGCATCTGACGAAGGCCGGGAAGGCCAAAATGCATTATGCCTTGACATTTCAGTAAATGCTTCCAAGTGAAATTCCACTGTGTGGCTTCTGCTTCTTTAACTAGGAGGAGTCGTTTTGGATGTTGTACGCTTGAACCAGAGACGCGTTAACAGAAGCCCCGCTCTACAAGTCGGCCTGAGTGTCACTGGTTCTGCATCTGCAAAGGTGTTTTTTGCATCCGAGTTATCGGAATGGCCCAGGTCCACCTCGCACCACAAGCTAAGCAAGGGTGGCTGCAGCATAGCAGTTTGTGACTTCACGTAGGACGGGGCACATTGTCTTCCCTGCTCCTGCCCAATGGACACTTGCAATGGGGTTTGGAGCGTCAAAGGGGACCAGTTACCAGTTACAAAGAACTCTCGGACTTGCAATTCTCAGGAAGAGCGACGGAGTGCACGGGCACATGATCTGGAGAGGAGCGTGTTGCCATCAGACACTTATATACCCATTTATTCTTCCATCGACCTTGAGATATACATATATAAAACATATTTAATTTTCATTAAAACACACATTCACTGGATGATGTCATCAGTGATGTCATTTGAGATGTCATCAGTGATGTCATGAGTGATGTCACTGACCATGTCATGAGTGATGTAATATGTGACGTCATCAGCAGTGCATTGCGGTAGTTGCCGCTCGTCAGCAGGGAGTAGGAAGAGTGTAGGGTTGCATGTGTAGGCTGCTAAAATCATATCAGGTCTGGTACCTCTCGTAGCAACGCAGGTGCGTAACCTACAGCCCGTCAGCTGTCGGGGCTCAGGGAGCCACTAAATAACTAAACAAAATGGTCGCACACTGCTCCACCCACTAGCGTGTTACCCCGAAGAACTGTGGTCCCTCTAGTCAGCGTCGGCGGGTACGCCTATGCTCAGTGGTGCGTGCAAGTCAGAGTAGCGTTAGCCATCCCTGGACACGTGTTTCGCGGTAGTTGACGCTCATCAGCAGGGAGTAGGAAGAGTGTAGGGTTGCATGTGTAGGCTGCTAATATCATATCAGGTCTGGTACCTCTCGTAGCAATGCAGGTGCGTAACCTACAGCCCGTCGGCTGTCGGGGCTCAGGGAGCCACTAAATAACTAAACAAAATGGTCGCACACTGCTCCACCCACTAGCGTGTTACCCCGAAGAACTGTGGTCCCTGTAGTCAGCGTCGGCGGGTACGCCTATGCTCAGTGGTGCGTGCAAGTCAGAGTAGCGTTAGCCATCCCTGGACACGTGTTTCGCGGTAGTTGCCGCTCGTCAGCAGGGAGTAGGAAGAGTGTAGGGTTGCATGTGTAGGCTGCTAAAATCATATCAGGTCTGGTACCTCTCGTAGCAACGCAGGTGCGTAACCTACAGCCCGTCGGCTGTCGGGGCTCAGGGAGCCACTAAATAACTAAACAAAATGGTCGCACACTGCTCCACCCACTAGCGTGTTACCCCGAAGAACTGTGGTCCCTGTAGTCAGCGTCGGCGGGTACGCCTATGCTCAGTGGTGCGTGCAAGTCAGAGTAGCGTTAGCCATCCCTGGACACGTGTTTCGCGGTAGTTGCCGCTCGTCAGCAGGGAGTAGGAAGAGTGTAGGGTTGCATGTGTAGGCTGCTAAAATCATATCAGGTCTGGTACCTCTCGTAGCAACGCAGGTGCGTAACCTACAGCCCGTCGGCTGTCGGGGCTCAGGGAGCCACTAAATAACTAAACAAAATGGTCGCACACTGCTCCACCCACTAGCGTGTTACCCCGAAGAACTGTGGTCCCTGTAGTCAGCGTCGGCAGGTACGCCTATGCTCAGTGGTGCGTGCAAGTCAGAGTAGCGTTAGCCATCCCTGGACACGTGTTTCGCGGTAGTTGCCGCTCGTCAGCAGGGAGTAGGAAGAGTGTAGGGTTGCATGTGTCTATGATTCTCTGCCTTCGGGACCTACATGATGCAACTGCAGTGGGGGGATGTCGCACCTGCATCATCTTCCTCATCATCGTCCCAGGTCTCCCAGACCGCCTGAGGTGACATTGCTGTGTGAACCCACCACAGTACATAACCAAGACAGTGATAGACGATGATTTGTGGTGCACTGAGTCAGTGGCACCTGGAGTGCTGAGCATGGGATCAGGCCGAAGATGGCATCCACAACATGTGGAGGCAACTCCGTCAGTCTGCCAGTACTACCATTTCGACGCAGGCATTTTGCGGTTGGAGTCGGTCCTGGCAGTGGTGGGGTGTGCCTCCTGCGGTGATGCGATGTCCAGGCCGGTCAGGACTCGATTTGATGTGTGAGCCCTGGTGGGCTGCAGTTGAGGCCGGAGGCTGCGGACAGTGCAGGGCCACAGACACATGGCATTGATGACCCCAAGGCCATCGCTTCAGAGGCCATCCAATATCTCAGAGGAAGGGGTCCCAGACATGACCAGCACAGAGTTAGTGGCCCCGGATGCAGTGCTGCTGGCACAGGCACCCAGCCATGGGACGGTGACTTGCGGTGCAGTCAGATGGGCCATGCGACCTGAGCGGGTCCTCATCAATGTCCGAGGTGTATGTTGCGGAGGGTTGTAGGGGACAGTGGAAGGTGTCCTCCAGGGCATGATGCAGAAGGTGGAAGCTGTCCGGAATCAGCAAATGGAGGGTTTGAATGCCACTGCCTCATTTTTGCCACAAAGTCTGCATCACCGCCATGATGGCGACGACAACCCCAGGTCCATGGACTCAATCACCACCAAAGTCCAACCAGAAAGTGTCCATGGGTCTCGGGGAATAGACATATTCACACCTCTATGCTGGCCTGGCATACGCTGGGCCATCCCACTCCACTCACGCTTACGGGGGGAAGTAACAGACAACATTTCTGCGAACTCCCCCACTGGCTGAGGTGACATGGTTGTGTTCACTGTCCACTACACTCCATTCACCAGCGGTGTATCTCACCATGGATATGGGTGTGTTCTGCATACTGCGGTCTGTCCAGCACATCTCCGCCACTCTTGGCCTTGTGTACTTTCCCAATCATGGTTCTCCTGCATCCTTCACACATGCCTGGTTGCCATCTCTCCCCACATTCGGATAATGTGTGGCTGGGGTGCCATGCCGTTGATGGCTCATGTTCACGGCTTGCCCAGGTTACCATTGTTCTGTTGTGTCTGGTGTCTGGCATGTTGTTTTGCATGTTGGTTGTAATTTTGTGACGTGTGCATTGCCAGAGTTGTGAGTTGTATGGTTGTGGAGTTGAGGTGAGTGGGGTGTTCATTTGGAACTTTCCAAGGGGCTGTGCATTACCCTTGGTGCCATCACAGGAATGCTGGTTGGTTGCTGATGGACTGTCGGAGGATGGCGGTATCATGCACACTGGCTGGGTATTTGGAGGCGACATTGATGGAGGTTCCACGGTGTTCGGTTGTTGCCTGCACATTGATGTGAGACGTGTGCTTTCTGTTGCGGTTATTGTGTGCTGTGTCACCAGGGGGTACAGGAAGGACATGTGTTCTGTTGATTGCCCCTAACACGTGCGTGCATCCATCTATTGCGTATGGTCCTTGCTTGGTCTCCAGTGGATCCTGTGCATTGTGTTGGACATATAGGGACTGGGGTACCAGGCTGATGGTGATTTCCAGGACAGGTGTGAGGGACTTGGATGTGGCTGGCTGTGAGACTCCTCTGACTCTGGTGGGTGTTGGTTGGTGTTACCAGGGGCCAACAGGTGCAGCACAGCCTACAGCTTTGTGTGGGGTGGGATGTTGGTTGACCGCTGTGTTGGTGCTCTCGGCCTGTTGGTCGATGATGGTCAGGATGCGTGCGATGGTTGTCCTTTTGAGCCTGTAGTGGGCAATGACATTGTCAGGTGTTGGGTCTGTGAGGCTGGTGTGTTTCCTGGGGATCCGCTGTCTTTGTCTGTGCTGCCTCAGTGGTGGTCTGGGGGGTTCCGGGTGTGGTGTTGTTGCGTCTTTTCGCACGGGAACGCCTACTCTGCATCTCATTAGTGATAGTTGCAGGGGTCATCTGTGGCGATGTTTTTTGCGGCTGATATCGCGGGTATACTGGTGCTGTGGGCTGTTAACACCAGCTTGTGTTTGGGGCGATAATTGCAACTTTGGCTGCGATAAGGTGCCGTTAACTCGGCGATAGATCCTTATGAATATGCCCCCTTGTTTTGGCTACTGTGAAAGAACATAATGATTTTGGTGGTGCTAAATTTATTTATACTGCATTTTGTGCATGAATGGGTATGCCTAATGTATTTGCCTTTTCTTGTTCAGGTGAGCTCTGTAGGAAATGGCCATCATTTGTGTGGTGTACCCCCAGAATTTTGCTCTATCTATTTTTGCTGGATGTAGAATTCTTGTCTCTTTACCCCTGCTAACCAGAGGTAAAGTGCCTGTGCTTCTCCTTTCAACATTACAAAATCAGTAGGCGAGGAAAATGCGGGGGTCAGGTGGGAATATGGGTGCGGCCATAGGAGATGACTTAAATCCTGAGCTCTGTCCCTACTCAGACGCGGGAGCTTCAGAATGCCTTGCACTCCCACTTCACACTCCCGCCTTAACTGTCAACCTAACCTGTGGCCCGTGCTGGGTGAGGTTCTCTTAGTGTCTTGCCGGAACCCTGCTCATAGCACACAGCTCTGAGTCATGACCACAGCAACTCCGCCATTCCTGCTGGGCTGCTGCTTCCTGTTAACTTCCTGATTGCTATGTCACAGCAACAAAATAAAATAAAATAATGAATACAGTTTGTAATCACACTCCTTGAAAAAATCCCATTGGGGACAAAACACGTGTTGGATATGTTCATGTAGTTTGTTGGAAGCGTGTGAACATAATAAAGATGAAGAAAATATACCACATGACCTTGGACTTATGAACTGGCTTTTCTATTTTTTTGTCCTAAAATATTATTATTTATCCAAATTGTTGGAGTCTTCATGTATATTGTTTTGTTTAAAATTTCTTTTATTGATTTCAAAGACAGTGGAAATAACGAATGAGCCAGTTTGCTCTATGGTCATCGGGATGCAACCCGGCAGATGCAGTATCATGGCTGGCCAAAGGGAGAACTAAAGTAACCAAGAGGAGAACGCCCACCCCCCGCCCCACCCTCCTCTCTCCAGATGTAAGTCGTGTTTCAGGAGATGGTAACAATAAGATCGGACTAGGGAAGGCCCTTAGAGAGAAATGTGCTAGGCAGCAAAAGTGTTTAAGGCTGGTGGCCTGGGGGGACCCGCAAGTCTCAGGAGACGCAAGTGTTTGGGACAAGTAAGCTCTGTGAAGTCAAACGTTAGTAGCGTGAGGAAAGGTTCCCATAAGTCATGAAAGGAGGCCCCAGGATGGGACAAAAAAAGTGAAATCTAGTCCATTCCCAAGATGCCCCATAGCCTGTGAAGCCATCCCAGCCGAGTTGGAACAGTTTTAGTGCTCCAGTGAGTGAGAATATTCTGGACCACCGCCCCCAGGGCAAGTGCCATCTGTTTACCCCTTCGGGATTTGAGGGGGAAGGTGATAGTGTTAGGAAGGCCCAGGAGGACATACACTGTGAATCGAGGGATCTGTGTGTTAAAGTGGGAGTCCACGTCGTCAAGGATCTGCTGTCAATACGTCCCCAAAGAGGGGCAATCCCACAACAAGTGAGTGACGGTAGCTAACTGGCCACAGGCTCGCCAACATTGTGGGCCTCATGAGGGGTTACCTCTATGAAGTCATGCAGGAGGAGGGTACCAATAGATGGCTACTTTAGTAGCTGTCTCAATGGAAGACATGTTACGGGTGGGGCGACGAGCTCTAAAGTAGATGTCATTCCACTTTTTCTGCGTCAGGGCCCTGCCCTGTTCACCCTCCCAGCGCAATTGGCCTGGGGCCTTCCCGGAGTCCGAGGCGTCTCTAGCAAACTTGTATAAGTCCGAAGTCAGATGTGCATCAGTGTAGCGTGTAAGCAGCCACTTCTCGAACGAAGTAAGGTGTCTCTCTGTGCCCTCCCGTACATCCCCATGTAACACCCAATGACGAACCTGCAAGTAGCGGTAACGCTTCGTTTCTGGAATAGCCTGCTCCCTGCGGAGATCAGTAAAGGAGCGGGGACCAGAGAGATCAAAAAGGTGCTCGATGGAGCGACATGACTCTTTGGTCCAGTGTCAGAAAGTCTCAGAGTCGAGGCCCGGCGTGAAATCAGGGTTATGGACAATTGGCGTGATCGGGGATGGGAAATCGTAAGCCCACGAGGGGCAGCGACCTTATCCCATGCCAGCAGGGTAGGTCTGGTCACCTCAGACAGGTATAGGTTCCGAGGCCTTTCTACACGCGTAAGGAAGGAAACACAACAGAGAGGCTGACCAGCCAGCGACCGATTCATAAATAACCATTTTTACTCGGACTCTGGATGAGACCACTCCACTAGAGCCCTCATCTGGGCTGCCCGCCAATAAGCAAGGAGATCAGGGATCCTGAGGCCCCCCTCAACAGGGTCTCTGTAAGGAAGCTCCCGGTGTAGCTGAGCCCTTTGGTCTCGCCAGATAAAATGTTCTATGTCTTGTTGCAATGAGCGTATGATTCCAGGCGGAGGGACAAGTGTCAATGTGTGGAATAAATAAAGAAGCTGGGGTAAAATCACCATTTTCACGGCGGCTATACGGCCCAGCCAGGAGAGCGAGTGCGGTCTCCACTTACTGAGGAAGGCTCGGACCTGACGCGAGATTGCTGCATAATTTGTCACTCTGGTGGTCTGTATAGTGGCGGAGACGTGGAATCCCAGGTAGGGAATGGAGTTGCGGGCCCATTGGACCGGATACAAACGCTGTAGAAGCCCCAACGTCTCCAGCTGCAAGAAGAGATCTGAAGCCTGAGATTTATGGACATTGATTTTGAACCCCGAGGCTAAGGCAAACCAGTCAAGTTCAGCTAAAAAGGTGGGGAGATATTCCCGGGGGTGTTCCAGCGTGGCTACTTCATTGTCAGCGTATAAGCAGAGTTTATGATCTGACCCCCCAAAGCGCGCCCCCCTGATAGCCGGATCATCTCGCACCCTTTGGGCAATAGGTTCCATATACAGGGCGAACAGAAGCGGCGACAGGGGACAACCCTGTCTCGTTCCCCTGCATATGGAAAAAGCCGATGAAGTCATCCCATTTACCTGTACATTGGCCGTAGGTCTAGCATAGCTACTGAATACCAAGTCGATGAAGCGTCTCGGGTAGCTGAAATGGGCCAGAGTTGCCTTGAGATATGGCCAATATACCCTGTTGAACGCCTTCTCGGCGTCGACAGAACAAATCATGCATTCTGCCGGGAAGCGCTCAGACCTGTCCACCAAAGGCAGGAGCCGCTTGGTATTGTCGGAGCACTGACGTCCAGGAACAAACCCAGATTGATCCGGGTCTATTAGCCAGGGTAGATGACGGGAAAGCCTACACACCAGTATCCCAGTGAAGATCTTTAGGTCCACATTCAGAAGGGATATGGGGCGATAGGAACTCACGTATATTGTTTTAAGACTTCAGGAACATCACTTTGATGCCAGGACTCAATATAACAGAGGCCACCAACAGGGTCTAGTTGAGGTCCAGTTGTAACTGTTGATTCCAAGAAAAACACTTTTTTGAGCCTTTACTTTCCCTTTAGCCAAAAAGGAGGTCAGCCAACAGCCCTTCGGAGTCCAGTTCGGAGTCCTGGGAAAAGTGGGTGCAGGTCCACCCCTTCCGGTCTCCACACAGGTCAAAGACAGCAGCAGTCTTCATCCACTGGTCCAGATGTGTTCTCAAAAACTGAGGGTAAAGTTCCACTTTTTTCCAATTTTCTAAACAGTGGATGGGGTCACCCCTGGATTCTCCTTAACCAATAAGCACAACATTACCAGGGCAAATCATCTCTCTTTTGTGGCACATCCTATTTTCCTTACTGTAAACTCTACCACTGTGACCATTCCTAGTCAAATGATACATGGCAGAGCATTTCTCCTCCTTGTGTAAGCTGATGTCCCAGTGTGCTTTGAAATTAATTGGCCCCTCTTTTCCAGGTCTCATTTTACAATTACCTATGAATGGACAGGCTTTACCCTGGTCCCTTTCATGTTAATGAAGGTCCTGAATCCTTCCCAAACCGCTTTCCTGAAAAAGTGTGAGTCACATACCACACATCTATTTATTTATTTATTTATTTTTGGCAATTTTTAAAGCGCTGCAATTACCCGTAGGTGTCTCGGCGCTAGCAGCTAAAGGCTAACTAACCAGATAATAAACATTGAAACGGTGGATAAAGTGATCTACAGGAATGTCATTGGGAAAACAGCCAAGTCTTTAGCTGCTTTCTGAAGACAATCAAAGATGGACTAATCTTTATGTTAAGGGGAAGGGAGTTCCACAATTTCGCCGCTGCTATGGTGAAACATCTGTCTCCCCAGGTCACTTTTCTTGTTCTGGGAATCTGAAGCATGTGAGCCGTGTTGGAACGCAACGTTCTGGGGGTTGCCAAAGGTTTAAAGGAACTTCTCAGGAATCTAGGTCCCGTGTTATTTATTGCCTTATAGACAATACAGAGGGTCTTGAACTTCGTGCGGCTTCTGACTGGAAGCCAGTGCAGTTGGTCGAGATGTCCAGAGACAGAGCTGTATTTGGGAATGCCCAGTAGAATTCTGGCAGAGGCATTTTGTATTAATTGCAGTTTGGAGATAACCTTTTTTTGAGCATTGAGGAAGAGGGAGTTGCAGTAATCGATGCGAGAAAACACCAGTGTGGATATGAGTGTTTTTCCCATAGCTATGGGAAGGTACGGTAGAAGTTTCTTTATTTTCCTTAAGATGTTAAAGGAAGATGACACTGCCGAATTCGCATGATGATGGAAAAGGAGCTTGTTGTCGAATATCACTCCCAGATTTCTAACTTTACTGACAGGTTGTGGTGGGGTTCCTAATTCCTCAGGCCACCATGAAGGGGACCACACAGGTTGAATATTTCCAAACAGCATAACTTCTGTCTTAGCTGAGTTGAGTTTTAAGCAGTTGGAAGCCATCCAACTGCTAATGGCCCTCATACCATTCTTGAAATTTGCTGCGACCGTGGGTCCATCTTTGTGAATAGACAGCACCAGCTGAGTATCATCAGCGTATGTTGTCAAACTGATGTTATGCTCCTTTATTACCCTCGCTAAGTCCGAAACATAGATATTAAAAAGGGTCGGACTTAGCGAGGAACCCTGAGGGACTCCACAGGGAAGGCTGAAGGTGGGTGAAGTAAAAGTGCCCAACTTGACCGCTTGGCTACGATCCGCCAAGAATGATGCAATGAGGTCCCTAGCTTTATGTTTAATGCCGATGGCCTCGACACGGCCGACCAAAGTTACATGATCGACCGTGTCGAAAGCCGCCGACAAGTCCAGCAGTATTAGGACAGCCTGTCCACCCTTATCCATTGTAGCCCTGATTTCATCTGCCGCCTTGATCAGGGCGGTCTCTGTTCCATGACCTTGCCGGAAACCAAACTGGGTTTCGTCTAGCAAGTCATTAGTATGAATGTAGTCAGAAAGTTGTTTATTCATGACCGATTCAAAGATCTTGGCAGGAAACGGCAGAGATGCAATGGGACGATAACTGGAGGGTAGTGTGGGATCTAGGGAAGGTTTTTTAAGAAGCGGCCTGATAATGGTGTTTTTCCAAATGGTAGGATAGGATCCAGTGACAAACATACTATTGCAGATACGTGCAAGTGGCATAGAAATAATGTCTGGGATGTTGTTGAGTATGGATGGGTGACAGGGATCCAAAGGGGAACCAGATTTGATTGACTGAATTAATTTGTGAATGTCTTGTGGATTCGTGCTGGTAAATTCAGTAAATTCAGTAGAAGCTGTCAGAGTCTCGTGTAACTCAGAGTCAGAGGTGTCGGAGATTATCACTTTAGGGCTGAAATCCTTGAATATGGATGTGACCTTTCCAGAGAAAAAGTCAGCCAGTATGTTACAGAGATTTTGAGACGTTTCCGTCGGGGGGTTAGAAGGTTCAGCAAGATGGTTGACAACTTCAAACAGTTTCTTCATACTACATTGGGCTTGGTTTATTTGGGCAGTATAATAGATGTTTTTCTCCGATACTATGCTCTGCTTATAGCTAAGAAGTGCAGCTTTGTAGGCAGTCTTTGTAGGTCTTCTTCCCAAAAGGACCAATGAATTGTCTCTGCTCTAGGAGCAGTTTTCACACCTAATCAATGGGATCAAACAGGCAGGAGGGGCGGCAGCAGAGAGGCAAATACTAATTAGCAACTGGAGTGCAAGTCAGGAAAATATAACTTCCCAAAATGTGCTGTAGTGAAGTAAATGAGGATCAAGTCCACGTAGGTTCTTGTAAGAATATATATTTATTTAGTAGATGGTACAAGATAGTAGTCAAGGTATCAAGATGTTAAGATGGACGGAAATAAACCCCACCAGGAGCTGTCTCCTAACAGCTCAGCCCCAAGCTCCCAACTGAACTGACAGAGCTAGGAACCCACAATTCTCATGTGTCATTATGGATACCAACATTCCACATGGTGACAGCAGAGGATGAGCAAGAAAGATGAGTAGCAATCACTACATGTGCTTTTTCAGTAGATTCTTAATTGGGTCTTAATTGGGAGGAGGCCCATGAGCCTTGCTTGTAATGTAACATTGTTCCAAATGATAAAAATGGTGTTGTTGATGGTAGGCATGTTAGAGAAGGACCACTCTAGCGATGTTAAACGTTAGCTGTGAAATTAACAGTCATCTGTTTATCTTTCATAAATTGAGACAAGACCCAGGAAAAATCAAAGTTGATTACCAATTTTGCACAGGAGAAGCTTTAATAGTGGGGAAAGTTTCAGTTTGAACTATTTCCAGTTAATGAATAGACTCTGGTTAAAGCCACTGACAAATAAGATGGAATGATTGGTTACATTGTTGAAAGATTTAAGCTCAACACGTCCTGACAGAAACCTCATATCTTGTTCCAAATCTCCTTCCCTGCAGTACCTTCCTTAAAACGTTCCCCTCATTTGGTTACTCTGATTCGCTCATGCAGTGCATCCCAACCTTATTAGAACCACAACCCACTTTTTAGACAGACAAACCTTTGTGACCCACCTAGTTTTAATAGACATGAGGCAGGACATTTTTTAACATAACTAAAGCATTGTGTGGCAGCGCACTGTCATTTACAGACAGCACATTTTCCATTGAAATGGCACAGACATATAATTTTACTGATAAAACTATATGGACACAAATGATAATGTGGGGAAAGCAGGTGAATATTTAACATTTGTGCATCATCAAGTTAAGTGTATTTTTTGCATTGTCTTGATCCTAATACAATCTTTGCTTCCATCACAGTTAAGAATTACAAAAAAGGTGCTTCATTTTTACTTTCCTATCTGCTAAATTTGTGCTGCTTATTTACAGGTATTTACAGTTTGTTGAATGTTTCAAAAATGGCACCTTACCACTTTTCCTTTCACACTCTCTGACGTAATTCACTTACTTTTGTTTCTGACTGCAAGGTGAGTGGAGTTTGTAAACACCAAACCTTAAGTTAAGAAAATAAGCAACAATTTGTCAGAAGACTGACATTTGACTTCCATCTTTGAAATGCAGCAAATGTGACAAGATAAATACAGAATTTAAAGACATCTTAATTTATTCTTTGGGTTTTCACCTCAGATGTGAACTTAATAGATGTGTCCTCATACATTTTAGAAGAAAGGGGATTGCCAGTTGCGAATTTCTTGCATTCAGTATCACTTCAATTGATACGGGTAAATTAATCAGAAAATTCTTCCAGGAAAATATCAGTTTGTTTTCAAATATTTGTAGGGCAATGGTAGCCTCAAAGAGCACCAGAGTGCTTTACAGATAATACTGAAGATGGCAGTAGACATTGCATTGTTTATATGGTGGATCTTACATTCCATATGAATTACCAATTTCAGGCACAAGGAGATAAAGTGAATCGCCCAGAATCACATGATAGCAGAGCAGATGAGCCAGAAGATAGCATCTGACCTATTTTGCCTTACCGAGCTGTCCAGCAGTAGGCATGGACGTCAATCTGCCAAAATGCCAGGGGCTTCAAAATTACATAACTTGCCATTTGACCTTTACTTTTACTCACATACATGCTTACACATACACACACATTTACACACACACACACACACACACACACGCACACACACACACACACACACACACACACACTCCCTCTCACATAAACAGACTCTCACCCGCAAGCATGCAAACACCATGCATTTAAAATGATTTTTACTTACCTCAGCTGCAAGTGAGGGTCATAGTCCAGCTAACTGCACTCCATTCTTTATTACACTAATAGTAAAGAATATTTCATTCTCTATTAGTGTAATAAAACATAGACAGGAAGCAAGGAAAGTGGAGCCTCAATCGATGTCCATATGGACAAGCTGCCACTGTCCCCCTGGTACTAATTTTGCCACCTCTGAGACCAGGGGGGGGGGGGGTCGCAAAGGCAGAGCCAGGGGTCATAAGGGGCAATCCAGGATTTGCAGCTGCGACCCCTATGACATCCATAGCAGTAGGAGCAGCATGGTCTTTTAGATAAAATACAATTAGAATTTAATACTCCAGTCTCATTAAGCTCGCATATATCAGAAATGGATTTTTGAAGCAAAAACCACGTCCTTTAATTTTCTTATATTTGAATTTATTATAGCTTATCTAAGAAAAGCAGGAAATGTAGCTCATCACAAATTGCGCGGTTAGTTTTGCTAAATTCTGATTTTCAAATAGGGTTTTTATGCCGTCGACAACCAATCTCTCTGAAAGCCATGGATCAAATTAGCATTCTTTGCATTTCTCCGTGAAGCGAATTTGCATTTCTGTCTGAAAAGGGGATAGCCTGACCTTCTGTTGTGAACTGTAGGAAACTGTAGGGAACAGCTCAGACTGTCAAGTTTTCACAAGTACAAAGGCCAAACCAAAGGCAACTGTCAATTGTCCCAACAGAACTGTAATTGCAGGAAAAGAGTGAAAATGTCCCAAATACCACCAGAGGGTTTGCAGTAAATTGGCATTTTTTCTCAATGGGAATCTAAATGCTGAAAAGGAAAAGTACTAAGACCAAATATTGCTCAACCGTCAATGATTACAGAATATGCGACAGAAAAAAAGAACAGTGCCATCGCACCTTTTAAATATGTTCTTTATACTAACTAAATTGTACCTTTGCTGTGCTGATTAATTTGAACAATGTCTGGAAAACCTGCACACTCTATAACATTATCTGCGCCTGGAAGCCATCTACTAAGTGTGCGCTTGTTTGTGTGTGGGGAGGGACACCCGCTTTGCGCTAGGATAGCCACGTGAGTGATGGCACACTTTACAAAGAAAACACAAGGAGATAATGGACGGAGCACTGAAACTTTTCAGACACTTTTTGTTTCCGGTTCAGGGAAGACCTGGCTTGGCAGTGCGGACTGGACTGTTGCCATGAGGCACAGGGTCAAGACTGATTTGCACAGAGCTGGGTCTAAACTGAGGTGGCGAAGTGAGCTAAAGAATGATGATGGATTCAACCCAGATCTGTGACTGGGGGTGAGTGTCTGAAAAGTTTCAGCGCTCCGTCCATCATCTCCTTGTGTACACTTTACAAAGACACATAACACAGCATATCATAACATAGCATTACATTGAAGCAATGACAATTTTCTAAAGTTTTTATATAGAGCACATCCTCTTTTTTAAATGGTTCTCGGGTCTAAGGCCCCAGGGCACTGACAAGTTGCTGGGCACCACTTGTGACAACTGGGGTCTTTTGTCTTGGGTGTCCTGGGGCCTCCGTATTGCTAACCCTTTTAGAGATAACACATGACTTCTTTTTACCACTTTGCTCTTTGGGCAAAGTTATGAAGACTTTCCACCGCTGTCCCATTGCAAAGTCTTGAAAGAGTATTTACCTTCCACCGAAAAACCTTCTCGGCCCTGGAAAAGGTATATTATTTTCAATGGAAATTGCTCTTTACACTGCTTTGCCGCACTGTATATCAATGGGGCATCATATAGGTGGTATTTAGGTGTTCCAGCAGAATTACCTATGTTTATTGTCGCAAAGCCTTGTCTATTAAATTTGTCAGACTGGATTTTGCATCAAAAGATAATGCCTCTTTGGAGCAGGAGCAAAGTTAGAATTTTCTTTTTTTTCTATTAATAGTACAAAGATTACATATGTGCTGTACTGTACCACACAGATCAAATGTCTGACATGTTGGAAAACTTGTCTAAGCATAAGATTTTGGTGCCGATTCCGATCCGTTAAAAGTAATTTGCGTATGACCCGTATCCGTATTTTTTTACGTACGGGTCGTACAAGTACCGTACAAACGGCCAAGTACGCAGACGCGAGGAGTGTTCCTGTATTCGGGAACGTTGCCTGAGTAAATAGTCTCCGTACTTCAGAGACTTGGATGAATAAGTCTGACTAAGGCTGCAATAATTAATATCGCTAATGGTCACGAAGAGTGTTCATAGAAAGAAGGTGAATGTGGATGACTGAAAGAGATCATTAGGAAGGAGCTACGGCCATTATTGCTGTTAAAGTGCACTAAGGAGACAGTTACACAAGATTAAGCCCTGAGGAAGTCGCATGGGTTATTCCCTATCGACGAAACGCGTTGGGAGTGGAAGAATGTTATGAATAAAGAAGTTTGGAGATACTAATGAAAATAAAAGAAGAAGAGAAGCCCACATTAATGTGTTTCTAGTTTTGTGACTGTAACAGGAAACGTGGATGGTTAATTTGCGAGTGCTTCAACAAGAGAAAATAAACGGCCAAGTACGATTCGTCCGTGAAAAATAACTACGAATAGTGTCGGGAAAAGTGTACGAGAGTGCGTCGGAAAGTGTCCACATCCGAATATCGTCGGGAAAAGTGTACGAAAGTGAGCCGGACAGTTTCACGTACAAATCGTAAAACACAAGTCCGAGCGCGCACGTACGATCCCGACCGTCCGTCCGAATACACAATCGCACGTAAAAAGGCCCGTACGGAGCCAACGCAGTAGCACATATGTACCCGGGTAAACTCATGCCTGTGTACGAGCCGTACAGCCCCCCCACCCCCAAATATGTCAGCACCGTACACCACCCTGTCCGCACTGCACCCCAGGCCCGCAACTGTACGCGCCGTACCCCCCATGTACGCGCAGCACCCCCTCATGTACGTGCCGTACCACCGCATGTACGCGCCGTTCCCCAGGGCCGCACCTGTACGCACCGTACCCCCACCGCATGTACGCACTGTACCCCCAGCCCCCCCACCGCATGTACGCACCGTACCCCAGCACCGCATGTACGCACTGTACTCCCAGCCCCCCACCGCATGTATGCACCGTACCCCAGCACCGCATATACGCACTGTACCCCCAGCCCCCCCACCGCATGTACGCTCCGTACCCCAGTACTGCATGTACGCACTGTACCCCCAGCCCCCCCACCGCATGTACGCACCGTACCCCAGCACTGCATGTATGCACTGTACCCCCAGCCCCCCAATGCATGTATGCACCGTACCCCAGCACCGCATGTATGCGCCGCACACCAACACCGTACCCCAACACCCTCACCCAGCATCGCGTATGTACGGATCGTACCTACGCGAAGAAGACTCATACAGAACCAGGACACTGTAAAACAGCACAAGGAGGGTCAAATCGACTCGCACACCAACACAAAACACGTCTACACGACAAACTACATCTCAATGACTGACCTGCCACATCCAAACAGGCCAACAGAGGCCCCAAACACAACCACCTCTTATAACACACCCACCAAAATTCAAGCACAGCCACACCCAAAAATTGACCAATAAAAAGGGCCCACACACACAAACCATGAGCCTTTGCAACAGACCTACTGCTGACAGAGCCCACACACAAACAACCCCACATAACTCATACCTTCGCTACACCTTCACACACACACCTTCACACAACCACCTCCACAAACATCCCCCTCTTCACATTCACACACACACACACTCACATTCACACACACACACACACACACAACCATCCACACCCAGACCCCACACCATGCCCACAGACAAGAATCCAAAGTTCACAACGGCTGAGCTGGACCTCCTTGTCAACGAAGTCGAGCCACAGCTGTTTGGAACATTGGTCAGACAGACCAGCATAGCTGAAAAATCTGCCATGTGGCAGAGGATTGTCGATAAGGTGAATGCTGTTGCGCCCATCCGAAGGACCAGGCATGAATGCCAAGCCAGGTAGTACGATCTGCGCAGGGCGGTCAAGAGGAAAATGAATGAAGAATATGCCCAGACCAACATCACTGGAGGTGGGCCGCCCCGCAGACCCGTACACTACCATCCCTGGGAGGAGAAGGTGATGGCCATGCTACCGCCGGTGGGAGTACACGGAGTCAAAGGAGTCGCAGAGCCTGGTGAGTACACAAACAACTCACGTAACATGGGGGGAATGGCATCCACACCCCAACCACAACAAATGCACGCACCTACCCCCAAGCACTCACCGCACACAACCACACTTAAAAACCACGCCCATGCCACTAACGTCACCATGCACCCTTCACAAATCAAGGCAAGGCCATGTCCAAGGCTACAACAACCACAAACACAAGACTGGATGTCCGGGAGGCTGGGAGGGTGGGCCCCACACAACACATTGTGAAAATGAGACGCACACAACAATGTCCTCAGCCCATATGGCATAGGTACATACCCATGCACAATGCACAGGGACTGGCTAACCACTGACAAGGCAGCTGACACTGGGCCCTGCTGTATGCAGCACAAGGCCCTCCTGGGACCACTGTACACCCAAACACCAACTCCACAAGCACAGGCATCTAGCACAGGAACTCACACTCACTGTCATGCCAGCATGCACCATGAGGGGACACACACATCACCTGGGAGACCCAATGACAACTCACACTACACACAACACCACGCCCGGTCACACCCCCCCTAACAGAAGCACACACCCCCGGGGCAGGCAACAGATACACACACTCCCACAATGGACATGTGACACAACAAGACCAATCCAGAGCCAAGTAAGCATCAGAGCCAACTATCTACAGGTCACACACTCAGTAGAAAATCCCATTCTGTCCCCCGCAACATACCCATCCCCAAGTGGACACTGAGAGGAATGCTATGGACATCCAACTACCTGGGGGAACTGTGTCAACTTGAATATGTATGAAACATGGATGTGGCATGAAACAGCATTAACATTGTCTCCCTCTCACACACAGGGCAACGTCGACGATCTCCCCCCAACACTGGGGGGGAAGAATCACAGTCCCAGGCACCGCGTGAAGACGATCCCACCGGCAGCGACGACTCTCACCACTCCGTGGATGACCCCGACCAACCTGGCCCCTCTGGTGTCCAAGCCCCTGCAGCACCTGCGTCAGGTACATCTGTGCCAACCCCCACCCCCATTCCTGCCACATCCCAGGAGACACCCAGGAGCCCTGCTCGCACTGAACAACACAGCCAGTCTGACCAGGAGGGACAAGGTTCTGCGGGCACCCAGGAGGAGGCAGACAACCCTGCAAATGCCATCCCTCAGGGGTCCCGTAGATCCGATGTGCCCACAACGGCAGGCCAGGCTCATGTGGGCAGGGGTGGTGGGAGTGGAGGCAGGCAGAGGCGCGAACCTGACCAGCCAGCTCAGGACACCGGTATGTCACACATACGCAACATCCTGGACTCATACCGGCGTGACACCAGAGGCATGGACCAGGTCGTGTCCAGACTTTCCGGGATGCAGGGGACCCTCGATGAGATAAAGAACCTGCAGTTCGAGCATCATGCCAGTCATCAACAACACCAAGGACGGATGGAGGTAAGACTGGCTGAGCTCCTGGCGGTGCACAGGGACGTGAGCCAATCACTCCGTCAGATCGCCCAAAGTCTGGCAAACCCTCCCTGTGCCACCAGGCGTAGACCAGCACCAGACACAGGGAGGGAGGAGGAGGAGGATTCATCTGACGGAGCGTCCCCAGCATCGTCAAGGCCTGCATCTGAGGGTCCCCGGAGGAAGGTAGGTCGTCCACGGAAAAGACCGTGAGAGTCAGCGGACCATCCCCATCTCCCAGGTCACCTGGCCTGGCACCTGGCCCTCTGGCGCAACAGCAGCACCTCATCCAATCACATTCTCTGCCACATGGACTTGCTGGTCACAGTCTGACCAATGATGACCAACACTGTGGTCTGGACTCTGATGACTCCAACTGACAAGGATGCCATCTCCCCCTGTGAACTTTGGATTCTATTCCCCCAGTAGAGCACCTTAGCACATCTACCAAAAGACTCACCCCACCAAAAATAAATTCATATTGTTCTGCACATGAGATGTTGCTGTCATTTTGCATTATTCAACGACATATGTGTGTGGAAAAGTCTAACTATGCCTGAGTGTTGAACTAACTCCAGCCATCCATACCCTGGGATCAGAGTCTGGTACAGGACACACATGGGTCACAAGTAACCCTGGGCGCGACACTACGCTTCGCCCACGTAGTGTACGTAGCGCTGCCTGCTTCGCAGTTTTCGAAGTAGGCGAAGCAGGCAGCGCCTACGTACACTACGTGGGCGAAGCGTAGCTGCCTGCCGCCCACCACCCGCCTCCCGCCCGCCGTACTTTTAAAAGGTAAAATAAATTTGTAATAAAGCAAATTAGGCACTTACCTGACGCGCGGCGTCTCCCGGGGCTCCCTCTTCCTGTTTTTCAATTTTCCTGACAAATGCGCATGCGCGGACGCCCGCGCATGCGCATTTCTCGCAAGAAATGCGCATGCGCGGGCGTCCGCGCATGCGCATTTGTCAGGAAAATTGAAAAACAGGAAGAGGGAGCCCCGGGAGACGCCGCGCGTCAGGTAAGTGCCTATAATTTGCTTTATTACAAATTCATTTTATCTTTTAAAAGTAGGGTGGGTGGGTGGCGGGTGGCGCGTAGTGGGGCTACGCGAAGCGTGTAGTGTGCGTAGATTCGGGCTCACTACGTGCTGCTTCACGTAGCCCCACTGCGCCCACTACGCCCACCCTTAGTCACAAGGTATCATTCAATGTAGGCATGGAGCACAACACTCACCTGTGATGGCCTCTGGCTGCTGAGGGGGGGCTTGCTAAACTGTGCGGACAGACCTATTTGGGAGATCATCATCAAGGCGTAGAGGTCATGGCCCATGTGGAGGTACCCGGGGAGGGAGTCCCAGGTATGAGTGGCCAGGTGGGAGAACAATGTCCTGTATGTTGGAGTACGGTGGATGTGAAGAACGGTGGCCAGGGCAAGGTTGGATGCAGGGAATCGGACCAACGGGTTCTAGGATGACAGACGTACAAGGTTGGTGTGGGGTCGGGTTTGTGGACTGCCTCCTGAGTGTGGGTGGGGAGTGTGGAGGTCATCCTGCAGCAGACAGTGATCCATTGCAGCTATCTATGGTGGACGGTGAGGTGGCTGGGGCGCAGGGTGTAGAAGCTGAGGTGTGCAGATGCCCCCTGAAAGTGGACCAGTTTCCTTGGAGTTTGGATGTACTTGCTCTGTAGAGGGCAGGGCAGTATATGAGACGGATGTTGTCATGGACCTGGGGGATGGTCTGTCGAAACTTGGAGTGGATCTATCTGTGGATCATGTGCATAATGCAGAGGGCGTTGCAGCATGAGGTCCAGATGCTGTGGACTAGCATGGCATATGTGAGCGAGCCAAACATGATGCACACCATCTTGTGTGTGTGGCCACTGGGTGCTTGTGCAGGGCCCGCAGCAGCAGGCGCCATCTCCCTGCAAAATGCCCCATTTGGCACACAAAGACTAGGATGTCAGAAGGACAACTGCAACAGGCGCGTGTGTAAAGTAAGGAGTGTCCAGTGTCACATGGCACACCCACAGACAATGCATGCACAATCACCAAAGAGCCATTACACCGGATCAGGAAACTGAAGGGCGACCTGCGTACAGGAGACATACCCTCAGCAGCTGTTGATGTCCGATTGTGTGGTCGACCTTGCTAAAAAACATACACGACCATGTACTTCATGCCCAATAGGGAGCCTAATCCATGAGCAACTGCATGCATGTCGCTAAACTACACATGGACTCCTATGCATTATCTACAGCAAGTATGCCAGAGATGCCGCATGCCAAGTGGCAAGAGACCTGCATTGACAGAGATGAGGCACCTTGGAGTGTGACGAACACCTTTACTACTCAGCCTCACACTAATGGAATTGCATCCATTGGAACAGAATCACAGGTCATTCGGCTGACCATGTGTGACCTACACTGGACAACCCCTTCAACACACAGATGTGGTAAATCCTACTGAGCTGGCACACAAGTGAAGGGGTTGAGCCTCACACCCCTTGCTGCAGATGGAGAGTCTACAATTCCCCATTGAGCCTCATATGGGGATGTCCCACACCATGTCCACCATTAGCATCCTGTATGTTCCTGAGGGACGTTATACACACATTGATGCCTTCATCAGAATCCACAATCCATGACAGATGACTGTCAGGAAGGGTGACTATCAATTCATGGGAGCCATGCAACACGTCATGTGGCCCATGGTGAGTCGACATGTATGCATGGTAACGCAACATGCACAGGAGCAGTCCCCACATATCACAAACACGTACCACCCACAAAACGCCTTGCTGCAGTCCTTACCCAAAATGACTTTTCACCATGTCTGTGCATGTAACACTGATCCAGCACACGTTGCAATACTCATGAGGAATAGCAGGAGGGCAATGATGACATGAGCAGACGACAGCCGCAGGAACCTGGGGAGGACAGACACAAAACAAGTCAGCAAAGAGCTAGTAATCCGCAGATATGTACATGTACTCTACAGGATTGATGTTGTCACCATGCTAATAATGAATTTAGTGTTCCTGCAAAACTTTGGGGAATGACATCATCACTTGAATGACACATCAGAACACACCTCCAAGTCACTTAGCACACAGTCAGCTCGACACACACATTTCAACACATGCCACACAAGGCTCTAAGCGTGCACACTCAGACACAGGGACTCACCATCATGAGAAGAAGTTGCGGATAAGCTGACTCCGTATGTCCTCATCCTCATCCTCATCCTCAATTGCCCCGTGCCCAAGCCCTTCATCCTCCACGGGTGGATGATCTTGCTCATCTGGATCCAGGATGAGTGGCACGGCCTTCTCCACTGCCATGTTGTGCAGCATGCAGCACACAAGGAAGATTTTGCAGACCTTCACCGGGGCATATGGGAGTGCACCGCCAGTCTTGTGGAGGCACCGGAATCTGCTCTTCAGGAGGCCAAACGTCCTCTCAATCACGTGCCTCGTCTGCCCATGGGTGTCGTTGTACCGGTGTTCTGCGGCTGTTCTGGGGTTGCGGAGAGGCGTCATCAGCCATGGCATGTTGGGATTGCGAGCGTCCCCTACATGGAAACATCATGGACAGAAGTGGGTCAGGAGAAGCAGTAATATATTAAGATACCGCTAAAAACAGGACTAACAGAGTATACCCACCAACAAGACATGCACGTTCGTTGTGCAGCTGCAGCATCATTTCAGGCACCCTGCTAACCCTCATGATGTAGGCATCGAGTGCTGATCCTGGAAAACGGGCACAGACATGGGATATCATCATGTTAGCAAGACATACCACAAGGGCATTGATGGAGTGGTAATATTTGCGGTTACGAAAGGCTTCCTCCTGTGCCTGTGGTGGTACCAAAGCCACATGTGTCCCATCAATGGCCCCAATGACATGGGGCATCCTTCCCAGGGCATAGAACTCACCCTTGACACCTGTCAACTGCTCACGAGTTGGAAAATGTATAATTTCATCCAGGTGTACCAACATGGCCTCTAACACATCATGCAGGACACGGCTGAACATGGTCTGGGACATGCCACCTACATCAGCTATGGTCAATTGAAACGTACCTGTGGCAAAGAAATGTAGGGCTGCCATCACCTTCATCTTGGCTGTCAGTGCAGTAGGATACCTGTGTAGCAGTTGGAGGTGTGGTGCCAGCCTTGTGGTCAAGTTGTCAATCAACGGTTGGGAGAAGCGGTAGCGGCGTATACAGTCACGTTCCCTCATGGCAGCCAAGTCTGGCATTGGTCGGGGGAGAGGCGGTGCCCTGCAAAAATTTGGAAGGAATAACGAAGATTGAGTACAGCACTACACCACTGTCAATGAACTGAGCACATGTTCAACAGCTAATACACATATGCTACATACAGAGTCTGTTCTGTGCAATGCATACCAGCCAGGTGACACCCCTGCCAAGAGTCAGCTACACACGTGGGTGCTCAAGGTCAACATGACATGCCATGGAACTAGCTGTCGGCCAGTGTAAGTGAACAGGCAGGCGCATTACAGGAGTGACACACATCCACATATGTGCATAAGAAGGATGTTTTATCATACAGACAGGTTGCGGAACACTAGAGGCACAGGTCACATGTCCTTGAAATAGGACAGTCCACACACCTTGCCATGAAGGGGTACATGTCAGGACTGATCACACATACATTGAGACTACGCAGATATGTCCTTGTCTCGCAAGTCCATGTGCGATGCATACATACGCCCGTTACGTCTGATTCCACATGTGGCCTGGTGTGCGTAATAGTGTTCCATGCCCATCGACATGCAGACACATGTTGGATGCAGCAACTGCAGATGCATGTCACGGAACAACTACAGCAAGCTCATGGGAACACATGACACACACATGACATAGTCACATCGTGCAACGCCGGTAGTTACATGTCAGGTGTCATTATCCGTGTCCCTGGCATCAGGGGACAGTTGCGGGTGTAGGTGACTGTGCCATGCCAGTGATGCAGTGCTCGACTGTCCCCAGAGAGTAGCTCCTCTGTATAAATTGATATCAAGTAATTTGCTGTTGTGTCATGCTCCCCATTGTTTCCCAGTGGCATGGTGGGTAAACCAACTGTGTGGTGCAGGGCCTACATATGTTTGTAGTATTGTAGATGTTACTCATGTTGCTGTTCATGCTAATCGCTGTGTCCTATGTAGTTTGGACTCATGTGTCATATGTATACAGGTGTCTCTCCACCTTGCCCACAGCATCGTCGGGGGAAACCGAGGGAGACACTGGAACGGACATGGGGGAGGGATCCAGCACTGGGGCCTCCAGTGCTGGGGAGTCTGGCGCAGCAAGTGGCACGGAGGCCGAGGGGAGTCAGGCAGAGGACCTGTCCAGTCCCAACACCGACTATGACGCTGCTGGGTCCGAGGCAGAGCTCCCAGAGGGGACGGAGACTGCTCCCAGAGCTGGAAGCAGAACTCCATCTCTCGCCACACCCTCCATTCCCATCACCGCCCTCCCACTTGCTCGGGTCCCTTGTGTCCGTGCTAGGCGACAACAGGTGCGTGAGAGACTGCAAGGAGGTGTATTTAAAAGGTGAAGGGTGCACTTCCACTCCGGATCATTCAGTGGTGTGTAGGCACATTCAATTGCATGGTGCTTGTCATATGAACACTCATGATTTAGCTTGTATTCTGAAATGGATTTGTGTGCCAGTTATGACCCCGTCTTGTACGCTGCTTGCTAACGGTAATTATGTGCTATTCAATGATGAAGCTTGCTGTGGGATGCTTCCGGGAATTCCTCACATCATGACTGTATCACTACGAGTGGTTTTCTGTAATTACGTCCTTTTCCCACCCCCGCATGGCCGGCTCGATGTATCCATCTGGCCTTCCATTCCAACCTTGAAAGCAGAGTTCAACAAGATGAGCTGAATAAGGGCTCTATTGTCTCAAAAACAAGTCGTGTTGACTTCATCCTGAGAAACATTTGTCCTTCACGTAGCTAACACGTGCACAGAGGTGCAAGCGCTTTTGAACACTGATCTCCCCTTACATTTTGGGACTCGGATTCAGACTATCTTTCATGCCTCGTCAACAAGTGGCCTGGATGTGTTTTTTCTACATTGTGGGCTCCGGCCTCGTGACCTCCTTCCAAACTCTGTTTGGTGTGATCCCCGCATTTCATCATTCGATTTTTTCTAGCGTCTTCGGAGGTCTCCCTTTGCTTCTCGCCCTCGTAGCTGGGGTGCTATTATTGATTTGCATACTACGGTGTGGCTTCACAACTTGCGTTACAAGACAGCATGCACCGGCTGCTCCATCTTCGGAAACAGATGCTTGAATTCTACGGCACTCTGCCGCTGGTGACCTTAAGCAGTGCCTATGGATTGTCCTTCTGGTTTCCCTTCTTTACCTGCGTGCAACCTGTCTTTCATTGCCTAGATTGTCCATTCGAATGGGCTCTGGATTTGTGCCTGTCTAACTCGGTGTGCCCTGACCCGGATTATGATCGACTGATGAGCCCCTTAGTGGCTCATGAGTTGGACTGTTCTGGCGTCAGGATTATGGCCTGTGCTGCAGCACATGGAGTCCTAGGGAATTGGGACATCGGAACGGCTGCAACTGAATTCTAATCCAGAAGTTATCTTGATGTCCCCACCTGTTGTCCACAAATGGTGCTGGATGCCCCGATTGTTGAGGAACACGTGTGTTCTTTCCCCCTGCTGAACTGGATGGCAGATAATTTTGCGGAACGTTCAAATGTTTCCTCTTGGAAGCTGTTGCAACTTATTGTGCTTATACCTTGATGGATTGACTTTAGCCCTGCTCATTTCATGGTGCATCCATCGATGTATTTTTTGCCCTTTTACATGGTTAATTTCCCTGCAACATCGTTCATTATTGAAATTTCTCTTCCTGACTTTTTCGCTTCCCTTCTATGGACTTGCAGTTCATGCCCTTGGTTCCGGTCTATCAAACTTGAACTCTGCGTTCTGGAATTTGCGCCCCTAGTGGTTAGTGGTATGAACAAGGGGGGTTGTAGTGATGATTCCTATCTCCCTATGTACAATGCTAAGTTGCCACCACCGCGTTAGTTGTTAGTAAGCCATCTTGCCAATTTTGCTGCTTTTGCACGCGACACTGTAGTTGCATGTTATTAATTGAAAAATGCCTACTCGAGTTTGCTTCACATGAGAACTGTCTGTTGTTTGACATCCTTCACAGTGAGCAGCGAGCTTGTACTGTACATTGTGTACACAAACAGTCTGGGTGACTAGACGGTGCATGTTGTTGTGTGCAGGTTGATCGTCCCACGATTTAGCCATTACATGCACGCAGCTGCAGATACCTGATAGATGAGTGCTTGCCATTTTGCAGGGCAGCACGTTTTAGTTTCATTGTGATGGAGAACTTCCGCAGAAGACGAGACTAGATGATCCTGTGATGTGATTCCACTGAGCTGATCTGTACGGTGGGGGGGTCCCCCATTCAAGCCTAGGGACCTTCTATTAGTCGAATGATACTACTATTGGTTTACTGGCGACAGGAAGGTTGCTGTTTCCACTGTCATTTTCTTATGATTGCTCCTTTCATTGTCTATGATATTGCAACAATGCTGGTGCTTCTGAACTTAACCATTTGTCTGCTTATGTTAGCCACAGTACTGCATCTGCGGACGCGAGGTTCATTGAATGAACTCTTTCAACTTTACCGTGTCTTTGTCTATTCTGTTGTGGACTTATCTGAGAATGATGACGAACAGGTATGTCTGATTCCCACCATTGCTGAGAATGTTGTCAGTCGCTTGTGCTGGGTTGTCTATACATTGGGACCGCCGAGCTCAACCTCGGCTAACGAATGGGACACTGAGCTAGTCGGATAAGGGGTTCTGGGTTCTGAGGGGAGTTTGTGGTACACCAAACATGTCTCCTTCGTGCTAGGCACCGCACCCCCTGCCCCTGTCTCCCCTGCTGCCGTCAATGCAGAGTCTGTGGACATTCAGCGCCAGTTGCAGGTTGGTCAGTCATCGCTGCTGCGTGTCCTCCATGACCACACCAGACTGGTGACACGGATGGTGTCGTACATGGAGGGCATGTCATCAGCGATGTCTGACCAACGGATGTTGCTGCGGTCCATGGACTCGTCACTGATGGCAGCAGTGGGTCTCCTGCAGCGCTCCGTCCCCCCCCTACCCCGGCACCATCCGCACTTCCCACTCCCATGCCTGTACCATACACACTCAGACGTCCCCATGCACGCACCCCACCAGAAACAGGCAGCACACCACCAGGGAAGGCCAAGCGCACACCTCCTGTCACGCACACACAGGGGGGAGAAGGCACAGCCGCTGGGTCGGGGGGCAAACAGCAGCCACGCTGTCACAGTAGGAGTCCGCAGTCCTCACGACCCACTACCTCCAAAACCACTCCCCTTGGCTCTCCTGCCCAACAGTCGGACAGTGAGTCCTTCATGGCCAGTCTGTCCCTCAGCCCCACTGTGACACCACCCCGCAAGCGTTTGGGGGATTCCCCGGGCAGGGTAGTTGAGTCCTTCCCCTGTCCACAACCTCCCCCAGTTGCACTGCGACCCATCCCTCCGACCCCCCCACCCCTCCTTGGGGCCTGTGGTTCCTTCGGGTGCAGGGGAGACACTGGAAGAGCTTGCGGCCGGGTGCAGCATCATACTGACCTCCTCCTTTGGCGCTGCCCCACCCCCTGTGGTGGATTCGTCCGTCCCTGCACCCACGACACCTACCCGTGCCCCTCCTGGCCCTGAGGTGCCTGGTTCTTCCCCCCAACATGACGCCCCCCCTTCTGTGGATGATATGGTACAGTGAACTGTGGAGGCAAGCTAGGGGAGACGTGTCCCAACGTGTCCTCCCCCAGGACTTCGCATCTGGCGTGGCCTATGGGCTTGGTGTATGGTGTACTGTAGCTAATTTTCTTCGAAATGCTGAATGTGGTTTTTTGTTTTTCGTTTGCACACTTTTGCTTTTCTGGTATTGCTGTTGGTGGTGCTGCTCCCTGAGTTGGGGTGGTGGTAATGTGTTGGGTGTCTGGGACATGTTGTAGTGTGCTACTCATGGAGTGGACCCTGGTATCTGCATGCCGTCACAAGGTGTCTGCATATATTCCCCAATTGTGCCATTATTGACAATAGGATTTGCCAAGAGTTAGAAGCCACACTGGCCCTCGAGTTTGGGGACTTATCGAGTTGTGGATTCAGCACGACGTTAAAATCGCCACACCAAATAATAGGGTCATTTACATTTAGCAAGTGGTTTCGAATAAGGTCTAGATACGAGGGATCATCTTGGTTTGGGCCATAATAAGTGATCAATGAGTATATACCTCCACCTAATGAGGCTCTTAACATAAGCCATCTACCACTGTGATCCTCCTTATGCTCTAATATTTTAACATTGACATTCTTTTTAAAAATACAGACAATCCCTCTTATATTTGCTGATTGGTCTGTGGCAACAAAATTATCAATCCATTTCTGATTTTTTAAAATATCCGTGATCTCAGTTTTGAGAAGATGTGTCTCCTGTAAGGCAATGACTTGTGCGGGAGAGTCCCTTAAGTATTGTATGATACGGTCTCTTCTAACCTTCCCGCGCAGGCCATTGACATTCCAGGATAAGAAATGTAGTGAGCTCATATCAGACCTTTCGCCCCCTGTGACCACCCCAACTCGCTGGCCAAACCTACATCACAAATCCCTGCCTCAGAAGAAAGAATGGTCTGAAAGTAAAGTGATGACACCTCCCCCTCGCCTACCCAATAAGAACAGCCAAAGAAAGTTGGCTTTTGAGGACCGTTTTTACTTTTTTCCCATTTCCCCCTTACACCCAGTGCCCCCATCCCTCTGTCCCCTCCCTCACCACCCCTAGAGAACCCCTCCCAGCTTGGACTGGCAAGCTGTGTAGCCAGTTTTGACGTCCTCGGTCCGTCCTCGCCCCCCCTCACACACCCTTACACGCCCGACGAAACTAAAACTGCTTGTCGGAGAAATGAAGAATTAAAAAGTAAAATGTTGGAAAAAGTGGAAAGAAACTACTCTTAACTTGTAACTTATATCTTTTAGCTTTGCTGTAATGTACATAATG
This sequence comes from Triturus cristatus, assembly GCF_964204655.1. Classification (NCBI taxonomy): domain Eukaryota; kingdom Metazoa; phylum Chordata; class Amphibia; order Caudata; family Salamandridae; genus Triturus; species Triturus cristatus. The sequence goes on from NC_140593.1 coordinate 261,867,452, forward strand.
TGTGTTTTTTTTGTGTTTTTTTTTTCTTTCCTACTCCTTTTTCTTCTCCCCTACAAATAGTGTAGAAAAGCTAGATTAGTGTATATATATATTTTTTTATTCTTTTTTTTTTCCCCTCCTTTCACCTTCCCCTCGTTTTCCTCTCCCTCCTTTCCCTTCTTTCCCTGCTTTCCCCTCTCCTTTCTTTCCCTTAGCCCTAGGGCCAGATATGAATAATTGTTGAATAATCCAGCATCCGATATATATCTGATATATATCTGAGAAAAAAAAAAAGGAAGCGACCAACTAAGGACCGCCCATGGAGGCCTTAATAGAGTCCAGTAATTGATCCGCGTCTTCTGGCGATCTATGTTATGCATTTTATTATTATACATAATCCGAAGAAACGCAGGGAACCTCATTTGCACCGTTGCACCTAATGTTCTGAATTTGTCCATCCTTTGGCCGAGTTCCCACTGTCGCTCCAAGGTAGATTTGGAGAGGTCGGACCGAACTTCATAAGAGAAATCTGGGCCCTGTAATGATTTAACTTTCAATGCCAAGTTTAAAATCGTTTCTTTGAGGGTATATGTATTGAAGTTAATCAAAATTTTCCTAGGTTTAGTTCTGCCGGGGTTTAACCGAAAAGGGTCTCTATGTATCCGCTGAATATCTTTCATCAAAGCCTCAGGTGTCTCGTCTAGTTTTAAAGAGTCTTTTAACAAGGACACAACAAAAGATTTAAGGTCCCCTCCTTCTTTACCCTCCGGCACCTTGAGGAGACGAAGATTGTTACGACGGGAGTAATTTTCCAAAGATTCAACCCTTTCCCGCAGAGCTTCCCCTTCCTTGTGGAGATCTTGAATCTTTGCCTCTGCGGACTCCAAGGTGCTCTTAAGTACCCCCACCGAGCCCTCCAGAGATTCAGCTCTTGCATACAGTCCATCGACTTTCCTCTCCAAATTTTCGCAAGCCGCCCGAATCTTTTCTGATTTCCATTAGAGACCTGAAACCTGTTCCTGATCTCTTCCCTCATAGAAGTGAGGATATCTTCTAGTGACATTTCCCCTCCCTTCACCCCCCTTGCCACTACGATCTCACTCTGAATGGTTAGCAAAGGAGAGCGGGGAACCGCGGAATTTGCGGCCCCCGATATACCAGCTTCTAAACTCATCTTGTCGCCTGCTCTGGGGGGAGAAGTAACGAGGACCTCACCGAGCGTATGTTGTCCACCTATATTGGCTACCTCCCCTGAGAAAAGGGTCGGGGCTGGGGCCGGAGCCGGAGCTGGAAAAGACGGAGAGACTGGGGAAGGTTCGGTCATAGTGATGACTTGAGAGGGAGACGGGATTGTGGGAACAACAGGAGGGTATATATCTAATACCTGAGGCAGCACATTGAAGAATGAGCGCAATGAGGGGGTAATGCGACCTAGAGTGTGGTCCTTCATTGCACCTCTCGATGGGCCCCTTCTCTGGGGTCCTCGACACGAATATGCACCTGGAACTGCCTCCACATTACTAAACCATCGCCTTTGACTAACGTTATGCCTACCCTCCTCCTCCACAGGGTCTTCATTTGCCACAAAATTAGAGCTTTGTTCTTGCCCGGAGGGCCCAAACTTTGCTGGCTAAATGAACCTCTGGGCCCCCTTCCCTTCACTTTGCCCTTTAAAGCCTTTTTAGCCACTTGTTTCTTTGACTGAGGCTTACCGAGGGTCAGGGGAACACTCACCTTGCCTTTGGCTGTGTCTCCTGCCCTACTTACGCCTTCCACAGAGCAGTTTTTGTCAACCGCTGCCTCCGAGTCCGTTGCGACGTCTCTGTCCCCCGTAGACTCCGTCCTCTCCGTTCTCTCCGCACGAAGAAACAAACTGTAGAACGCCGCAATACTTGTTCTGCCCCTGCCGCTGGTCCCCCGGAAGAGGCCGCGAGCTGCCGCTCTGCGGCCGCGCCTCAGCTCCACAGCTGCACGAAGCCAGCGAGGCAGCAACACAGATTGAAGGGGCTGGGAAACCGTGCCGGGACACATCGGTTATGTACTAGTGCCGGCACAGAAGTCAGAAGTCAGAAATAAGCGACATATGGAGGGAGAGGGCGGGGAACAAATTGGGAGTTTCATTTCGGAATCTTAAATACAAGCACAGATCAAGAATTGATTATGCTCTGTTCAGCTATTGCCTTAAAGACTCATTAATGGAGATATCATATCTTCCCTCTCACCTCTCCGATCATTCAGCTATTTATTTTACTTTGAAGTTAGGCCAGCGGTCAGGACATGTGTCTTGGTCATTCGACCGGTCCATCCTTCATGATGAGGACGAAATTAGTTTTCTAATAGCTGAAACTAAGTTTTTTCTAGAAGTGAATCTAGATTCTACCTCAATTCCCATTGTATGGGATGCTCTGAAGGCATTTTGGAGAGGAAATATTACCTCTAGAGCCTCCCAGAGAAGGAAGTCATACAGGGAAAAGATTACAAATATAGAAGTTGAAATGAAATCTATTGAACAGCAACTCAGTCAGTACCTCTATAGGCTCAATTAGACAGCAAGAAAAATTAGTCCACTTAAAAACACAATTGGAGTGTATTTTACAGGACAGGGTTGCTAGTAGATGGGAGGCAAGTAAAAATTCCTTTTTTGAGTTCGGGGAAGCAGCTGGGAGGATGCTAGCGTGGAAAATAAAAGCAGACCAAGCAAAAAAATATATTAGACAGATAAAGCTGGAAGGCGATCAATGTCCTCGTACTGCCACCTCTGATATAGGCAGATCCTTTCAGGAATTTTTTCAGGCCATCTAAAAAGACGATATTACTGATGATCCTTCTGCAAGGAACTCTTGGTTAGACGAAATATCCCTGCCAAGTCTCACCCAGCTTCAAAGCAGCTATTTGGATTCGGAAATAACTGAAACAGAGGTGAGAGAAGTTATTGGGCAACTTAAGCAAGGGAAGGCAGCTGGTACAGATGGCTTACCAGCAGAACTATATCGTGCCTTGTCCGAAGGTATAATTCCAACGTTGACGGTTCTGTTTAATAGTATTCTGTTAAAAGGGAACGACCCTCCCAAATCATGGAACGATGCCATCATAGTCCTGATACTTAAACCGGGGAAAGACCCGACTGAATGCGGATCATACCGTCCGATATCACTTCTCAACAACGACTATAAAATTTTTGCGGCCATTATTTCAGCCAGATTGGGGAAGGTCATAGCCTCAATAATCAATCAAGACCAAAAAGGGTTCATAAAGGGCCGCCAGTTGGTTGACCTTACGCATGATTTAGTCGGGGCAATTGATATTGCCTCTAGCCTCTCTCTGCCGTTAGCCACTTTCACGTTAGATGCAACAAAGGCCTTTGACAGGGTGAGTTGGCCTTATTTGACTGCGGTATTAAATAAATTCAATTTTGGTGAGAATTTCTGTCAAGTGATCTCTCTTTTGTACAAGGCTCCATCTGCTAGACTTTTGGTAAATAACACCCTGTCGGAACCTGTAAATTTTACAAGGGGGACAAGACAGGGCTGCCCTCTTTCTCCCCTTCTTTTCAATTTGTATATTGAGCCCTTCGCTCAAGTTCTACGGGAGGAAGTTAATATCCCCTCTTTTAAATATGAGGGGTGGGAAAGGAGGGTAGCTCTTTACGCGGACGACATTCTCATTTTTACAGTAGACCCAGTCTTAGCTTTTCCAACAGTAATTAAGTGTGCAGAAGAATTCGGGCGGATCTCTGGATATGAGATTAACGCCAGCAAAACCGAAATTATGGTGTGGAATATAAACAATACATATCTTAATGTGACACCCTCAATGAGATATCTCGGTATCCACATCACTCAAGACGTGGGGAATATTGCACAGATTAATTTGGATGGGGTCTTTAAAGATTGCCAAAAAAAATTAAAAGCGTGGTCCTATCTTCCACTTTCTATACTTGGTAGAACAAATTTAGTTAAAATGGCTATCCTCCCCAAGTTTACTTTTTTATGTAATACTATTCCCCTAGCTTTTGACCCTAAACAAATAGACAAATTTCAGCGTGAAATTAACTCCTTCATCTGGAAGTACAAAGCCACTAGATTGGCGTGGAAAAAATTACGAAGGAGGAGGGAAAAGGGTGGGTTGGCACTACCTGATTTACAGTACTATGCTTGGGCTTTCCAACTATCTTATTCCCGAATGCTTCTGAAAGTGCCATCTAACTCCTCGACAGGTCTAATGTTTAAAGCCATGTTGGCTGGGGCGGATTTACCCTCTCAGGGATTTATGTTTAAGTTTGGAGACTCGGGGGCATATCAACAAGGGCTTTACCTCTGCTTTTTTGGCTTTAAAAGCCAAAAAAGCAGAGATAAAACTAGCGCCCTATCAACAACAGGGTGCTAACATGCAAATTCGCATGTTAGCACCCTTTTACTCAATGCTTCCCCTTGCATCTCTAATGAGATGCAAAGGGGGCATTCCAGAGTAAAATAATAGGAGAAATGTCGCTAAGCGACATTTCTCCTATTATCAAGAATATCGCTAACCCTGTTAGAGACAAAAAAAGCAGCGCTAACCGCGGTTAACGCTGCTTTTTTACGTCTGGTATTTTTCTGACTTAGCCATGATATCCTATGGGAGGAGGATATCATGGCTAAGTTTGCCTGTCCCTATCAACAAGGTAACGTGAGATTATCGCTGGGTTTCCAGCGATAATCTCACGTTAGCCTGTTAGCGTGAGGATTTTTATCGCTATTGAGATAAGCGTTGCTAATAGCACGCTATCTCAGCGATAAAAATTCACTCTAGTCAGCGATAATTATCCTAGCACTAAGTGCCCTTAGAGATAATTATCGCCGGTTGTTGTTGATATGCCCCCCAAAGTTTTTTAAGAAGGTTAAATTAAAGTCTCTTCAATCTATGGCCAGTATCTGGGCTCAGATTAAAAAGAAAATAGGGCTGTCTTACTTTTCAAACTATGCCCCGGTGTGGGACTCCCCGGGTTTACCAATGTGTTTGAGGGATGGGTTGGCGTCCCCCCTGAAACATGCCGGTATTGTAAGGTGGGGAGAGTTGTTGGTAAACGATGCACTGCTGACATGGGATGAACTAAGCGATAAGGTCGGCCCTGAGCTATCAAGATTTAAATATATGCAGCTTGAGAGTTGGGCTCGGGCTCTAGCTAGGAAAGCTGTCCCGCTGGGTAAATTTAGTAATTTGGAACAACAGCTTGTCGTTAGGCAGGCGGGCGGCAAAGAGGTGGCCTTTTGGTATTGGAGCATTTTGGAGGAGGTGGATGGGATTTTAGCCTCCCTGACCAACTATGGGGAGAGGAGATGGGGCGACAGTGTGAGCAAATATGGCTTACTTCACTTACCATCCTACATAGATTGGTCAAACCTGCGTGGTTGAGGTGTAACCATCTATTCACCGTTCACCGTGCTTATCTCTCTCCTTGAAGACTATCAAAATTCCAGCCAGGAAAGAGATGTAACAAGTGTAACCTCTTGGATGCTTCAGATACACATATGTTTAAGGATTGCCCTTCTATCTGTACTTTCTGGGAGAAAATAAAGGACACACTGGACTCTATACTCAATTGCTCCGTGCGCATTACTCTGTCATTGGTTATCTTTGTCATAGACGAAAACATATTGGGTCAGGCAAGATCTTTCCTTTTTTATGCTATTCTCCTGGCAAGGCGCCAAATATGTAGGTTTTGGGTAGATGCCGTACCTCCATCACACGGCGATTGGCTTACATCCTTATACAATACATCTAAGCTGGACCTGGCTAGACGTGTCAACAAAAAAAACGTGGCCTTTTGGGACCTTCTGTTAAACTGGTCATAGGAACGCCGTTTTTTTTTTTTTCTTCCCCTGGGTCCTATGATTATGCCTTGGTTACTCTTTGGATCTTGAACGCCGGTCTCATTGTTCAACGATTCGCCCCACCAGACTGAACAGATTGTTCGAGAGAGTAATTAAGCTAACTAGCTTCCCTCACCATGGAGTTATCTTCTGCCATTTTGTGAATTGTGTCCTGGCATGCGAGTTAGCCCGAGAACCTGAGTTGTTCTCTCCGCTCACGACACACTAGGTGGCTGGTGATTCTTATAAGAGGGTTAATGGCAAATGAGGACAAAAAAAAAAGGTGTCTGCATATATTCATAGGTCATGTTAGCTCTCACTGCATGGTGACATTGTCCCAAGGTGTGTTCCTTCCTCTGTGGCACCTGACATCTTCCCTGCAGGGTGTTTCCCAATTGTTGTGCTGAGCTGTGTCAACATTTCCTCGGTGTGTGACACATTCCTTCGACTTTGGTCATGCATGCTCTGCAATGTCTCCACCTGCATCGTTTGTGGCATCCTTGCTGGACACTGTACTTGTGTGTGGAGTATATTGACATGACTACATGTGGACATTTTCCCTTTTACGCACTATGCATGTGTGTACTCCCTGCCTCACACACATGTGTTACGTGTTCTGCAGGGTGTTTGGGCACCTGACTGACAATTGTGGGCATTGTATCTGTGTGTACTCCACCCTTTTCCTTCCATGGGAGGCAAGAACTTGTTGGCTGCCCCGGCACCTGTACATTTCTATAAATCCTGGAATGTGGGTGACAGTGTGTGTTCCCTTGGGCTCTCTTAGTTTAGTGGTGTTGGACATGAGGATACAGTCTTGTTGCATGATCTCAGTGTGTGTGTTGTGCTGCCTCCGCCAGGGGTGGGTATGCATGTGTAATTTGTCATCACACCCACATGTGTGTCATGCAGTGGGGGGAGGACATCCATCCTCATGGGAGTGGGACACTGCTGTCACTGATGTGTTGTCATGGCACACTCACGTTGTCGCACATTGTGGATGCCTTCATGCACCCATGGAGTTTTGCCCATCGGAGGGTGATGTTCACACCCCCATGTCTCTGTCCACTGCTGGGGGTCCTCTACACCCACCCCTCATTTGTCTGGGCACTGCTGGGAGTGATAGGCACCCACCCCTCATATGTCTGGGCACTGCTGGGAGTCCTCTGCACCCACCCCTCATATGTCTGGGCACTGCTGGGAGTGATAGGCACCCACCCCTCATATGTCTGGGCACTGCTGGGAGTGATAGGCACCCACCCCTCATATGTCTGGGCACTGCTGGGAGTGATAAGCACTCACCCCTCATAAGTCTGGGCACTGCTGGGAGTCCTCTGCACCCACCCCTCATATGTCTGGGCACTGCTGGGAGTGATAGGCACCCACCCGTCATATGTCTGGGCACTGCTGGGAGTGATAGGCACACACCCATCATAATGTCTGGGCACTGCTGGGAGTGATAGGCACACACCCCTATGTATCTGTCCACTGTCGTGGTACGAGCCGTACCCATGCGCTGATGCCCTGGGTACAGCCCGTACCCCTGCGGCACCCCAACTTTGGGGGTGAGTCCTGTACCCATGCCTTTGGGACGTGGGTACAGGATGTACCGCCATTGTTGGTGTGACGTAGGGGTAGGCGTGGTGTGTGCCGTACCCACGGGATGATGGCCTGGGTACGGCCCGTACCCCTACGACACCCCAACTTTGGGGGTGCGGCCCGTATCCATGCCTTTGGGACGTGGGTACGGGCCGTACCGCCATTGTTGGTGTGACGTACGGGTGGGAGTGGTACGGCCCATACCCACGCTCTGAGGGGCGTGGGGACGTCCCGTGCCACCATTGTGGTGGTGACGGGTACGCGTCCACGTCCACTTCCGTTGTGGTGGAACGTGGGATTGGTGGACACGCCCCCGAGGTGACAGGACCATGGAGGTAATTACTGTGCATGATGTTTTGATAATTTGTGGGGTGTGGGTTGTGTTTCCTGCCCCTTGCACACACACACAACCCCCCCTTTGCCCCTGTGGGTTGTTCTGACCTTCTGCGGCGTCTGCGTCGGTTTCTGTACACGAGGTGGTAGGCTATGAGGGCTGGGATGACGCGTAGGTTGGGGTCCATGGCTGTCCGTCGCGTACCGAGGCTCCTTGTTCGCGTCCTCCTCAATGTCCCGGCAGTTTTTGGCTCCCGTAAAAAATGCTGCGTGCGGAGTGACGTCGGCACGAATCATACTTGCTGGTCCGTAGAACGCTGCCTGATTTCGTCCGGACGTCGCGTATGCGCCGGCAAGAATCAGATTTGTATGTATTTTTTTGCCGGTCGGTGTTTTTTACGACTCGTACGGAAATGGTAGTTCTGTGCAAATCGTACTTGCGAGTCTGTAAGGTGTTTTTCCTGGGTACGAGTCGGATGGAGAAAACGCTCCGTACGACCATTCGTACCCGGGTTTTACAGGATCGGAATCGACATCTTTGTGTTGGAAGGACATACTTCCAGTACAAAACCTAGCTTGCCAAAACACACACACACCATTGAACTAAGGTGCAAAGATGTGTACATGGCACAAGGCAGTCTGCAAGAGAGCAGGGCAGGAGAGCAGCTGCAAGACATATTTAGTAAATATGGCTCTGCACTGCTCTCTTCCCCTTGCACAGGACGGCAAACTTGGTAGTTGTGCTTCATTCAGCTACATTTTAGTAAAACTGCCCCTCAATGTGATGAGGTAGACAGACCAAAGGCATTAAGAGGCAGGTGTTGTGTGGGAGAAACTCAGAACCTAGCTGTGCTCTATTCTTTAGTACTTTAATGTACACACAGCAAATAGTATGCACATAATTATAAATGTATACAAAATACCACACAGAAACCCCAAAGGGAACATTCTGAAAAGAGTGTCACAAATAAAGGGTGCACACTAAAGAAAGGTCCTTTAGCCAAGGACTCTCCCTTCAGCTCCAATCAACGGAGCTGTTCATGTGCAGAAGTATTTTTTCCCAGTGTTTTCAAGACTTTTGATTCAACTGCTTGATTACACTTCCTCTGTGTGTCTGTGACGTCCCCCTAGGGCATGTGCACAAAAAGATTGCTGGTCCACACAGCGGTCACAAGGCTCTGAGGTTTTTTTTTTCTCCCTGCTGGCCCAACATTCAGGTGTCGATTCCGATCCAGGTCGGAAAGCACTCCGACCGAGCCGGATCCGGAGCTTTTTCCGACTGAGCCGGAGTCCTGCAGTCCGACCGAGCGAGTACGATGCGGCCGTATGCTGCCGGACTCGGTTCGGTCGGACTCCTATAGAAGTCAATGGGAGCCGGTTGTACAACGCGTACATGGGCTTCCAGTGACTGAATGGGTACATCTCGCGCAAGGGTGCCCCCTACAGTGGGTACGCATCGGTGCCATCCGCACCGTACATGCCTGTGTTGGGAGGAACCCTTGGGTCTCCCCCTGTGTCCGAGTCGTAGGGCTGCGGGTGACAGGGGGTCCGACGCGGACCCCCAAAGGCAACCACCCGGACATTTTGGGAGCCGGACACTACGGCTCGCACAGGCTGTCCAATGCGTGCATCTTACTGGCTCGTTCGTAAATCGCATCCATTGCACGCCACGGTTAGCTTACGACCGAGACGTACGGAGCGGTTTGGACCCGGAAATGACTCGGTTGGTGAATTTCACGTAGCTCGCATCGTACTTGCTCGCTCGTACAGCTGTACGAGTCGGGCGGAAAACACGTGTACGGCTCGTAGTTTTTCCGGTCGGATCGCGTTCGGTGCCCTTCCGACCCGGATCGAAATCGGCCACTCAGTAGTGACAATGGAATCGGGAGTCATCCACCCCTGCTGTCCCATATGGCAGGCTTCACATGCGGATGGTGCTGGGGAGGCAGTGTTGCTGGGGAATTATGAAGGCACATTTTCCTTTACTGTAGTGCAACAGTGCTCCTTGGCCCAAATGACTATCCAACAGGCCATGGGCTGCCCAGGGGGATATCTCTCAACTACATTTCGCAGTCAAGAATGACTGGACCCAACAAACTCACAGACATCAAGGAATACACCACATTGATAGAAGTGGTGGCAAATGACAGTGAGTGTATATCAGATTACCTCTGACCCTGATATGGAATTTTCAATGGGATTTGGTTTATTTTGATCTTGGTGGTGCACCCCATCCAATATGGGTGTTCTTGAGGGATATGCTGGCCTCTATTGTTTTGTTGGTTGTTGCTTGATGTTTTTATATGCCGTTCAACAGTACAGCCCTGTGGCACTGCTGCTTTCCCCTTTTAGCAACAGTAGGCTTGAAGAGCCTGGACCTGAATTCCTGCCCGGCACTCAGTAGTCTCTTGACCTGTGTGACAACAATCCAATGTCCTCGTGGTAGTTCTCTCTCCCTGCCTATCCATCTCAAGCCCTTTGATGCTTGGAGAGTCTGTGTGTCAAACCGGAGGTTGAGGTACCCACTCCTAGGACACCTCAACCAGGAATATTAAACCAAAGTTCAAGAGGACCCTCCAGGATCCCTTGCAAGCCCATTCCCAACTGGGGAGCTAGTGTTAATAGGTCTGAAGACAGAGTGCAACAAATGCCTAAGAAGTACAATTCCAGAATCCTTTCACTCCTAAAGGAAGAATATCCATTGTGTGTCTTTGTCTTTCTCCTTTGAATGTTCCTTTTCTTATCTGCACTTCCCTGTGCAAGGGTTTAAACATGAAGGTGGTGAGTTTCAAAACATGGTAGTCCCTAAACAATCGAAACATGCTATACCCTCCATTGTTTGACTGGAACTACAAGGGAGCAGCCACTTACTGACCAACACATACACTTAGGCAGCATTTTGAGAGGAATCAACTTAGAAGGAAGGTTGAAGTGGCAGTGGAAAGGGCTGATCTGTCTGAGCTAAGCTGCATCTGCCAAGATCTGCTTTCTTCACTTCAAAGAAAGTACCCTGAGGTTACAGAAGCAAAAGGTCTGCCTGCTCTTGATTTGTCTTTTGTGGGAATATTCTGCCAGTTCAAATGTGTTCACATGCTCATATGTAACCTGTGTAACCTGTGAAAAGGCTCTTACTCCAGATAGGCATCAGTGGACCTTATTTTAAAAGGTTGAAACCAGAGGTTACATCTCATATTCATCTTTTGCAAAATCTTACAGAGACTGATTCAGGGCACTCATGCACACCTAAGGCCCAGATGCAAACAAATCTATGGATTCTCACACATTGGCCTTGTTGTCTATGAAGGTCTAGTGATAGGCTTCCTCAATTATGAGGATGCTCCTTTGCAGTTTTAGGTTTTGTAAGCCACAGACTCATGTCCGTATGTACGCATCCTGAGTTCAATGTCAATTTGCTGTCTGAACCAGAAGGTGTGTATCACAATTAAATACTGTGCTTCCCATATTATTTTTAGAGCATGTCCTAGAAATGCACAGATAGCAAAATCACAGCAGACTCATCATTTGAAAATATTCTTTGGTTTATCCATGTCTTGAAAATCTTTGCTAAATAAATCTGTTTTTCGATTACCGATATACTCTTAACTGACAATAGCTCAAAGCCCCCCTCCGAAGTAGCACTGAGTATATCTCAAAATCATATACTCAAGTTGGAAAGAGAATATGACATAAATACTGTATCAGATGCAGCTGCTTTGTTTTGGCTTGAAGGTGAAGGGCAATGTGAATTGATAATCCTCAAGTTCAATGGTTTATCAAGAACTGCAGAAGGTACCTAAACAGAGGTGTGAATATCGACACCTCTCCTAATAGATATACCCGAAACATTCCATTGTTATAAGGGGCTCCATTGTGTCTAGATGGATAGGAACATCACCTGGCCAACGACCATAAGCCTTCAATGATTGGGAATGTTCAGTTTCTAAAGGATACATTAAAGAAAGATTCCAATCACTCACTTAACAAGCTCAGGATAGAGTTTCTCCTTTTGAATTTCTCAGATGCTGCAAGAAAATATCAGGCTTGAAATGTATATATTGATTAAGAAATCTGGAAAATCCTCATCTAAAAAGCTGTCGGTAAAGATTAACATCATCACCTCTCTCAAAACGCACTCGTCGCCATATGTTCAGCCTGTGTCTTTTCAACTCTCTATCACCAGTACTTTAGAAACAATCAGGAAGATCTTAAGGACTGTTTGAAGAAACCAAGGCACCTAAGACCATGTAGAGTCAATGGGGGTTTAGATATGATCTCTCAGTATCCTTAGTCCATGTTCTGCTCCATGCCTCAGACAGTATTGACACATGGGCCATCAGTTGCTCATTTGCTCTCGTAACCAAGAAGCACATCCATTACATGCTTTCTGTTTCTGAGATTTTCTGCTAATGTTTGCAATATTTGTCCATGTACTTCCTGCTGGAACAGAGAGAGACATGCTGTGCTTATTAAAAAATTACTCTTATCTAACTAAATTCTGGGAAATTAAACAAGCTTTTAACTCTTCAGAGAAAAAGGACTCTCACTGTTGCACCTGGTTGCGATTACTATTTTCGAGGTCCACATACAACTGTTGATTCTCAACTGTCTCTGGCGAATTCATCATTCATTTGTAATCTAACAAAGGAAAGCATTCAGTGAAGAAGATGTAGGCTGCTGTCTGTGCATTCTGCGCCATCATTTTCCTTTTGTGTTTGCACACACCCTGTATGTTGCTGTTGTGGGAGCACAAGTACCTGTGTTGAAAGGTACACATCTTGCCCTTACTCAGCCCACCACCTGGTACATAACTGCCATGATTGTAGTCCTAAATATCTACTACAAATAAATCTGTGTTACAAAATACCAGTGTCAAAAAAATCTGGCAAAATAATGGCTTTCTATAATAATGGCTTTCTATACTTATAAATACAATTACCAAAATATCTACTACAAAAATGCCTATTCAAATAATATTGAAAGTATGAATATATTTGCAACCAGAATTGCTATAAAAATAATATGGTAATTTTAAAATAACATAAGATATAACCACAACATCTACTGTAAGAATATAGCATGGCATAATATTGCTAAAGTAATTAAATAGACATTAAAGCCATCACAAATCTGTAATTATGTGAACAAATATATATACTGTTTAGCTATATTTTCTACACAGTCATAAACAAATTAAAAGCATTTGCAATTGTAAAAAATGTTTGGGGAACATTGTTCCTGTTTATTACTCAATTATTAATATATTAAATATTTTAAAAGTAATGTGTTCATTTGCAACACAGCATCATTTGATTGTACCCTAAAATATTATTTAATAATTTAAAAAATAATAAGAAAAAGGTATAGGAAAATTACAACATGAAAACAAATAATTGTATTTAAAAGCTCAATAATACAGTAGATAAATATTTACTAGTTATCAAACGTAAATTAAACGTGTATATCTCAAAACACATACTCTAAATGATTTCATCCATTTCCATTTCCAAATGTAATACATATGTAAATAAAACTTGCTAATTAATTATGTAAATATGAACATGGATATTTATTTATTTCAATATTCTTCAAAAACAAAATTATGTAAAAAAAATACATGTTTTAACACAAACGAGCATTAGTCATTCTTTGTCTGCAATCCTTTTTGCAACAAACTACCCCTGTAAGTTTTACTTTTTCTTGGGGGAGATCAAGTTAGGTCAGTGTAGTACTTTCCCTTTCTTTTCTTTTTTTGTTTGGTGGATGGCCTTCAATTGGGGTGCAGTCATGCTCTCCCTGCCCCTTAAGCAAGTAAGGGCATTGACCTTTTGGGAGGGTGAAGGTCTTGGTTTATATATGTTACCTCTTACATTTTCATTATAATGTGATATTTTACTATTTGGAGCCTAGCCTGTTGTAGTCCATGAATGCATTTTAAAAACAATTTTTCTAATTCTCATTGTGGTTGTGCTAGAAATAAATATTGTTGTTTCAGAGGCTCTTGTCTTGCCTTAAATTCATGACAAATGTAGGTTATTTTTTGGTTGTGCCTGTTGGTGGCTAACACAGGATGGTTCCAGAGTTCCAGGAACATGTAGCTTAACATTTTCCTTTGTTCTTCGCCACCTGCTTTTCCATGCACTTGCCCACCATTTTGTGTGTTTGTGTATGAGTGAGATTGTTCACACATGTGTTCTTCTACAACTTATAAATACGTTTAGGGGTTAATTGGTACCTAGGGCTGTTGGGGTTTGGGGCATTTTTATAATTTTATTTTAATCTCTTCTGACAGTTTCCATGTTTCTGTGCTGTTGTGATCTATTTTTTTTTTATCTTGGTTGAATTTCTTTTCACATTATTGTTACTGCTTCAACATTGGCGTTAAACATATGGGCCAAGGCACATAAATGTTTGGGTATATATTTGTCCTGTCATTTCCCTGCATTGATACAAACATGATTTTGGTAAGGAAGGGGCCAGAGCCATGGTAGGCCAGCCATGTGCTCTTTGTTCCACTTGTCTCCTTCTTATCTTGGCATGTTGGTGTGCAGCACCAACATTTTGTAGAGCCAGTGAGTGCCATTGGTGGCTGTTATTATTTATTCTGCATGCCTCTGTCAGGAACCCTTTTGTTTGCCTCAGTACCACTCACACTCACAAACTGTACCCTCGTTGGAGGAAATCGAATCCTGGCTGGAGAGCTGTTTTGCGCGCAATTTTGCAGGTGTTGAAGCATTGCTGTCGACCGCCTTCATTTCCTATTTGAATTTGCAGTCTAGTTGTTTTCGGCTACAGACTTAGGCTGTGTTTATTGCGCATGCGCGAGTAGAGCGTGGCGCACTTCAACCGAAGAAAAATCCAGTCAGGAGCGCTTTCCTTACGTGCTCCAGTTTTGAGGAAGAAAATGGTGTTTTGGACACTTTTGACATTATTTCAAAGGAAAGTAAAGAAGGCTAAAGCATATCTTGTTATTTGTATGTCTACTAACCAAATACAAATTTACAGCTTACAGACTCGACAATTTTACCACATCTGAGTTTTGGTTGCTGGGAATACGAAAGAGATAGAGAAGAGGAATTAAGTTCGGAGCGACAAGGGCATGCCAAGAAGTTGCTTCTGTGAAGAGAGGCGCTCAAAGGCATATAAAGGAAGTTGCTTGTGTGAAGAGAAGCGCTTCGAATCCAAAGTAAGCGTATCCTAAGCAGTGCTTGATGAAAATTTAATTCTGCAGAATATTTCAAGGTCCTGAAGGAGGAAAAGTTTTGTTATTCATTTCTTGTACTCTAGCTGTCCGGAAAATTCCTTTGCCTTTGAACAAGAGGTAATTGGTGTTTCAAATTCCAGATAAAGTAACTTATTTAGCAGACTGTACAAGTGCGCCTAAGAACACTATTCAGAAGAAACATTTTGGCGCACAAAATTAACAAACTCTTCATAAAAGAAAGAGACATTCCTTAGGAAGAATCCAGAGAAAAGATTCTGAAAAGACTAATGCCCTCAATCTATAAGCAAGAAATATAAGTTTGTTTGCTTAGTAAAAGATTGTAATTAGATCTACGTGCATTATAACCAAGGGTTCTTCCAATGGATCAGATAGAATGACTGCTATGAGACAAAACATTCAGGAGAGTAGCTAATCCTTAGACAAATGCAGGTAATAACAATTCATTAGGAGAGATAATAGAATTGAGCATTACATTACAGAAAAGGTGAATGCTTATGTTTCTTTTGCAGGTCTCTTCCCATTCCTTGGGTGAAGTATAGGAGAAGAGTCAGCGTCAGGAAGCAGTCTCTCTTGTTTTGTCTTCCACTTTCCCCCTGGGCTGAAGTTAGAGATAGAAATTAATCGCCTGTCTCTGGCTTCGGCTGGAGGGATCTGGGTATAGTCATCTGCTTCCGAGGGGATCGCACTTTTTAGTAGAGAGTTTCTGATTGAATATGGTGCATGTGGATTTGTTTGGCCCCTTATATTCATGTAGTTAGAGTGGTCTTGACAATTTATGAAATTGATATATGGGTGAAAATAACTTATTGAAGGAATTGATCGTTATTATCATGTATGTTGGTCTCTTTCCTTTTTGAAATGTGATAATTAATTCGAATTGGTTGGAGTCATAATGTGGAATCACAGTTCAATATGGCGCCTATGGAATCCCACAAACAAACGTGACGAAGGTGGTAGTCACGTGAGATTTAACACGTGATCGATAGGTGTTTAACAAAAATTGATATTAGGAAATCAAAATCCTTAATAGATGCATATCTATAATTAATTGGTTGTAGCCTCATTGAAGACTTATTCGTCTAAAAATGACACTTACGTACGTTTACAAATAAATGTAATGAGGATGATGTTCACGTGAGGCTCATCATGTGGTTGCTATTTAATTAATTTTATAATTTTATGATCCGCTGACGGTCGAACAAGATTGCATTTTTTGGAAATTTTGGTTGGATATGGTGCCCGGTAATTTGAATGGTTACTCATGACCTACGTGACTAGAGTGATGTCGATAGTGGGTTTAATTTGGTTTATTTAGAACAGCCGAATTTTGGGTGTAAGTGATATTTAGAACCGATCAACGGTTATAATAATAAATTAATTGCATCAATCAGCCACTATTTTTTCTCTAGTTGGTCTTTTTATGTTTTTAAACTATGGTTCTCAATATATTTTGGTTGTGGTGATATTGAGGCTTTATCAGTCCAATATGGTGCTCATGTACGCTAGTAAACAAATGGGATGAAGGTGGTGGTCATGTGAGATGTATCATATTGTCGGATGGTACTACTTAAGAAGGTTGTTGAAACATGGCGGGCTCTACCAATAGCCGGATTACGTGATACACGGTGCAAACGTGAACATTGACGAGGTAAGGAGTCGGGACGAGTGGGGGTTGCAAAGGTTTTTTTCTTCTCATACAGGCCCCCAACATATGATTTATTAGCAGGACTGTGCGCTGTATACAGTGATAAATATGATATTGGAACGGAGGCTGCCTGTGTCGTTTATTTAAGTCATTGACTAAAGCAAACTCGAGTACTGGAGGCGATACGATAACTGCGGTGAATGTTCTGGACGGGTGAGGGTTTATAATAATCGTGCTGTGGGATATAGTCCGGAATATATGATTTATGGTAGATAAAATTACACAACCCACAAGGACATGTTTCTATCCTCATGGTTTTGCTGCTATGGGTTGTTGAATATTAATGGGAACCATCGTATACTATCTGGGTCCGTTGAATTGATAATCTCGTTGTTGGCCAGAGCGGAGATGCTCATCATTTTTTAACCTTGTGAGTTCTGGTGACTATATATAACAATCATATAAATAAATGTCGCTAATTTGGAAGTAATGGGGGTCTTATCCAAACATGTTTCTTTTCTTCTTAGGACCCCTAATTACTATATTGATACTCAACTTGATTTATATTTGGATGAGATTTTGTTTAAGGTATATGAAGGTAAGACAATATTTTTATTTGTTTTTCGTCCACTCTTGAAATATAATTTGGTCTTTTGGATAGAACCAAAGTTATTGGTGATGGTAAACAGACTTAGGGGCCGATTCCGATCCTGGAAAAAATTTCCCTGTACGAATCGTATACGGATTTTTTTCCGTACGAATCGTACAAGTACCGTACAAACTGGCAAGTACGATTCGTATGGGAAAAAGTCCATACGAATCGTATTGGGAAAATTCCCCCACACATCCTCGGGTCGGAAAACGTTTCCGACACGTCCCCGGACGATTTTACGTTCAAATGTGAAAACTCAAGTCCGAGCGCGCAAGTACGATCCATACCGGGCGTCCGATGTTACAACTGCATGGAAAAAACACCGTACGGACCGAACTCCCATAGCAACCATCGAGACATGTGCCCGCATACGCGCAGAACCCCCCCCAGCCCCCGTATGTACGTGCCGAAACCCCAGCCCCTCCGCGGAAACACGCGCCGAACCCCCACCTGTGTAAGTACGGACCGTACCCCCAGCCCCCCCGTGTATGTACGGACCGTACCCCCAGCCCCCCGTGTATGTACGGACCGTACCCCCAGCCCCCCCATGTATGTACGGACCATACCCCCAGCCCCCCGTGTATGTACGGACCGTACCCCCAGCCCCCCCGTGTATGTACGGACCGTACCCCCACCTGTGTATGTAACGGAGCGGACCCCCAGTGCCCTGGGGGTCCACTCCGTACATACATGGGTGGGGGTACGGTCCGTACTTACACGGGGGGCTGGGGGTATGGTCCGTACATACACAGGGGGGCTGGGGGTACGGTCCGTACATACACGGGTGGGGGTACGGTCTGTACTTACATGGGTGGGGGTTCGGCGCGTACTTCCGCGGGTGGGGCCGGGGGTACGGTCCGTACATACACGGGTGGGGGTACGGTCCGTACATACACGGGTGGGGGTACGGTCCGTACTTACACGGGTGGGGTTTCGGCGCGTACTTCCGCGGGTGGGGCTGGGGGTACGGTCCGTACATACACGGGTGGGGGTACGGTCCGTACTTACACGGCTGGGGGTTCGGCGCGTACATACAGGGGCTGGGGGGACTACGCCGCATACCGGGCCCCCTATTCCGCTGGCATCGAGGCATACTAAGCTTTTCCGGCACTTTTTGGGTGCCGTAAAAATATTGCCGTCCGCTGGGGGTCCGCTCCGTACATACACGGGTGGGGGTACGGTCTGTACTTACACGGCTGGGGGTTCGGCGCGTTCATACGGGGGCTGGGGGGGGTACGGCGCATACCGGGCCCCCTATTCCGCTGGCATCGAGGCGTACTAAGCTTTTCCGGCACTTTTTGGGTGCCGTAAAAATATTGCCGTCCGCTGGGGGTCCGCTCCGTACATACACGGGTGGGGGTACGGTCCGTACTTACACGGCTGGGGGTTCGGCGCGTACATACGGGGGCTGGGGGGGGTACGGCGCATACCGGGCCCCCTATTCCGCTGGCATCGAGGCGTACTAAGCTTTTCCGGCACTTTTTGGGTGCCATAAAAATATTGCCGTCCGCTGGGGGTCCGCTCCGTACATACACGGGTGGGGGTACCGTCCGTACATACACGGGGCCTGGGGGTACGGTCCGTACATACACGGGGGGGCTGGGGGTACGGTCTGTACTTACACGGGTGGGGGTACAGTCCATACATACATGGGGGGGCTGGGGGTACGGTCCGTACTTACACGGGTGGGGGTACGGTCCGTACTTACACGGGTGGGGGTTCGGTCCGTACTTCCGCGGGGGGGCTGGGGGTACAGTCCGTACATACACGGGTGGTTGTACGGTCCGTACTTACACGGGTGGGGGTTCGGCGCGTACTTCCGCGGGGGGCTGGGGGTTCGGCGCGTACATACGGGGGCTGGGGGGTGTTCGGGGCGTACATACGGGGGCTGGGGGGGGTACGGCGCGTACCGGGCCCCCTATTCCGCTGGCATCGCGGCGTACTAAGTTTTTCCGGCACTTTTTGGGTGCCATAAAAATATTGCCGTCTGGACTGCTGTGGGTACGAATCGTACTTGCTGGTACGTAAAAATAAGCCTTCCTCCGTCCGGACATCACGTCCGGATCTCATTCATATGTATTTTTCGTACGGAAATGGTGTTTCCGTACGAATCGTACTTGCAAGTTTGTAGGGTTTTTTTCCCGGGTATGAGTCGGATGGAGAAAACGCTCCGACCCACGGTTCGTACCCGGTTTTTCCAGGATCGGAATCGGCACCATAATATCGAATTAAAAATATCGACAGGACAGAATATCGAGTTTTTAATATAGAATGAACAGAATATCGAATTGCCAAAATATAGTGGTGAAGAATATCGAAAATCAGGTAAGAAATAAAATATCGATTTAAATAATATAGAAGTAAGTAATATCGACAGTCATTATATAGTTGTTAAGAATATCAAATTTTTTATAGTGTTTTAAGTGTTAGTATATGTGTTAAAAGTATGTATACATTTTGGAATGCATGTTTGAATATTTTTAAAGTAATTAATTTTATATTATTTAATTTTTGTGTAATTTAATTCCGTAGCGGGTTGTGGGTTTATAGGGGATTAGGGTTGGAAGTAATTTAATTATAGTACATTAAATATTAATTTTTAGGAATTATTAATTATTTTTAATTTAATTTTGTGTTTTACTTCTGTAGTGGGTTGTGGGTTTATAGGGGAATAGGGTGGGAAGTAATTTAATTGTTATTAGGTAATTATTAATTGGTATTGAAAATTAATTGGTTGTTGATTAATTATTAATTGGTAAATAATTTGTATTAATTGGTAATTAATTTGTATTAATTGTTTAATTGATAATTATGTTAATTGTATTAATTTCTTTTTTTTTTTTAGCGGGTTGTGGGTTTATAGGTGTAGATGGTGGGAATTAATTTAATTGTAAATAATTAATTATTGAAATAATTTTTGTATATTGCTAATTAATTTATTCGTAATTAATTATTAATTGGTACTAATTTAGTTTATTAATTTTTGGTATTGAAAATTAATTGGTTGTTAATTAACTATTAATAGGTTATTAATAAAAAATATTGGTATTTATAATAAATTAGTTATTAAATATTGTGTGGTTGGTAATTAATTTTAATATTTTTTGGGGGTATTAATAATGTATTTATTTTTAATAAAGTATTAAATTATTATTTTCCCTACTATTGCACTCACTGGAGTGAGAATAGTAATTTTTACCCCTACGCTATCCAACGTTTTCCCTACTATTGCACTCACTGGAGTGGGAATAATAATTTTTACCCCTACGGTATCCAATGCTTACCCTACTGTTGCACTCACTGGAGTGGGAATAGTAAATTTTACCCTCCCGCTATCCAGCGCTTTCCCTACTGTTGCACTCTCTGGAGTGGGAATAGTAATTTTTACCCCTACGCTACCCAATGCTTTCCCTAATATTGCACTGTCCGGAGTGGGAATACTAATTTTTACCCTCCCGCTATCCAACGCTTTCCCTACTGTTGCACTCTCTGTAGTGGGAATAGTAATTTTTACCCTCCCGCTATCCAACGCTTTCCCTACTGTTGCACTTACTGGAGTGGTAATAGTAAATTTTACCCGCCCGCTATCCTATGCAATAAATATTGCATTTTTTAAATTAATATTACGTTAATATATATGTATACTTACATTAATTATTATTAATTTTAAAGTTAGTTAAGTATTTTTAAGTATGTTTCAGATAATTACATGTTTTATTTCATTAATTTTACATTTATTTTAAGTAATTTAAAATAATTGGATATTGTGACTACCTATATTTTTTACAACGACATTTTGGATTCTATATTCTTGTACTTACCTGTTTGGAGATAGGGCTTCGATATTTTGGCATTCCATATTTTTCCTTCTATATTTTGGCAATTCGATATTCTCCTTCTCGATATTTCGTCAGTGATCCATTAGTGATGAAGGTGGCTTTGTGAGGTGATTTTATGCATTTTTTATTAATGGTATTAGTTAATATGTATATAACAATGATGGAATGGTATAATGTTGGATTATTTTTCCTCTCCTTTACGGAGTGTTTTTTAATTTACCACATGACTTTGATGTAATTGATAGTTAGTGGGGAATTGTAACCGATATACATTTTGTAGTAAGCTTCACACTAGCGTGAGATCCCTACCAGGTCCGGTACAACTTGGGCATAATGGGTGAATCATCATTCAGGTTTTTCTATATTGAGCCGTAGGGTTTGATGGTCTGCCTTATGTCTGTCTATTAGACTCTTGTGTATCTTTTCTATTTAGAACCAAATCCTTTGAAAAAACCTGATACTTATTAAATGATAACTCTTGAGGATCCCAAAGATTGTTGCATACTGTTTGATTGAAATTGGATATAGAAACTTTAGGTGAGAGTACTATCTTTTCTTTTTTGATGTATACTTGGTTGGACACATACCCCGTGAATCAAATTAAGTAATAATTTACTTCTTCTGTTTATCTGTCCTTTTTCTTTGAATTTTTTGTTATATTTGGATTTTTTCGCCTTGCTGATACTTCAGTTATAGTATTGAAGATGGTTTCTGGCCTGGCTATTTCTGGATTATTATTTTTGACTATTCTTTTCTTTTGCTGTGGTTCTTTCCACTCTTTGTTCTTTCCTTCTTTTGCTGTATATAGTATTTTCCACAAAGGATTTTGATAATGATTATAAGAAATGTTTACTAATTAGGTCTTCTGTTTGATAAATCTTTTTTTATTATTCTAGTGAGCCGTTCTGCTAATACTATTGATGTATATGTTATATATGTGATTATTTTTGTATGTACTTTGTTTATATTTATTTATGTGTTGTTTTATGTACTTCGCACTTAGTGTGTTTTTTATTTTGTATGCACTTTCAGCCCTGACGAAGTTCCTTTTGGAACGAAACGCATTGGCTGGTGTCCAAATTTTAAGTAAAAAAATAAAGGATATATTTTAGAATACATCTGGAACTATCGGACTTCATTCTGGTGCACCGTTCTTTCAATTCTGAATTTCTTTATCTGGTTTCCAGTGGAGTGTAAGTGCGGCACACTCTGGATGAGATTGCACAGACATTTTATTTAACTATTCACTGAAGAAGCTGAGGTGCAGAACTTTGGTCAGCCGCATATTTGCTTTTTCGCAGTCCAAAATCAATTGTCCAAGCACCAAATTAAACCTTCCAAGGAAATTCAGCAGAAGCAAGAGCCTGCTGCACCTGATCATCTGGACGTAGGAAGAAGAGTTTGAAGTAGAGCAGGATGTTGTGATGTCTCATTCACTACCTCCTCCAAAGAAAATAAAACTCCCCATCTTCTCCAAACCTCACTTCAGATGATGGCCACATGAGTGGGACCCCAAACCCAGCCACAGGAGGCAAGGGAAAAGGATGTTTCCAGAAATCCTAGTTGGAATTGTGAAAGAATAAACAGTGGTTCTTCATGTCGAGTGGCAAATAGAAAATGCAGATAATTTGTATTTAGCCTGCTTCGAGTCATGTAATACCACTAACATGACCATACTTTCAAAAGTCCAAACACCTGCACTAACCACAATGCCTGCAATCGTCACAGCCCACCGTAAACAAAGAGAAATACTGTCAACTGGCAAAATGACCACTCGTTCTTCTATCTTTAGCTCTATAAGGATGATTTCTTTCACATTTTGGGGCTTAGACCACATGTGGATAAAACTGCAGAGTGCAAAATGTGCCACAAATTAGTGCCTTTTGGGAAGCCAGGTGGCTATTTTGTTTCTGGGGGGGGGGGTCAACTGTGACTACTGAAAAACCAAAATGCAATCAAAATGTGATCATGTGAACAAGCCCTGTTGTTCTCAGGGTGGAATCATCATCTTCAACAACACCAGCATTGCACAGGGAAAAGAAGTGTACAATCACACAAAAGCACCCAAGTAGCCTTCCTGCTTCCTGTAGATCACTAGAGGTGGGCTAGTCATAAAGAGAACACAAAACGCAGCAACCAAATATCAAGTGATTGTTCAGTAAGCAGTTGTTGTACGACTGAACCCATGAACAAGTACATTCTTATTGGCAGAAGGAGAACAATTTTGGAAATTTGCAGAGAGACCCTCTGTCCAAAATGGATGGATATAAGCTGAACCTATTTTCATTAAATGCTGCTGTTCCAAGCAGCTCCTCATAGTGATGCAGTTCGATGATGATATATTGCTATTCAATCCATTCACCTCACAACAGAGATGTAGACCAGTTGTGAAGCTACAGACTGCATGTGCATCACTGCACACTGGGTATCCTTGAAAGGGGATAAGACAAGGTTTGACACTGGTCCCACTAGTGCTAATGCTTTTCATACCATTCATTAGCATGCCACTGTTGCAGTGTTTTTTATGGAGAAACACATACAGCTGCCAACATCCTTGAGAAATTCAATGCAGTCACAATCAGCATTGGATTCGGTGCCACTTGGCAGTGGTATTGTTAAATCCTTTGATGATAGAGGATATTTTAGAGTCCTATGTTTAGATCATTGCCTCAACTTAATTGTGCAGGAATTCCTCAAAATGAAGTAGTCAACAACATACTGACCATACGCTGTGCGATTTCAGCCATTCTTTCAAAGCCTACAAGGAGTTGAGGATCATTCAGCATGCTAGCACCCTGTAAAAGCCATCGTACAGGAAGATGCATCTTATTGGAACTCCACGGCCTAAATGCAGAACCGCCTGTCGGAACAGTACAGCTCCATCAATCATTATGTACTGCAAAATAGAGGGGATACAACAACCAAAGCCATGAACGATGGGAGTTGAAAACAGGGTCTACGAGAGTGCCTTATCCAAATGTTGGAGCCTTGTGATATTTTTACAGAGGGAGTCAGCAAGGCGAATTGTAGCATGATCCAAGCCTATACTTTATCATGTGGAGATCTCTGTCTTGACTGGGAAGGCTCCCAACAGTAAAGTTGTGGAAAATTTTAAAAAATCTATGCAACAAAAATAGTGAACACACGTTTAAGTTAAAAATGTATGACACTTCATTTTATAGATTTATTATGAATGTTGAACAAAAGGCAATAAGCTACAGCACAAATCCTTTAACTTTGAATTACATCTTTAATTTATATGTATTAAATTCAATGGAAATTATTTAGCAAAAGGATTAATTCAAAAAAATAATTGAGACCGAAGATACAACATATTATTTATTATGCATTCTTGAATATTAAAAGTGATGTGCAGAATTAACTAAATATAAATCAATTACACTTTAATAAAATGAACGTTACATTAATTTTTAAATTAAAAAAGATTGTTAAAATATACTTAAGACTAAATTATACATATGTAATATTCTTAGATGTTTTAACACTAAGGTGCCGATTCCGATCCGTTAAAAATATTTTGCGTACGACCCGTATCCGTATTTGTTTACGTACGAGTCGGAGAAGCACCGTACAAATGGCCAATTACGATTCGTCTGTGAAAAATATCTACGAATAGCGTCGGGAAAAGTCTACGAGAGTGCGTCGGAAAGTGTTCACGTCCGAATATCGTCGGGAAAAGTGTACGAGAGTGATCCGGACATTGTTACGTGCAAATCGTAAAACACAAGTCCGAGCGCGCAAGTACGATCCCGACCGTCCGTCCGAATACACAATCGCACGTAAAAAGTCCCGTACGGAGCCAACGCAGTAGCACACATGTACACAGGTAAACTTATGCCCGTGTACAAGGCGTACAGCCCCCCCACCCCCAAATATGTCAGCACCGTACACCACCCTGTCCGCACTGTACCCCAGCCCCGCAACTGTACGCTCCGTACCCCCATGTACGCACCGTACCCCCATGTATGCGCCTTACCCCCTGTCCGCACTGTACCCCATCCTCGCACCTGTACGCGTCGTACCCCCCATGTACACGCCGGACCCCCCCCTGTAGGCGCATCACCCCCGCATGTACGCGCCGTACCTCCGCATGTACGCGCCGCACCCCAGGGCCGCACATGTATGTACGGAACGTACCTACGCGAAAATGACTCTTACAGAACCAGGACACTGTAAAACAGCACAAGGAGGGTCAATTCGACTCGCACAACACCACTAAACACGTCTACATGACAAAATACATCTCAATGACTGACCTGGCACATCCAAACAGGCAAACAAAGGCCCCAAATCACAACCATCACTTATAACACACCCACCAAAATTCAAACACAGCCACACCCAAAAATGGACCAATAAAAAGGGCCCACACACACAACCCATGAGCCTTTGCAACAGACCCACTGCTGCCAGACCCCACTGAGAAACAACTCCACATAGAAACTACTCCATATCACTCATACCTCCACTACACCATCACTCACACACCTTCACACAACCTCCTCCACAAACATCCCCCTCTTCACATTCACACACACACCGTCACATTCACACCCACACACCCACAACCATCCACACCCACACCCACACCCCACACCATGCCCACAGACAAGAATCCAAAGTTCACAACGGCGGAGCTGGACCTCCTTGTCAACTAAGTCATCAGAGTCGAGCCACAGCTGTTTGGAACATTGGTCAGACAGACCAGCATAGCTGAAAAATCTGCCATGTGGCAGAGGATCGTCGACAAGGTGAATGCTGTTGCGCCCATCCGAAGGACCAGGCATGAATGCCAAGCCAGGTGGTACGATCTGCGCAGGGCGGTCAAGAGGAAAATGAATGAAGAATATGCCCAGACTAACATCACTGGAGGTGGGCCGCCCCGCAGACCCGTACACTACCATCCCTGGGAGGAGAATGTGATGGCCCTGCTACCGCCGGTGGGAGTACACAGAGTCGAAGGAGTCGCAGAGCCTGGTGAGTACACAAACAACTTACGTAACATGGGGGCAATGGGGTCCACACCACATATACACCAAATGCACGCAACTTCCCCCAAGCACTCACCACAAACAACCACACTCAAAATCCACACTCATGCCACTAACGTCACCATGCACCCTTCAAAAAATCAAGGCAAGGCCATGTCCAAGCCTACAACAACCACAAACACAAGACTGGATGATCGGGAGGCTGGGAGGTTGGGCCCCACACAACACATTGTGAAAATGAGACGCAGACACCAATGCCCTCAGCCCATATGGCATAGGTACATAACCATGCACAATGCACAGGGACTGGCAAAGTACTGACAAGGTAGATGACACTTGGCCCTGCTGTATGCAGCACAAGGCCCTCCTGGGACCACTGTACACTCAAACACCAACTCCACAAGCACAGGTATCTAGCACAGGAACTCACATTCACTGTCATGCCAGCATGCACCATGAGGGGACACACACATCACCTGGGAGACCCAATGACAACTCACACTACACACAACAGCAGGCCCGGTCACAACCCCCCCCCCTAACACAAGCACACACACCCGGGGCAGGCAACGGATTTACACACTCCCACAATGGACATGTGACACAACAAGACCAATCCAGAGCCAAATAAGCATCAGAGCAAACAATCTACAGGTCAAACACTCAGGAGAACATCCCAATCTGTCCCCCGCAACATACCCATCCCCAAGTGGACATTGAGAGGAATGCTAGGCACATCCAACTACCTGGAGGAAATGTGTCAACTTGAATATGTATGAAACATAGATGTCGCATGAAACACCATTAACATTGTCTCTCTCTCACACACAGGGCAACGTTGTCGATCTCCCCCCAATACTGGGGGGGAAGAATCTCAGTCCCAGGCACCGCGTGAAGACGATCCTACCGGCAGCGACGACTCTCACCACTCCGAGGATGACCCCGACCAACCTGGACCCTCTGGTGCCCAAGCCCCTGCAGCACCTGCGTCAGGTACATCTGTGCCAACCACCACCCCCATTCCTGCCACATCCCAGGACACACCCAGGAGCCCTGCTCACACTGAACAACAGAGCCAGTATGACCCGGAGGGACAAGGTTCTCCGGGCACCCAGGAGGAGGCAGGCAACCCTGCAAATGACATCCCTCAGGGGTCCCGTAGACCCGATGTGCCCACAAGGGCAGGCCAGGCTCAAGTGGGCAGGGGTGGTGGGAGTGGAGGCAGTCGGAGGCACAAAACCTGACCAGCTAGCTCAGGACCACGGTATGTCACACATACACAACATCCTGGACTCATACCGGCGTGACACCAGAGGCATCAACCAGGTCGTGTCAAGACTCTCCGAGATGCAGGGGACCCTCGATGACATTAAGAACCTGCAGGTCGAGCATCATGCCAGTCATCAACAACACCAAGGACGGATGGAGGCAAGACTGGCTGAGCTCCTGGCGGTGCACAGGGACGTGAGCCAATCACCCCGTCAGATCGCCCAAAGCCTGGCAAACTCTCCCTGTGCCACCAGGCGTAGACCAGCACCAGACACAGGGAGGGAGGAGCAGGAGGATTCATCTGACGGAGCGTCCCCAGCATTGTCAAGGCCTGCATCTGAGGATCCCCGGAGGAAGGTGGATCGTCCATGGAAAAGACCGTGAGAGTCAGCGGACCATCCCCATCTCCCAGGTCACCTGGCCTGGCACCTGGCCCTCTGGCGCACAGCAGCACCTCATCCAATGGCATTCTCTGCCACATGGACTTGCTGGTCACAGTCTGACCAATGATGACCAACACTGTGGTCTGGACTCTGATGACTTCCAATGCCAAGGATACCATCTCCCCCTGTGAACTTTGGATTCTATTCCCCCGGTACAGCACCCAATTGCATCTACCAAACCACTTACCCCACCGTAAATAAATATTTCACTTTGGACATGAGACGTTCTTGTCATTTTGCATCGTTCAACGACATATGTGTGTGGAAATGTCAAACTATGGCTGAGTGTTGAACCAACTCCAGCCATCCATACCCTGGGATCAGAGTCTGGTACAGGACACACATGGGTCACAAGGTATCATTCAATGTAGGCATGGAGCACAACACTCACCTGTGATGGCCTCTGGCTGCTGAGGGGGGGGCTTGCTAAACTGTGCGGAGAGACCTATTTGTGAGATCATCATCAAGGCGTAGAGGTCATGGCTAATGTGGAGTTTCCCGGGGAGGGAGTCCCAGGTATGTGTGGCCAGGTGGGAGAACAATGTCCTGTATGCTGGAGTACGGTGGATGTGAAGAACGGTGGCCAGGGCAAGGTTGGATGCACGGAGAGGGTCCAACGGGATCTAGGATGACAGACGTACAAGGTTGGTTGGGGTCGGGGTTGTGGACTGCCTCCTGAGTGTGGGTGGGGAGTGTGGAGGTCACCCTGCAGCAGACAGTGATCCATTGCAGCTATCCATGGTGGACGGTGAGGTGGCTGGGGCGCAGGGGGTTGAATCTGAGGTGTGCAGATGCCCCCTGGATGTGGACAAGTTTCCTGGGAGTTTGGATGTACTTGCTCCGTAGAGGGCAGGGCAGTATTTG
Organism: Triturus cristatus; assembly: GCF_964204655.1. NCBI lineage: Eukaryota > Metazoa > Chordata > Amphibia > Caudata > Salamandridae > Triturus > Triturus cristatus. Next base: position 261,896,158 of record NC_140593.1, read on the forward strand.
ACACGGATGTTGTCATGGACCTGGGGGATGGTCTGTCTTTTCTTGGAGTGGATCTATCTGTGGATCATGTGCATAATGCAGAGTGCGTTGCAGCATGAGGTACAGATGCTGTGGACTAGCATGGCAAATGTGAGCGAGCCAAACATGATGCACACCATCTTGTGTGTGTGGCCACTGGGTGCTTGTGCAGGGCTCTTGCGGGTGGGACACAGGCACTTGACCCAGCTGGAAGGGGACAATCCTCAGATGTTCAGCTCAGTCCTGTACAAGTCCAGCCTCAGGTGGCTCGTGTGCAGCCATTCATCAATAGATCTCATGCATACTTGAATGATGGAACTGCCAATGTCTGTGTCTTTGTTGAGGGTGAGGAGCACCTGGTTGTCAATGGCATACGAGCTGATGATGAGGTGCTGTGCGCATGTGATGGTGGAGAGGGGGGTCCTGGACACTCTGTAGATTGACATGCTGAGAGATGATACCTGTGCCATGTCCCAGACCATGACACCATACTACATACTGAAGCCTTGAGTCCCACTCCCATGCCCTTGCTGGGCTACAGAGCCGGTGGGGAGTATTAGGGACGTGACCTGGTTGGTGTGACAGGGCCTGGAAGGCGGGGCAGCGCAGTGTAGGCCGTTGGAGTTGCACACTCAGCATGCAAAGGTGTCGTGTGTGTGCCCAGGGTATGTCTGACAGCAGGCGTTAGATGTGCGGATGGACATAGCTCGGAGTGTGGCTGATACATCAGACTGTAGTGTGATGTGGGTAATGCAAGGACAGGATTGTGGGGCAAGGTGCATCTTGCATGTGCTGATGGTCCATCCTTTGGCACCGCGTGCCGGCAACAGTGGCATAGACAAGCTGAGGATAGCAAAATGAATGGGTGGAGGGAGGAAGTGAGGAGCATCCTGGAGGCGTGTGTGTTGCCAAATCTGGATATTCTGTTGGCCCTTGCTGCAGGGGCCGCAGCAGCAGGCGGCATCTCCTTGCAAAATGACAGAATTTGCACACATAGACTAGGATGTCAGAAGGACAACTGCAACAGGCGCATGAGTAAAGTAAGGAGTGTCCAGTGTCACATGGCACACCCAGACACAATGCATGCACAATCACCAAAGAAGCATGACACCGGATCAGAAAACTGAAGGCCGACCTGCGCACAGGAGACACACCCTCAGCAGCTGTTGGTGGCCCATTGTGCGGACCAACATGCCAAAAAACATACACGACCATGTACTTCATGCCCAATAGGGGGCCTAACCCATGAGCAACTGCATGCATGTTGCTAAACTACACATGGACTCCTATGCATAATCTTCCACAACTATGCCAGATATGCCGCATGCAAAGTGGCAAGAGACACCTTTATTACTCAGCCTCACACTAAGGGAAATCCATCAATTGGAACAGACTCACAGGTCATTTGGCTGACCATGTGTAACCTACACTGGACACCCCCTTCAACACACAGATGTGTAAATCCTACTGAGCTGGCACACAAGTGAAGGGGTTGAGCCTAACACCCCTTGCTGCACACGGAGAGTCTACAATTCCCCATTGAGCCTCATATGGGGATGTCCCACACTATGTCCACCATTAGTATCCCGTATGTTCCTTGGAGACGTTATACACACATTGATGCCTTCATCAGAATCCACACACCATTACAGATGACTGTCAGGAAGGGTGACCATCAATTCATGGGAGCCATGCAACACGTCATGTGGCCCATGGTGAGTCAACATGTATGCATGGTAACACAACATGCACAGGAGCAGTCCCCACATATCACAAACACGTACCACCCACAAAATGCCTTGCTGCACCCCAAATGACTTTTCACCATGTCTGTGCATGTAACTCTGATCCAGCACATGTTGCAATACTCATGAGGAATAGCAGGAGGGCAATGATGACATGAGCAGACGACAGCCGCAAGAACCTGGGGAGGACAGACACACAACAATTCTGCGAAGAACTAGTAATCCGCAGACATGTACATGTACTCTACAGGAATAATGTTGTCACCATGCCCTTAACAAATTTAGTGTCCCAGCTAATATGTGTGGAATGACATCATGACTTGAATGACACATCAGAACACACCTCCAAGTCACTTAGCACACAGTCAGCTCGACACACACATTGCAACACATGCCACACAAGGCTCAAAGCGTGCACACTCAGACACAGGGACTCACCATCATGAGAAGGAGTTGCGGATAAGCTGACTCCGGATGTCCTCATCCTCATCCTCACTTGCCCCGTGCCCGAGCCCTTCATCCTCCACGGGTGGATGATCCTGCTTATCCGGATCAAGGATGAGTGGCACGGCCTTCTCCACTGCCATGTTGTGCAGCATGCAGCACACAATGAAGATTTTGCAGACCTTCACCGGGGCATATGGGAGGGCGCCGCCGGTCTTGTGGAGGTACCGGAATCTGCTCTTCAGGAGTCCAAACGTCCTCTCAATCACGCGCCTCGTCTGCCCATGGGTGTCGTTGTACCGGTGTTCTGCAGCTGCTCTGGGGTTGCGGAGAGGCGTCATCAGCCATGGCATGTCGGGATAGCCAGAGTCCCCTACATGGAAACATCATGTGAAGACGTGGGTCAGGAGATGCCGTAAGATACAAAGATAGCACTGAACCCAGGACTAACAGAGTATACCCACCAACAAGACATGCTCGTTTAGCGTGCAGCTGCAGCATCATTTCTGGCACCCTGCTACGCCTCATGATGTATGCATCGTGTGCAGACCCTGGAAAACGTGCACAGACATGGGAAATCAGCATGTTAGCAAGACACACCACAAGGGCATTAATGGAGTGGTAATGTTTTCGGTTTCTATAGGCTACCTCCTGTGCCTGTGGTGGTACCAAAGCCACATGTGTCCCATCAATGACCCCAATTACATGAGGCATCCCTCCCAGGGCATAGAACTCACCCTTGACACCTGTCAACTGCTCAAGAGTGGGAAAATGAATGCATTCATCCAGGTGCAACAACATTGCTTAAATAACATCATGCAGGACACGGCTGAACATAGTCTGGAACATGCCACCGACATCAGCTATGGTCAATTGAAACGTGCCGGTGGCAAAAAAATGTAGGGCTGCCATCACCTTTACCTTGGGGGTGAGAGCTGTAGGATACCTGTGTTGTGGTTGGAGGTGTGGTGTAAGCCGGCGGGTCAAGTCCTCTATCAACTCTTGCGAGAATCGGTATCTGCGTATGCAGTCATGTTCACGCATGGCATCAAGGTCTGGCATTCGTCTGGGGAGAGGCGGTGCCCTGCAGAGATTTGGAAGGGATAATGAAGAGTGAGTACATCACCACACCAATGTCACTGAGGTGAGCACATGTTCAACAGCTAATACACATCTGCTTAATACAGAGTCTGTGCTGTGCAATACATCCAGGACACGTGGGCCAGCCAGGTGATACTTGTACGAAGAGCCAGCCACAATAGTTGCATGGCAATATTGATATGACATGCCATGAAATAGCTGTTGGCCAGTGTAAGTGACAAACCAGACACATTACATGAGTGACAGACATCCACATATCAGCATTAGAAGGATGTCATCTCATACAGACAGCTGGCGGTAGTCTAGACGCACAGGTCACATGTTATCTGGAAATGGACAGATGACACATATTTCCATTAAGGGGTCCATGTCAAAAACTGATGTCACAGACATTGATACAACACCGATATTGCCTCATGTCAGGAAGTCATCTTCGAACCATCATGACACATGTAACGTGTGAGTCCACATGTGGCATGGTGTGCGTATATGTGTGTCATGCACAATTGCACACATACACATGTTGGAAGCTGCAACAGCAGATGGAGTTGACAGAACACCAACGGAAAGCTCATGGGAACACATGACACACACATGACATAGTCACATCGTGGCACACTGGGAGTCACATGTGAGGTGTAATTATCCGTGTACCTGCCATCAGGGGACAGTTGCGGGTGTTGCTGACTGTGCCATACCAGTGATGCAGTGCTTGACACGTGTGTCGCACATGCACACATGTGCCAAGTGTGAAGGGGAAGTGTGCCACGTAGTGCCCCATCACACATGACAGGTGTAAACAGCTCATCACACATCTATTGTGCCACAACATGAGGAGACATGTGCCACATCACTGCCTGACACACCTAGGCCCTGCACATGAAGGACTGCACTGACAATGACTTGATGTACAGCCTTGTGCGAGTCTGACACCTCCATTCATTTCGTGTGCGCCTCCTATCACCAGTGTAAGCTGTGAAACGTAGTACACACGCTCTGAGGGCGTGTGTAGGGCCCGTACTCACACGTGTACGGCCCGTATCACTGTAGTGATGGTGCCCTAGGGGTATGTGTGAAAAGCGCCGTACCTGTGTGGGGATTTACGAATTACAATGGGGACACATGAGGGACAAGTATTAGGGCCTAAATGCATGCTGGTTGTCATGGATACCGAGTTTCAAGTTCAAAATTTTACATCATGTGATCTGGAAAAATCAGTTGGCCACATTTAACATTGTTGCAAAGTGGTTGTTGACTTGACATGATGCTGCAAAATTGAAAGATGCAAAGGCTGTCACTGGTGTATGTTTAAAGGGATTGGAGGAAACGTAGGATGCAAATGAGTCTGACCAATCACTCTGTACTCCTGTAAGTGAAATAGGCCAGCAAGGCAGATATAAGGCAGGCAGAACCCATGAGAGGGCACTTGCCTGCACAACATGTCAGTCGATACCACTGCTGCTGTATTGTCTCCCTCTGGCACCATGTCAAGGACTGTGGAGAGGGCCCAGCCTATCACCCAGGAGGAGAACGAGGCCCTGCTGGATGTGATCCTCCCACAGTACCCCATGCTGTATGGTCAACCAGGGGAGCAGGTGAGTGCTGACTCCAGTACCTTTGCCTGTGCACCTTTATTGTGTCTGTCACTTCTGGCATTGTGGCAAGGTGTGACAGACATGCAATGTTGGATGGAGTGGGTCCCGGGGGCGGATGGCTTATGTCTCTCATGCAGGGCTTGATGCAGTTCATGTGTGCACTCCTCACTTGCATTATGCTTACTGTGACATTCACTGCATAGTGCATGGCACATTCCGCCAGTCACATCCTCTTGGGCATTCTTGTTCTATTGTCCTGCGGTGATTCAGTGGTCACCCCGGTGTGACAGGTGACTGCACCCACAGATGTGTGTGAGAGTTGAGTGGAGCTGTGGTGAGAGTGGTGAGAGTGTCCAAATGATGTGTACGCCCCTTGGACATTGATGTGTGTGAATGTTTCTTGTCATGTGGATGAGTGTCTATGTGGAGTGTTGCACAACAGCTGCATGGAGGAGGTAACTGCTCAATCCATCTGATGTGTGAAGTAAGCCGTGCTGTGTGTCTGACTTGCTGAGCTAGCCCCACACCTGTGACACCCCCCCTGGCAAGTGGCACATGTGCAGAGTGAGGTTTGCATCCGCTGTTGCCAATGGCAGGTGATTGATGTATGCCTGTGTGTGTCTGTGTACTCTGCTGAGGTTTCTTCAGTGGCCTGGGGCATGTGACTGCTTTGCGGTGCTGTCCATCAGCCTTGTGTTGCTTGGGATGCACAGTGTGTGCCATGATCAGGGATTGGTTCGCACCCCTCATGCCACCTGTACACTTACTCTGCCATGTAGTGCATTGCTGCGTCCCCAGGGGAAAAAGTCCCTATGACTAAGGTGCTATTACTTGCCAGCATACTATGCCCTGTTCTACAAATCTAAGATGTTCAACTGTGTGTCTCTGTGACATGGTGCAGGTGTAGTGATGTTGTCCCACTTTGTCATCCTCACAGGTATCCCCCTACCACAAGGGGAAGATCTGGAAGGACGCCGTCAAGGCCGTGCAATCGGCGGAGGGTCGCAGTCGGCGCCTGCCACAAGTGAGGAAGAGATGGCAGGACATCCGGTGCTGGACCCGGAGGATCGCCCGGGTCATGCTGAAGGAAGAGGCTCCTCACAAGCATGGCGGGCGCCGGCGCCTGACCCACCAGATGCGGCGCGTCCTTGCGGTGGTCTTCCCTGACCTGGATAGGCGGATACAGGAGTTACAGCAGCAGGAAGGGGGTAGGTACATGTGTGTTTGTTGTGTGTCGCCAGCTTTTGTTGCTGCTCAGTCGCCTGGAGACACTGCCAGGGTATATATGTGCAGTGCATATCCTGTTCCCCCACAGTCAACCTGTGCTGTTCTTCCTCCCTTCCCCTCCTTGACATGTGTTACCTGGTCTGTGTGTGATCACTATTGCACATGGTCATCTAGGCTGCCAGTTTATCAAGGTGCACACTGCTTTCAGCATCATGTGTGGGGGTGGTCTGCCTGTGCCCTGTCCTGTACAGTCATTAGGGGGTGCATATTTGTTGCCACTGATGCTGAGTCCCAACATAGGAGTGTGAGGTTTCAAATGAACAGACTCGCTGCATGCATTACCAATGTTGTGGCCTCAGACATGATGTGCATGAGTGGGATATATGCATATTGCCGGGACAGTTGCTCCTGTAACAGTCAGCTCATTCCAGGACCATGGAGCAGTGTGCACACTACAGTCCCCTGTCACAGCCTGCCCTCCTAATCATGTGTGTCATCCAACACTGTGCACATTCACTGTGGGTTCATAATGGCTCTGCCTCTGTGGCATTGTTCCATGGCCTTGGTAGTAGTTTTCACATGTGTGATATATTTGCCCACTGGACAGGGATACAGCAGTTTGCTTGTGCATACTCACACTGGGCAGTGCCTGTGTGGCTATTCACAACAATCTGTTGATGTTTGTTTGTGACCAATATGTTTTGCCAGCCCTACAAGGTGATGTCGTGTTAATGAAGCTAGTTTTCAAGCACAGTTATTGTAACCCTGAATAAGAGCTTTCACTTCTTGATTGGTATCAGTCACATTGACTCAGGTATGGGTGGGTGTGCGCGGGAGGGGCGTACATGTTCAACCCTGATGTTTCATTGCCAGTTCTGACTTGTGTGTGATGATTCGCAGTACAGAAAGTCATCGTGCAGTGCCCCCGTGATGTTGGCCAGTGCTTGCTGTTGGTGCTTCATTGCCTGTGTCAGTTCTTGGCAATCATGTATCCTGCTTGGACATTTTTGGCACCTGTGTGTGGTTCAGATGCTACACAGTTGTGACTTTGTGTGCTGACATCTGTGGGTACACTCTGGCTTGCCATGAGGGGGAACCCTCAGTACAGCTAGGCTTTTTTGCTAAACAATTGCAGGCCCATTAGCTTATGCATTGTCCTGGGTGTGGACATGTGTGCCACTCCAGATGACAGTCAGTAGGTCATATGTGTAGCCAACTGTGTGATCAGGTGACGGATAGCCATGTGACAAATGACATTATTCAAGTTGTTACTCTGGGAAAATGTCCATTGGCACTCACTACACCTGTCAACATTTCTCAATGTTTCATATGCTTGACCTTGTTGTTTGGTTGTGAAGGACAATGATGTGCCTGCATGACAGATGTCTCCCAAGGAAGTGCACAAGACACCACCTTTACACTTTCCAGGGACACGCTGGCATATTTGAAAGTAAGGCACAGTTTGGACAACACTTGTTTGGAGTTCATCCATATACATGTTCCCACAGTGTGCTAGCATTTGGGTTAGTCCTTGATTGTTGCTGATACCAACTTACGAGAGTCAAGTCATCCAGCCACCCCGGTGCCATGTATATGTACTTACTGCTACGCCATTTCTGCCTAACAGTGGCTGATTTGAATGAGTCTGGCAGCTCAGACAATGACTGTGTACATGTAGTTTGGTGTGCACCTCCTTGTGTGACTTCTGCTATACAGACACATGTGTGTTGTGTTCACAGAGTGCCACATTCACACATGCTAGACATGTCCATTTTGTAAAGGGTTGTGATTCTCCAGGAGTCACAATGTATTTATTTGGGGTGTCAAAAGTACTCACAGGTCTCTGAGTGTGGGGACACCTTCTGCATTGGCATGTGGTATTTGGCCTTGGGTGCGACAATACTGTTTGTTTCCCAGTGAACAAGAGGTGGCATGCCTTCATAGTCTTGCTGTGCTCAACTGATCCCAGACACTTGCTTCTCATGATCTTGTGATTTCAAGTTATTTGCTGTTGTGTCCTAATTTTCATTGTTTGCAAGTGGCATGGTGCGTCAACCAACTGGGGAGTGCAGGGCTTACATATGTGGGGAGTATCCTAGATGTTACTCCTGATGCCTATCCTGATATGCACTGTTGCCTATTTTGTTTGGACTCACTTGTCGGATGTATACAGGTGACTGATTCTTTCCTGTCTCTTCACCTTGCCCACAGCATCATCGGAGGACACCGAGGGAGACACCGGCACAGACGTGGAGGAGGGAGCGAGCAGTGGTGCCACCACTGCTGTGGAGTCGGTGGAATCTAGTGGCACGGAGGGCGAGGGGAGTGAGGCAGAGGACCTGCCCAGTACCAACACAGATTACGAGGCAGACGGGTCCGAGGCTGAGCTCCCAGAGGGGGCGGAGGCTGCTCCCAGAGCTGAAAGCAGCAGTACATCTCTCGCCGCCCCCTCCATTCCCATCACCGCCCTCCCACTTGCTCTGGTCCCTTCTGTCCGTGCTAGGCCACACCGTGTCTCCTTCGTGCCAGGCACCGCACCCCCTGCCCCTGTCCCCCCTGCTGCCCTCACTGCCGAGTCTGTGGACATTCAGCGGCATTTGCAAGTTGGGCAGACATCGATCCTGACTGTCCTCCATGGCCACACCAGACTGCTGACCCAGATGGTGTCGTACATGGAGGGCATGTCATCAGCGATGTCTGACCAACGGATGTTGCTGAGGTCCCTGGACTCATCACTGACGGCAGTAGCGAGTCACCTGCAGCGCTGCCTCCCCCCTACCCCTGGCCCATCCACAAGTCCAACACCCATGCCTGTCCCAAGCACACCAAGACATCCACACACACGCACCCCACCAGACACAAGCAGCACACCACCACATAAGGGCAAGCACACACCTCCTGACACGCACACTCAGGGGGTAGCAGGCACACCCACTGGGTCTGGGGCACACAGGCAGGCACGCAGCCACAGTCCTCATCCACATGACTCACTCCCCAGTCCCTCCGATGTCACTCCCCTTGGCTCCCCTGCCCCAGATTCAGAGAAGGAGGCCTACTTTGCTGGGCTGGGCCTCAGCCCCACTAGTTCACCTGGACGTAAACGGTCACAGCACTCCACGGGTAGGGGAGTTAAGTCCCCCAGCCCGTCCACCACCTCCCCCAGTGGTGCTGCAACCCATCCTTCCGACCCCCCCCCTCCTTGGGGCCTTCAAAGGGGTACGTAGGGGGAGAGAAATGGCCTGCAGGAGTTGGAGTACCCTTCCCTGGGTTATGCATTAAGCATATGATGCAATGTTTTACCACATTGTCTGCACATTTCGGAATTCCTTCATTTTGCCAAACTGGAGCCAGGAGTTTGCATATGCCTTTAGCACTAATGTGAGCTGGTCCATGAGCCATAGTCCCTAAAGGTAATACATATGCATCTGGCAACATCCATCGCTGATGCTCTGACAATTCTGTCCAACATCCATTCAAATTCAACATTCCCGTACTTTCTTTCCACTTACTCAATTCTTTCTCTGTAGCCTCTTCCTGAATCGTTCTTACGCTCTCAATTGTGTCCTCACACATTCCTCTTTCTGGGATCTGATTTGCAGGGCCTGCAACATACATGTGACTTGTTATGTCCTTAGCTGTGTTTTCCGCTACCTCGTCTGCGAAAGCATTCCCGCGACCAATGTCATCTGTGACTCTTTTATGTGCACTACACTTGTTGATGGCAATTTGAGTAGGTAATGTGAGAGAGTCAAGAAGATCGGTGACCAACTGGCCATGCTGAATCTTCATTCCATGGGAAGTAAAGAATCCTCTTTCCTTCCATAAACGACCAAAACTGTGTGCCACGCCAAAAGCATATTGGCTGTCTGTGTAAACATTCACTCTTTTCCCTTTCGACAGCACATATGCTCTAGTCAAGGCTATCAATTCTGCAGCCTGGGCTGAATTGTATCGGATACATGCTGTCTCCACTACTGTATGTAATGTGGTGACTGCATAAGCTGAGGTAGTCTCGCCATTGGGTAATTTGAAACAGGAACCGTCAACCCACAAGGTTCCATCCGGATCCTCGAGCGCAGTATCCTTTAAATCTATTCTTCCTTTTGTTTCTTCTTCTGTGCGAAGAAAACAGTCATGATGATCCTGAGGATCTCTTTCATCTGGGAGTGGTAATAAAGTAGCTGTATTCAAGGTGTTACATCGCTTTATACGTATGTGGCTTGCTAAGAGAGTCAACTCGTAACCAGACAACCGAGCACTCGTGAGATGTTGTGTTTTAGTTCTATTCAATAAAGTGTCCACAGCATGTGGTACCATGACAGTGAGAGTGTGGTCCAATACTACTCCAGCTGATTGATGAATAGAGATTGCTGTCGCCGCCGTAGCTCTGAGACAGCTAGGTAACGCTTTAGCTACCGGGTCTAACGTAGCAGAAAAGTAGGCACATGGCCTCTGTTTATCTCCTAATTGTTGTGTCAAAACTGATAATGCACAACCTTCTCTCTCATGGACATTGAGCGTGAAACATTTACTGTAATCAGGAGTACCTAACACAGGAGCAGAACACAGGGCTGATCGTAAGTCAGAAAAACTCTTCTGACATTCATCAGTCCATGGGAGTGGATGGGGCGTGTCTTTCTGTGTAAGTGGCACACAAGCTTTTATACAGTGAAATACAATGGATACAATGGATAACCAAAAACATATAGAATTTGAGACATCGACAAATGTCACCAACAATGGTTTAAGCTAAAAACTGACTCGGGTTCCAGGTGATGTTTGTTGCTGGCCCCTTTAAGCAAATTGTAAAGAGAATCCACATGATACAGTTTACAAGGAGAGAAAACATGGTTGTATGTTCTAGAAGGACAGTCGTGAAGCCAGAGAATGCATGAGATGTGTAGCGAAGGGCAGTAGATAAGATAAGCGAGAGAAAAGAATGGTGTGAGCTAACAGATAGTTCGGGCGGGGGTTATCCAGCTCAGACATGAATTAGTGTATTCGGCCAGACCCTGACACTAGTTAATAAACACGGGACGAAAGGCTACCTGACACGCAAGGGCAGAAATGACAAAAACATCTCGTTTACCAGCTGCCTGAGTGAGGGCAACCTAAGATGGCGGAAAACACAAGATGGAGTCTGGGTGCGATCGAGAAACGACAAATTTCAGAACCTCAACAGGAGGCAAGCCCTTGTGTCACTTAGTGCTCAAGTGGTGCAGGTCTAGTCGGTCTCACCCAGGCAAGGAGGGCAGCAGGCTTCAGGCAGGTCAGCACTGCAAGAAAGCAGTTTTTCCAGAGCACCAGTCCAGCAGAGTGGCAGTCCTTCAGCAACACAGCAGTCCTTCTCCCTGGCAGAGTATCTACAGGTCCAGAAGTGTACTAAAGTGGTGGTGTATGAGGTCTAGTACTTATACCCAGTTGAGCCTTTGAAGTGGGGGAGACATCAAAGAGGTGCCTTTGAAGTTAAAAGAGTCCCTGCCCGTCCTGCCCTGGCTCCAGACTCACTACAGGAGAGTATGAAGTTTTTTGTGTTGGTGTATGCGTGAGGCTCCTCACACCTGCCCATCCTGCGCAGGATGATTTTTCAGGATGTCGATGGCCCATCAAGTCATACCTAAGCTCTCTTTGTGCGACTGTATAGAGAGAATGCACAAAGCCCAGCTCTCATCCACCCCCGATGTGTATTCAGAGACAGGGAGCAGGCGCAAAATGGCTAAAGTAAGAAAATGCCAACTTTTCAATAATGGAACTTTCAGAATTACAATTTAAAATCCGACTTCTGTGATTTTAAACTAAGATTCCGGAGAAACAAAACTTGTGGGTCCAATTGGAAAGTGCACTTATAAAATGCAATAAGGTAATCCCAGTGTTGCCTAAGGAAGAGATAGGCACTGCAGTAATAATAATAATAATCTTTATTTGGAAGAAATCACGGCCATAAAAGATACAAAAATAAAAGTTCAGTTACAAATCCATTAAAACAATAAATCATCACTGTGCAAAATCGCTGAGGTGCCAGTAGACATCAATCATTTCTCAAATTTGTTGATCTTAATACTGTTCTTCAAAGATTTTGACAAAAAAAACTCTGGGAACATTAGGCAAAAGTTGCACATGCATGAGGGCTATACGAGCATGCGAGCTATACGAGAATCTCACTTCTTCTAAATAAGGTTTAAGATACAATCACCTTGGATAGGTAAAATATTTACATAAAAATGCGAAATGTAGAGAGTCCTGTGGAGACCTATTGTCGCAGCCACAGGGGCCTCTATCTTCTACACATAAAACTAAGACTGAAGGAGAGGCCACTAAATGGCGTTAGTTAAAATGGCGAGATAAGTCTCCATGCCCTGTACTGATTTAACTAGAACAAGTCCTCTTACCATGGGTTTACTGAGCTCCATGCCCTCACGGTCTACAATGGCTTTTCTTAAAAACAAATCTTTAATCGATTTTTTGTCCTGTTGCTTCATTGTGTCATATTTTGTTAAAATGTCTGCTATTCCCTGGGCTGAAAAAGTTTCCTTTACATACCATAGCCAAGGGATTTTAAAAGCTTGGTCAAGTGAGAGGCAATCCGAAATTACTGCTCGATTAAAAGATGCCTCCTCATTAGACCAGACATTCACCAAACACAAGGGTTTAACCGCCATTAGGTTGGTTAAACATTTGGGGGCAGATTTAGGTCAGACTTGCGCCACTTTTATGCCGCCGTTGCGTCCCTTTTGTGACGCAGCGGCGGCGTAAACCATGCGCCATGTTGCACCTTATTTACAAAGTGACGCATCTAGGGAGATGCGTCACGTTGTAAAGCCCTGCGCTACATTAAACCTGCGTCAGGTTTAATGTATGCAGGGTGCGTGTTCCATCGGAAAAAGCCTCGTAAAAGTGATGCAGTGAAATCTACAAGATTTCACTCAGTCACTTTTCCGACGCTGCTGCATCAAAACCTTGCGCCTGCTTGACGCAGCATGTTAGGTATGGGCAGCCCCTAAACATTGCTGGAGTTGCGTCATGCTTGCGACGCGACTCCAGCAATGCGCCGCCCTTACGCCATCAGATGTGTCACGCATCTGTTTATCCTTGCGCCATGATGCGCTGCATTGTAAATGCGGTGCATCTGTGGTGGCGCAAGGGTAAACTTGCGTGACGCATCTTTCCTGGTGCATCCCTGCTGATTTGCAGGGATGCGCCAGGAAACATAAATCTGCCCCTCGGTCCCTAGTTCCTCATGTACAGAGTAAGCGGGTGTTCCCTGAGGGACTTTTAAAATCTGTCTTAAAAATGTAATTTGTGCTGTCCGTAATATATCGACCGCCATGTACCCCCAGATCTCACTCCCATACAGGACCTTGGAGATGCAAAAAGACTGATATAATTTTAAAATCACCCCCGGAGACCATGTGCCTAACTGCCTAACCTGTATGCAAAGTTTGCATTAAGCTCCCAAGGATTTTTTCATATCCCTTAGCTTCTCCTCCATCAAATTTTTCCAATTTAATTTGGTGTTGAATAAGATACTGAGGTATGTGAAAGCCAGGACCTTGGCTAGAGTAAAAGTGCATGCCCTATAGGTTTTTGAGCTAGTCCCTCGACAACCTAGCTCCATCACAAATGATTTTTAAAATTTGGAGACAGGTCCAACCCCTTCATAAATGAGGCAAATCATCTATTAGGACTTGCAGCGCCCTAGGTGTATGCACTATGAGAACAACGTTGTCTGCATATAGCAGAACCGGCACTGGTCTCCTGCCTATTCTCAGTGTATCAGCCTGAAGGGATGTCAGGGCAGATTTAATCCATTAATATATAAGGTGAATAAAAAAGGGGCAAGAATACACCCCTGATGCTCCCCTCTAGAGCACTTAAAATTATCAGTGAGTCCCCCTTCTTGGGTGAATCTAACTGGAGCTGTGGTATGGGCATAAAGAGTCATTAAAACATTTATAATTGCTGCCTCAACTCCTACCTCAAGTATCAGCCACAATTTGTTACGATTCACTCAATCGAATGCTGCAGGAAGGTTCATAAAACGCCGGTAGAGTGGTCTCACTTTGACGATCCTATATTTGGAAATTAAAAGATAAAGATTCATAGACTGGTTTACTGTAGATTTGCCTATACGAAAGCCATATTGGACCCCTGAAATGATTTTATTTTTGTCTGCCCACTCAGAAAGCCTATATTATAAAACCCAACCCAAAACCTTAACAGTAGAGTCAATTAGGGATACAGTGCATAACTGTGAGGATTATCCCTATCTTCCTTCTTGAAGATCTGGACAATAGTGGCAGTAGACCATGAGGGAAGCATAGATGAAGATACTGAAGCATTTAATACCCTGGTCAGGACCTTGGCCTACACATACATATTTTTCCAGTAGCAGCTCATCCCAGGCTTGTTTTTGTAACAGGGATCTCTGTTCCTTGTATAATTACTTCGGCAACTGGCCATCCAGGATCTGTTACAGGGAGTCTGTTTCAGGGCCATCTTAAGGTTTTTAAGGTTCTAAAGCGCCTTGGAGCACCCACTGTCAAACCATCTCAGGTTATCCAAGCAGGTTGTCACTACTGGGACGGTTAGCAAACTAGCAACTGACTGGGCAATAACAGTAAATGAACTAACTGTATCCACTTCTGTGGCTGACGTATCTAAGCACTTTAAAATCTCCTGTTGCCTCAATTTAAAAAGAGAATGGTTAAAACATTAATATCCACCTGTGACCACTGCAGGTGCTTCCCCTGATCTGTTGCTGCTATTGTGCCCACATTCCTTCACAGTCGGGGTTTAGATCCAACTACTCCACCGAGACAACTCTCATCGGGGTCACGGATTATATAAAAATGGCCGTGGATTATAACTGACAGAGGCCTGTCTGCAGGGGATAGCTCTCGATTGGTTGGTCAGCTTTCTTGATCATCGCACGCAGACCATCATTCTAGGCCCTTTTCGATCCTAAACTGTGAAGCTTAGTAATGGGGTGCCCAGGGCTCCTGTCTGAGGCCTACTTTGTTTAACATCTATGTGGCCCCCCTTGCTAAAATCATCCGATTGCACGCCTTTACGCCGTTCTCTTACGCTGACGACATACAATTACTCTTGTCCTTCGATAAGGACATGGAGTTTGTCGATCAGCGCTTTGCTAATGGCATGTCTGCCATAGCAGAATGGATGACTGAACACTTTCTGGAGTTAAATGCGGTCAAAACTGAGATCCTACTGTTTGGTGCTGCATTAACTTCTTGGTCCCCTGAGTGGTGGCTGACAGTGCTAGGCCCCGCTCCTCTACCAACTTCGGTGACAAAAAATCTAGGGGTCCGGTTGGATGCACAGCTATCTATGAAGGATCAAGTTATAACCACTGCTGGGACCTGCTATCATACCTTGAGCCTGCTGCACAGAGTGTTCAGGTGGCTACCCCTAACTGTACGCAGAACTTTAATTCAGGCTATGATTATAGGTCGTCTGGAGTATTGTACTGCTTTATTGGCATCTGCGAACGGGTCTTCTCTTAGCAGACTGCAGATCGTCCAGAACATGGCTGCATGCCTAGCTCTTAATAAACCACCCCGCACCTCCCCTGGGCCATTATTGAAAACTCTCCATTGGCTCCCAATTCGCCAGAGAGTAACGTTTAAGCTCTGTTGCTTTGCTCACAGAGCTCTTTATGGCACTAGCCCAAGTTATATGGCGGACAAATTCAAAGTGTGCTGCCCGAACCGGTGTCTCAGATCGAAAGGCAAAAAGTTATTGGTGGTCCCTCGTTTTAGGAAAAAACGATCCGGAGGCAAAACGGTTGCCTATCTGGCGCCATTATACTGGAATTCTCTGCCAGAGGATTTACATAAATGTCCTAGTCTTCCCCGCTTGAGAAAACTCCTGAAGACTGAATTATTCAAGGCTTGAGCTATGGGAATCTGTGCCTGACTGACCTCTTTCTATGTTTAGCGTGGAGATACCCCTTCGGGGGTGATTCCAGCACTCTATAAATTCCTTACATACAACCATTCCTACTGCCTGGTGCTAACTGAGTGCCCTGCGCCTCAAGCCCCAGATTCAGAGGGTTTCCGTCCCTAAATGGACTATGTGAATTTTCAAAAGAGATATAATACGGCCCAGGGATGATGAGAAAAAAATTAAGTCAATGGTTGTAGCACATCCCCAACCTTTATAAAATGGCAGGTGGTTACAGTTAGGGGAGTTAGGTCCCTTATCTAATGTAAATATTAGATCGTAAGTGTTTAGAAGGACATTCAGTTCACGGCCATCTCCATGCTCCATGTGCAATTCCTCTGAAACCATGCATATTGGGAGTTCTGAACGATATTAGGGCATAAATGACAATTGAAGTCTCCTAGCAGAATAAGACTTTCCTGTGGAAGACCATCGCCCTTCAGCGATTCCAGGAGGCCAGTTAACTCCGACAGGCTGGAGGGGCCCTGTTTCTTACTTTTTGCATTGTCAAAGGTAATTATTGTTATCCGCAATGCTCACCCTACCACTAGTTTAAGGCCTTATGCCACTTTGGAGTTCCATTTCAATTGCTTCACAAACCCAGAGCCCAAGAGCTATAAAAATAACTAGTCCTCCCCTTGCTCTGCCTGAAGTGGAGCCCTCTGCTGGGAGGAAGAATGTCATATATCCCTCAATAAAAAATAGTTTTCCACCTCCCAGGTCTCCTGAATACAAATAATGTTGAACGATCTTATAAATTGAATCCACCTGTCATCTCCAAATATAGAGGCTAGTCCTGCCACATTCCAGGAAATAAAACTTACATCTCCCACGAGTTCCGGCCTGTAGGGCGTATAAGAAGCTATAGCTCCCCCATGGGGGTCTATTGGGCTGATGGAATTTTTAGCAACTCAGAGGATGGCCTTCCTTTGCGTTTGGCCAGTCCTCAAAAGTCTTACTTTCCTGTGTTAGTATTTCAACCAGCGTAACCTGCGCCATAATATTATGAGCTCCCTCTATTTGTCAATCTAAGCCATTAAGATCAGACAGTGGGGTATAGGCGTTGGGTGTTGCCTTTAGTTCCTCCAAGGCACAAACACCACCGCCCTGGCCTACACCTTGGTTATTTTTGGGGGTCTGAGGAGTAGGCCTATAAGGGGAACTCGGAAAAATGTCCCAAAATGTTAAGTGCAAGTTCTGGGAATCTCAATGTGACAGTCACATAATCTTCCTCAATTGTTTTCTTGGACGGGCCAATCCAAGAGACCCTTCTGGCCATCAAAATGTGGCTATGATCTGCTAACTTGAATCTACTATGTTTACCTAGCCAGTGCACCACTCTATTGATTAATTTGTCCGTGGATTCCTAAATATGACTATCCAAGCCTGGTACCCCAACCAAAACCACAGTATAGGGACAACAGGCATCACCCCTATCTGTTCCACTTACTTGGGGTTTAACCAATCTGTGATGAGCTCTCCCCAAGACTGTTGGTGTATCGTAATCCCCTTCTCCATCAGGTGGTTATTAGGTAGTGGCCTACATTTTAGATTAGTTGGCAAGGGCATACTAGATCATATTGCCTGTATCTGTGGAATTAGTGAGAGAGGCGCCTTACTAATAGTGTCCAACCTATTTTCCAGTCTGACAAGTGTGTCTCTAGAGTCTGACAGTACTTTGTTAAGTTTGTCCGAAAACTGAGACAGCAGATCTGTCAACAAATCAGTGATTTTTTGCCTTAGAGAGTTCCAGAACTCCCCCGTGTCTCTCAGGCTAATTGATGTTACGAATTCCTACCCTCTACACTGGGGCTTGTTTCGCTTCTTGGTTCTCTGCAACCTCGTGGATACTGGCGACCCCCCAAATCCACTCCTTGTTTGAGAGCTATGGTTACAATACTGCCGTTTCCATTTGGGCACGAGATGGGGTACTAGGGCTCTCATCTACTGTAGCCGTTATTAAGGCACCTATGGCAGAATTCTGATATTTCTGGGTGTTTGTGGTTTGAGAGTTTCATCTCTCCTTCATCAATTTCCTTTGAATTGCCCCCTTCGCTTTTCCCAGGAAGGAGTCAATAGTAGCCCTCTTGTTACTGTTAGAGTTATCAGTGGGCACTGACTTCCTCTTTCCAATGATGGTCAACTAGGGAGAATCCTCCACGCAAAGTACTAAGTGTCGAGCCCCAGATACCACACAAACTGCGCACAGTCAAGATAGTACTCACAATTAAACTGAAGCTGATGCAATATCTCCACTGTCCAACAATGGCGATGTAGGTGCCCATCCGCAGATGAAAGATAGTGTATGCCTTCCTTTATACCTGCTCTGGTCTCCTCCAGGCAAGAGAATGGGCCCGGCCCAGCCTCGGTCGGCTGCAGATGGGTGCAGACAGGCCTGCACTTGGCCTGGGATACCCAGGTGTGCCCACGTGTGTCCTGCAATGCGGGAGAAGAGTGCTGCCTTTTGAGGTGCTGGAGGGCTGGCTCTGTGTTGGAAGCCGGAGTCCCAGTTCCGCACCACTGTCACCAAATGCGAGACCCAGGACTCCTCACCCAACTTTAGGCCAAGTAAGGACACCGTTTGAGATAGCCCTGCTTACCCTCTAAGTCGCTTGGCACGAGCAGCCAGGCTGATCTCTAAGGCACAAGTGTACAGTATGTGCAACCACACCCACAGCAACCCACTGGTGACACCACAAATGGACTCCACACAAGTTTGATAAAACGAATAGAAACTTTATATAAAAAGATATATGATCAGAACAGACAATACAAAAGCCAACATAGAATAAAGGATAATATTAATTCCGGCTGGCTGGTAGGTTCAAATCCCAACCACAGCTTTCCAAACGCTATGCTGGTCGTAATGCTAGAATCACACTCGTTGTAATGGACAAACAATAATGCACTGCACAATGGCACAATCCTGTGCTGGGCAAAGGAGAAATAATGCAATGCATAACGATACACCCCTGTACCTTGCCATGGGAGAATTAACGCAATGCTTTCCCCCCACAATCATGTACTGCGCAATGAAGGAATAATGCAATGCGGCATACCAACCACGTACTTTGCAATGAAGAAATAATGCAATGCACACCGCCACAATCATGTACTTTGCAATTAAGGAATAATGCAATGCGTAGCTACAGTCATGTACTTTGCAATGGAGAAATAATGCAATGCGTAGCGCTGCAATCGTGTACTTCGTTATGCAGAAATAATGTCAGGCGTCATAAGACAGTCCAGCAGTTTGTTAGCAGGAATATTGGCAATGTGTATTACAACAATCAGCCTCTTCGATAACAGTTGCCCACCCTCAAGTATCACTGATGACATAAAGTACATCTTCTCACTCTGGCCCCAGTACCGCCACTCCTTTGGTCAGTACGGGCCCCACTCTGAGCCCAATCAAAGGCTCACATCATCAGAAGGAATGAGAGGCCGAGAGAGTGTCCCGCCGAGCCCACACCCCGCCCAGGTAGTGATCCACGCTAACTGGGGGAGCAAACCCACTCTCCTCTCCTACTTCAGCGAACTGGGCCTTCCGTGTAGATCTTTCTCAATGGGCCTCAGCTGCTCGGTCTGGCAGCTCAGCTCCTCTGGGGCTGCTGGTCCAGGCTGCGACTGTTAGGATGGTCTCAGGTGGCCGCAGGACACATGTACCCCACGCCCCTGAGATTACATTACTCCATGTGCACGTTCACCACAGCACCCTCCGGGTCTCCTCTGGCATGAAGCCACACACACAACGCTGATAGGACTTCACGTCGCCTCCGAGTGCACGTTCACCAGGCACTCCTTCCTGCACTCTCAGTTGGCACCAATGCATGCACACCGCGCTGCAGAGACACACTTTTTCAGGTGCACACGATGATCAGCCTATCACCTGCACAGTCCCAGGTTGCACCAAAGCATGCACACTGCTTCACTGAGACTTACTCCAACTCCGGTGCCCCGATATCCAGGCGCTCCTCACCAACGCCTTCAGGAGTGGCACTGCAGAAAGGGCCATTTCCAACACAAAGCTTTTCTTCTGCAAGGAACCTCCATGGCACTTCTGCTCTGCAGTTTAGCTCAGCTCCCAAGATGGGGGCTGACATTTTAACAGTCAGTAATTTAAACATAACAGCCTTGTGGTCAGACCATGTCAGAGGTAGTGTGTCTGTAATTGTGAGAAATGGATTGTTTGCAAAATCCCAATAAGTGTATGGTCTGCCTGGTGATTGGATTTCTGGACCAGGTGGGTTCAGCCCACACTCGCCATTGTATCTACTAGATATTCTGTGTCTCTATTGGCAGAGACCTCGAGGTAGAAATAAAAGTCTCCTAATAAGGTACATTCTGAATGCTGGAGACAAGATTCTAGTATTGAACATACTGTTTGTGGAAATGCAGCTTTGGACCCGGCGGGTGGTAGATCAGTACTCCATGGAAGGACTGATTTTTTGTAATTTCAATTTTGAAGGAGAGTGCTTCAGACTCTGAGGCAGGCACCAGTAGAAATTATGCTGCCCTATTGTTATGCTAAACAACCACTTAACCCCCACCCCTGCATACTAAGCAATCCAGCCTAACCAAAGAGTAGCCTGATGGAATCATGTGTGACTAGGTCTGGTCCAGAAGTAGAATCTGCACATGTTTCAGCAACAAATGCAATATAAATTCCCCGGTTATCAAGAAATTCTGCAAAATCAACTTTATTTTTTATTAAAGACCTAGGAGCTGATTAGGATGGCGGGCGGACTTTAGTCCGCCCGCCATCCTCGCGGTGCTGGGACCGGCCGCCAGACGTGCGGCGGTCCCGCATCGCTAATTAGGATGCAACCACCAACCTGGCGGTCGCATTCCGCATATTTGACATTGTGGCGGGTGCTGCGGTAAGCAGGACCCGCTGCAAGCCAAAGTGCCTTGTTGTGCATTGCCATGCACAATGTGGCAGGAACCGCGCGGTGCCTGCCACCTTGTGCATGGCAGTGTGGTACCCCCCAAGTGCAGCCCCCACCTCCCCGACTACCCCGGGGGCCCGCAACGGGCCCCAAAGCAATTCCCTGCCAGCCTTTCCATGGCATCAAAGCCGCCATGGAAAGGCCTGTGAAACCCAGCATCATAATATGGATGGCGGTGCCTGCTAGGCACCGCCACCATATTGAGGCCCAAGTCCGCCCGGCCGGCAATCGGAACGATTGCCAACCTGCGGAAAAGTGGCTGTCGCACTCTGCGTCCGCCGAGAAACCCCCTGCCATTATAACATGGCGAGGGTAAATGGGGTGGGGATTGTGGGCGGATCGCCAGCGCATCGAATGTTGGTACAGGCTGGGAAACTGAAAACTGAAACTGGGGTTCAGCAACCCCCCAAATCCTACCACAAGCTACCTTGTGGAAGGAAAACTACTTGTAAACTAAAACAAACTAACATAACAGGGAGAAATATAAACAATACAATTGTTAAAAAACAGGTGACAACTCTCCTAATATGGCACCCGACCTAGGAAGCTGGAGCCAGGCACCTCCTAAAACAGACACAGACATGTCTTACAAGGATAATTAAAATTCGGCTACTTGTCCATCCGAGCAATGCTGTGCAGACGCGCTATGGGGTTCTTTAAATGGCGCTCCATCCAGGGTGTTTGTCTGGGGGCATGATTGTTGCACACATCTGATCACATCTAGTTTTGTTAATAAGTGGGGAAAATTAAAACTTAAACTGGGGTCCAGCAACCCCCCCACTCCTACCTCAAGCTCCTTTGTGGAAGGAAAAGTACTTTTTAGGTTAAAAAAAAACTAATGTAAAAGGGAGAAATATAAACAATAAAATAATACAAAAATGAGTGATAACCCTCCCAATATGGCACCCAGCCCAAGACGTAGGAGCCAGGTATCTCTTAAAACAGGCAAAGATGTGTCTGACAAAGGAATAAAAATTCCGCTAGGAGTCCATCCGAGCACCGCAGTGCGGATGAGCTATGGTGTTATTTAAATAGTATGCCATCCAGGGTGTGTGTCCGGGGATGTGATCTTCACTTAAATCTCAGCGCATCAGATTTCGGGAACATGTGGGGTAAATTACAACTGAAAATGAGGTCCAGCAACCCCCACAATCCTACCACAAGCTCCCTTGTGGAAGGAAGAGTACTAGTAAAGTAAACCAAACATCGTAGCAGTCCTCAGGAGGCTATTGTTGCTACCACCAGTTACAGTGGTTCAGGGTATAAGGAGAGAATTGAATCTGGTCTCCTGGAATTTGCAAATGAACTCCCGTAATCTGAGGTTGTTTAACAAGCTATCGATTGATAGCAAAGCTCCAAAGGTATCTAGATTGAGTAGGGAAGAAATTCTTGTTAGTCAAAGGAGGTGAGCCAGGGAAGCTTGGGCCAGGATAAAAGACTTCAAAAAATGCATTCTCTTCGGAGTACAGTTGAAACATGGGCTCCCTTCACCAGTAAACAAGCTTGGGGAGAACTTAGGGAAAGGTTGACGATTCTTTGGACCTGGCCTACTTGAGGGAGGAACTTTCTATCAGCTTTTCATTAAACTCTTATGGCCAACACACAGTTTTTCCCTATTTTGCCCAGGTACTTGGCCCCAGGATACGGAATGAAATTTCTAAATTGAGGCTGGGGTGTAACCCAGTCTTTTCTAGTCCTAAATGGTGTAATCTTGTTTGGGATGGGAATGGATCTTGCTTGTGCTACCTGAATGTAAAATGCTCCTTGTCTCATGTACGTATTGATTGTTTATTTAATATTCCTGCCCATATCAAGTTTTTAAACTATCAAAACCTTTCAAGGTAGGGTGCAATTGGGCTTTTATCTGAAATGCACTCTCTTGATGTTGCAGTAGGAACTGCACGTTTTACTCTTACTATTAAGCAGAGTTTTAAGAATGGGTTTGAATTCCTTGTGGTACTCTTGGGGGAGGTGAGTGGGTTTTTAATTTGATGTTATAATGTAACTGTTTTATTGTTTTAGGATATTTTGTGGACAAGTGCCCCAATACACTTCTTTTATATGTCTCTCTCTCTGTCTTTAGCTCTCTTTCTCTCTGACGCCATTGAAGAGGACAAGAAACGTGAAAGGTGCTTGAGGTACTTTTGCTGCTAGATGTGTAGTCTCACAATAGAGTGGACGAGTTCAGATGCTGCTTATTCCAAGCTGCATTGGTCTCTCCCCTTTTGGTTTACTCTTTGAAAGCAATTGAATCATTCATAAGAGATTTCAGAGTGAGTTGTTCCCTTTCCTGGAAAGAAACTGTAATGTTCGGCAGATTGATGTGTTCTTTATCTCGGTAGAGCGTGCATTTAGAACTATTGAGTGCTTGATCAAATTTAAATATGCACTAAAGATTGCTGAATGTTAGGGAACATGTTACCATATTGAAGTGTTACTAAATGATGGTGAATTATGGAACATGTTCTAAGGAATAATGTGTGAGGGTGGTAATCCTTGACATATTGTAGGCACTCTTGGCATGATAGGGTGAATCCTTGGTGTAATGCTTGCACAGACATGCTGCTGCTAATTTTGTTATATATTGTGGCTATTGTGGGCACAATGGTGGCCAGTCTTAGTTTTGTCCTTGCACTGGAATACTATTTTAAATTATTGATGTTTATGTAACATTATAAGTACTGGTGTCTGACGTCACAGCCTGTAAGTTTGGTTTAACCTGTTTGCATCCAGAGTTGCATGTCCTCCCCCATTCAACCATTCCTCCATGCCTGCAATCATGTATTAAATGATTCATTCATGCACTTATTCATTAATCTATGCACTCACTCATCCATCCATCCACTGAAACATTCTTAATTTCTTTCTCAGCAGCAAAGAAGGAGCATATCCCCATAGAAAACAGACAGCCTTGTTGGCTTTTCCAATGATTGCAACATGTAAGATGAATGGAAATAACCTTTTGATATGGCTACATTGAATAACAATCTCTTGCCCCTCATAATTTTGTTTCTTGCTTTTTCTCGTTGATACAGGTATATGTGTAAAAAATAAATGAACAGGTTGGATGAAACTCATATCAAACATACCAAGAACGTTCTCTATCTACTCTATCATACATTGAAAATTCGTAGTAGACTTTTCAGACAGATACACATAGGCCTCATAAACATGGAATGTTTTAGGTTTCAAATAAAGCAAACACAAGGAGATGATGGAAGGAGCGCTCGAACTTTTCATACACTCACCCCCAGTCACAGATCTGGGTTGAATTCATCATCATTCTTTAGCTCACTTCACCATCCCAGTTCAGACCTAGCTACATGCAAATCAGTCTTGACCTGTGCCTCATGGGAACAGTCCAGCCCGAACTGCCAAGCCAGGTCTTCACTGGACCGGAAACAAGCATCCTAGGACCGGTTTTTGGGTAACGCCACACGTCAGCCAAGCTAGCTTGAAACAAGTGGAAAAGTGAGCAAGAGACCCACATCTGAGCATACCCTGCCAACTTAAGATGATTAAGCAAACACAAGGAGATGATGAACGGAGTGCTGAAACTTTTCAGACACTCATCTCTAGTCACAGATCTGGCTTAAATTCATTATCATTCTTTAGCTCAGTCCGCCACCGTAGTTCAGACCCAGCTATATGCAAATCAGTCTTGACCATGTGCCTCATGGAATCAGTCCAGCCCAAACTGCAAAGCCAGGTCTTCACTGGTCCGGAAACAAGCATTCTGAGCCAGGTTTTAGTGTAATACCCCTCATCAGCCAGGCTAGCTTGAAGCCAGTGGCAAAGTGAGCAAGGGACCCACGTCTGGGCATACCCTGCCAAGTTAGGGCAAATAAAACAGAGCATAAAAGCAATTGTTTGCGTCGTTCCACCACTCTTTAAAATGATTTGAATATGAAGTTTAATAATAAACCATGAAGATCATCAAAATGATTGTGAGAAGCTATCTGAAACCAATGGTATCTGAAAATAATATAATAATTTCAGTGGAATAACAATAACGAAATTATTTTCACGCTTAAGAGATAAATAGGCGAGTTAAATTTAACTTGTCCTTTCTAATTAGCAGATATTGTCGGTTTGCTTTTCGCTTCCTGCCCTGAGGTCATCAGCCAGCGAGTCATGCTAATCTTACAAAATATGAAAATGACTGCTAATTCTACCATAAATTAAAACATTACATTCAATGCACACAGGGTTCTAAATATAGACTAGAGTTCTTTGGCAATTGGCTATTGGCTACTGGCTTTGGGTTCAGTGAGAGGATAGTAATTGAAGGTGCACATTAACTGCAGGGAAATTTGTTATTTGCAGCTTCTGTCTGACTGTTGCCATTTCTGGTTAAAAGGCAGCTCCCTCGGATTTCTCCACCATCAATGTTAAACACAGAACTAGATTATGGTAATTGTGGATCAGGAGGCATTGCTTTCTGCCCCAATCCCTACAACAAATTATTTTCATTGATTTGAAAAATGCTCCCAGGGAAGAGTGGGCGATGAAAGGAGTCTGGGAATATTTGAAACAAATAATACAAGCCGTTTTTTTAGATACAGTGTATTATTGTTTTTAATTTATTTTTTTATTGATGCATTTCATTTCATTCTTGTAGTAGGTTTTCCCCAAACTGATATGGCAAATAGTTCACCATAAAGCACTATTTATAGTGCTACATAAAGTGAAGCAAAATATATACTCGTAGGAACTAACATGACCCAGTTATGTCATGGTTCACACTATGAACCTTACAACCTCATTGTCAGCCCCTAGTTTTACTGGGAGGTGAAACCCGAACAGGAAATACAAATCATGACATTACCCGTGGCGCTTTTTCCTCTCTGTTCCGGGTTCATCTGCTCAGAGTTGGGCACTCAAATTTACCGTGCACATTTTCACTCACTCTGAGGCGCAAAACTCAGAATTAGACACTTTTACCCCCACACAAAATCCTTGAGACAAATCAACATAACTTGAAATTGGCACCATTTACATCTCCTTACGGTTCTCAATATCATGGGGCAGATCTATATCGGAGATGCGCCACTTTTACGCCGCCGTTGCGTCACTTTTGTGACGCAGCGGCGGTGTAAACCCTGCGTCACGTTGTGCCATATTTACATCGTGACGCATCTATGGAGATGCGTCACGATGTAAAGCCCTGCGCCACGTAAAACCTGCGTCAGGTTTCACGTGGGCGTGTCGACAGAGGGGGGGGCGTTCCGTCGCAGGAACGCCCCTGAAAAGTGACTCAGTCAAATCTATAAGATTTGACTGAGTCACTTTCCCAACACTGATGCGCCAAAACCCTGCGCCTGCTTGAAGCAGGCGTAAGGCTTGACGCACCATGTTAGGGATAGGGTAGGTTGGAACAGTGCTGGAGTTGCATCGCGCTTGCGACGCAACTGAAGCACTGCGCCAACCTTACGCCATCGGATGCGTCACGCATCTGTTTATTCCTGCGCCATGATGCGCCGCATTGTAAATGCGGCGCATCATGTGTGGCGCAAGGGTAAACTTGCGTGACGCATCATTCCTGGCGCATCCTTGCTGATTTGCAGGGATGCGCCAGGAAACATAAATCTGCCCCAAAGTGCTTAGTTGTGAGAGATGACTTTGAAAATATAAATGCTTTGAGACAATTTGAAACATAGCTCCTCAATGTGGTAAATACTACAATTGTAATAACCCACATTGATCGTAGGTCAGGATATATAAAGTGGCCCATGTACTGCCTGCCAAAGAGTGTTCCCCTGCTTTGTTCGCGTGGCACGCTGCACGCAGATCAAGCAGTGGAAAGTCACTTAGGGCCAGATTTAAAATGGTTTCACCCAACGCAACTCAGCTAGACAACTTGCAGTACTGAGCTGTGTGAAAGGGAGAGGGGCGGCGCAGATCGGGAGAGGGCAGAAATGCACCATATCTATCGATCAAGGTATGGCATCTCCCTTTCCTCTGCCTGCCCTGGTGCACACAATCTGCTGCCTAGCATCAGTGGCGTAGCTAGTCACCTTGCCGCACGTGGCGTCCCTGCATTTGCCGCCTGTGGTGGCTGTAAGAGGGGGAGGGTGCTTGCGATTTTCCCTTAATTGCCGGCCTGTGGCAAATTCATGAAAGAGCGTAGGGGTCCGCCGCCCACGCCCCGCCAGGCCTTGCTACGCCACTGCCTTGCATCAACGCAAGCACACTTCCTCCATGGAGCAAATGTGCCTGTGTAGAGGTCGGATTGTTTTTGTGCAGAAAGGGGCATCCACTCATCCACACACTCTCTCTCACCAGTAAAGAAGGAGCATATCCACATAGAAAATAGACATACCTATTGGCTTTTCCAATGATTTCAACATGCAAGATGAATGGAAGCCAACTTGTAATATGGCTAAATGGAATCACAATCTCTTGACCCTTATATTTTTCTTTTCTTGTTGTTACTCATGGATCACGCATATATGTGAACAATAAATGCACAGGCTAGATAGAACTCAAATCCAGCACATCAAGGACCTTCTCTATCTACTCTAGCATACTTGGCAGATTTATAGTAGATTCTTCAGACAGATACACACAGGCCTCACAAAAACCATTAAATTGTGAATATATTGGGTTTCAAATGAAACAGCGCATAAAAGCAATTATGTGTGTCTTTCCACCATTCTTTAAATTGATTTTAATATAAAGTTTAATAATGAAAAATAAAGATCTTCAAAATATAAGTGAAAAGCTAGCTGAAGGAAACAGTATCGAAAAAATATATATATATTCAATGAAATAACTGTAACGAAATTATTGGCACCGCTTAAGAGAGAAATATGAGAATAAAATTGAACTGGTCGTTTCTAATTAGCACAGATTGGCAGCTTGCTTTTCGCTTCCTACTCTTAGGAGGTCACCAGCCAGCGAGTCATACTGAGCCATTCTCAAACTGCGATTTTTAGCAAATCGCAATAAGGGAGAATTGCAAAATGCAATGTATGTAGGATTTGCTAAAAATGTTGCGAATCCTACATATTCCTTATTTGCCAATCGCAAATTGATATTCGCAAATAAGGACTACCTTCCCATTTATTACTATGGGCTTGGAGGCCCATAGGAATGAATGGGAAGACATTCTCAATTTGCGATTACCAATTAGAGAATCGCAAATTGAGAATGCAATTTCAAGTTTGCAAGGGTGCCAAAAGGTCACCCTGTTGCACCCCTGAAATATGTATTTGTGCACATTTTGCGCACATACATGCCCTAATGGCATGTATGTGTGACATATGGCACTTTAAAAAAAATCTAAAAAGTGCTTTTTTAAAGAAAATCGCAAATTACCACCAACTTGAAGGTGGTGGTAATTTGCAATTCCTTAAGGCCAAATAGCAAATTTCGGGTGCTTTCAGAATTGCATTTAAGGAATCGCAATTTGCAATTTCTTTAATTGCATTCGCAAAATACAGAATCGCTAATTTTGCAATTCTCTATTTTGCGATGGCCTTTTGGGATGATACATCCCAAAAGGCTTTTTCCAATTCGCATACGGGTCGATTCTGAGAATCTGCCCATTTGCAAACGGGAAAAAGGCTTGATACATATGGCCCAATACTAAAAAACATTACAATGACTGCCAATCCTCCCATAATATAAAGCATGACTTTCGGTGCACTCAGAGCTCTAAATAGGGACTGATATTCTTTAGACAATATTTGCGCTCATTCCCTGGTGAGCTGATTAGAACCCGAGACCTTTCAGTGTAAAATCTTGCCCAATGATTATCGCTTATTGTTCCAAGGTTGCGATTCTTTTAATTATAACACCAAAAAAAATAGAAATAGGGCAAATTGTCGTTGTTTTCAGTGCGAGAATAGTAATTGAATGTGTGCGTTAACTGCAGGGAAAACTTGGAGGCATATTTACAAGCTAGCGATAAAAAATTATCGCCGCTTTTGCGGCCGTTTTCGGCCGAAAAGCGGCGATAATTTTATCGCCTAATTAGCAAGGCCACGCTAACGCGTGAAACTTTGCTTTAGCGTGGGGATTCCTAACGCCCAGCTTTGCATCTCTAATGAGATGCAAAGTGGGCGTTCTGACCTAACATGACAGGAGAAATGTCGCTAAGCGACATTTCTCCTATCATCAAGCCCCACGCTATGAAGCATAGCGGCAGGAAAAGTAGCGATAAACGCTGTTATCGCTACTTTCCTTACGCCTGCTTCAGGATTGACTTAGCCATGATATCCTATGGAAGGTGGATATCATGGCTGAGTTTGGGAGTCTCTATCAGCAAGCTAATGCCACACTACATGAGATTATAGCTGGATTTCCAGTGATAATCTCACGTTAGGCAGTTAGCGTGAGGATTTTTATCGCTGAGGAGATAAGCGTTGCTAATAGCACGCTATCTCAGCAATAAAAATCCACGTTACCCGGCAATAATTATCCTCACGCTAAGAGTGCTGAGCGATAATTATCGCTGGGTGTTGCTGATATGCCCCCATGTTTTTCGCAGCTGCTGTCCTGACTGCAGCCATTTCTGGTTAAGAGGCTGCTCCATCAAATTTCTCACGATGAGTGTTAAACACAGGACTAGATTTATGGTGTTTGGGCTCGAGGTACATTGCTTTCTGCCATATTCCCAACAACAGATTGTTTTTATTGATTAGGAAAAAGGGCCCAGTGAGGAGTGGGTTGTGAAAGGAGTCAGGGAATATATAAAAGAGAGAATACAAGCCGGTGCATGTTTTAATACAATTTAATTATTATTGTTTTTAATGTATTTATGTTATTTATTTATTTCTGAATTTCATTTTTGTAGTATGACTATGGCCAATAGTGCAACATGAAGCACACTTTCTAGAGCTATATAAAGTGAAGCAATGTATACAAATGTAAGAGCTAATATGACTCAGTTATGTCATGGTTCACACTATAAATCTTGCAGCCTTATTGTCAGGCCCAAATTATTACTGTGAGATAAAACCGCACGGGAAATACCAATACTCATTTTACCTGTGTCACTTTTTCCTCCCTTTTCCAGATTCATCTGCTCAGAGTTGATACTCGATTTTACTCAGCACATTTTGCCTCATTCTAAGGTGCAAAACTTAGAATTAGAACCCCCTCCCCACACAAAATTCTCCAGGTATATCATTGGAACTGGAAATTGGCACCACTTGCATCTGATTTCTGACTCATTGTGGGTCTTAGAATCATGTCCTAAGTTGTGAGACCTATGTCTTTGAAAATATAAATGCTTTGAGACAATGTTCTTTTAAACATAGCTCCTCGATGTGGTAACTGCTGAATTTGCATGAAAAGACAATGACTGTAGGTTAGAACATACTGGCGCATGTACTGCCTGACACAGGGTGTTCCTTTGTTTTGTTCGCATCCCACGCGTCACACAGAAGAAACAGTGACAAGTCACTTCATTTTCAATAGGATAAGCACAAATGCCCAAGGGAGTGTGTCACATATGCCTGGCATCTTGGATGACCTTATTACAGTCCATCCATGCAGGTCCTGCTCCAGTGCCTCAACAGTTTCCAATCTGAGAACAGGATCGCCTTAAGCAATGACTGTAATTCTTAACTTCCAGACAGATCTCTAACACCTCTCTCTCTCTTTTCTAGAGCCGCAAGCTTTACAGAATGGATATACTAACTGCTATATCGAGAGCTGTGGCCGTATTACAGAAAGTACCCCCGGGGGCGCAACAGGCGTTTGCTCCCGCTTTGTTCACCCCAGGGGAACTTGGGTGTTACAGAAGAGGCTGTTGACGCTTGTGCGGTCCCTTCTGTAATACCGATAGCACTGGTGCACATAAAGTGCCAGCGATGTCTTTTAGGGCATTCCCTTATTTGCATGGGGGCGTACCCCACACAAAAGAGGGAATCCCTTTGCCTCTGCTCCTGCGCCGTATTACCGACGCAAGCACAGAGGCAAAGAAGCTCTCAGTAGGGGCACCTAGAAGGTGGCACACCGTCAGTGTGCCCCCTGAGAGCAGCCCACTGGAAGGGGAAAAAGGGGGTCCTATGAACCCCTCAGACATCCCCTTACAGGAAGGTGCAGTCACTGACTGCACCCGCCTGCAAGGGGATATCTTATCCCCTTTAAAAGTGCAGGCGGATTGCCGTTTTAAAGCAGCTGCTCCATTTTTCATATGAAGGTGCTGCCCCTAGGGCAGCACAAGTTCACGGATGCCCTGAGGGGAGCGCATTCATCCTAATACAGTGCATTTTCCTTCATTGTACTGGGCGCACCGTTTTAAAGGTGCACCCAGCGCAATGAAGAAATGTGTGCCGCATGTATAACGTGCTCCCTGGAGTTTGTCTGAAAGTTTTCGGAAACCTGCATAAACCAGATATGGACCTGCAAAGTTGAGTATAGGATCCACCTTATGCAATCTCAACACCATTGCTGAAGCCTGAATTGGTTCTAAGAGCAGTCATTTCTGGAGGATGACTAGAGGGGACTGGACTGATGGCCTTTTCCCCACTACACCCCCAACCAAGTGGCTATGGTAATGGGTGAGTAGAGCTTGCAGTTTTTTAACCAGCCTCGGCTGGCTGCTCACAGCCTTTTCCACAATGGCTGTCTGAAGAGGCTTCAGGACACCAGGGGCCGTATTACACTAAAGGTGCATTTTCATTGTTTGTGCCGGGCGCACCTGTTAAAAGGTGCACTTAGTGCAAACAATGAAAATGGAGTGTATTACCATGGATATGCAGCCCCCACGGCAGCCACAATCTTAGGCTGCCCCTAGGGCAGCGCATTCCTGTGAAAACAGAGCAGCTGCTTGAAGATTCTCTGTGTTTCCACTGTGCAGGTGGCACCGCCCACACTTTTAAAGGGGATTAGAGATTTCCTTGCAGGCGGGCGCAGGCACCGACTGCACTCATCTGCAAGGGGATGTCTGGGGGTTCATAAGATCTCCTTTACCCCCTCCAGAAAGCTTCTCTCTGGGGTGCACTGATAGTGCAACTCCTTTTGGGTGGTGCACTCTCAGTGCGCCTACTGAGAGCTTCTTTACCTTTGAACCTGCATCTGTTACCCAGCACAGGTGCAGAGGCAAAGGGATTCCCTCATTTGTATGGGGCCACTCCCACATGGAAAAGAGAGAATGCCCTCTGAAGATAGCACTGGCGATTTAAGTGCACCAGCACTGTCAGTATCACAGAAGGAGATGCACAAGTGTCTGAGTCCCCTTCTGTAATAGCGAAGAGCCCCAGGGATGTACAAAGCGACCGTAAACGCCTGTTGCGCCTGCGGGGCACTTTCATTATACATCCCCAGGAGGAGCAGAGCACAGTGTTGACCACAGGGAGACAGGTAAATACAGGACTCTCACTGTGAAGCACTAAAGAAGCTGTCTACAGAAGATGCACAGTACTTACCCTACTTTCCTAATTCTCCTAATTCCGCTCTGATCAGAGCGAGGGGAAATGTAAGCTTAGAACATGCAGCAGGGACCCCTCTGGCTCTCCTCAAGAGTGCTGGTAGGAGTACTTTCTTTCCCAGCTGCTTCCCTCAACGTCTGTATGCCATATGGGTATTGAGTTGTGTAAGCTTTACACGCAGCTGCTTGCCTTTCTGCTCGGAGTGCTCTAGCACTGGGTATCAGTTTAAATTGCGAGGCGCCTTGTAACAGCTATAAAGAGGTGCAAAACTACTGCTATAAATTGGATTCAATATCCATTAACCTCAAACCCCCTAACTGTTCCAAGGTTGTCTGGGCAATGATATATTCACTGACAGTCTTTGTTGTGCTCCAGTTGCCTGCCAATCAGGTCCCTTATAGTATTATACAGTTCCTTTGTGCCAGATTAGGGAACAGGGCTGAAAATATTCCTGTGCTAGGTAATGAGGGAGTTTCATCAGCTTCACACACTATACCCACATCATCATGGATCAAGCATTTTTCCTGTGCGGAGAGTGCCATAGGGCAACTCTAGGGGTAAAATATTATTCCCACTTCACCAGCACAGATAGCTCACTCACCCCTGCCTTGTAATCTTGCTGCCTTGAAAATCCTGGAGCCTGCCGTAGAGAGCTGGCGATGTTACACCTGTGGACCTTGACAAGGCGATTTCACTATTGGTCAGTTGTAGTAAAAATCCTTTATTCAGTTAAGAAATATAACCAGGGAAAGGTATACAAAGACCAAAAAACATTAAAAATGTGTAATAAAACCATAAATGATAAAAACATGAGTTAAACAGAATCCCAATAGATCAGTTGAAATCATGCCAGCATTTTGATCCAATTCATTTCGCCTATATATTAGGTGGGTAAAAGACCGATACCATACAAAGTTTTGTTAATCCCTAAAATGGTCAAACCTCACCCCAAGGTATCAGACCATCAATTGTTAAAAAGCACACCTTAGAGACAGAGGTGGGCCGCCCCTCTAAAGCGGGACAAGCCAGATCCTTGCCATGCCTCAAGCAGCTTTAATACACAGCTTAAGAAGTCAGAGACACACTTGCAAGCGTAAATATCCTTGAGGATTATAAAATGTAACATAGCAGGTCTAACAGATGTAAACTTTAATTTTGTTAAAAAGGCTTTAAAAATCGTTTTCTGGGTAGGATAAAATATGAGTAAAACAGGACAAAGGGCTCTATAGTTTAATCAGACAGATTATCGCATGCACATGGACCCAGTCTACATGCAGGGAACCAAACCCTTTTGAAAATAGACCATGTGTACAAAGAGGTTGATTCTAAACCTAGTTAACAGCTGCCATGGTAGACACTAGACATTCAGGTCAAATAGCATTCTATGGTGGATATTGTTTAAATTATACAGTGTGCACAGGCAGCTGGTTTAGGCAGTTCATCATTCTATTTAAAAGCCTCAACCCATGTGCGGTGCAGCGCGAGGCAGTGCTCGATGCGGTGCTGGCAGATTGCAGTGCAAGCGATAGAGCGGGTTAGCAGGAGCTGGCGTCGGTCGGCCTAGATTGCTGTGTGGGACGAGGAAGTGCATCGTCAAACTTATGAGTGGTTCCCCCGGCCCCGATGTGGTCACGGGTGTCGAAGTCAGCAGCAGCGATGGCGTCGGTGAGAGCAAGCTGGCGAAGTGAAGCGAGGCGGTACCCACAGATCACGGTGCAAGCAACAGCTCGGTGGCAGCGGTCGTCGTTGTCAGTGAGACCAGGGTTGTGGTGCGAGATGCAGACGGTGCCTTCTGGGGTGCTGTCATAACACAGAGCCAGCGACAGAGTTGGTTGTATTTCTCTTCTCTGTGGCAACTGAAACAGCAGTTCCAGCAGTAGTACCCAGAGGTTGGTGAAGTCTTTGCAGTCCCTGAGAGTTCAGAACAGGAGGCGAGCTCTACTTCATGCCCTTGGGGAGACTCATGACAAGTAAAAAGAAAGTTCAGTCCAGTCCTTTCACTGCCCAAGGAAGAAGCAGCAACTGCAGGCCAACCCAACATAGCAACAACTCAGCAAAGGGGAAGTACTCCTCCTGGCAGCTCTTCCAGCTCTTCTTCTTGGAAGGTTCCTTGATTCCAGTGAGGTCTAAAGTTCTGAGGTTTGGGCCCCCATATTTATACTCAGTTTCTCTTTGTTCTCTCAGGTAGAGAGTGTCTGTGCTTAGTCCAAACCAGTTCTGTCCTCTCTGGTCCAGCTTCCCAGCAGGAGGTGGAAACAGCATTGTTCCAGGCAGACAGGGTCGATTCAGGTGCAAGGAAATCTCCTCCCACTACTCTAAATGTAGCCCAGGACTAGTTCAGCCCAGCCCTGACTCATCCAGACTCTCCCGATCCACTGCACATCCCCAGCCCCTGTCTCTCCAATTCCAGACAGTCAATCCACAAACCCAGCAGAGACATACAGGATGGCTAAGCAAGAAAATACCTACTTTCTAAAAGTGGTATTTTCAAACCCAGAACATAAAAATCATCCATACTAAAAGATGCATTTTTACATTCTGAGTACAAGCATACTAAACTCCATTTCTCTATCTTGTCCCAATGGGATGTTATGCTTATAAGATGTTATACGTAAAACTCCCATTCTTTTCTATGGGACAGATGGCCTTACAGTGGTGAAAAACTAAATACACTGTAAGTCACCACCAGGAAATGTCACACACCATTACATGTCCTACCTTTAACATACACAGCACCCTGCCCACAGGGCTAACTTGCGCCTACCTTAGGGGTGACTTATATGTAAGAAAAGGGAAGGGTAGGACCTGGCAAGTGGGTGCACTTTGAAGGTCAACATGGCAGTTACAAACTGCTCACAGACCCTGCAGTGGCAGGTCTGAGATACCTTTTCAGGGCTACGCATGTGGGTGGCACAATCAGTGCTGCAGGTCCACTAGTAGCATTTGATTTACAGGCCTTGACACACTCAGTGCACTTTACTAGGGGCTTACCTGTAAATCAAACATGCCAATCATGGAAACACCGATTCATAATTACAATTTACAACAGGAGCACTTGCACTTTAACACTTAACAGCAGTGAGAAAGTGCGCAGAGACACTAAACCAGCAAAAACAGAGTCAAAACCGTGAGTTCAGAAGGCAAAAAGACAGGGGAAACATCTACAAGATGCCAAGTCTAACACCCATGGTTACTTTTATCCATTTTAACTACCTGCTTTGGTCCATCATGACCAGGTCAAAGGAAACCAGGGCCAATGCACTCTACTTCTGAGATGGACACCTAAGATAAAAAACTCTAAGATTTGAAGGAAGTGCCACCCGGGTTACTTACAACCATCTGCTATGCCTTCCCAAGAATGAAGAGTCGGTCAGACAGTAGACAATACAAACAAGCTTTCATTAGCAATACTCTGCAGAGGAGTCCAATCTGACGTGCACCCTAAGATGTCTGCCGAGGGACTGGCTCCCCAATGTCCTGCAATGCATGATCATTCCTCCAAGAACCCCCCCAACCATGCCCACAGTGGAAAAGTTACCGGTCTGAGAAGAATATAAACAAAGAAGGCACAGAAGGATAGGCTACCACCTGTCAGATGGGTACATGCTATTTGCAACTCAAGGTCGTGCTGAGTCTCAGCGTCTCCTAACATGGGAGCAGAACTATACACTTGGATAGGTATGCGAGGGCAGAATGGCCTATTCATTATCAAGTCGGGAAGTAGCCTTGAGTAGGAAAGAAATAATAACTAAATACAGCATTCTACTGGGGCAAGCAATACTAGTAATGAGGCCTAGTTCAGACACAGCCTAAGCAGCCAAATAGGGATTACGAAATACAAAATGGAGTCACACTTGCTAACTAAAGCTTGCACGTTGCAGAGATAACTCAATGGGTGAATACTGATGGCATCTATTTAGCCACACACTGCTAACCTAATATAGCATGAAACAAGTGCACAGCAGCAATGGGATTTTCAAACCTAACAGATTGTGATCACTCCAGACTCCAGAACCTTGTATTCAACCAGAGTGTTCAACAGAATGGAAGAAAATAAAATGTAGTCTACAATCTTCTCAAACACCCTCCCAACATAGGCGGGATAAACCTAAGTGCTGGGGACAATCACATTCAAGGATTGCGATAGCAGTTTTGCCTGCACACCTTGAGATGAGTGTTCAACATGAGTGTCAAAGGAGTTCTTCCCAGTGCAACATTATGAAATCTCTGGCAAACCTGTTTAAAAGGGTGGAGATTGAAGTCCCCCATAACAATAATTGAAGAAAAAAAACTGAGATACAAAACAGGATGGGAGTGTCCGAGGGAAGTTTAAAGAACAGCGGGGATATTATCCCCTAATAAACATGTACAAAACCGTGATGTCCACGGGTCTAAAAAGCTACCTAGAGCTATAGTAGCATGTTTACCTAAAGTACAAGAAGATTCAACCTACACAGGGAAGTCCTAACTTAAGGACGGAATCCCATCACTCACCGAAGTGACATGCTTCATCCTCTGGGATCTCCTCCCGGCTGTAACTCATAGTACAGACGAGGGCTACAACCCCCTCAGTGTGAGGGAGAAGCGATGGAATATTTTAATGTTGTCACTAATTAGGGTTTCCTACAACCGAAGACGAAGAGCTGCGTATGTTCTGGGAGTGATGAGCGCAGTGCACAAACAATGTGAAAAAGTGAAATGTGAACTTAAACTAACTAACAAGAGGGAAAAAAACGTTATTAGTTAACTCTTGTTGTTAGGATTAAAAACAGTGCTGATGCAGTTTTAACATAACAACTGCAGAGTCGGTCTACATGTTTCAGTTATCATGACCTTACAAGAGTCTAGCCTTCATCAGGACCTAGATATTATAAGCTACTGCGTAGTGTGTATACAAAAAAAGGTGTAACTGAAAAAATAAATGGAACAGATACAGCCTTCAACACCAAGTTTCTCTGCTGGAGGGGCATGGTGTTCTGGTCAACCTGTGCAGAAAAGAGATGGAAAACATCAAGTACTTGTGTACTATTAATAGATATGCGTGAGTCAGTTGTACTAATTTATTAAACTATTAAACATTTAATATCAAAGAAAACGTACCCGTAAATTATGAGTAAGAGACCTCACCTCACCTGGCAACAGCTCAGGACGTGAGGCACCGCTCTGGAAAGAAGAAAAAGCTGAAACAGAGACAGAAGCCAGAGCCTGTCGAGTGATCCAGGCTGTTTGGGACAACATACTGTGTCTGCTAAAAAAGTCTATGTTAAAACATTTTAATTCAGAAAAAGAACTACATGCAATCTACTTATGTTGTCAAAAAACAGCGTACAAGAAGCAGGAGACGCTTAATCAGACTATAATATATTGGCAGTGTTACAGGATACTAATCAGATGTACAAGGTATCTTTGCTGAGCTTAAAAGCTATAGCACAAGTATTGTACGTGCTGTGAGAATTCACATATACATGTTAATCAACCTCAGTATAAAGAAATGAATGGACCTTCGTTCCCATACAGGCACCACATGGAGTCTAAATGACCGAGTTTGTGCGTGGGTAATAATCAAATGTCTTGCAGATTTAAGCGCAAAACAACCATGAACAAAACACCCATATGTCTCTGTTTCAAGCACTATGGGCCTCATGTAGGTAAATAAATTTTACCGGTTCTTAAATACCGAGCCGTACCGAATCGGTAAATTAGAATCGGTAAGTTATATGTAGGTAAAAATTCGGTAACAGTTACCGATTCGGTAACATTCGGTAATCACGAATCGGAATTCACCGAATCGGTAAATACCGAGGTGGTATTTACCGATTCGGTAAATACCGAGGTGTTATTTACCGAATCGGTAAATACCGAGGTGGTATTTACCGAATCGGAAAATACCGAATCGGTATGTACGGATTCGGTAAATCAAATCACATGACTTGACGAAACAGCTAATCCAGTGCAACGACAGCCCACCCAACCAGGAAGTGCCCACACCCAGGCAGGTGTACATAATTAGCCGAAGTGGCCACACCCAGGCAGGTGTACATAATTAGCCGACCCTGGAGAAGCTTGGAGTGCAGAGGAGAGGCAGGGAGCCGTTGCATGTGCGAGCGGGTAAACGAACAGCATGTCCAGCCAGAGAACACAGAAAGACGGAGGGGAAAGGAGGAGGAAGCTGAAATTTAGCCCCAAGGAACTCCAGGTGCTGGTGGAGGAGGTGGTGAAGCAGCACCAGAAGCTGTTTGGAAGGCAATCCCTGCAAGTGCCTGAGGCCGAAAAGCGCAACATATGGCTGGCCATCCAGGCGCAGGTCAATGCTGTGGGAGTGACCCACAGGGACATTGAGGTCCTCAAAAAGCGCTGGTATGACCTCCGGATTGTAACCAAGAGGAAGATGGGCGACATCCAGAAGGAGGCCAGCCAGACCGGAGGTGGAACCAACAGGGCACCTGCCCTCACCGAACTGGAGGAGCTGGTGGCGGCCACAATCGAGCAAGAGAGCGCCGTGGGTCTTGGGGACGCCGACAGCTCTGCCAGAGCCGCAACACACCAAGGTAAGACGAAAGCACAGCAATGTAGCCCCCCCTACCCCTATCCCACATCCCCCATTGTGAAACGAGAATCACACTGCAGTCCACACGTGTCAGTGCAGACAGGCAATGCATTCCGGGAGATGTAGTCAGGGCAACACTAACCATGACGTAAATGTTACAGGGCAACAAGGCATGTCACGCACTCGAGGCACAAGGAGACAGGGGACATATTGGAATGTGAAATGATTTATTGTGACGCTTGCAATGCAGCCCTTCGGGGACACTGAGCCAATGTTGTATTTCTGTCCACAGATGTGACATCATGCAGGACAGGGCATGCTGCAGGAGAGACGGCACACCGGCCACATAAATCACCTCTAGCCAGCACCAGTTCAGACCAGGGAGCAGGCCCACTGGCAGCCGCACCACCAACACAGCCAGCCTCGCCGCACACAGAGCCAGCATCACCTCACCGAGAGCCAGCATCACCACCACCAGAGCCAGCATCGCCACTCATGTTCGAATCACCGGCCACATCTCCGCTTGCAGGTGTGAGAATGAGGAGGCGTCCAGCAGCCAGGCTACGAGCCTTAGACACCTCGTCAGACGACAGCATGGGCCCAGAAGACCGCACCGGGCCCCAGGAAGGGAGCCATGCCACTGTGCCCCACACCTCACAGGCAGCACAGACGGAAGCAAGATGGCGCCGCAGGTCGCGTGTCCAGAGTCCACCAGCACCCACTGACGGCCATGGTGTCTTCTTGGGGCTCGAGGGCCAAATGTTGAAGCAACAGCGTCTGCAATCAAAGGCAGTCATGTCAGTCCAGAGGCACATGCGGGTGATGAAGACAACATTAGTCAACATGGACACCAACATTAGCGGCATGGCTGCGGGCATTCGGGACATGTCCCAGTCAATCCAGC
The DNA here is from genome assembly GCF_964204655.1 of Triturus cristatus. Lineage (NCBI taxonomy): Eukaryota > Metazoa > Chordata > Amphibia > Caudata > Salamandridae > Triturus > Triturus cristatus. The sequence continues at coordinate 261,936,032 of NC_140593.1, forward strand.
AGTTGTGCAGCAAATTAGATGCTGACATCGAAGCACGGCGCCGGGAACGCCAGAGAAGGGACACTACCAGCAGGGCACTCAACCGTCTGGCAACTGCGACTTCTCTACTGTGCCGGCGCTCTGTGACGATGCAGGAGGGCCTAACACAGTGCTGCAGCGACCTGTCTCGGGGGATGGTGCAGGTGACAAGTGCACTAGGGGTGCTATTGACTAGTCAGGCGTCGACAACTGCTGCAGGGGATGCTGCGGAGAGCATCGACACCAGCAGCAGCATCACACCCCCCGTCCCAGAAGCACGCAGGAGCAGCAGGCGGCTTGGGGTTGGCTCTAGTGAGGATGCACAGGCCGTGCAATCCACCACTGCAGCGCGTATGCGCAAACATTGATGTAGCCCTGCTTAGCCACTTCCCATTGGGTGACGTAACCCTGGACATACTCCTTGTATAGATGGTATATTGCCAGATTGGCCTGTTCATGTGTTCATGGCGTGGTGCCACATTAAAACTACGTCAGGACTTCTCACAACTCGCTGTGTCCCCTTACTTACTCAGAAATAGTTGCATGTGATATCTGCCCGTCTCTCTCTCCCATCGATTGCAGTTGGCACTCTAGCTGCGTTGCCCTCTGGCTGGCCTGACTCATCCTCGTTGTCCTCAAAATATGTCAGTTCCACATCTGTACCTTTTTTCGTGGCAAGGTTGTGCAGCATTGCACAAGTGGCAATAATCTTGCAGCAGGTGATGGGTTTGTACTGGCGTGCGCCTCCGCTCTTGTGCAGGCAGCGGAACCTGCTCTTCAGTAGTCCAAACGTGCGCTCCACCACATTGCGTGTTGTTTTGTGTGCCACGTTGTATCGTCTCTCACTCTGGGTTGCTGGGTGTAGGTAGGGAGTGAGGATGAATGACCGGCATGCATATGCACTGTCGCCTGGATGAGTAAAAGGGAACCATCAGTAACATGCCTCTATGCACTATGATTTGCAGGTTTCAAGGGGCGTCACTGTTACTTACCTAGCAGGTATCCCTCTCCGAATTCTCCGGCACTCAGTCGTGTGTAGATCCCACTATTCTGGAAGATGTAAGAGTCGTGGGTGCTCCCAGGAAACTTTGCAACAATATCTGTGATGATGTTCCCTGCATCACAGATCACCTGCACATTGATGGAGTGGGTGGACTTCCTGTTCCTGTAGATGTGCTCTGTATCAGCTGGTGGACAGATTGGGATGTGTGTACCATCAATACAGCCGATGACATGGGGGAACTGTGCCATGTGATAAAAGTCTGTTTTTGTTTTCTGCAGTGCAGCCTGTGTGTTTGGGAAGCTTATGTAGTGGTGCATTCTCTGCATCATGGCATCCAGGAACTTCCTGAAGAAACGTGACAGGCAACTCTGGGATACCCCACCCACCGCAGCTATCACCACCTGATAACTGCCGGATGCCAGCAGATGTAGGCTGCAGAGCACCTGCACATGTGGGGGTATGGCGTGCGCCCTTCTTATTGGATGGTCCAGGAGTGGCTGTAGGTCCCTGATTAAGTCCATGATGGTTTCGGGGTCTAGCCTGTACCTCTCATGTATCTCTGCATCAGTCAGCTGGAATAGTGTGATGCGCTGTCTGTAGATTTGTTCCTCCCGTCGCCACACCCTCAGTCCTGCTGCCTGTAGACGTAGGCGCCTTGCAATGACGTACATAGCGGCCATGTTGTCCACGCTGTAGCATTTTGGGATTGCTCATATGCATTGTTGATGGTTACCACCTGCTTTCAATCCGTGTTAATTACCGACTCTAATTTACCGATTTTCTTGGATTTCTTAATTACCGAGTGCTCCTACATGTCATTTTCATTTTTACCACTTCATATTTACCACTTCATATTTACCGATTCGTTAATTATGTATTCGGTAACTCTGAATCGGTATTTTGGAATTCGGTAAATATGAATCGGTATTTACCGCCTCATATTTACCGAAAATTGGTTTTGGGACTCCTACATCTCACTTGTCTGAATACCGGTCGGTAACGGCATATTTACCGAAAATCGGCCGTTACCGACCGGTATTTGGCTACCTACATGAGGCCCTTAATGCGCGAACATTAGAAATCTTAACATTTTTAAATCATGCCGCGGCTGTATCTAGATGGTATATCTAGATAGTATATCGTTTGGCGAAGGATACTGCTCAGTAACATTAAACAGCCATGGCGTACATGAACAAAGTTCGAAGTGTCAGTCTTCGCGAGCCAAATCAAGCGCCTAATGTGCGGTCATTAGATGTCTTGCAAATTTGAACTTATGCCGCGGCTGTGTCTAAATAATGTTTCGTTCAGAGCAGGATACTGCTTGGAAACACTGAACAGCAATGGTGCACATGAACACCGTTCACAATGTCAGTCAGCGCGAAACGAACAAGCCGCATAATACAATCATAATACAATCAATTGACACCAGGGCTAAAGCAGGCAATCTGTCAAGGCTGCCTGGGGGGCCACACAGTGGCCCCTCATCAGGGCGGCCGCCTTAGTGCCACAGGAAGGCACTGGAGTCGGCCTCCTAGTCTCCCTGGGCTGAGACCAGGGGGACTTCCGGACGGCCACTTCCGGTAGTGGGAGGGGGGACAGGGGTACATATACTGTCCCCCGCCCACTGAGCAGCCTCTTGTCCGCTGCCCGTCTCGCCTTGTCGCTTTGCATGCCGCTGGTCACAATTCGCCGTCTCGTCCTCTGTGAGAACAGTGAGTCCGCTTGCTAACCTTCCCCCGCCCCAGCCCTGTCCCTGGGCAGCACCAGGTTGACGGGGCCCTGTGGTACGGACTACCATGGGCGGGGGGAGGTGCAAGCATTGAGCGTGCACCCAGGGCATGCGGCCTGGCTTTATCGTTAGGCGGCGCGAGGGGGGCTGTAGTATGTCTGCGGGCCGCGGAATGGAACGGTGCAGGGAGGCACAAGCCTCAAGCGTGCCCCAAGCGGCCTTTGTGGTCGGGCATCCCGATCTATGTGGCGCAAGGGGGGGCTCAGCAAACCTGAGGCTGTCGGTCATCATCGACCCCCCCCCCGCCCGTGTGAAGCACAGCGTGTGCCTACGGGCGGCAGGACGTAAGGCAGAGTCCCTTAGCGTTACGGTGGCAGAATGGAAGGAGAACAGGGTTCGAGCCTCGAGGTCTCGTCCACACCCGGTGATGCTTGGGTAAATCACTTAATCTCCCAGTGCCTGAATGTGTAATGTAAATACGGTGCTATGTAAAGCGCGCCAATACCATGGGCACATCACCTCATCTCCCAGTGCCTGAATGTGTAATGTAAATACGGTGCTATGAAAAGCGCGCCGATACCTTCGGGTCGAGCTCGCACTATATAAATGCAACACAAATTTTAATATGTTCCGGTCCAGCTACAAGTCTCGAGTGTGCCCCAGGCGGCCTTTGTGGCCGGGCGTCCCGATCTATGTGACGCGAGGGGGGCTCAGCAAACCTGAGGCCGTCGGCCGCCATCGACCCCCCCGCTCGTGTGAAGCGCAGCATGTGCCTACGGGCGGCAGGACGTAAGGCAGAGTCCCTATACCGTTACGGAGGAACAATGGTTGATGTCTGCTTTAGGCAGATGAGGATGTGGTCCGTCGGCTACGCTGCCGCCTCTGGTGCAGGAATCCAGGGTTCGAGCCTCGAGGTCTCATCCACATCCTGTGATGCTTGGGCAAATCACTTAATCTCCCAGTGCCTGAATGTGTAATGTAAATACGGTGCTATGAAAAGCGCGCCAATACCTTCGGGTCGGGTTGTGCGGGGGGGGAGGGGGCACACCAGCTAGTGTGCGCGGCTGCTTCCCACCCGGCGGGGAACAATAAAATCGGGCATCTCATACCGCATTGCTGTACCCCCCTGCGGGGCCGCCTTCCCGGTTCCGTCCCACGCAGGCCATGAATGTGGAGGGATGGGGGGGACATCGAGCGATGCGCTCTCCCCAGCCCCTTGTCCTACCCGCGGTCAATGGCGTCTGCCACTGGGCTTGCAGGCCCCACCACTACGTGCGCCAAGGCACTTCAGAAGCAAGGGGGGGTTCGCAGGTTCTCTCGGGAGCGAGGATAGAGCCGGGCGGCATGAGGGTGCCTCCGGAGTCACCTGAGCTCGGTGGACTGCTATTTGGTTTTGCTACACTGCTTTCAGTGTATACAAATCTTCCTAAGGCTTCGCGGGTATTGCAGTTTTACCACTGCAATGTCAGCATTTACATTTGAATGCATTCAATTTAGCCCTATGATACGCCTGTAGTGGCGTCCATGTGGTAAGCCTCTCTGGGGGAGGGGCGAGGTAGTAGGGTACAGCGCTAGGCTAGTACGGGTAGCGCATGTTCAGATTACTATTGACCGGCCTCCCCACCGCGGCAAACCCTAAGGGGGCTAGGCTTCCTCCACGCCCCCATTCCGCGAGGTGGTCTTGGCTTCCTGCAGGTGTTGCAAGGTTCCCCCCCCTTCTTTGCGGCTCCTATCCTTCGGGTCGACTTCGCGCTAGATAACGTAACGTTGCACGCTCCCTGCGACTGTGTAGTCACTGTAAAAGTAATCTTTACAGTAGGGATGCGGGCGCTGAGAGGTCCGCATTCCCGCGGGCTGCGGAGCGGCGTACCTCGGCTTCCCATGGATGCCAGGCCTCCCGGGTGGAGGTGCAATGCATGGCAGTGGGGGGGGGTGTAGCGCCTGGGTTGCGCAGTGCCCCAAGGCTCGAACTGCTGACTTTGGTGCTGGAGACCAGGGATCGAGCCTTGAGGTCGCGGCCACATCCTGTGATTCTGGGAAAATCACGTATTATCCCCGTGACTGAATGTAATGTAATTACGGTGCTCATGCCAGCGCTCTATCCATCGGGTCGAGTTCGTGCTAATGGCCAGTGGTTAAGGTCTGAGACTCTTTCTCTCAAGGTTACAGGTTCAATTCCCATTGATTCTGTTATAGTGGTTCTATCAGGGTAGGACCGGCCATTGTAGGGCCCTTCTATGAATGCCTGTGTTCCAGGTGTGTGAAAGTGGTGGCTCCATGAGGGGAGAGGAGCGGGGGGAGGGACCGACCAGGGCACGTCACACAAGTTACAACATTTCCTGTGAGTTCATGACCCCCCCGCTGGTGGCCTTGGCGCCTGCACCCCGGGTGGCCTCCTTCCAAGCCGGCTGGAGTTCCCCTAGCTGAGTGTGGTGCTATTTCTGGTTGTGGTTGCCACATACTGTACAGTTTGTCTGGGAGTGGGGGGCATCAAACAGCAACCAATTAGTTTATTTGGTCATGGTTTATTGTAAGTGAATTTATAGTGCATACTTTATCAGAAGGTGTCAGAGCGTTTTTTTATTTGGACCAGTTACTTGACATAGATGTGGCAAAGTGCAGGCTTTATTGCTAGAGATATGTGCAGAAGGTGGCATTGTTTGCAACACGGAGGGAGCATCAATAAATATCTAGACACATTATCTTGGGAGGCAGCAGGTTTAACGCGTGCAGATGTGTGGCATTTTCCTTACCGATGTTGGAGCTGCAACTAATAAGCCACATTAGTCTTGTGAGGCAACAGGTCTTCACCGTGTGCATAGGTTCAGCATTTTCTTTAAGGAGATGGAGCTTCCATTAATAGAAGCCAGATTACTTCTATGAAACAGCATGCTTTCACTTCGTGCAGATTTACGGCATTTTCTTTACCGATGCTGGAGCTTCTTCGATATAAGCCACAGTGTTCCGGTGATGCAGCAGGTTTTCACTGGGTGCAGATGTACATGGTGAAGCACGGGATAGAGAGGACGAGGTGCGTGGCTTGGGGGTTTCCCGATGTTGGGATCGGTGAATGGGGAGGTTTAGAACCTAGGCTCTAATTTACAGCCTCTTCTGTTTTATACCACTCTGTGAGAAAGTTACCCTGGAACTTTAATAAAGTGCTGCACTGGCCTACCCATGCTTATTGAGCATCTAATTTTCCTGTGCTGTATTGGACTGGGTGGTTCCGGGTGCTCTGCATTGTCCTTTAATGCGGTCCTACATGCTTTTTTGGTGGTCATGCGTTGCGGATGTCTTACCAGGCGTTGAACCATAGCAAATGTAAATATACTGGGGGAAGCAAGGGACGGCCAGAGTTTGCCCATTCTTACCAGTGTTGAATAGGTCCGCCCGCGGTGGATAATGCAGTAGTGTAAGGGAGGTATAGGTTTCAGGGGCTCCAAGCCAACAGGCGATCATGTGCAACGCGCTATACTTGGGCAGCATGTGCGCATGAGAGTAACTCCGCGTATGGTAGTCTCAGGTATTTACAAGACAGTGAAGGAATAACATTGACTTATATTTATTGGATTCACTATTGGGTAGTCAATACTCCAGGGGGAGGGACCCATACATTCTCTCCCCTGCCACATACAGCCACAGTGATACACTCCTTACATACTTGAACCGTGCAGTATGTCTATCTGATTGAATCACAGCGTGCAACCCCAGGAGCACCGGGTTCTAGGTCTCCTCCAAGACTCCATGAGTAACAGCAGGACGGTCATTTGTTCGACCCAAAATATTTTAACGGTTTGTGGGCATGTTGCCCAGCGCCAACCTATAAGCTTGCATGAGTATACAGGAGGGGGGCTTCACTTTGGGTGCCCGGTAATTTTATGAGTGAGGCAGTGGAACCGATACCACTAGGGCTATCATGACGGTCTTTTGTTGGATCCTGTTGAAGGTAAGAGTACCCATTTTCGCAGTAACTGTGTGCTTCCCTGTGGTAGGATTTGGCTTGTCGGTTACAGTCAGCTTTCCTCCGGCCCAAGCTAACCTTCTAGCCTTAGAGGGGGGGGGGCTGGATTGCCTCATTTGTCATCTTGGAGTTCAAGGGAAATAGAGGCGTGTCAGCTCTCTAAGTTTGATTGCCAGGTTTGCTGCGCTTCATTGACAGATGTTGAATGTCTCCTGACAAGTGCTGCTTGCAATTTTAGTTTACATTGGTTTGGTGAACACATTATCCTTTCACTTGCGGTCAGAGAACGTAGATTATGTGGTTGGATTTAGCATTTCATGACCTGGGACACTTAGCGGTAAACCGGCTAGCATTAGGCGCATATATCGTTATCCGGAAGGGGGATGCAGAGGTCAGTTCTGTGTGGACAAATGCTCCGTTAGTAAGGGAACCCCCTGGGTTAAGGCGTGCACTGCTAGGATCTGAGGGTAACCAGCAAAGGCTTGCTTCCAAGGTTTGTAAAGTGGATCAGATGGGCCAAGCTGTGCTGCAAAGCACCACACATATTCTATAGGTCACAGTTTGAATACTAGGTCCTATGCACAGTCACTGTTAGGTTCTGATTCCTATACGCCTGCACACCTTCATGTATATGGTACATTCGGGACGCATGTTATACGTTCCACCGACCCCCCCACGAGAGGTGACCACACAATTTCAGCGATGTAATTTTCAACGGGTCAAGAGGGGCGAGTTGTGGTGGCAACAAGATTCCTGCAGCAGGGAGCGCCGCCAGGCGCCAAGGAGTTGGAGAGTAATTGGGATTTGAAGGTCCCGCTGGGTGCCTGCCACCTGGCCACTGCAGGTTGTTGATGGTGATCTCTAAGGGCTTAGGAGGGGTCATGACAAAAGTCACTGGGGCTGATTCACAGGCGGGTGTGGTGGTCCTTCCCCCATTTCACATTATTCTCCCTGTAGGGTCTGTCTAACGTTCATCTATAGGGGCTTTAAATTAACAGCCTCGCTTGTCTCAGCCATACTGTGAGCAGTATGCAAGCGGTCTGTGCATCAGTAGGTTGGGGTGAGCACGTCCGTTCTAGGTGTTGTGGCTGTGATCCCTGATGTGACTCTTGGAATCCTAGTCCTGCTTGCTGTAGGTGGCTGAGGAGTGTTGATTACATAACTGCATGCGATGGATGAGGAGGCAGAACCTTGCAGCACACCCTGCTTAGCAATTTTCCTGGCAAATTGTTTTGACCCAAGGCCGAAGCGGGAGCCTCTAGTGCGGGCCCAGAATCATTAGGCCAGGCAGCAGGACAAAGGTCTTTTAGGCACTGGTAGAATGGTGCATGCTAAGTAGTCCTGAAGGTCCACCCCCCCCTGGTAAAGATTGCAAGCAGGGGTCACACGGGGGACAGAGCTATCAGCTGTCAATCTGTTGAGCCTATAACCAGCATCAAAGTCGGAGGGAGGCTGCTGAGTTGCCCTAGCATGGTTTGTCTCGCTTCAGGGCCAGTTGGGGTTCTGTTCAGGGTAAGGTTAGACTTCTTGGTTGCGTCTGGATACTTTGATAGGTTGCCCCTCCGCATGCAACACGGTGATAAGTGGTGATTTTGGGGGTGTGAACTAGGTGACCTTCAAGAAACTCATTAGATCTGGCAGTCTCGCCATTGCAGAACATAGATTTGTCAACATTCTTCAAGGAAACCATTATTAGCAGGAAGGTATTGTACCATGGAGAGCCAATGGTTGTGGGTTTGTGCACACCAGTAGTAAGGGAATTACATTCTGTTTCAACAGGCTACGTGTACCATCAATAGCACCAGCAGCTGTAAAGCTGCTATTTTCACCCTGGGCTGGGGCTGGCAATGTCATCTAACTTTGCTGATGGTGCAACATGCACTCACCAGTAGAGTTAGCTGAGTGCCATCATACCATGGTATACTGGCAGTGATAAACGTAGGTTAGGGGCTACACACGAACAGACACTTTGTGTCTGCTGGGGCGGGAGTGTGCCAGTGCCAAGAGGGTGCGGGTTGCCTGGTTAGGGCTGATATGGATGGGAGGGAGCACTAATATGGACAACCACAAGAGCACATTTTACAGTCATAGAAGGTTAAATCGATAATTTGATGGCATGGTACCAGTTGCTTCAGTTATGCGCGTTATCCATGGCAGTTGTCAGCGAACATTCAGTATGCAATGTGGGTGGTTAGCCTTTTGTCATGCCTTTCAGAAGTGTTTTAGCTCAGACATGGCCAAGCTGTAGATACCTGTGGTCTGCCCTGGGATTCACGCTCACAGGCAGGTGGAGCGGCAGAACTTAGAGGGGCTTGGGACCGGCCTCTGGTTTCAGGTCAGATCCTGGTAGGTTCACTTAGTATCCCGTCCTTGAGTTCGATGAAACAGGTCCCTGGATTTGAGTAACGACAACGTGTAATTTCTCCCGCCCTTCAGCCTTGGCTGGCAGTTATGTAGGTTGCGGAAGTTGTTATCCAACTAGGGCGATATGGTCCATATGTTTGGGGGAAACCCCTGGGTTAAACACAATTGGGGCTACAAAGTATTAGTAGAACACTTGCCATCCCCAGTATTCATAAAAGAGAGGTATTTATACGCTGGTTCCCCTCTGGCTCACTCTGTCCTGTCTGCTCCCTGGTATACTAGCAGAAGTCTGGGAGGGCAAGGCTTCACATAGGGTGGTGACTGACGGAATGCTACGGACATACTCCGCCTAGTGCTAGACTCAGATAACTGAGTGAAAGAGAAAATAAGGCGGGCTTGTCAACTCTTACCGCCACCCACAATGGCACTTCCTGGCCAGAGTGGCTGGCTCAAGGTATCGCTCTTCAGCCAGGCAATGGTAACATTGGACCAACGACTAATTATTGGTTTTAGGTCATATCAGTCAAAAAGCCACGGGGAGTTTAGAAAGGATGGGGGCACCTGTCCAGAAGGGGCGTGCTGGCCTCTGGTCCTGTATGGGCGAAGACTTGTTTTGGCTGGACCTGGGAGAGGCCCGGTAATCAGCATGTTGTAAGTAAATAGGCCTACCTTGGTGGGGGGCCCTGGTTGTGACGGTGGCCACCCCCAGAGCTGTGGAGGAGTTACAGGGCGATCCAGAGTCTGCAAGTTACTGAGGGGTACTTCATGCAGCAGCACATTATGGTGCTAAGCCAAGGATACCCAGGGATGTTTTAGCGTTGTCCCCTGGAAGAAGTACGGCGCCCCGTTAGTCCTACGGCCGGTTGTGGGTCTGAACAACCGGGGGCTGTCTGGAACGCTCCGCCCACCTTTTGGGGGGCGTGAGTAAGGGAGTGGACTGGTGGTCCACTGATGGGAGGGGTGGCCCCTCCCAAGTATTGGTAAACACTGATTGGCGACGGCCACGGTGTAATTTGGCTCAGGCGGCATAGGGGTTGGCCTGCCCTGGGATCGCCCGTATGATAACCCACACATGTTGGCAAATTTGTTATGCAAATAAACCTGCAGCAATTTTCTCCACTAACAAAGGTGTTGTGTGGTTTATTGATGTATTGTGCATGTAACTGACTACTGTTGCCGATATTGGCACTAAACAGGGAGGCCTTACCTCTCCGTTGGTACCCCAGGCGTCTCAGACCTGCGACCTGAGGCACCGTGAGAGGAACCTAAACATTGCTTTATACGTGATAGAACGTTCATCTGATGTGTAAATTAATCGGTAGTAGCACAGGTATGATGTAACAGAACTACTAGTTGTTAATAAGGAATCATGGGTAATGTAGTTTACATGCTTCAAACACACTGGTGCCGATTAGGATCCTGGAAAAAATTTCCCCAACCGAATTGAATCTGGACTTTTTTCCGTACAAATGGTAAAAGCGCTGTACGTACAAACTGCCAAGTACGATTCGTATGGGAAAAAGTCCATACAAATCGCATTGGGAAAATTCCCCCACACGTCCTCGGGTCGGGAAAAGTCTCCGACACGTCCCCGGACATTTTTACGTACAAATGGGAAAACTGAAGTCCAAATGCGCAAGTACGATCCGTCCCATCCGTCCGATTGTACAACTGTATGGAAAAAAGACCGTCCGGAGCGAACTCCCATAGCAACCATGGAGATGTCCAAACAAGTGCCCAGTACGCGCCGTACCCCCCCCCCGCCCCCCGTATGTTCGCGCCGTACCCCGAGCCCCCCCGTGGATGGGCGCGCCGTACCCCCCAGCCCCCCGTATGTACGGAGCGTACCCCCCAGCCCCCCGTATGTACGGAGCGTACCCCCGTACCCCCCAGCCCCCCGTATGTACGGAGCATACCCCCCAGCCCCCCGTATGTACGGAGCGTACCCCCGTACCCCCCAGCCCCCCGTATGTACGGAGCGTACCCCCCAGCCCCCCGTATGTACGGAGCGTACCCCCACCCCCGAATGTACGGTGCGGACCCCCAGGGCATAGGGGGGTGGGGGTACGCTCCGTACATACGGGGGGCTGGGGGGTAACGGGGGTACGCTCCGTACATACGGGGGGCTGGGGGGTATGGGGGTACGCTCCGTACATACGGGGGGCGGGGGGGGTACGGCGCGTACCGGGCCCCCTAATCACCTCGCATCGCTGCGTACTTAGCTTTTCCGGCACTTTTTAGGTGCCGTAAAAATGTTCCCATCCGGACTGCAGTCGGTGCGAATCGTAATTGCTGGTACGTAAAAACATGCCTAACTCCGTCCGGACGTCACGTCCGCGGTGTCCCGGATCACATTTGTATGTATTTTTCTGTCGGTTGGTCTTTTTTCCGATTCGTACGGAAATGGCGTTTCCGTACGAATCGTAATTGCATGTTTGTAAAGTTTTACAACCCGGTACGAGTCGGACGGAGAAAAAGCTCCGACCCACGGTTTTTACCGGGTTTTTCCAGGATCGTAATCGGCCCCAAAGTCTGTCGCCAGATAAGGGCTCCCACAACAAGACTAGCAGTGACTATGTGGCTGAACTCCTCTATACGCATGTGGAATCATGGGCAATGTAGTTTAAAAGTCAATGAAACTTCCTCAGAATGATAGCGTGATGGAACTACTAAACGCTTGTGAGGATTCATGAGAAATATGGTTTACCTGTTTTTTACAATAAAGTTACCCCGCAGTTGAATCTCGAGGACTAGTAATGAGCAAGTCAACAGACAGCAATCAGTAACAATGAATGTACTAGCACAATGCAAAGTGCTCGGAGCCATATTGTCAAAAATTGCCTACGTTGATAGCATGAAGATTAATGCACTCTCACAAATGTTAGTAGTAGACTTGTGGGCAAAACAAGGGCCTGTAAGTCGTACTCAATAGTGCACATAGCAGGACTCAGCTCTTGCCAGATATACCAGTAAAGGATAACTCTGGGTGGCGAAACTCGCACAAACAGGATATATGAGTATAAGAACTCAATTTATTTAACCCCAAGGAATATGAAGGAACCAGGTAAAAGGACAGAGACATCAGAATGTAATTATAGAGGGGTCCACGGTATCTCGTCGTTGAGACCTTTGCTGTCACTCTGTAGCTTAAAAACCCAACGTTGTTCCTTTTGTAACGTCTGTTATGTGAGCAGGGATAAAAGGTTGCTCTCACACAGTCCAGCACAGTTCATCTGCTTTATGTTTAAGGGTTATAAAATGACAAGTAAGCTTAGTGGACTGTTTACTGCACCTAATACTGCTCTTATGTTCTGAAATGCGAAGTTTGACCTTCCGGATAGTCATCCCTACATATTTGAGCCGACATGGGCATGTTATAAGGTCGATACGTTTATCACTGTTGCATTTGGTGTGCTTGACTTGGGACCATGGTCTATCTGTCCCTATGTCTACCATGGTTGTGTGTCTGGTTTGGGGACATGCAGCACATGACCCACATGGGTAGTGCCCCTGTACTGATGGTAAATTCCCGAGTATCTTGTGTGGAGGGTGTCGAATCTTTCTTAACTGGCCGTGTATGTACCAGACTATCTCTGATATTGGAAATCCTCTTGAATGCAAACAGAGGTGGAGATATAGTTTCATTATCAATGTTCAAGATGCACAAGTGTTTGCGTATAGTTTTCTGGATACCATTTGACAACGCACTGAATGTATTGATACACGTTAGTCTGGGTGTATTGGGCTTTGGTGCTCTAATCTCCAGAAGTGTCTCCCGGTTGTTGTTGGATGCATGTTTCATGGACGGGCGTATCAGTTTTCTGGGATATTTCCTTTATTTCAATTGTAGAGAGAGTGATTCAGCGTGTTCAGAAAATTTCTCTTTGGAATCGAAAGTCTCAAATTGCAGTAAGGATTCTGACCTTATGAAGAAACACATCCCTAACAACTAAGTCCTCCAAAAGGGCTTCTATTCTAACATGCATTAGCAACCCTATGTCAAAGGAGACCCAGAAAAAAGGGAGTCCTATTAATATCAATCTTGAGGGCAATAAAAAAAAAACTTACAATCAAAAACACAAAACAGATTACAGTTAAGGACTTCTGAACTCAGCTGACCTTAGGAGAAACACAAAACAATCTTCTTGGAAGCCCAACTTACCGAATCTGGAAACTGTGGATGGATCAGCCGCCAACCTGACGTGAGATATCATAACTACTGCTGAGATAAATCTTCCTCCTCCATCCTCACTGCTCATTACAACATACTCCGACAGCAACTGAATATACAGTCACGAAGAAATGGGGGAAGTTTAAGATAATGGGCAGCAAGATAAATTTGACAGCTTGGCAAGCTTTTTGGATAACACAGATTTATTGATTGCACTTATCCACGTCCAAGAGGTTTTAGATAGCATAAGGGTCAGTAAAGGAGGAAAAGCACAGGGTCCAGACGGGGTACCAATCGATGTTTATAAATTGGTCCCTGAAGTATGGGGGCCTTTGTTAACTAATATTTTCAACGCAGCAGTCCGTAATGAGGTGCCCCCTACTTGGGAAGAATCCATCCTAATTCCAATATTTAAGAAAGGACATCGAGGGGACATTAAGAACTATCGTCCAATCTCCTTGTTGGATTCTTCCGTAAAAGTAATGAGTAGGGTGCTTTTAGTAAGGTTGGAAGAATGGGCGGAGGATAATGGCATTCTAGCAGAGAGCCAGTTTGGGTTCAGGAAGGGTCGTGGTACGATTGAGCAGTGTCTAAATTTAGACCTGCTCATCGGTAAATATACCTTGGCAAAGACCGGCACTATTTATCTCTGCTTTGCGGATTTGAGTAGCGCCTTCGACCTGGTGGACCATGGCATTCTCTGGGCAAAGCTAATTGAAATTGGGGCACCCGAGGGCATTGTGTTCTTTCTAGCACGTCTTTATGCCAAACTACGTGCTTGTGTCCGTTACGGTTCCAACGGTGAATGTACAACTAAGTTTGAGATTGGGCGTGGAATTAGACAGAGATGTGTGTTGGCCCCACTGCTTTTTACCCTTTTTATCAATGAGATTGATTCTTTTCTCAAATCTCTGGCAGTGGATGCTCCCAAAATTAACGAGGACAACGTCCCTGTGTTACTGTACGCGGACGACGCGGTTCTAATTTCACGCACCCCAAACGGCCTTCAATGGCCGATGGACGGCTTTTCGCAATTCATTAAAAGCAGAAAGTTAGTGTTAAATAAATCTAAAACCTATGTTATGGAATGCGGGCGAAGGAACAGTAAGAAACAGTTCTCATTTTTTATAGAGGGACAGAAGGTCCAGGCTGTTGACAATTTTTCGTACTTGGGGGTCACTTCTTCAAATAAAAACATTTGGGCCAATGAACATAAGAATGTCCGGGCTAAGATGGCGAGGAGTGCTCAAGGAATTTTCACAATGGCTACGAAACTGGGAGACAGGCGGGTCCATGACATGCTTAAAATTTTTAAGTCCCGTTGTGTCTCGATTGCCTTGTATGGAGCGGGCATTTGGGGCCACGCCCCGGCAGGGTCTCTTCAGGTTGAGGAGAATGTATTCTTGAAGAGACTTTTGTGCCTGCCAAGCTCTGTTTCTAATGCTTTAGTGCACAATGAACTGGGTATTCACCATCTTGCCGACTTGATCCTCCTTAGGCCACTGATGCTATGGCATTCCATTTGGATAAAAGAAGAGACCTCATTGTGCAGAGCCATTATTTCTGATTGCCTCTCTTTGGACCATCATTTAAGGATCCCATGGTTAAAGTATATTGTGGATAGTTTTCGAGAGATCTTTAACATTAACATCATTGCGGATCGATGTGGGGCTATTGAGCTGTCTAAAACCGAACTTAAGCACTGTTTTTTACAACAGCTTTCCACCAGGAGGCATCAAAATAGCTCTGAACTCTCATCCTGTGTTCTTTATTATGATTTAAATGAATTTGTGGGTTTCCAACCGTATTTGTCACAAGTGACCTGGAAGGCACATCGGTTTTTGTTGGCTAGACTTAGAACCAGAGTAGCCCACAACCTTGTTGCTTTCCCCTCTGAGCATTTACATCCCGCTGGCCCTTGTCCGTGTGACAATACCGCCTCCCAAAGCACTGTGCACTTTCTTCTGCTCTGTCAGCTGTACAAATACCTGCGGATTGCTTATTTGAAACCCCTGTTTGCTAAATTTGGAGTCAGGACAATACGAGACTGCATGAGCTTGCTTTTTAACTTACATCACCCTGACGTTTGTTTTTATACGGCTACCTTTCTTCTTAAATCAATTAATGCAAGGAAAAATATGCTCTTTTAACCTTTTTAAACTGTTGTATCTCCTGCTTTTGACTGTTGTTTCATACTGTTGTCTTTTTAATGCTGTGCTTTTATGGACTTTTCTTTTGCTCCGAATAAAGCCTTATGAAATGAAATGATTGCACTTATCAGACCAACATTAATCTCATCATCAGCCAAAGATTTGGAAGTAAACATACTTTTGGAGCCACACTCCTTCTTCCCTCAGACCAACAATAAATTAACACTGCCAGCTTACCCAGTCCTAAATTTAATGGTGGGCCATGAGCACAACACTATCTGAAATGGCTGAAACCCTAGTGGATCAGTCATGCTCGTTTTTGTACAAACGGCATTGCTAAAAAAAATACATTCCTTAATTACTCAAACTCAGCAAAACAGAAAACCTACGCCGAAATCCTAACACGTATAAACAAACTTTGGCAAGGACATCAGCATGCTATCCAGGCTAGATGACTTAATTGACCTACTTCAACTAATTTTTCCACACCAAACAGGAGCATGAGAGAGTTAAAGACTACACCAATTCTCCCTACCAATATACTTTATCACCCAAGGGTGTGTGGGCTCTAACATGGGATTACCTAATTATGGAATCTCCTAATCCTCCAAGTGGTTATTTTTATATTAGGAGAAGAGACCTCACCCACAGAAAAGAATTGTATTGCACAATTAATTAAAACCATTGCAATCACAAATACTGAGATACAGAATAAAAGACATGATCTTCAATATTTAAAGTTTTTAGAATGTACATTAAAAAGGATTACAACTGATAGTGGTTTTATGAGCTTTATGATTCTATGATTTTTTCGGAGGCCAAAGTGTCCTTTACGACCATCAGAAATTTCAAAAAGCACGCAGGCAACTCTGCTGAGTCACCCTTCAAGCATTCCACCAGGGCATCCAGGCAAGTCCGAATGTTTAAAATGCGCCAGATGGGTCGAAGCCAATAAGTTCTTAAAGGGCGCAGTGTCTTGTAAATACAGAACATGTGAGTTGAGGTTTCTTCTTCTCTCCCAAAGGCACGGCACTGTCGGGATGAGATTTCTTTGTAGCCTTGCCCATACTTGTATGCCAATAGAGGGATCAAGCCGAATCGTTGCCTCATCCGTTGGTGCTTCATTATTGGCTTTATGGGGGATGACAGATAGTGTGGATGCTTCATCATTGGTGACTTCTCCTCATTCAAGTTAGTAAGTACTACTCAAACATTTGTTGGGAGAGTGGAATAAAATTATTGTTCTGGATTAATGCAGGAATCCAATTCTTTAAAAATAATTTAGGGATATAACCAAAGGATATCTCTTTAAATTCGGTGGATACCCATACAAATGACATGTTCTGTATGAGTCGTGAACATACAATGGTACACACATCCAAAATAGTTTGCTTAAATCTTTCAGCCTATTGTAACAAGCCTGCATAGGTCTCGGACTTTCTTCAGGAAAGCTATGATCACTGTTTATGTGAAAATATTCACTATGATAATAACATGTAATTTAAAGTGGAGGCCTAAGGCTCGCTTGTCTGTTCATTTTTGCCTTTCTTTCTATTCCATCGGCATTGGATGGAGGAGAGGGCACTTCTGTGTAGTCATGCATTCATGAAGGGTACAGCACTGCCAGATGTACCCATACTTCACTCACCTATGTTGCGTGCTACTAGGAACACTTACCAAAATCAGACAGGGGCTGTATATATACCATGGGAGTGGCTTTACCTAGATATTAACTCATAACATCAACCCATCCCAATATGCTCATGAATGTAACAGTGATTGCATGCAAGTATGGAATGTCTGCAGCCTTCTCTTGGTACCACCTTTAAAACAAAAAAACACATATCCTTGTTGTAGCTGATGCTGGGTTTGGTCTCTCCTCCCTTTTCCTAACCATGCTGTAAAATTAAAGCGCAGTGTATCTACAGAGGTATAACAGGGCAGATATATGCATGTAAGCTGTCAGTGACTACATTTTTGGCATCCTTAAATCATGTTTCAGTCGCCTTCGTCATGCAGGGAAAGCTGCAGTACTCTAAAAACCGTGTAGAAGATTATTGCTGCTTGTTGCTTCTTGCACAACATCGCATTGTTTTGGGGCTTAAAAGTAGACCTTACCCTTGAACTATGGCCAATCCAAGTTGTCAAGCTGGGCAATAGACCAGAGTTCACAGTCTAGGTTTGTGACTGACAAGCAGTATCACGTTTATCACTTTTCATGCATCACCTGAACTCACTGTTTGTTGTGGCATCTCAGTGGTTGTACAGTGTTAAGCCAATAATGAAAGGTGATGTACAATACTTTCAATGCATATCATCCTTGGACACCACTGTTGCACCATCATGATACCACAACCAAACTTGCTTTTGTAAATGTAATTTACAACCAGAAACACTACATTCACTATACACTCACATAATCCATGTTACAACTATATGCATAATTCAAGTAGGGTTATAAGCCCCCCCGTGTTCAGAGAAATTCTCCTAACACATGTAGGAGAACACATGCATTCCGTAATTTCGATATTTGACACTCATTTTTTTACTGTTTATAATTTCAATGATAAGTTTTGTGTATTAACACTAGGGTACTATCTTTGACCCTAGACATGCTGTCCCTCTAGATCTCATTATTTTTGTCTAGTAGGAGTGGGAGAGTATTCTGCCAACAATTACTGGCACAAAGTTACATAATGGGAGAGAAAGTAAGGCTGTTCCTAAGCTATCCTCGGACCAGACCATATTACTCCTCTATTCCAATGCTGCAGATATTCTAGAACATCCCAGAATGACTAAGGAGAATGATTACATGCCCCCCAGTTGAGACCATTAGCAGGGTGCCCTCCTAAATTCCACTCTGCCTCATGGAGACCTGGTCATCCACCAGTGCAATACAATATACTTGTAAATCTGGAATAACATCATCAGGTGCTGCAGTGCAGTGTACAGTGTATATTCACACAAGATGAGACAGGAAGTGCAGAAAGTGCATGGAGGACCTCCAGTTGTGGGCATAGCTGAATGCACAGGATGTGTTGGGGTTGTCATCCCATCCATATACATGCAATCTTCAGCTCAGCCAACCATACAGGAAGGTCCTGCAAACAGTTTAGCCAGAAATTCAAATCCATCCTTAGCTGGAGGCTTGTGAGCGTCAGTACAGTAGTAAGTCAATGTATTTAAAAAAAGTGTACACCTTTATCTGTGGTTTGCAAATATATTTATGCCAAGTACCCTAGATACTGTGTCTTACCATGCCCATGTAGACTGCATGCCATGGTGTCATACATAAAGTGTAATTGAAAGCACACAGGCAGTGTTACTATTTTCTGTGTTTGTTACATTTAAAGAACTTCAAATATTACAATTTCATATTGACACCCACAAACTTGATCCTGAATGATCATGCATTGCTTTCAAAAGCTTGTATATGTCATTATGGTCAGGTGATCAAATTTCTAGCATCGGGCACATTGCATGACTAAATCCTCATGAGACTGTCGGACTGATTATGAGGTTGGCATTCTTGGAGAGGACCACCACACCAGAGCCCCGCTCCAAGACCACCAAACCCAGAGTCAGTTTGCCTGCCAGAAAACAATTTGTAATCCTAGCGGGTGGTCCAGCGGCGGCGGTCCCATGGGGGTACCTTTCTATGGCTCACCACTGTAGGAGCGCCACTGCCCGTTCCTGCACAGGCAGAAGTGCACAATGTTGTGCATTACTGTCTGTGCAGGAACAGGAGGTGCAAAAATACAGGGGGGCACAACTTGTGCCCCCCTGTATGCTCCCTCTTGCAAAGAGGCACCAGGGTACCCTGTAGGGTCCCCTTAGTTTCCTCACCACCACCATTTTCATGGCAGGCTCACCGCCATGAAATGGAGGTAAGCGAGGAAAATCATAATCTTCTCTGCAGTGCCACTGCGGCACCACTCAAATATTGCTTCCTAAAATGACCGTGCCTCTGCCACGGGATCAAGGATCCTGGCAATAGCAGCTGTCCAGTGGCACTCCCACCGCCGTACTTGTAATACGGCGGGTGGACAGCCAGTCTGGTGTTTCACAGACTGATACAATGGGTTCATAATTGTGTCTTATGTCTAAACATAGATCATTTATAGTGTGCATGATATATCTTGTGCATCATGGCAGTGTAACACAAAAAGTGCATTTTGCAACCATGCACAGACGATATAGCCTTAGCGGTATTGGCCAAAACAAATGCAGCAAAGATACATGCATGATGAACTTATCCGTCATCATTTATTTCCTTCAGGACTTTCCCATTTGCCTATAAGAGGGAATGTGAGGGTGAAACCACTTAAGTAAGAGAAGACAGAAGTGTAAATGCTTTGTCCAGGCTGGAGAGTGAATCTTAACTTTTTTTGGATCATGTTTCCTTTCTATTAGATTGTGGACAGTATTTGCAGCTTTTGCACATTTATTGAGGCAAATGCGTTGGACATTTTCCTTTTTTCCTCATGTTTTCCATTACATTGTGTATATAGACATTTCTAAAACACTTTGTTGGTGTGTTTTACCTGTTGGCCATCCTTTCCAAGTTAACTCAACTTCTCTGATATTTTAATTTAAAACTGTACAAACCATTCCTGGAACCTATGCCACATTTAGTTTTTTTTAATAAATATATTTTGCATCAATCTTTACTTTTTAAACTTACTTGGATGTGTCAAAACGATTTTTAAAAAGTGTGGCCATGCATGCAGATGCATGTGTGTATGTTGATCTACAGACGAATGACAGATGATCAAACCTCTCCAACACTTCCCTCTGCATTCCTTACATACACCCATTTTAAGGCCTTGGTACACTTGAGATGACACATAGTTGGAAGGAAGGTGCAATTGATTTTATTCAAAATTGATATGAAAATAAATTCTTCAAATGTATTCTGCGCTGGGATGGGTGAACCCAGAATTAGAGGTATTGGGTGTGATTAAGAGAAGTCAGAGGAAAGTGAAAGTTTTATGGATTGATGCTTACTGTCAATGTCCACTGTAGTATACATCGGCTACTAGGGAGTACTGAGCCCAAATTAGGATGAAGATCATGTTATTCACTGGAAGCAGGTGGGTTGATGGGGGAATGCATGTCCTGCTGGTGGGTGTTGGCCATATGATGCCTGAGGTGCTATATTGGTCCTGTAGCTTCAATTAGCCTCTGTGTGAGAATTATATTCTATTATATTGTGTCGTTATTGTATAGTGCGTGGCTACCTGAAGGCCTACCTGTGCTGTCACAGCTACTGCAGAACATCGAAGGAATAAAATTATTTCCTAGCACCCAGGTCTTTAAGGCTTTGCGGAAAGGGAGTTCTTGCTCCAAAGGGCACAGTTCAAGAGGCAGGAAATTCCAGAGTTTGGATGTCAAAAAGGATGTAGAGCGTCCCCCTTGGCGAGATCTACGAATCCTGGGAATCTTAACTTGATGGGTGGAGACTGACCTAAGAAGCCTTAGGCTTGGCAGTTCGGGCTGTTCGGGCTGGACTGTTCCCATGAGGCACAGGGTCAAGACTGATTTGCATATAGCCAGGTCCAAACTGGGGTGGCATGGTGAGCAAAAGAATGATTGATTTAACCCAGATCTCTTGACTGGGGGTGAATGTTTTGATTTGTTCTGCATTCCGTCCATCAATTGTGTGTCTTTTGCTTTCTCGCCCTAAGTGCGCCATGTATGCTCAGACGTGAGTCCTGGGCTCACCGTGCCACTGGAATCAAGCTATCTTGGCGGAAGAGGGGTGAAACCCAGAAACCGGTCCTAGGATGCTTGTTTCCGGTCCAGGGAGGACCTGGCTTGGCAGTTCAGGCTGGACTGATCCAATGAGGCACTGCGTCAAGACTGATTTGCATATAGCCAGGTCCAAACTGGGGTGGCATTGTGAGCAAAAGAATGATGGATTTAACCCAGATCTCTTGACTGGTGGTGAATGTTTTGATTTGTTTTGCATTCCATCCATCAATTGTGTGTCTTTTGCTTTCTCGCCCTAAGTGCACCAGGTATGCTCAGATATGAGTCCTGGGCTCACTGTGCCACTGGAGTCAAGCTAACCTGGCTGAAGAGGAGTGAAACCCCGAAACCGGTCATAGGATGCTTGTTTCCAGTCCAGGAAAGAAGTGGCTTGGCAGTTCGGGCTGGACTGTTCCCATGAGGCACAGGGTCAAGACTGATTTGGATATAGCCAGGTCCAAACTGGGGTGGCATGGTGAGCAAAAGAATGATGGATTTAACCCAGATCTCTTGACTGGGGGTGAATGTTTTGATTTGTTCTGCATTCCGTCCATCAATTGTGTGTCTTTTGCTTTCTCGGGCTAAGTGTGCCAGGTATGCTCAGACGTGAGTCCTGGGCTCACTGTGCCACTGGAATCAAGCTAATCTGGCTGAAGAGGATTGAAACCCCGAAACCGGTCATAGGATGCTTGTTTCCGGTCCAGGGAAGACCTGGCTTGGCAGTTCGGGCTGGACTGATCCCATGAGGCACGGTGTTAAGACTGATTTGCATATAGCCAGGTCCAAACTGGGGTGGCATTGTGAGCAAAAGAATGATGGATTTAACCCAGATCTCTTGACTGGTGGGAATGTTTTGATTTGTTTTGCATTCCGTCCATCAATTGTGGGTCTTTTGCTTTCTCGCCCTAAGTGTGCCAGGTATGCTCAGATGTGAGACCTGGGCTCACTGTGCCACTGGAATCAAGCTAACCTGGCTGAAGAGGAGTGAAACCCCGAAACCGGTCCTAGGATGCTTGTTTCCGTTCCAGAGAAGACCTGGCTTGGCAGTTCGGACTGGACTGTTCCCAAGAGGCACAGGGTCAAGACTGATTTGCAAATAGCCAGGTCCAAACTGGGGTGGCATGGTGAGCAAAAGAATTATGAGTTTAACCCAGATCTCTTGACTGGGGGTGAATGTTTTGATTTGTTCTGCATTCCGCCCATCAATTGTGTGTCTTTTGCTTTCTCGCCCGAAGTGCGCCAGGTATGCTCAGACATGAGTCCTGGGCTCACTGTGCCACTGGAATCAAGCTAACCTGGCTGAAGAGGGGTGAAACCCCGAAACCGGTCCTAGGATGCTAGTTTCCGGTCCAGGGAATACCTGGCTTTGCAGTTCGGGCTGGACTGTTCCCATGAGTCATAGGGTCAAGACTGATTTGCATATAGCCAGGTCCAAACTGGGGTGAGATGTTGAGCAAAAGAATGATGGATTTAACCCATATCTCTTGACTGGGGGTGAATGTTTTGATTTGTTTTGTATTCCGCCCATCAATTTTGTCTTTTGCTTTCTCACCCTAAGTGCGCCAGGTATGCTCAGACGTGATTCCTGGGCTCACTGTGCCACTGCAATCAAGCTAACCTTGCTGAAGAGGGGTGAAACCCCGAAACCGGTCCTAGGATGCTAGATTCCGGTCCAGGGAACACCTGGCTTGGCAGTTCTGCCTGGACTGTTCCCATGAGGCACAGGGTCAAGACTGATTTGCATATAGCCAGGCCCAAACTGGAGTGGCATGGTGAGCAAAAGAATGATTGAATTAACCCAGATCTCTTGACTGGGGGTGAATGTTTTGATTTGTTCTGCATTACGTCCATCAATTGTGTGTCTTTTGCTTTCTCGCCCTAAGTGCGTCACGTATGCTCAGATGTGAGTCCTGGGCTCACTGTGCCACTGGAATCAAGCTATCCTGGCTGAAGAGGGATGAAACCCATAAACCAGTCCTAGGATGCTTGTTTCCGGTCCAGGGAGGACCTTGCTTGGCAGTTCGGGCTGGACTGATCCCATGAGGCACGATGTCAAGACTGATTTGCATATAGCCAGGTCCAAACTGGGG
The DNA here is from genome assembly GCF_964204655.1 of Triturus cristatus. NCBI lineage: Eukaryota > Metazoa > Chordata > Amphibia > Caudata > Salamandridae > Triturus > Triturus cristatus. Next base: position 261,959,269 of record NC_140593.1, read on the forward strand.
TGGCATGGTGAGCAAAATAATGATGGATTTAACCCAGATCTCTTGACTGGGGGTGAATGTTTTGGTTTTTTCTGCAATCCGTCCATCAATTGTGTCTCTTTTGCTTTCTCGCCCTAAGTGCGCCAGGTATGCTCAGACGTGAGTCCTGGGCTCACTGTGCCACTGGAATCATGCTATCTTGGCTGAAGAGGGGTGAAACCCCGAAACCGGTCCTAGGATGCTTGTTTCCGGTCCAGGGAGGACCTGGCTTGGCAGTTCGGGCTGGACTGTTCCCATGAGGCACAGGGTCAAGACTGATTTGAAAATAGCCAGGTCCAAACTGGCGTGCATGGTGAGCAAAAGAATGATGGATTTAACCCAGAGCTCTCGACTGGGGGGGAATGTTTGATTTGTTTTGCATTCTGTCCATCAATTGTGTGTCTTTTGCTTTCTCGCCCTAAGTGCGCCAGGTATGCTAAGACGTGAGTTTTGGGCTCACTGTGCCACTGGAATCAAGCTAACCTGGCTGAAGAGGGGTGAAACCCCGAAACCGGTTCCTAGGATGCTAGTTTCCGGTCCAGGGAAGACCTGGCTTGGCAGTTCGGGCTGGACTGTTCCCATGAGGCACAGGGTCAAGACCGATTTGCATATAGCCAGGTCCAAACTGGGGTGGCATGGTGAGCAAAAGAATGATGGATTTAACCCAGATCTCTTGACTGGGGGTGAATGTTTTGATTTGTTCTGCATTCCGTCCATCAATTGTGGGTCTTTTGCTTTCTCGCCTTAAGTGCGCCAGTTATGCTCAGACGTGAGTCCTGGGCTCACTGTGCCACTGGAATCAAGCTTACCTGGCTGAAGAGGGGTGAAACCCCGAAACCGGTCCTAGGATGCTTGTTTCCGGACCAGGGAGTACCTGGCTTGGCAGTTCGGGCTGGACTGTTCCCATGAGGCACAGAGTCAAGACTGATTTGCATATAGCCAGGTCCAAACTGGGGTGGCATGGTGAGCAAAAGAATGATGGATTTAACCCAGATCTCTTGACTGGGGGTGAATGTTTTGATTTGTTCTGCATTCCGCCCATCAATTGTGTGTCTTTTGCTTTCTCGCCCTAAGTGCACCAGGTGTGCTCAGTCTTGAGTCCTGGGCTCACTGTGCCACTGGAATCAAGCTATCCTGGCTGAAGAGGGGTGAAACCCTGAAAATGGTCCTAGGAAGCTTGTTTCCGGTCCAGGGAGGACCTGGCTTGGCAGTTCGGGCTGGACTGTTCCCATGAGGCACAGGGTCAAGACTGATTTGCAAATAGCCAGGTCCAAACTGGCGTGGCATGGTGAGCAAAAGAATGATGGATTTAACCCAAATCTCTTGACTGGGGGTGAATGTTTTGATTTATTATGCATTCCGTCCATCAATTGTGTGTCTTTTGCTTTCTCGCCCTAAGTGTGCCAGGTATGCTCAGACGTGATTCCTGGGCTCACTGTGCCACTGGAATCAAGCTATCCTGGCTGAAGAGGGGTGAAACCCCAAATCCGGTCCTAGGATGCTTGTTTCTGGTCCAGGGAGGACCTGGCTAGGCAGTTCGGGCTGGACTGTTCCCATGAGGCACAGGGTCAAGACTGATTTGCATATAGCCAGGTCCAAACTGGGGTGGCATGGTGAGCAAACAAATTATTGATTTAACCCAGATCTCTTGACTGGGGGTGAATGTTTTGATTCGTTCTGCATTCCATCCATCAATTGTGTGTCTTTTGCTAAGAAGCCTTCTGGGCACATACAAGGAAGCTAATGATCGTAAAGGAAGATCTCTACTATGTATTGCCCTATGCAGTATACAGAGAGATTTAAACTGAATCTGGTGCTTCACTGGGAGCCAGTGGAGATCCTTCGGGGCCTTATTAACTGATTGACACTTAGGTGTGTCATTGAGAAGTCAAGCCTCTGCGTTCTGCACAGTTTGCAGCCTTTAGACAACATAGCACGGTGAGACAACAAATAACGCATTTCCAAAATCCAGGCATGCCAGCACCAACGTCTGGATAATAACTGGCTGCTACAGGGAGGAGCTTGAGTTCTTTCCTCAATTGTTCGGGCTTTATATTCCATCATAAGATTAGGGTCTAGCCACACCCCCAGTCTATTGATTGGGCTTGAAGGGGTTGGCAGCTTGCTCAAACATTCTGCAATATATCTAAGGAACTACTATGGGCGTTAGTACTCAATAAAATGACTTCTATCTTGCCCTTGTTGAGCTTTAGTTTACAGCCGGCCATCCATCTGGTGACTTCCCAGAGGCACGGAGTCGGGCATAGATGGTTAGAGGTGTGGTTGGATGAGATAGACATGACCAGTTGTGTGTCATTGGCAGAGGAAACCAATGAAAATCCATACAATTGCACGATGTCAACTAGGGGCAGCATGTACAGATTAATACGGTTGGGTCTCAGGAAGGATCCCTGAGGCACTCCATTACTGAGAGAAAGACTGGTTGAATAATAGGCCTGATGTAAAACCTGAAAGTTTTGATCCCTCAGAAAAGAGGAGAGCATTGCAATTTCTCTGAATGAGGGTTGAATGAATCATGGTGTTGAAGGTGGAACTTAGATCAAGAAGGATGATGGCTGCAGATACTCCCTGGTCCAAGAGTTTCTTTAATTTCTCGACCCCCTCAAACCGTAAACAAACAACAAAAGGTGCACCACTTCCACAAATGTAAATTCTGTTAAATTAGTCCATGTACTTGATGCGTTTTCTTTTTCAAAAAATTCTTCTTTATTATTCATTTGTTATAATGACATTAAGAACAGCCAAAGCAGCCGATGCGTTTCGTCCAACTTGGGACTTCTTCAGGGCTGCAAGAGTGCATATATAAAAAATATGTATAAATATTTTGCTTCTTCCCTATGTATAAACATTTTGCTCCAGAATCTGGGGAAGCACTGTGCTGGCGGGGGCTATTCAAGAGTGCACACGTGGGGTGAACTTAAATTATCACCAATCAATATAATGGGTTAATCGATAATCCGGTGCTGTCCTAGAGGGATACCGCTAGCTTTGCTCTTTCCTGTTTATATTTTCACCCCAGTTAGCACGGATTTACCCCCTATATATTTGGAATTAATATCAGATCAAAAATTTGGAACATATTAGATCCCAATTTACTCTCTGGACCAAGATGGCCCAATTCAAAGACAGAAGACATGAGTTAGCTCAGGATCTTTTTACAACTAGCTCAAAGACAGGAGGCTTGGTAACAGCAACCTCCAGTTCTGAGGGTCTCAAAAGTAAGTTCCAAAAGTTGGAGAGACTTAAAAAAGCTGAAATGGCACGATGGTGGGACGGAACCACCCTTGGAAAATATATGGAAAATGATAAGATTCCCAGAGGACTGAGAATCCTCATCTTTCCCACTTTTGAAAACCTGGAGACTGATGATCTTAAGGATTGGGAGAAGAATTTACATGATGCATCATTTGTGATGATGCGGATTCTCATTAAAAATGCTGAAGGAAAAGGGAAGAAGTTACAACAAGAGATTAGTGACTTAGAGGCTGACATAGCCTTAATGGAACTAAAGGAGGCGATTAGAAAAAATTATGAGATTCTTGATAAAATCCTTGAAGATTACCAAATCTATCTCAAAGAAAAAAAGGTAAAGAAAATACGTAGGGATGATAAAGACTACAGGGATGGTAGGGTGTATACTTTTGCCCGCAAATATGATAACATCAAAACTGCAGGAGAGGGAAAGAGACAACGTGAGGACACACTAGGTCCATCATTTGCGGGTAGTGTGTCTTCAATCTCCTCCTTAGTCAGCTCGGTACCCCCGGAAGATGTAACTCCCATACAGGTTAATAACGTCCAACCCTCGTCTTTTTTATTGGAAATGGAGAAGGTGAGAGTATGTGGGAGGATGGTACCAAAGGACCAAAGACAAGAAGGGGCAGTAGGTGATGGCAGGAACAGCGAGAAAAACAAACATTTAACAAATGTGATCTCAGACAGAACAACAAGATCCAGGAAGGGAGGGAACAGGAATTAAACTTGAATGAGGAAAATACGATGGAGGAATTAAGAATTGTTAACTTATCCCAGAAGGATCTGTCAGATTGTGAAATATCTGTTCTAAGCAAGGGCTTAGGCTTCTATCCAACACAATCGAGCAATGATGTAGATATTTTTGTTGACTTGTTTAAATTTGTGCGGCAAATAAAATTGAAGGATCATTTCTCAAGAGTCTGGCCTATATGTATTAACAACCAATATGACCATGCCCGTTCACAACAAACTGTTGCAGAATTCAATGCTCTAAAATCCATGCTATCCATACAATTTGAGACTGAAATGGATACAGACTCTTTACGTATGGAACTGGACATTAATGAGGATTTGAACATAAATAGTGGTTCAAAGGAAAAATCTAAGTTTATACCGACAGGCACGCACCCAAATATTGACATCTTTTGGGAAAAGGTCAGTCAAGACCTTTATAGGCTACAGGCTTCGCACACTAGAACCCACAATACGACATATAATCTCACTATAGCCGAAAATCGGGCACTGAGGGAGTTAAGATCTAATTCTGCATTGGTTATCCGTGAAGCAGATAAAGGAGGCAATGTTGTGGTCATGGACAAAATGGACTACATGGGGGAGATAGAAAGACAATTAGCTGACACCACCTGCTATATGAAGCTGACTCACAACCCCATCAAACCGCTTTGTAAATATATCAATGGCAAACTAATTGAATGGCGGGAGACTGGGCTTCTGGACAGCAAGGAATATGGATACCTATCTGTCGGAGAACCCACCTTCCCGTGCATTTACATCCTACCCAAAGTTCATAAGGGATCCCCTTTTCCCCCTGGCCGACCGATTATTTCCGGCATTAATTCCCCTACAGAGAGACTATCAGAATATGTGGATGGTTTCCTGCAACCATTGGTATAAAACTTACCTGCGTATGTGAGGGACAGCAAGGATATTTTGTCTAAAATAGAGGGCTTGGAATGGTCAGATACGTTGGTGTTCACCACCCTCGATGTGTCCAGTCTTTACACTAGCATCAAAAAGGAATTTGGCTTTAGAGCTATGGAATTCTTCCTGGGACAAAGGTCGGCTGCCCACTTGTCCCATAATGAGATGCTGATGGAGATGACGGACATCATTTTGTCCAAAAATTATTTCCTCCACGATAATGAATGGTTCCAGCAAACACAGGGTAAGGCCATGGGCTCCAGGTTTGCGCCCGCTTATGCCGGCCTTTTTATGGGCTGGTTCGAGCGGGTGCATGCCTGGGGCCGTCATGCCTCTACATGGATGGAACACATACTCTTTTGGGGCAGGTACATTGACAATGTCATTATCATCTGGAATGGACCTGTCCCTGAATTGATGAGTTACTATCACTTTCTCAATGACAATCCGTACAACATAAGATTTACGGTAAACTGGAGCAGGGAGAGGATTGACTTCCTGGATATCCAGTTCTTTGTACATAACAATTTAGTACAGAGCACAATTCATCGGAAAAGTACCGCCTGCAACAGTGTATTACGTTATGATAGTGCCCATCCCCGACATGTAGTTAACAACATCCCTTTTGGGGAGATGATAAGAATGAGGAGGATCTGTAGTACTCAGGAGGGATTCATTCAAAATGTGACAGAAACTAAAAAGAGATTCATTGCTAGGGGTTACCCTGTGCCCCTTATGAATAAAATTGAGAAAAGGGCCTTGAAAGTGAAGAGAGAAAGTACTCTAGAGAAAAGAACGACACAAATAGGAAGAAAGGAGTGCCTCACCACTGCCCTTGTGACCACTTACAACAGGGACAGTGGTAGGATCTTCAATATCCTTAGAAAACACTGGAGGTTACTTTGTGAAATACCGGGCTTAAAGGATGAAATAACTAGGACACCCAGGGTCACTTACAGACGAGGCCAGAACTTGAGGAACTTAATATGTCCTAGCTTTGTAACATCTCCTAAAACTCCCAATTGGTTGACAGGGGGTCAGGGGGGTTTCTTTACGTGTATGAAATGCAGTGTGTGCAAAATGGGAAGAAATAGGACACGCACGTTCCAATACAACACTGGTAAAACACATAAGATTAAACACACCATTACGTGCAAAACCAAGTTCGTAACATATATATTGGGCTGTCCGTGTGACATCATTTATGTAGGCAGCACCAAAAGGGAACTCAAAGTCAGAATACAGGAACACCTGAGAGCGGCAGAGAAAGGTGATTCCAAATACCCCCTTATAACACATATCCAGGCCAAACGGCACAAGCCTAATGAATTGTGGTTCTTTGGGATAGACCATATACCACCATCCCCCAGGGGAGGAAACAGAGAGCTGGAATTAAGAAGAAATGAGGCTGGCTGGATATGTAGACTTCGATGTGTGGAAATGGGGCATAACACTGAATCTGAAATGCATTACTTTCTCTAAAATATATCAATGCTTTATGAATGTTGATTCAGGTTTATTGTATACTACCATTTGAATTCCCTGTATCTAACTGTCATCATTGTTAACCCTGCTACCCCCCGACTCCCATTTTTGCACTGTTAATGACTTGTCATGAACTGTTATGTCGCTAGACTTTATGGTACCTGGGTGCTAATCTGTAACTAAGTAACCTATTATTTACTATAGTTACTATATTCCAATTTTCCCTAATTTTCACAATAATAATTATGGCATTTCTCTTATTGTTGATCTTTTAACCTTAGAGATCCCATGATTTTTAAATGACTGTTTACCTGTACAGGACCCAATGCTGAGTCAATTACTCTCCCAACATGGCGACCATTTGTGACACTTTATTGGTGAGCTGACGTTGCCTTGCCTGCGAAACCAATAGTTAAACCAACATATGTTTTTTACTCTTTGCGTACATTATCTCTTATCTTCGGGCCTTCTATATATGTTAGCCTTGTGATAATAAGACACATGATTAGTTTTCGTGGTGAGCATTACCTTTCCAACATGGCCGCTATGCCTCACAGTGACGATATGACATGTCCGTTTCGCGGCACATATGAAAAACCATCATGCTTTCCGTCTTGATTCGTTGTGTATATTATCTTTTACTTTCTGGATTCTTACATATGTCAGCCCTATGACAACAAGTCGCATTGTTAGCTCTCTCTGAAGTTCACATTGTGAGTATTACCTTTTCCAACATGGCCACTGTGTTTCCTGCTTCTTGACTCACAGTGTAAATATGACATGTCTTTCTCAAAAACACCAAAAGTAAACCGTTACTTGTTCCGTTCTTTATTGCACACATTATTTTTCAATTATTGGCCTCCAACATATGTTATCACTGTGATACTAAGACGCATTATTTAACCTTCTCTGATGCTATGTTATGAGCATCACCGCTTCAATATGGCAACTCTGTTTACCTTTCATTTTACAATGACGGCGCTGTGACGCAACTTCCGCTACTTCGAAGCATGGAACTCAGGTGTTTTGGGTTTCTAATCCTTGACCAATACTATTTAAACGTGCGAGCATAACCACTGTTTGGTGCAGATCTCTGACGGATTAGGTTCTATCTTGGATACTGAACATGCGGAATCGGGTAGGTTTTATGCGGAATTTTATACTATACTTCACTCCCTAGAACTGAGTTTACTATAGTTGGTATTCTCTGTAAATTTAAACCTTTGGCTCTTGGTTGATACTAAGGGGCTTGTGGGATTCGAGTTCTATTTTATGACAATGTGACATGTTGCTTTTACCAAAGTTGATTGAACCATATGGCTTTTCGATCCGTAAATGATCTAACTAAGCACAACACTGATCCTATCCAACTGGGGTCGCTCGGTGCGCTAATGTTACTTATATAAACATTGGCACAACGGATCTTGCCCTTAGCTACGCTGTTGTTTTCTCTTACCTTTTTTCTTCGATTCCTTTTCTGGTGTTACACCAGGATTTTTCTGAAAGACTAATTCTAACTCCTTCACTAAGGATGACGCTAAAGGGATTATTTTAATAGAGTTTCACTCTATGCTGCTAGCTTTAAGGTTGTACCTAGACCAATCTTACATTTAATATGGCCAATCAGACCATCGCTTCTACTAAATCGAGTTGTAATGTGAGTTCACCCACACATAGTGAACAAGTGACTTTGTTTGCATATTGTTAAATCTTACATTTAATATGGCCAATCAGATCATCTCTTCTACTAAATCGAGTTGTAATGTGAGTTCACCCACACATAGTGAACGAGTGAATAATACATTATGGTTCATCTTGTGTGATTGGACTGCCATGTTTCCGCTTTCAGGCAACTTGAAGACTTTGGCTTTTGTCCGTATTATTGGACGAAGTCTGACTTTGTACTATATTGAAAGAACGGGACCACCTGTTGTCATTTATTTGACATACACTCGCACTCTAACTGATACTTTTACCTTGTGAATGTAAGTACAGATACTCCCATGAGGAGTCCTTCCTCTTTTTAAACATCTTTGGAGGTTTATATATTACACATATTGACTGTAATGCTTACTAATTAGAATCATTATACCACCTTTGTCGCTTTTCTCTTCGATAACTTCTTCTGGTCTAGTTCAAGGTCATCACAACAAATGATTTATTCACATTACTACGTTATTGAATTTCGTTACAAAAAAAATTTCTTATTTTTGTGTCTTATACTTTTCTACCAGCACAATTAATGCAGATTTACCCTAGGAATGAGCCTATCGTTGAAATTAAAAATTAAATTTTATAAATATATGCTTTCAAGCTGTTACACAATTTGACTCATGTTCGTACGTCTAGCTGTTGTTTTATCCTGACTAGCCAAATGGAAAATTACGATCATGAACTTGTAACAACTGTTGGTTTGATGGCAGTTTTTTAGCTTTCTTATGTCTTCTTAGTTTTGTTAAAAGTGATGTCTCCTTTTTTGTAATATTTATCTGAATTGGTTTATTATTATAGATTATGTTTGTTGTGTATAGTTTGGTTTTGTTACTATAATATGTGGTTATTCGTGTTATTTATACATATTTTTTATATATGCATTCTTGCAGCCCTGAAGAAGTCCCAAGTTGGACGAAACGCGTCGGCTGCTTTGGCTGTTCTTAATGTCATTATAACAAATGAATAATAAAGAAGAATTTTTTGAAAAAGAAAACGCATCAAGTACATGGACTAATTTAACAGAATTTACATTTGTGGAAGTGGTGCACCTTTTGTTGTTTGTTTACATTTTGCTCCAGAATCTGGGGAAGCCCCTCAAACCGTGTGCATTCAGTGCTGTATTGTGGTCAAAACCCCATTTGAGTGGGAGGAAGCCCTGCCTGAGATTCCAGAAAAGCTGATAGATTCTTGTTAACATGTTTTTCCAGAATTTTTGTAATGGTAGCAAAAAATGCTTGTATCAGCAGTCTAACCCTGGCATGGAGCATTGCATCCTCATTCTCTAATGCCTGGAGATGTTTCTGGTAAGCTTAAAAGGTCTACCTGGTGGTTGGAGATGTTGTGCATGGCTCATCCCATTTCATAAATGTTACACCCCACAGAGGAATGTTGTTAAAAGAACTGATCCTCCCAGCGGTCAACTCTTGCCCAAGCCAATTACCCCACATGCTTGGCTATCTGAGGCAGCACTAACTCAGAACTATGAAGAGACTAGAGAGGAGATACAATTCATGAGGGACAACGCTGAGCGTGCTGAGAGGCTCAAACCATTTCTTGCTAATAAACCATTTAAGAGTGATGGCTAAAGATGCAGGGAAATATTCAGAAAGGCTACCATCTAGTATACTATACCATCTAGTATGTTTAGTAGTCCTGCAATCATACTCATGGACCTCTGCCCTGATTGTGGAGATCTCTGCACACATCCATATACACTTTGTTAGTGAATGTGGGAGGTGCTGGGAGTGGCTGGAAAATGGACAATGGTTACTATTACATGACAGGGGTGATGATAAGAGAAACTAGAGACTTATAGAGGATCAAAGACTCACCATCAAATCAGTAATACCATTGCAATTACCAAACCGCTCGTCTAGGGTGACTGCAGGCAAAAGGGGTAGTAAATGTACTCCAGCTCAGCCTTGGAGGTAGTCAAGCCCCTCACATGATCACAAATGGGTACTGCAGAATGCTCCTAAAGAAATCAACCAAACAAAAAATGAATTATAGAAACATAGCATTTAAAGCAACATTTCTTGTGTTTAGAATATCCAAATTAGTGTGGCATTTAATGTAATCCTGTCTAAAGTATTATTATCTTCCTCATCCAACTTCTTTAAAATGTTTAGTGTAAATTAAATTTAAATTGTATATCAAGTGGAAATTTAATTGTATTATTTTTATTTTCTTAAAAGTAAATGCTGCTTATTTTGAAACTGGGTAAATATTTTGGTATTGATTCTAACTTTCCATTAAGAGCAAATGCTGTAGATTTACATAACAACAAATGCACCACTTCAAATACATCTAGTGATGAAAGATGTGATTGTTCTCAAATCTACCTTCCATCTCCAGCTGAAACACATTTCAGCATCAGCCAATCACATCCAGGCTGCCACATAAAAAAATTAACTCAGTCACCTTTTGCTCCATTTACTATGTCATTGAACATGTTTGTTGGTTTGCCCCTCATTTTGAGAAATAATTATTTGATCAGGAGGAGAAAACATGGAAGATTAAGTGTCCGAACGAGGTCAGTGACCATTAGAGTAATAGATATTAAATAAAAGATTCAACTTGTTCTGAAAGGTGAGCCAAACTGCACCTTAATTTGGGAAATTGGCTTTCAACTCGACCATGGAGCACTTTGAATCCACACCTCCTACCCATAATGTAAATATTATTTACCGAGCCACCAGGGGAAGGTAGTCAGTCCACTTTCTCCAATGTAACAAATGCATCAAATTTGTTCGAAAGGGGTAGGCTCTGGGTTTTTACAAGGGTAGGACCCAGGAAACTTCTCTGTCTATTCAGGTCCATCAGGGACAGTGTGGGAGCTGGTACACGGAGGTTCGAGACAGGGCCCTGTTTGTTCGTAAAACTGCTGTTTGAGCCTCTGTTATCGTGAAAAGCTGCGAGTTGGAAAACATTTACGAAGGTATATTTCAGATGCACATTTTTTTTTGTAAGTCAGAAAACGCATCGTAGTGAATGTAAGCAGTTACATTTGACTACTAAAATTGAGTGTGTCATTTGAAAACTAAAATAATTCATAAATTAATTAAGATTTTTTTTTTTTTACCTTCAAGATCTAGTCAAGAGATTTATAAAACTTCATATACAATAGACAAGTGACTGTTATAAAATTGGAGAATAAATTCAATATTGATGACTTTTAACATTCTAAATATTTATAAATAATATCTTACATTTTAAGTAATTATAAAACAACTGGTGTAAACATGTCAAGTAATTCGAACATTAGTGCACCTGCTGCATTTTTAATAGAACCAGGCAAACCAGTGATGAAGTAAAAAAATTGGTTTCGTGCATTTGAGAACTACTTGGTCGCAATCGATGGGAAGAAGTACGAACCAGAAAGGAAGAAAGCAATTATGTTTGGTTTATTAGGTGCAGCAGGTCAGGAGATTTTCGACAGTTTACCTGAATATGAGTCGCAACCTGGTCAATTTATACCACTTGATGAATACCAGGAAGCTATCAAAAGATTAGAGAAGCAGTTTGGTGAAGAACCAAATATAATGATTGGCAGACATCGTTTTGCCATGCGCAAACAGTTAGAAAACGAGACTATAGAGGAATATATAGCATGTCTAAGAGTCTTGGCAACAAAATGTGATTTTAATGAAATGGTTGATATGTATATTCGAGACCAATTTGTATTTTATTGTTTTGAAAAGAAAATACAGGAGAGACTTTTAGCGTGCAAGAACCCAATGTTAGAGGAAACAATAGATATTGCTAAGGGCATCGAAAGATCTCTTGAAAGTTCAAAAGAACTAGCAACGGAATGTAATTCTAAGTCAAATGTTTATTATCTTCATGAAAACAAGAAAGTAGTAAATATAAATGACAAAAGAAGTAAGTTGGGTAATAATTCAGAAACTAACGTTATTGTCTGTTTTAGGTGTGTTCAAGAAATCACAAGGCAGATTACACAGGGTGTCCTGCTGAAGGAAAGAAATGTACGAAATGCTTCAAGGTAGGGCATTTTGCAGGTGTGTGTAAAAATTTCAGAGCACAAAAGTATACTAAAGTTAAAGTCAATACAGTAGAAGATTTCGAGGAAGATATGTGCTCAAATATTGTTCTAACTTTGGGTGATCAATCCGAATCTGTTAAAGGTCCACTTGGCATTGCACATATTGGTATAGTGGAGTTGAGTATTATGGCAGATTCTGGATCGCCAATTACGATAGTTTCTGACCAAAAGTATGTAAAATATTGGCCGCATGTAGACCTACTTGCTTCTGATGTCAACCCCAAGGCATTTGGGGACTTTGACATCAATATGTTGGATTATTTTCTGGATAATTTAAACATCAAAGGAAGATCCATCACTACTAAGGTTTATGTTGCAGAGCGTGGAAGAAATATTGAAGGATGGAAGGATTTGGCACGTTTGGGAATAATTTTAAAGCCAGGTGCCGAGGATCCTATTGTTTTGGATGATTCTATGGTTTTCACAATTTCTTCTTCTGATCCAGTTTCTTCTGTAGATAATGTAGAAGCAGTGTTGAATAAATATGTGTCTTTGTTTGAAGACAGAATTGGGTGCGTTAAAGGGTTTGAACACACCATTAAATTAAAGAGTGGCGCAATTCCAATAAAACATAAGGTAAGGTCAATTCCTTTGTCAGTTAAATCAGATCTGCAAAATGTTCTTAACAAGTTAGTTAATGAAGAGGTTATTGAACAAACTGATTCAGCAGAGTGGGTTTCAGCCATAGTTTTAATAAAAAAAAATGGAGAGGTGCCGATTTGAGATCATTGAATAAAAATATTTTAGTTGATTGTTATCCTTTACCAAAAATCCAAGAGATTTTAGCAGCAACTAATGGTTCAATGTATTTTTCTCTCATTGACCTCAAATCGGCATATCACCAGGTCAAATTGTCAGAAGAATCAAAAGATTATACAACATTCATCACTCCGTTAGGAGCATTCAGATTTAGAAGGCTTCCATTTGGATTGGCTTCATCTTCAAGTGTTTTCCAGAAGCTTATGGAATGTATTTTAAAAGGTATAAATGGTGTACAGAAATTTCAAGATGATATCCTTATTCATGCAAGTACCATTGAAGAGCATAACAACATTCTTGACACTGTTTTGCACAGACTAAATGAAAGGGGCATGACAGTTTCTAAAGATAAATGTAAGTTCTTAAAAACTGAAATTGAGTATTTAGGCCACATTATTAGCGGTGAGGGAATTAAACCTAAACTCAATTTAGTAAAAGCCATTACAGATGCTCCTGTACCAAATGATAAAGAATCTTTAAGATAATTTTTGGGTCTCAGCGAATACTATTCACGTTTTATTGAAAATTACTCAGATGTTGTTGAACCTTTGCGCATATTATTACGCAAAGGGGAAAAGATTTTGTGGACTAAATTTCAAGATGACGCATTTACTAATATCAAAAATGCCATTGTCTCTGCTCCTTCATTAAAACCATATGATCCTGAAGGCATCAACATTGTTACAGTTAACGCAAGTTCAGTTGGCATTGGCGCTGTGTTCACGCAGAAGGTAAAAGGTAATGTACACACGATTGCCTTCATTTCTAGACGCTTGCAAGAAGCAGAAATTCATTACAGTACAATAGAAAGGGAAGCACTAGCTTGTGTATGGGCAGTAGAAAAGCTCAAAATGTACTTATCGGGAAAACAGTTTGAGTTAATTACTGATCATAAACCATTAAAATTTTTAATGGATGGTTATGGCAGAGGAAATGGAAAGTTATCAGCAAGGTTAGTAAGGTTATTAGCAAAACTGCAAGAGTACAATTTTTCAATTCAACATATTTCAGGCAAATGCAATGTAAGAGCTGACTTCTTGTCACGCTTACCCTTGAATATTACTGAGCCCAGAGTCGATGAAAACACAGAATGGGTTGTGTCTTGTGTAAGTGATTTCAATCAATCAGTACAAGTTTGTAACAAAGCGGAATGGTTGAGTTTGTTAGACATTGATCCAGTGCTAGTTAAAGTTAAGGAATATATATTGAGTAAATGGCCTCCAATTAGAAATGTATCTGCTGATCTCAAAACTTATTTTCAGGTTGCTGATGAACTATGTATTGATAATGGTTTTATCCTAAGGGGGGACTTATTAGTTCCACCAACAAAAATAAGAAGAAATTTAATAGATCTTGCACACAAAAGCCATTTGGGATCAACAATGACTAAAAAGTTGTTAAAGCATCATTATTGGTGGCCAGGTTTAGACTCTGATGTTAACATGTTCGTAGATAGTTGCGCGATTTGTCTTAGATCTGACAAACATTGGAAGCCTCGTGTACAAGAAATGCAATTAGTTCAAATTCCGAATTCTCCATGGATCAAATTAGCAATTGATTTTGCAGGTCCGTTCAATGTTTTAGAACATGATTCCAGGTTTTTGATTGTGTTGAGTGATTATTACAGTAAGTGGATTTATTTAAAATTTGTCTCAATCATTGATTCCAGTTTTGTGATTACATTTTTGGAGTCTTGGGGGCAGATCTATGTTGGAGTTGCGCCACTTTTACGCCGCCGTTGCGTCACTTTTGTGACTCAGCGGCGGCGTAAACCCTGCGCCATGTTGCGCCCTATTTACATCGTGACGCATCTATGGAGATGCGTCACATGAGACCTGCGTCAGGTTTCATGTGGGCGTTTCCACGCAGGGGGGGCGTTCCGTCGCAGGAACGCCCCTGAAAAGTGACTCAGTGAAATCTATAAGGTTTCACTGAGTCACTTTCCCAACGCTGACGCGTCAAAACCCTGCGCCTGCTTGAAGCAGGCGTAAGGCTTGACGCACCATGTTAGGTATGGGGTAGGTTGGAACAGTGCTGAAGTTGCGTCGCGCTTGCACACAACTTCAGCACTGCGCCAACCTTACGCCGGCAGATACGTCACGCATCTGCTTGTCCTTGCGCCACGATGCACCGCATTGTAAATGCGGCGCATCTGCGGTGGCGCAAGAGCAAACTTGCATGACGCATCTTCCCTGGCGCATCCATGCTGATTTGCAGGGATGTGCCAGGGAACATAAATCTGCCCCCAGTTTTGCAGTAGAAGGGTTACCAAAAATTTTAGTATCGGACAATGGTAAACAATTTGTCTCAGAGAAGATGGTCACATTTTTGAAGCAAAAAAATATCCCGCAACAGAAAACGCCCTTTTATTCGCCTAAATCGAATGGACAAGTGGAAAGGGTAAACCGTTTCTTAAAAGAAAGCATTCAACTAGCACTGGCAGCAGGTTTTCCAATTAAAGAGTAAATACGTACAACAATACAACCAAAGTGTGACTGGATATTCTCCATTTTTCCTCATGAGGGGTAGACATAGTATCTCATCAATTTCGCCTAAGTTCACAATTCAAAGTGAAAGAAATGCCGAAGTGGTTGAAGTGCAGGATTCCCAGCTAAAAGTGAAAGAAAGAATTCTGGAACATCAATTAAAGTCTAAGGAGTACCATGATAAGATTCATAGAGCAACAATAAAAGACATCCTAATTGGCGACTGGGTGTTAGTCAAGAAACCTTTTGCAAAATATAAAGGAGACTCTAAATACTATGAGCCTCAAGAAGTAATGGATGTATCTAATAGTTCAGTTCGTTTGCAAAAATTAGGATGGAGGCATAAATCCGATGTGATTAAACTCAAAGACAACCAGAAAGACTTGATACTTAAAGACGGTAGAGTAAGTGCGGACATTGAACAAAGCAACATATGGTTTAACTTTGGTGAAAGGGATAATGAGTGTTAGACCTGGCATCATTCCCGATGTACTTCACCCTGTAGTGTCAACTGACAACTCCGTGCACCTTTGCAAGGTAGCACATGTTCCCTTTGAGTGGGGGGGGTCTCAGGGCCTCTCCGAGTCGTTGTGAGTCAATCCATGCCGGTAGACTGTCTTCTAGGTAATGACCTGGAGAGTTCCCCATGGAAGGAGGTGGAACGCCAGGCTCATTTGGAGATGTTGGGTTTGCCTGAGTGGGTCTGTGTGACCACACGGTCCATGGCAGCCAGACAGGGTTGTGAAGCAGACCTGGAGCCTGAAACAGTGGCCCAGGTCCCTGCCAGAAAGAGGAAGGGCAAGGGGTGTGGTGCGTCCACCCCCGCTGTTCCCACGGTCCAGGAAGGAGCAGACCCTGAGGGGGATGCCCTGGAGCCTACAGGGGAACAGGTAGCTGAGCTGGGAGAAAAACCTGAGCTGACCCATTGGCAGCAAGAGGGTGGTCCCTCCAGAGAGGAGTTCTGCTGAGCGCAGAAGACATGCCCTACTCTTGAAGGTCTGCGGCACCAGGCTGCAGACCAGACAGCAGGTGCTGATCCAAAGAACTTCTTTCTCTACTGGGAGAATTACTTGTTGTACAGCGAGCCTAGGTTTGCTGAGCCCAGTGGATCACGTACCCTGGTGGTACCCGCAGGGTTCAGAGACTTCCTACTGGGTCTGGCTCACAACGTGCCTCTTGCAGGACATCTCGGGCAGGACAAGACCCGACAAAGGCTTGCCACCCACTTTTACTGGCCTGGGATGAAGACGGACGTCGGTTCCTTTTGTAGATCATGCCAGACTTGCCAGGCAAGTGGCAAGGCTGGAGGGAAGTGCAAAGGCCCTCTCCAGCCCTTCCCTGTAGTGAGCACCCCTTTCGAGCGGGTGGGGATAGATATTGTGGGGCCACTGGACCCCAGGACAGCCTTGGGCAACAGGTTCATCCTGGTCCTGGTGGATCATGCCACCCGGTACCCGGAGGCTATCCCTCTCAGGACAACCACAGCCCCGGTGGTGGGCCGTGCGTTGATGGGAATCTTTTCCCGCGTGGGTTTCCCCAGAGAGGTGGTATCTGACTGGGGTACCAACTTCATCTCCAGGTATATGAAGTCTCTGTGGGAGGAGTGTGGGGTAACTTATAAGTTCACCACTCCTTACCACCCTCAAGGAAATGGGTTGGCTAAAAGGTTCAACCGGACCCTGAAGGGCATGATCATGGGACTGACAGAGCCCCTGAGACGGAAGTGGGACGTCTTTTTGACATGCCTATTATTTGCCTACAGGGAGGTACCACAAAAGTCTCTAGGGTTCAGTCCCTTTGAGCTTTTGTACGGGCACCCTGTTAGAGGACCTCTCAGTCTGGTGAAGGAGGGTTGGGAGAAATCCCCTGGGAAAACCCCCCAGGATGTGTTCAGCTATGTGCTGGCCATCCGCAACCAGACACAGCGCTTCAGGACACTCGCTCAGGCGAACCTGGAAGCCAGCCAGGATGAGATGAAGAGGTGGTATGACCAGCATACCACTCTGGTGGAATTTCAACCTAGGCAGATGGTGTGGATGATGGCACCAGTGGAGCCTTACGCGCTCCAAGACAAGTGGACTGGGCCATATAAGGTGGTGGAGCGCAAGAGTGAAGTGACCTACCTGGTCAACTTGCGGTCTCCCAGGAACCCCATGAGGGTCCTACATGTGAACCGCCTCAAACCCCATTTTGAGAGTTCTGAAATAACAATGCTACTTGCTACAGATGCAGGGATGGACGAGAATAGCGATCCTCTTCCTGACCTCCTGGAAGCTAAGGAGCAAGATGGGTCAGTGGATGGAGTGGTCCTCTCACCCTGACCCCAGAACAGCAGAGGGACTATCGCCATGTGTTGGGTCAGTTTGCATCTCTGTTCTCCCTGACTCCCGGTATCACCAACTGGTGTGTCCATGATGTGGACACGGGAGATAGCATGCCTGTGAAACAAAAGTTTTACCGGGTGGCTGACAAGGTCAGGGCCAGCATCAAGAAGGAGGTTTCTAAGATGTTGGAACTAGGGGTAATTGAGCCCTCCAGCAGCCCCTGGGCTAGCCCAGTGGTACTTGTACCAAAAGCTGCTGCGCCAGGTGCCACTCCAGAGCTTAGGTGTTGTGTTGACTACCGTGGGCTCAATGCGCTCACGAAGACTGATGCACACCCCATCCCCAGAGCTGATGAGCTTGTGGATCGGTTGGGAGCTGCCAACTACCTCAGTACGTTTGATTTAACTTCTGGGTACTGGCAGATTGCCTTAACTGATGGGGCCAAAGAGAGGTCTGCGTTTTCAACACCAGAGGGGCACTTCCAGTTCTGTGTCATGGCCTTTGGGTTGAAGAACGCCCCTGCCATATTCCAGAGACTGGTCAACCAGGTACTGTCCAGGCTGGAGCAATTCAGCGCCGCATATCTGGATGACATTGCTGTGTTCAGCTCCACTTGGGAAGAACACTTGCAACACCTCTGCGCAGTGTTGAAGGGTCTGCACAGTGCAGGCCTCACTATCAAGGCCAGTAAGTGCCAGATAGGGCAGGGTTCGGTGGTGTATTTGGGACACCAGGTAGGAAGCGGCCAGGTGGCGCCCCTACAAGCCAAGATAGATACCATCCGGGCTTGGGAACCCCCCAAGACCCAGGCAGAGGTGAGAGCCTTCTTAGGACTCACCGGGTACTATCGCCGTTTTGTCAAGGGGTATGGCACCATTGTTGCTCCCTTGACAGAACTAACTTCCAAGAAGTTACCCAAGAGAGTGATTTGGACCAGTGCCTGCCAAGAAGCTTTTGATGCCCTGAAGGAGGCCATGTGTACAGCACCTGTACTCAAGGCGCCTGACTTCTCCAAGGAATTCATAGCGCAGACAGACGCTTCTGAGCATGGAGTGGGAGCAGTGCTCTCACAACTAAATGATGAGGACTTGGACCAACCTGTACCTTTCCTTAGCAGGAGGCTACTTCCCAGGGAACAGAGGTGGAGTGCTATTGAGAGGGAAGCTTTTGCTGTGGTCTGGGCTCTGAAAAAGCTGAGACCCTACATGTTTGGGACTCACTTCCGGGTTCAGACAGACCACAGGCCCCTTAGATGGTTGATGCAGATGAGGGGTGAGAATCCTAAGCTGTTGAGGTGGTCCATTTCCCTACAGGGGATGGACTTCACAGTGGAACACCGTCCCGGTACAGACCACGCCAACGCTGACGGTCTGTCCAGGTTTTTCCGCCTTAGTGATGAGAACTCCCAAGAGGGTGGGTAGTTCTCCCCACATTTCAGCTGGAGGGGACACGTGTTAGACTGGCATCTTTTGGCGTGGTTACCCCTGACTTTTTGCCTCTACCACCTGTATTTTTGATGCTATGCTGGATGTCGTTTTTACTGGTATAGATGCTTTGGGCACTTTGCTACTGCTGATCAGTGTCAAGGTGCAAGTGCTCCCTAGGGAAATTGTGATGTAATTGGCTACACATGTTTGGCATATTTGTTCTGCCTGCAAGGCCCTAGTAAAGTGCACTGAGAGTGCCAGGGCTGGTAGTACAAATGCTACTAGTGGGCTGCAGCACTGATTTTGCCACCCACAGGAGTAGCGCTAAAATGATGTCTTAGGCCTGCTTGCAGTGCCTATGTGCAGTCCAGGACTGCCATGTCGACCTGGCCAGTGCAACCACTGACCAGGCCTTATCCTTTCCTTTCTGTACATGTCAGGCATCCCTATGGTGGCCCTAGGTACCCCCCTGGGCTGGGTGCAGTGTATCTGAAAGGTAGGGCATGTACTGAGGTGTGTAACATGCCCTGGTAGTGAATTACAGCCATTTTCGTTTTTCACTGCTGAGATGCTATCTTGCCCATAGGACAGAATGGGGGAGGCTGTTTACATGCCTATCTTCCCCTAAAGGCAAGATAGAAAATCCAAGTTTGGTATCTTTGTGTTCAGAATTTAATTATACATCTTTTTAGCAAGATGGTTTTTAAATTCACTGTGTGAGAATAGCACTTTTTAGAAAGTAGCTATTCTCCTGTTTAACCTTCCTGTGTGCCTGTGTGCAGATTAGCTGACTGGTGTCACGTGATGGGCTAGGTGGCTCCAGGAGTCTGGATGAGTCAGCAGCAGGGTGAATAGGGAGATCTGCTCTAAATGGGTGGGAGGAGTAGCCCCTGGGTTTGAGTAGGGCTGCCTCTGCCAGCACAATGCCGGCTCCAACCCCTGCTGGCCAGGCTGAGGACTCTGCCTCTGCCAGCACAAAGAAGGCTCCACCTCATGCTGAGCATCTAACGACCCTGCCCCTCACTCTGAAAGGAACCAGGTGCTCCAGGGCAGAGCACACCCAGGAACCGGTTTGAGCAGGGAAATCCCCCCACTGAAACAAAGAGAGACAAAGACTTGGAGGGGTATAAGAAGAGGACCCCAGACCCCTAAACTTTAGATCACTGTGGAACCAAGAAGGAACCTCTGCCAAGGAGAAAGCTGGAAGGAACTGAAGAGGAGAAGACTGCCTGCTTGCTGTTTTGCTTTGCTGCCAAGGAGAGGGGAAGGACTTTGCTGTGCCCCCTTCTTTTGATTCTGATCTCCAAGGGCCTGAGGAGAGCTGGCTCCCTGTTAAGAAGTCCCAGGAACAAAAGGACTTCTCCACCAGCTCCCCTAGAACTCTGCTGAGGGAGTTCTGACCTGCCTTGGAGTGCTTGCCTAGTCTTGGGGCCTCAGAAGGTCGCTTTGCTGTGTTTGGGAGCTGGAAAGCAGAAGCGTGAACAAGAGTAACTGGTACCCATCGCATCATCCATTTGAGGGATGCATCATCCGGTTGCGAGTCGCAAGAGCGAGAGTGCGAGGAGAATTTAATTGCGGCGTCATCGCAGCACCCGGAGTCCCCGCATCGTCGAGTGCGTCGAGCATCTTCCCAGTGCGTGAAGATTCCTGACGCTGCGAGGGTCGTCGCAAAACCAGTTTGCGGGCCGCATCACTGCCGGTGCGTGAAAGTATCCAGTCACTGCGTGTGTTGATGCAGAGTCCCGTCCCGTGACGCATCGAGGGTGGCGGCGCCAGAAGTCAGCGCTGCGCCGCGCATCGCGCCGCACCGAAGATCGTCGCATCGTACCTATGCGTGAAGCTTCCCCCTAAGAAACCTACGCAACGAAAGCCAAAGTCATCGCCTCCTCCCCCTACAGATCGAAGCCGGCGCATCCACCTCTGCTGCGTGAAGCAGGGCTGCTGCAAAACCTCCCCAAGGTCTCAGGAGTATCGCATAGCCTTTGCCATCTTCATTGTTATAGCTTTTGGGAACCTTAACGCAACTACAGGTACTGTTGGGCACGAGAGTGTCGCATTTTGTGCATTGAGAGTCGCATTGTGCAGGACACTGATTTTTACATCCTGGAGTACTTTCTGCAAACTCTTGAACTATATTTAAAGTAACCTTTTTATTGTATGTTGGTTTTTCTGTAGTATTTGGTCTTGTGAAGTTTTTAGTAAAGATACCTTATTTTTCTAAAACTGGTGTGGAGTAAATCTGTGGTGTTTTCACTGTGTTACTGTGAGTGTTGGTACAAATACTTTACACATTGCCTTTGATAGCCTAGACTGCTCAGGCCAAGCTACCTAGAGGGTGAGCAGGGGTTATCTTAACAGTGTATCCCCCTTTCCCTGACTAGAAGCAAGGGTCCCTACTTGAACAGTGGTACCTACCCTGCCAACTAGAGACCCCCAGATCTAACAATGAGGTATTTGGATCTGTTATACATTCGAAAAATGAGGAACAAAATTCTGGTCCATCCAGAGTTATTGAAAATACTAGACAACTAGCACTTCATGGTTCTGTAGTGGAGTGTGAGGGCAATAGTCAAAATGTAACCCAAGCTGAGATGCTAGGGGCAAGCGTCCCGTATGTTGATGATGCAAGTTGCAGTAATTCATCAAAGAGTGAGGCTTCGT
This sequence comes from Triturus cristatus, assembly GCF_964204655.1. Taxonomy (NCBI): domain Eukaryota; kingdom Metazoa; phylum Chordata; class Amphibia; order Caudata; family Salamandridae; genus Triturus; species Triturus cristatus. The sequence continues at coordinate 261,981,143 of NC_140593.1, forward strand.
GTTATAAAAAAAATGAGGGTACATGCACCACATCTGAAAGAGTATCTCGTTTTCCAAAATTGTATAAAGATTATATTGTATATTGACGAACATGTAAAGTAATGGATGGTCAAGATACCATTTAGTTTTCAAAATGTTTTGGAGTGTACTTTGCAGTTCAATGTTAAATTTATATAGAAAGGGAGATGTTGTATACCTAATTGGATGATGCATATTGTATTACGCTCAATCTTATTGGATGGACATATCCTACGTCATGTGGAACTCCGATTCCGTATTTAACACACGTCACTGTTACGGCGTGTCATTCTTCTTCCCACTGGCTGTTCTCTTACTTCCACTTACTACCAGCTGTTTGTGGGTTTTCGTAACTACAATAAATACTTGGTTATATTTCTTGTGTATGGTGTATTATTTCCGGCACCATTACACTTTAGGCCCACTCTGTAAAAAACATGAAGTGGCTGAACCTGTATACTCTCACCCGAATTAGACTTGGTTAAACCTGAGGAAAGAATTCTACCAGCAGCCTGGCTGTTACAAAAATGAACCACAATACAGTTTTTAATCCCCGGCCCACCACTCAGTTCTGCATGACATAATAATGTGGCTATGAATATTTATGTCACACCTGCCCCTGGTGTTTAGCCAATGTGATCATTTATTTTTCAGCTGCTCATAGTTTCCTAGTAATCTACATAAGCATCTGTTCTGGTGTCAGTCGCAGGTGTTATATTCCCCATTCTCCCAGCCCCCTGCCCTGTATTGTTGTCGATATTGGCTTTAAGAGAGGGTGGGGTGGGTGTAGGGGCAACGGGCCTTGGGCAGGCATAACCCTTACCCGGGGCACCATTATTCTGAAGCAAGGGTTAATGAGTTAAGGATGCCAAATCATTAAAGGGCTTATGCAGCAACTTTTTTTCAGCTGAACCATTATTGAGATCTAAAATATTTTAAACCTTTGAATTTAAAGCAAAAATAGTGTCTTTCACAGAGTAAATTTCTGTTCTCAACCTTCCCACGATCACTTTGACAGCATCTAGGCAGTTGGTCTCCAAGGTCAAATTATCGATGGTTGACTGGTCCTCAGTCCTAGACAGCATATGAGGAGAAGTCGGGTAGATATCAACAACTTCTACAGGCATAAAATTGAGGAGAATGGTGCTGCTACATCCTGGATGCTCCTCCATGCCAATGCATAGCGGCTGATCTAGCTGCTCTGCCTGGAGAATAAGAGGGGGCAGAACACTATCTACCTCTCGATGACCCAGAGGAGATTTAGAGGTACCAAGACCATCATTTCTTGACCCCCCCTTGAAAATTAAGATATCTTGGTTTTAGGAGCCTCAGGGGGAAGCGAGTCAGTCAGGTGGCTACTTTGACTCAAAATGTCCTCTACCTCCACAACAAGACTGTCAATCTCCTGTAAACTGCAGCTATCATTGGCATGCCTCCAGGAGGTTTTGGGCTCCTTACCTACTTAGTACTCTTGCTTGCCTTTCTTTTGCTCATGGCAAAGATGACAAAGGGTTCCAAAACACCACAAAATTGAAGGCAGGGTAGAAATGATTGAACACCACTCACAGTTAATTTAGATGACTTGCTTTGAAAGAACTCCCAGCTTCCGTTGCCGACTAACAATACCTGGATACAAAGCCAATGGGGTGGCCCTGCCCTCCCTCTTCCTGGCGATGATGCGCGCAAGACGGGCTTGCCCTTAGCCTGTGTTGCAGGACAAGACCAGGCACTTTCTGCACATCTTTGGCATCCCCAGGTGCAGACAGATGTTGGCAATTGTGGTACCTCCAGGCGGTGTCTGTTGGGGCAAGGAGTCCCTCGCTGCCCACAAAACAGCAGAAGTACCTCTAAGAACCCATGCTGCAGGATGAGTACATGCAATTTATGCACATCATTAGAGCCCCCAGCTGTGGGCAGTTGTTGGCAATTGTGGTGCCTCCAGTCGCGGTTTCTGTGGGGCTAGAAGTCTCTCACCACCCACAAAATAGCAGAAGTGCCTTTAAGAACTGTTGCTCAGTATCATAGGATTGTGAGAACTTGGGTCACTGGTTGGGAGGTGAAAACCAGGAACCACAATCCTTGTCAGGGTGAGGCACGAGCAAACCCCAAATTAACTTGTGCTCAACCCTCTGGTAGTTTGGCATGGGCAGTCAGACTTAACCTAGAGGAACTGTGTACAATATTTATGCAGAACTTTAGACATTAACTGTTAGAAATGAGGGTCTCTAGTTGGCAATGGTTTGCACCTTTGTCCAAATAGGGATCCTTCCTTCTAGTCAGGATAAGGGGGATACACTTCTAAAATAACCCTTGCTCACCCCCTTGGTAGCTGGGCTCTAGCAGTTTGGCTTATTTCAGAGGCAACGTGTAAAGCATTTGCAGATAACACACAGTAATACAGTGAAAGCACTGCAAAAGGACAGTACAGCAGTTTTAGAAAAATACCCATAACCAATATTTATCTGTGCAAACAAGACCAACACGATAAAAGACTAACTTACAGAATTCAAACATATGCACTATTCAAGAATGACTTTAAAATGCAGTTCATTAAAAGCCGATAGCTTTGTCTGGAGCTACCGCGGTGCTGAAAACAACAAAATCCAACATTTCCGGCTGACCGCATCGGCACAGACCGGCATCAGTGTCAGTGTGCAGGCTGGTCATTGCAACTGTCACGGTTGCGTAGTGGTGTTTGCATCCAGGGTCCTCAAGTCTCTATGCAGGAAGTGGCTCAGTGACGGTCGTCCAGTGGCGTTGGTGAAACCTGGGTGGTGGTGCTGACAGGTCATGGTGCAAGCTGCAGTGCCGGTTGATGGGAGCTGGCGTCAGTCGGCTCAGACTGCGGTTTGGTATGGGGCAGTGTGTTGTGTGACTTACAAGAGGTGCCCCCAAACCATGGTGCAGTCATGGTGGGTATCGAGGTCAGCATGCAGAGATGCTGTTGGTGAGACCAGGGTGGCGGAGTGAAGCGAGGCGGGGAGGAGTGCAGTGACCACAGGTCATGGTGCAAGCAGCGGCTTGGTGGTGGCCGTAGTCGTCATCGTCAGTGAAACCAGGGTTGCAGTGCGAAGTGCGGCAGTGCCTTCAGGACACGGAGCCAGTAGCTGTGTCAGTGACAATAATGGCTGCTTTCCCCCTCTGTGGCAACTGAAACACACGGTTCCCGAGGCGGTACCCAGAGTTGAGGAAAGTCTTTGCTGTCCCTGAGACTTTGTGACAAGGAGGCAAGCTCTATTTCAAGACCTTGGAGATACTCAGCAAGAAGTGAAGAAAGGTAAATCAAGTCCTTTCACTGCTCAAGGCAGAAGCAGCAACTGCATGCCAACCCAGCAAAGCAACAACACAGCAAAGGGGCAGTACTCCTCCTGGCGGTCCTTCCAGCTCTTCATATTAACAGGTTACTTGATCCAAGTGAGTTCTAAAGTTCAGGGATTTGGGCCCCAATATTTATACTCAGTTTCTCTTTGTTCTCTTAGGCAGAGAGTGTCTGGGCTCAATCCAAATCAGTTGGGACCTCTCTGGACCAGTTTTGTGGCAGGTGGTGGAGACAGCATTGTCCAAGGCAGACCAGGCCCATTCAGGTGCAAGGAAATCTCCTCCCCCTACTCTAAATGCAGGCCAGGTCTCTTCAGCATAGCCCTGACTCGTCCAGGAAAGGCAGGACATACCTCAAAGCCCCCAGTGGCTGAAGAGAATGCACATCCCCAGCTCCTGTCACTCCAAGGCAATCAATCCACAATCCAGCAGAGGCACATGGGATGGCTAAGCAAGAAAATACCTACTTTCTAAAAGTGGTTTTTACAAACACAGAACATAAAATCATCATTACTTAAAGATGCTTTTCTACATTCTGAGTTCAGGCATACTAAACTGCATTTCTCTATCATATCCCAATGGGAAGTTATACTTGTAAAATATCACCCAGTACTTCCCATTCTATCCTATGGGACAGATAGCTTGTCCATAGTGAAAAACAAAATATACAGTAATTCACTATCAGGACATGTCACACACAGCAGTACATGTCCTACCTTTCAAATACACTGCACCCTGCCCATAGGGGCACCTTGGGCTTACCTTAGTGGTGACTCATATGTAGTAAAAGAGAAGGTTAGGGCTTGGGAAGTGGGTGCACTTGACGAGACAATATGGCAGTAAAAATTGCACACAGACACTGCAGTGGCAGGTCTGAGAACACTTTGAAAGGCTGCTTGTGTGGGTGGGACAAGCAGTGCTGCAAGCCCACCAGCAGCATTTGATTTACAGGTCCTGGTACTCTCAGTGCATTTTACTAGGGACTTACCAGTAAATCAAATCTGCCCATCCTGGAAACACCAATCCATAATACAATTTACAATAGGAGCACTTGCACATTAACGCTGTGCAGCAGTGAGAAAGTGCACAGAGACAATAAACCAGCAAAACTGGACGGTAAGAAAGCAAAAAGATAGGGGAAACACACCAAAAATGCCAGGTCTAACCATCATCATCATAAGAACTTTATTTCGATCACCAACAATCATAAAAGTGTAGACAAACGGTTCCACAGTAAACAAATACATAAAAAACACTTTCAAATATGACAATAAATAACCATATTGGTTAAAAAGGGTAGTAATTTCTTTACACAATCACTTCTAAAAAAATATAGGGTATCAAAATCCCAAATAATACCTTCATCATTGAAATACAAATGTCACAACTTAGTGCTTCCAACATTAAAACCCTTCTTATATGAAACCCATACAGACTGTATGAGTTTTGCACACTCAATCAAAAAGGCCATAAGAAACATGGTCACTCAACAGATTACTATCTGGTTACTATCATTTTGCAATATTCTGAACATTTCTCTGTGCACCCTACAACCCAGAATTTTACACAAGGAAACAATCCATTTTGCACTTATTTGTTTGTATAAGGGGCAAAAAGAAAAAAAAGAATGGGATTTTCAAAACACTTGTTACAGCCCGGACACATATTAACATTTTGCCCCTTTTCCTGTTGCCATCGACTGGTAAATGACCCTATGGGTAGGGTACCATATTTACATTGCAAATAGAGTTTCCTAGCCAGAGGAGGGGCAATTTTATCAATAGTACCTTCATAGGCAACTAAAGGTTTCTGGTCAATAAAAAACACTGATAGGGAACCCTTACACATCCTGATATTGTTTACCGCCACATTTTCCCAAAAGACCTTACAAATCAGGCACATGCTTTTAGGGTTTATCCAATATTCATCCATATATTTAATCTATTAAGCAGATCCTTCGTAGCACAGAGCCAAGGTGCTTTCCGTGCATACTCAGAGAACAAGAGATTTTTGTCACCCTCACTGTAAGACTGGTATTGTCCATAACCTATGCCAAAAGATCAGCATTCTCCATTCAATCATATCAGCAATTTATTTTCTTTTGTCCCAGGTCTAAATAAAGAGGGGACAGTGGTGTACTTATGGGCAGATTCAATAGGGTTCTTAAAAACAGTTGCTCCACTATGGATAGGCCTTCAATGTGAGAATAACCCCACAGCTCAGCGCCATAGAGAACCGTTCCTAGGGCATTCACATTATACATTTACAATGCTGGACCCACCCTTCTTGATATTGTTTTCCTGTGGATGTTTCCTATGTGTGACCTGTGTTGAATCAAGGATAGTTGGTTTTTTTGTGGTGTCTAGCATAGGTTCTTGGTCAATTTCATTCCCAAGTACTCGAAGCTGGGCACCACATCTAAAGATATATCACCCACTAAAATCCTCCTCTTACAAGAAGTCGACGACTGTCTACTAAAAATCATACATTTGGTCTTGGACCTGTTAAGCTCCAGGCCTCGATCTATACAAAACAATTGGAAAGAGTTCAAGAGTTGTTGCAAACACTGCGGCAATTTAGAAATTAACAAGGTATCGTACACAAAAAGAAGTGCGGGCACCCTCTGCCCATCTATCTTAGGGGAATTGCACTCATCTTGATCTAAAAAACTGATTAACCCATTTACAAATAATGTAAAATGAGTGGGAGCCAGAACACACCCTTGCCGGACCCCCAGATACATACAGATCGGGTCTGTCAGGGCCCCCTTCCCTCTCCCACCTCACCTGGGCAAGCGTGTCAGCATTAAGCCTCACAATGAAATCCAGCAAGGGGACTGGCAAACCCATCTCTTCAAGGACCTTCCGTAATCTTGCTTAGGGCACTAAATCAAAATTTGCATGAAGATCAAAAAAGGCAACATAAAGTTTGCCCTTACCTATGATCTACATATATACAAATCAAAAAATCAGATCCAATGTACTCACATTTTGTCTAAAAACTGCCTGCCAACCCGTATGTATACTCACATCCCTTATCCACTCCCTATCCACTCCTGTACAAGAGCTAATAACTGTTTGCAGAAATGTTTTTGCAGGGAATCAATCAAACTTATTGGCTGATAATTGGCCGGATTAGCCTTGTCCCCTTTTTTATAGATAGTAATGATTTCAGCTAGTTTGCAGGATGATGGAATCTCCATACCAGCCAGAATTGTATTTGAAAGCACATTAATGGATGCCCCCCAAATTTCCGGGTTTGCCCTATTTAAATCATTGGGCAATCGGTCTGGCCCCGTAGCATGACCAGGGAAAGAGGAGCTTATAGATAGCAAAGTTTCCGTTCTGGTAAAAGACAAGTTGGCAGCTTTCAAGGTAAAACTAGGTCAACTAGCCTTTGCATCTTTCTCATTAGTATCACATTTATGGGAATAGAGCTGTTCGAAATGGGCCGTCCAATCTTGTGGCAGGATACAAACATTGAGGGTTGATTGACGACCGTTGAGGAAGCCTGCTGCTATCGTCTAGAAAGACTTGTTTAACTTCTTGGATATTGTTACATGTAATTCAGACCAAAGAGAACACTCCCACTTTTTCTTTGCTTCAGATGTCACTTACTGGTACAACTTCCTATGCTTGGTTATTTCAGGCTGGATTTAAGACTTTTTAGCCACAATAATCTCACTCTAGTCTTTCCTACATGCTCTGTTATACCAGTTGCTAGAGTTGAGCCCATTGTTCCCCCTGCACCTATGGTTTCCCAGAACATCTTTAGCATGCTCCGCTAATTTCTCATGATTTTTTGCAAAAATCTCAATTCTGGAAGTAAGAGACAGCTTACATAGCGTCTCATTAGTAGTAGTTATACTTTGTTTGATAGTTTCTAACGCTGCCTGGCTTTTCATCACCCAATCCCATCTAATTGACTTCAAATGGTCGGTTTATGATAGTGATCCTGTTTCGTTGTTGCCAAACACTATCTTTGCTGGGGTCGCTCCATCACAAAGCTTCATGCATAAGGCATTATGGTAGCTAACTAGGCGCTCAACTATGTCCACGTACACAATTTCTGCCCAGAGCTTTATGTCTGCCATTTTGCTGCTATGTCCCACTCTATTAAATGTCTGATTGCATCAGAGTGGCATCTACCATTGGTAGCTCTAAGGCCACAATTTAGTGTCATGTCCAATAACTGGCTTGCCCTTGCTGTCCACCTAACAGTGGTAGATCCAGCACAGGGAGGCCTCAACAAGTATCCTGCTCTTGGGTTAGGTCTAAGGGAGAGGCAACCGACAGTTCAAATGTAGCATTGAGGTCCCCTGCCACCAATAGCCTGTCCTTATCCCGACTCTTCAAAAGGACTTGCTTCTGAACACCAATGGCATTCATCTCCTGATTGCTATTCTCTACTCTGTTGTAGACATTAAATATCAGCCGACGGGAGCACCAATCTCACTACCAATATATCAAGTGAAGAGGGGAATTGTAGTATGAAAAATAATGTTGATTTGGTGCCAGAAGTGTTTCCAAAATGTAAGAACATGTGGACATGTGAACAGCATATGATGGAGATCAGCGTCGACCTGGGAACATGTCCAGCAAGTGTTGAGATTTGTGTTGTGTATTTTATGTAAGTGTGTGGGAATGAGAAACACTCTATTATAAATAAAGAAGAGTGTTTGTGTTGTGCTGGCCACTCTGGATGATTTCTTAAGTTTTGTCCAAATTCTGTTCCAAAAAGAGATAGGCCAATTCACTCCCAAATCGGCTTCCCATGAGAGTTCCACTTTGGTTTTGTCTCGGATCACAGGGGGTATCATTAAATGGGAATAAAATGTGGACGCTTTGGGCTTTATGTGCAAAAGGTTATGCCATGGGAAAAGGGGGTGGGAGGGTGAGGAAGGTGAAGATTTGCGTTTAGCACAAGTATCAAGTATTGCGTTCTGCAAGGTCAAATATTTAGGTCTATAGGAAGAAGGCAAATGATAAAGAGTTTGTAATTGCGTAAATTGAATGGGTGTGCCTTGATCAAAAAATTGATGAACCCAGAGTAGGCCTTTTTTTCTCCAAACCTTCCAATATATAGGTTTCCTGTTGAGAAGGATTTGTTTATTGTGCCAAATTGTGGAGTCGAGAAAAGTGTCTAAATTATGTACCACTAAGTGGGGTGCAGTGGAAAGTAGTCTACAGGATTGCTTGATTATGGGGGTTTGCGAGTAAAGGAGAGATATTCCTGAAATGAAAAAGGAGCTAAAAATGAGGTCTCAAGATCTACCAAGAGAGGTTTATCCTCAGATTGATTAGCGATCCAATTCGATAGTTGTCGTAGCTGAAAGGCTTTGTGATTATTAGAAAAATGAGGGAAATTGACACCGCCTTCAGATTTTGGTCTTGTTAATTTCTGTAATGCCATTCTTGATTTGTTAGCGTTCCATAGAAAAGAAGTCAAAATAGAATTAATCTTTTGACAGAATTTAGATGGAATGGAAAGTGGAATGTTAGAAAGGGTATACAAAACTATCGGAGTCAACATCATTTTGATTGTTTCTAGACGGCCCCACCAGGAAAGATGAAGGGGATGCCATCTTGCGACCAATGTTTTACGTTTGGCAGAACATTTGTCTATGTTTAAAGAGATTGATGCCTTTATAGAGGGAGAGAACCAAATGGCAAGATATTTTATATGTTTAGGGTTCCAAGTAAAGTTGGAGATCTTAAAATCATCCTTAAAGGTGTATTTGGTTAAGCGTAATATCTCACATTTTCCTCTGTTCAGGTTATAGCTAGATACCAATCCATAGGCCTCCACCTCTCCAATGAAAGCAGTAAGTGAAGATTGTGGTTGGGAGAGAAAAACTAAAATGTCGTCAGCGGATGCTGCCAACTTAAATTGTTGGGGGTCTGAGACAAAACCTGTGATCGAGTTATTCTGGCATATTCTTGAGAGGAAGGGTTCTACGGCCAAATTGAAAAGAAAAGGGGACAAGGGGCATCCTTGGCATACTCCTCGTTTAAGATTAAAGTAGGGGGAGATGAGGCCATTGGTAGATATGGCGGCCTTGGGGTCGGAGTAAAGCAGGCATATTAAAGAAATGATTTTCGGTCCAAATCCAAACCACTTGAGAGCGTGGAAGATAAAAGGCCAGTAAACCCTATCAAAGGCCTTTCTGCATCTAACGCAATTGCTGCCAAGGAGTCTGGGTAATGTGGTGATTTAGATAAAATGTCAAAGAATAAACGTGTATTGTCAGTGATGTTGTGACCTTTGACAAAACCTGATTGTTCTTTTCCAAGCAGCATAGGAAGATGTGGTTCTAATCTTAGGGCTAGGGCTTTCGAGAAAATTTTATAATCCACGTTAACTAAGGATATAGGTCTATAATTCTTGCAGTAACGTAAATCCTTATCTGTCTTTGGTATTAGACAGATCACAGCTTCGGAAAAAGAGCCAGTGGAATTACGAGAAGCAATAAAGGAAGAAAGAAGAGTGTGCAAGTGTGGGAGTAATAGATTAATAAAATGTAAATAAAATTCTACTGTGAAGCCATCTGGGCCTGGGGCCTTGCCTTTTTTGAGAGTTTTTAAAGCATTGAATAATTCTGTTTGTGTAAGTTCAGCTTCCAAAGAGGCTAAATCTAATTGGGGATTAATATGTCTTTGAATCGTAGAGAAATATTGGGATGTGTCTGTATCTGAGGGTGTGTTTCTGGTGTGTAAAGGGATTGGTAGAAATGTACAAATTCTTGGAGTATTTCAGTGACCTTGAATTTCGATGCTTGGCTATCATCTATAATGGAATCAATATGAAGTTTCTGTTGTTTGATCTTTAGATAGTTGGCCAAAAGTTTGCCTGATTTGTTTTGGCCACCATAATACTTTGAGGAGGATTTCAGTAAGTATAGGGAGGCCTGTTCAGTAGTAGATTTGTTAAAAGCGATTTTTGCATTGAGGAGATCTTTAAGGGAATCCTTCGACTTGGAGGTGTGGAAGGATTGCTCAAGTTTTTTAATCTTAGCAAGAAGTGTATTATGTAATATGCAGGATACTTTACGTTCAGTTGTCACAAATCTAGTTATGAAATCCCGAGCGGTGGCCTTAAAGGCATCCCACACTGTATGAAAGGAGAGATCATTTGTTAAATTTATGTGAAAAAATTCTTGAGCGAAGGAGGTAAAAGATGAATTGAAATTAGGGTCGAGGAGTAAGGAGTTATTGAAACGCCATTTTTTTGGTGATGTGGATTGATTTAAAATGTCTAATTGAATTGAAACAGGTGCATGATCCGAGATGAGGATAGGGCCTATGTCAGAAGAACGTAAGGATTGGGAGATGTTGCATGAGATAAAAATATGATCAATTCGAGATTGTGATTGATGTGGGGAGGAAAAAAAAGAGTATTCTCTTGTGGATGGGTTGCAGAGACGCCATGAGTCTAATAAGTTTCTTTGTTGAATAGTTCTTGTGAAAACCTTGTGTGGCGTATTTGGGATAAAGGGGGATTTAGAGTTCCTATCGGTAAAAGGGTCCATCACTTGGTTACAGTCTCCTGCAAGAATAATGTTTTCTGATGGGTATTTGAGCAATAACTGAGATACACGAGACCAAAACCTGGCATCACCGCTTGTAGGGGCAATGTTAAGTAAAGACAGAGTGGTCTTCCCCAGCAGGAGGTTAGTGAGAATCCACCTACCCTCTGTGTCGGATTCTTGAGATACAAGCTTGGCATTCAGTGTTTTGTGACAAAGAGTTATAACCCCATTCATTTTGCCATCGCCTGGTGAGAAAAAGATTTCACCAATCCAATTTCTTTTGAGTTTTAGTGGCTCAACTTCGGTGAGATGTGATTCATGCAGTAACGCAATATTAACATGTAATTTGGAGAGGTGAGATATGACTCTCTGTCTCTAAATGGGGGAGTTCAAGCCTTTGACATTCCATGTGACAATTATCAAAACCATGTGCGAGATGAAAGTAATAAAAACATAAGTGAACCAATAAAATCTTGTATATTGTGAACAATATTGCTTGTGAGAAATTGAGCAATAAGAACTATAAAAAACAATGAAATAAGCCTTATAACAGATATGAAGATATTGAAAGTTAAAACCAAATGAGAGAAGCTGAAGGAATAGAAAAGATGAAGAAAAGGAAGAAACGAGATTAGAGAAAGAGGAAAATGATAGAACCATGTATGATAAGAAGAAAGAAGAGATAACAGAGAAGAAGAGGTAAGAGCTGTAAAGAAGAATATGAGAAAAAGGATCATATCCACATAGAGGTCAAAACAATAGGTCAGATGAGTTTTAAGGCCTTCTGTGTTACATTATAACATTTCTGATTTGAAAGGCACATAAATGTTATGCTTTCCTGCAGCTAACCCCTGGAGTAAAAGCGTGAGAGAACGGCATTTTGCTTTTTTCTGAGCTGGCGGGAAAGGTTAGTACTGAAGGTTATGGGTGCACAGCATATGTGCAAGGAACGGCATTAGGAAAAATGAATTTCATTAATCAAAATCACAAGCTGTTACTATTAATTTCTGGGATTTTTATGTATGTAAACACAAATCTGTTCCAAATTAAAAGCTTTTCCAGGGCAATATTCAGGTCTCAGTTTCACTTCAAAACATGAGGGAGTGCCACAGCTCAAGAGTGAAGCGCCACAAAAAGATCTGTGATGTATGATAACACAGATTACTGCAGGTCAGGAGTAACATGCATAGAGTAACCATTTTACTCCAAATCACAAAACCATAACATTTCTAGTACTGGCTTTCCCTTTCATAGATCATTTTTTTCAGGAGTGATCATATTATAGGATCAATTAAACTAAACCAATACTACATGTCACATAATGCATTATAGTGGAAATGAAAACTAGACTGGAAACAGGGCTCTTCATGACATAGATCCATCTATATTTTATCCGTGAAGGTGAATTTGTAGATTTGTTTGTTCCAAGTGGTGTAATTGGTCAGGATTCAAGCACGCTGTTGGTGCTGTGTGGGTCCCAGTACTACATTTTTAGGTCAGTCTTTGGGTACTTTCTCAAAGCTGTTTGGACCAATGTAAGGACCCTTATTCAGTTCCTGAAGCAGTTAGAGGTAACTGGACAGTTAAATGCTAATTAAATAGTGTTTATTTTTTGTGCCCAAGAGCCTTTGGTTCTGTTGTAGCGCACATTGACTGCCAAGTATTCCTGCATGGCGTGGTTGAGCATTTAAGGTGCAGCCTAGGTAGAAATTGTAGTGAGGACTGCTATTTATATACGTACATTGCTAAGTTAGCACAACTGCTTTAGATGTTAGAAAGCCATCTTGCCACTTTTGCTGCTTTTGCACACGACACTGCAGTTACATGTTATTATTTGAGAAATGCTTGCTCGCCTTTGCTTCACATGAGAACTGTCTGTTGTTCACATCCCTAACAGTGAGCTGCGACCTTAGTCTGAACATTGTGTAAAGAAACAGTCTGGGTCGCTAGATGGTGCATGTTTTTGGGTTCAGGTTGATCGGCCCACTATTTAGCCATAACACGCACGCAGCTGCAAATACCTGAAAGTCGAGTGCTTTTAATATTGCAGGCTGCATGCTTTACACACATTCGGAAGAAGAGCTTTCCCAGGAGCAGAGTATACCTGATCCTGTGATGTGATTCCACTAAGCTGATCTTTACGGTATGGGGTTCCCCATTCAAGCCTAGAGACCTTCTGTTGGTCTAATAATAATATTATTAGTTTACTAGCGAAAGGAAGGTGGCTGTAATCCACTGTCATTTTATTATGATTTCTCCTTTCATTTTCTATGGTATTGTAACTATGCTGATGGTTTTGATTTTAATCATTTGTCTGCTTATGTTAGCCAAAGTATTGTATCTTAGGACACAAGGTTTATAAAATAAACTCTTTAAACTTTACCGTGTCTCTGTTTACTCTTGTTGTGGACTGATATGAGAATAATAACGAACAGGTATTTCTGATTCCCACCATTCCTGAGAATACACTAACTCGCTTGTTCTGGGTTGTCTATACATTGGGACCGCTGAGATAAAATCGGATAATGAATGGGACACTGATGCTGGTCGGATAAGGGGTTCTGGGTTCTGAGGTGAGTTTTTGGTACACCACAATTCACTGAGGTCCTGGTTTCCTGCGCATAGTTCTGTGCATGAGCAGAATCCCTGCAACATGGCACACCTAACGTTTGGTCGATTGATTTGAAATGCCTTAATAGTGCTTATATTAGTCCACGACTCCCTCACTCTTGTTTCCGGATAACGGGAGTGACGGATTAAAAACCTACCTGTTTCTCGACTAATAGGTTCTTTCAAGCTTGATCATTAAAAAGGTTTCTTCTGAACCCTGGTGCTACTGTTAAATTTGTTGTTGATCTTTTGTGTGTCCTTATGGCGGTTGACATTGCTGCACATAGCCGTGCACCTCTGCGCCGTCATTTGACGACGTATGGGGTGCCGGACGATCGGATGGCTGTTATTTTTGTGGTGAGCGCTGATGCGTCTTTCCCTTATGAGTTGTTTTACTCTTGGGTGACTTTTCCGGCGGTGAATGCAGACGATGATACGTTTCATTCCTATACTCCCACGCAGCTACCTGCGATCTATACGCCATATAGGACACAAGAAATTCCTATTTCTGCCTGGCAGCATACCATTTGGTTTAATGGCGCCCTTCCCCATGCGGTTACACCGGCTAGAATGGGCCCGTTGTCAATTCCAGGGGCCACATGGCCGGTGCTGGGCGGATTTATGCCTCATCCCTGCTATCTCACGGTAGCGGTGGCTGAGTTGCGTGAACTTCACACTGCCCTTATTATAGTACATAGGGCTGTAGTGCAGTACGTGTCACGCAACGTGCAGGTAGGGGAACCTGCTGTTGTGGGACAACCAGCGGAACACCACACGGTGGTTATTAGTCCTGTTATGGTTAATTCGGTAATGGGCAAGCGCCCCCAAAATATGGATGATTTACCTTATTGGCTTGCTGAGAAATTTCACCAACTGGAAGCGGTTTTTCCGCATACTACTCCTGTGGAGAAACACAGGATACTCACCATTAGTTTGCCGAAAGACTTAGTCCCAGATATGGCCGATTGTGACAACTGGGGCAAGGTCTTTGCCGCGACCTACTCGAAGTGCTTCGGCACTCCGTCTATGTCTGTACTTCCCTCCGTCATTAAACGTGTTCAAGAAAATCACGGTGCGGAGGCTGCTGTAGAATTAGGAATGCGGCTTGTCGGGGTGTTCGATGTGGTTGCTTCCATGGTAATGGGCAACCTCAAAGGCGATGCCATGCAGTTCCAAGTGGCTAATAAGCTGGACCACGTGGACAAACTCGACAGGCCTAATGAGTTCGCTAAGATAATTGCAGAAACCTATTGAACCATAGGCCGCAGTGCCTTAGCTGTTAAACCAACTGTAATAATTCCTGCAAACAGCAAACTAAGGTGAGCTCGTCTGGTAAAGACGAACTCCCATATTTTCCAAAACAAAATTGGCAGGCAAAGAAACAGAGGAAGCAGCAACAGAAACAGGGGTCTCGTCCTGCCTCACCCATACAGTTGACTAGTGAACGCACATATGATCTGCGCGATCGCTCTAGTATTAAGTCAAATGATAGATTTCAGGTTTCTGAACAACGTTCTCCTCGTTCTTCACAGGAAACATTGGCTTTACAGTCCGGTGGCGGAGACCGTGGGAAAGGACGGGGTGCCCAAGGACGTGAGCAACCCTGTCAGATTGACGGTAAAGGCAATGAGGACGAGTCTGCACGTCAACGACCCCCGTTTCAAAAGAAGAAGGCTGCTGCGCTAACAGCGAGGTATGCCACAGATAGTGAGAACGCAGCTTCGGAACCTGACATGGGCACTAACGCTGCTCGACAGCGCAGCGGAAGTTACAGTAGTGCGACAAGCACTGCGTCCATATCTGGTGGCGACAGCAACTGACACGTTCATTACTGTAGAAGCTGCTGACACTAGAGTGGCTCCCCCTGACAAACTATATAATATAGTCCTTTTAATTGAAGGTGACATACAACGTACAATTCAGGGGATTTTTTGGGATAATCTGACCTCTTCGTACGATATTCTATTGGCAGAGGCTGACTGGCCCCCGGCTTTCATTTTAGATGCTCCTAGAGGGGAGGAGGTGATCCTCCCGTCCTTTGCGCACACAGTGCCAAAGCACCAAGCTAAGAAGTTCGCCGAGGAGTGTGCTCTGGTGCTAGCACCGGCTTTGTATTATAATCAGGTAGGCTGGGATAAATTGTCCCCCAGCCATGAGATTCCGTTGCGGTCAATGCCCCAGCCACAACCCCAATATCACATGCGTCGCGAAGCAAGACCGCACGTCGCGGCAATCCTTGAACAATTGGAATATCAAGGTGTTATTGAAACATGTGTGTCACAAATAAATAATCCATTATTCACTGTGACGAAGCCTGATGGGTCGTACCGCCTGGTTTTAGATTACCGGCATTTAAACTCTCATTGCCGGACATGCGCAGTACAGAATACCCACAGTTCTGCTCTCGTCGATAGTCTCGTGAGAAAGCGGTTTAAGACAACACTTGACATTTCCAATGGGTTTTACAGCCATAACCTGTCCTCTCTTAGTAGTCAGTGGACAGCGTTTACATCGGGCGGCAAACAAAAACATTTCAAAAGATTACCCATGGGCTATATAAGCAGCCCTGGAGTCTTTCCCGCTCGTGTAGTCTCTCTGTTAGAGAGCATTGACCCTGATGCGTACTCGTATGTGGATGATATTTATCTCACAGATGACGAGTTGTGGCCGCATCTGTGTTGCGTTGATCGCATTATTGTTTTGTTTTCTGACTTTGGTTACAAGTTCAACTTTGCGAAGTCTCACATTGCTGAGTATACAGTGTTGTTTTTGGGATACGAACTCAACAATGAGGGTCGAGGATTGGCTCCGCACTTCCTAGAGAAATGCGCATGCCTGCGTGCTCCTACAACACTGAAAAAATTACAATCTTTGCTGGGCTTTCTGAATTTCGGTCGCACGTACATTCCTGATTATGCTCAGCATATCAAGCCGCTTTATGCCTTGGTACAACCTACTTTTTCCAAATCATGCTGGCTGCCAGAGCATTCAGCTATATTGCAATCTTTGCAAGCTGACCTTCTTGCTTCAAAATACTTACTGACGCGTGATAACCACACTAACCTGGTAATAAGAATTGTGCCAGGCGCAGTGGGTTTCACGTACTTAACGTTCAATGATGGCGACACCGTCCCCATTGCCTACAAATCACACCTGTACACTTTGGCTGAACTGCGCTTTTCCTCTGTCGAGAAAGGTTTGACGGCAGTTCAGATGGCGATTCTTAAAGAACGAGCGCTATCGCAAGGGAAACGCATGTTGGTGGTCACACCATATCCTGCCCTTGAGGCAGTGACCAAAGCGAGTGTACCAAATTCTAAAGCTTTGCATCCCCGGTGGATACAATGGGCCACTTCCTTGACATCGCCCAACGTCACCTATATCTTTGACGCAGCATTACAGACTCAGGAGTACTTACAGTATGAATTCGTTCATCCAGCTCCTCTATCCTCGCGCCCGCTCGAGGATTACCATTGTGTCATTTACACTGACGGTTCTGCGCAACCGGCGACTGGATCAAAGCATGTCTATTCAGCGGCCTGCGCAATTGTATTGGGTACTTTCGGGAATGGTGAATTCCAATCTGATGTCGTGCATACGCAGTCATTGGGTGATTGTACCGCACAGTTGGGAGAGCTCCGTGCTCTGGTTCTGGCACTGGAGTTTGCTGATTCTCGGGTCACCACTCTTATAGTGAGTGACTCGTTTTATTGTGTTCAATCTTACAATGACCATCTACATTTTTGGTCTCCAAAATGAATACCGTGATTCCAAAGGTAGCACAATTAAGCATAAAATGCTTTGGGTTTGAGTGGCAGAACTTAAAGAACATCTGCCTCTTGTGAATGTTATTCACACTCTTGGTCACCAACGAGTTGGTGTCCATGCTGTCGGCAACAGCCTACCTGACGAGGCAGCAAAAACAGCAGTGGCGACATACTTAGTGGCAGCAGTTACAAGATCCAAAAGTAAGATCGATGATGACATCTTGGCAGCTATTGCTGCTACAGAGAAGGGTACAAAATACCCGTGGGGTTTTCCTTCTCGTTACCATTATCACTTAAGTCCTGATAACATCCCGTTAGTGGGGATTAACGACATTGGTGACAGATTGATTCCCAACGCGGACTGCAGACCATCTTTGATATTAGCGGCTCACGAGGCCATGGCATCTGCCCATGCCGGCGTTGCAGCTACTGTATCTCTGTTACAACAACGTTACTGGTGGTGCGGTTTATATAAACAAGCTCACGCTTATGTTCTTGACTGTGACATTTGCCAGCAGATTAAACCTTCAACTGCGGCACACCCACCACAAACTCAGTTGTACATATCTAATAAACCACTGGGGTGTGTTTATTTACATCACTGCGGTCCATTCACCTCTGATACTGCGTACAAGTACATCTTGGTTGCAGTGGATTCGTGCACACGTTTTCTGTGGGTATGGCCACAAAGGAGTGCTGAGGCCCGTACTGTCATCAGGGATTTGCGTGTCTTTGTGGGAAGTTTTGCATGTGGTACCTTTCATTCTCATCAGGGCCCTGCGTTTGCCTCTAAGGCGTACAAAGAAGCCATGAGAAATTTGGGGGTCCAAGTCAAATTTTCGTCTCCCTACTGACCTGAGGGTAATAGTGTGGTGGAGCGAATGAACCGTGACTTAAAGCAATCTTTGACAGCTAGGGTTTTAGGCACTGTCCAGAACTCGCTAGCCCATTTGTATAACGTCCAACGTGCACTTAATAATCTCGCTAGAAGGTCCCTGGGTGGGCGGACCCCATACATGATGCTCTTTGGCATACAAATGTTTGTCCCGGACCTTGATGGTCTAGACATGGCGGCGTCAGCCGCACCCTTTGATGTAGATGATAACTGTGCTGTATTGCAGAATCTACAAGAAGCCAGAGACAGTCTAGCGAAGGAACACGTGCCCTCCACATCTGATGCTGCGCTTCAGATTCCGGTAGTCGGCTGGCTACCTCAAGTTGATGATCTGGTCCGTGAGAAGGTGGAGAACAAGAAGGAGTTCGGCCCCTCTTATCGTGCCCCGGTTCCAGTGCTTGGCGTGCAGGGTACACGAACAGTCATTTTACCTCCACTTCCTGGTCGCAAGGATAACAGGTAACTATTGACAATGTCAAGCTACAGCGAGTGGCCGATTCTTCTTAGTATGACTCCAGCAGTTTCTTGCCCTGCGATGCTGAGAAATTCTGTTTTTACCCCAGCTTCTACCACCTTGCCTGATGTTGCCATCGAGATGCATACAGTTACTGGACCTTTGTTGCCACCCACAGCTGGTGGTGTACGTGCAGATACTGAGTATGCTTATCCTGCAGATGTACCGTTGCCTGTATTACAATCCACCGCAGTTAACCAGTCACGCTTCTCCTTTGACACTAATTCAATGACTTCCATTGCCCCATCAAAAGTTTCAATTTTTGGTATCTGGTTTAAAAGAAATTTTTTTATTCCCCCTTGGACTTACATTTGGCTGGTGCTCATATCTATTTTTTTGTTTATGTCCATTGGATTTGTGGTGGTGTTTTTTCGTCTTATAAATGGACACTACCTGAAGGAAAGATCTACAATTAGACTAATTGATGGAACTTTGGCCCCCCACTCCTCATCACATATTATGAAAAGGGACCAGACTTTGGTGAACATTACCGCCTGGCCTGTACTGGATGGGATTGCGTGGGATGCTGTTAAATTTCAAATTCATGGTCCCACTGAAGTAATCAATGTGCCAAATGTATTTCTTGTTTCTATGGGTGATGTAGTTAAGCAAAGCATCCGCTCGGATGATTGGGATGTTCAAGCCATACAAGCACTGTTTTCTGATTTGAAATATTATGCAGCGTTTGATGCTGAGGATTTGTATTTAGATACTGCTAATCATGATGAGCAGTTTTGCTATCAACATTATGGCAATCATTTCCTTCACAAGGCTAATACGTTTATAAATGTTGTAAATTATACGCAATGGGAACACTGTCCAGCGCCTAGGCTGGGCAGTTCCACCACGTTAGTGGACAAATTCACATATTTTTCTGATTTCAGTGTGTCGAATCCTTCCTCCTTTTACTTTAAAGTGGCGGCTGAGTCTACCTCGAAAGTTTGGCTGACACACACTAAATTGTTATATTCCAAATCCTTTATGGATGAATTGGGAATCGGAGGTTATGATCTGTGGAAAGCTACTAATGATCTTAAATCGGTTTGGGGTTCTAAACCGTGGCAGGTACAGGGAACAGAAGCTTTGCATCGTGCCTGCCTCATCCCGAACCACATGTTATTTTTTAATTCGTCAATTTTTCAGACCACCTGTTTTGGATTGGCTACTTCTAAAAAATTAAATTCTCCCTCTACTCTGGATCTGGGTGCTTATCCTAATTGGGATAATCATACGGATCTGTTCCTTGCTACGTTGCAGTCATACATTTCTAACACATCCTTCAATATTTCCAAATTAAATGCGAAAGGATGGTTAATATGGCAAACGAGCTCAGATACCTGTCAACATCGGTTTCTGGATTTGAATCCGGGGTATACGCAAGTTCGTGTGGACCCCCGTTTTGAATCCTCTCACACTGTAACTACCTACTCAGTAGGGAAGTTATGCCAATCTTGGCTGCAACATTCCACCTTAGCATCTGTTAAACTTCATTTATCACAATTACACGACAAAATAGATTTGAAGAATTTTGTTAAGGGTCCTGTGGTTGGCAGGTCCAAAAGATGGGTATATGCTGTTTATAACGAGGTTTGGAAGCTATCACAGATTGAAGTTGCATCAAGATTACGAGCTATTGATCAAGCCAATATGGAGAAAGTATTGGCTGTCACAGATAATAGCAATAACACCCTGTCTTCCAGAATTTATACATTAGATAATATCGTTTCATCTGTTGTTGACATTGTGCAAGATAATTTGTCTGTTTTATACCATGGTCAAAATCAATTGCGTTCTATAATGCAGTTTACATGGACATTGTAAACGTTAAAGGCTGGGAAAGTCCCTTGGGATTACATGAATACTTCATCTTTGTTCCTTCCTTTTAATTTAACTGCAAAACAACAGTTCATGTCCATGTAAGATGCAACATACTCATTGCTGCACATTGAAAAGTTAGAACCTTTACCTTTCTCTGTTGCCGAATTAAACTCCGCTGTGTGGCTTATCTACAGGTTAATCACATTACCATTTCCCCTGTTTAAGTTCAGTTCCTGCATGAAACATTATGCGCTAGGCAGATATGAACAACTACGTACTGCCTTCCTGCAAGAAGGTTGGTCACTCCCATTCACGTACAGGTGCGTGAGGGACGGAAAAGAGGTTTACTTAAAAGGTGAAGAGTGCACTTCCACTCCGGATCACTCTGTGGTGTGTCGGCACATTCAATTGCATGGTGCATGTAATGTGCACGCTCCTAATTTAGCTTGCGTCCTAAAAGGGATCCCAGTGCCAGTCATAACACCGTCGTTTACGCTGCTGGCTAACGGTAGTTATTTGCTATTAAATAATGAAGCTTGCTGTGGGATGTTAGTGGGAATTCCCTACATAGTGACTGTATCACAGAGTAGTCTGCTGTAACAACGTCCTTTTCCCACCCCCGCATGGACGGCTCGATGTATCCATCTGGCCTTCCATTCCAACCTTGAAAGCAGAGTTCAACAAGATGAGCAGAATAAGGGCTCTATTGTCTCAAAAAGAAGTCGCGTTGACTTCATCCCGGGAAACATTTGTCCTTCACGTAGCAAACAGGCGCACAGAGGTGCAAGCGCTTTTGAATACTGATCTCCCACTTCATTTTGGTGCCCTGATTCAGACTGTCTTTAATGCCTCGTCA
This sequence comes from Triturus cristatus, assembly GCF_964204655.1. Classification (NCBI taxonomy): domain Eukaryota; kingdom Metazoa; phylum Chordata; class Amphibia; order Caudata; family Salamandridae; genus Triturus; species Triturus cristatus. The sequence continues at coordinate 262,002,467 of NC_140593.1, forward strand.
ACAAGTGGCCTGGCACATTTTTTCAAAATTGTGGGCTCCGGCCTCTTGACCTCCTTCCAAACTAATTTTGGTGTGATCCCGGAAATTTTTCATTCTCATTTTTCCAGCGTCTTCGGAGGTCTCCTGTTGATTCTCGCCCACGTGGCTGGGGTACTGTTGTTGGTCTGCTTACTACGCAATGGATGCACAATTTGCGTCACACGACAGCATGTCCCGGCTGCTCCATCTTCGTAACCGGATGCTTGAATACTATGGAACACTACCACTGGCAACATTGAGCATAGCCTATGGTTTGTCTTTCCGGTTTCCCTACTTTACTTGCGTACAGCCTGTCTTTCATTGCCTAGAGTGTCCGTTCCAATGGGCTCTGGATTTGTGCTTGTCAAACTTGGTGTCTCCCGCCCCGGATTATGATCGACTAATGAGCCCCTTAGTGGCTCATGAGTTGGACTGTTCTGGTGTCAGGATTATGGCCTGTGGAGCAGCACATGGAGTCCTAGGGAATTGGGACATCGGAACGGCTGCAGCTGAGTTCTTGGCGAGAAGTTATCTTGAAGAACACGCCAGTTGTCCTCTGATGGTACTAGAGGCTCCAGTTGTCGAAGAACATGTGTGTTCATTCCCCTTGCTGAACTGGATGGCAGATAATTTTGCAGGACGTTCCAATGATTTCCTCTTGGAAGCCGTTGCTACTTATTGTGCTTATACATTGATGGATTAGCTTGGAGGTCATCCAACATTCCTTTGGAATAACTTTTGTTTTTTCGTTGGACTTCCATCGATAATATTTTTTTTCCCCTTTAAATGGTTTTATTTTTCCTCTCTTTTTTTTCTCTTCGAACTTACACTGCCCTTATATGGATTCACAATTTGTGCCCTTGGTTCGGTTCCGTCGAACTTGATCTCTGCGTTCCTTAATTGTGCCCCTACTGGTTAGTGGTCCGATCAAGGGGAGGTGTAGTGAGGACTGCTATTTATATACGTACATTGCTAAGTTAGCACAACCGTGTTAGATGTTAGAAAGCCATCTTGCCACTTTTGCTGCTTTTGCACACGACACTGCAGTTACATGTTATTATTTGAGAAATGCTTGCTCGCCTTTGCTTCACATGAGAACTGTCTGTTGTTCACATCCCTAACAGTGAGCTGCGACCTTGGTCTGAACATTGTGTAAAGAAACAGTCTGGGTCGCTAGATGGTGCATGTTTTTGGGTTCAGGTTGATCGGCCCACTATTTAGCCATAACACGCACGCAGCTGCAAATACCTGAAAGTCGAGTGCTTTTAATATTGCAGGCTGCATACTTTACACACATTCGGAAGAAGAGCTTTCCCAGGAGCAGAGTATACCTGATCCTGTGATGTGATTCCACTAAGCTGATCTTTACGCTATGGGGTACCCCATTCAAGCCTAGAGACCTTCTGTTAGTCTAATAATAATAATATTAGTTTACTAGCGAAAGGAAGGTGGCTGTAATCCACTGTCATTTTATTATGATTTCTCCTTTCATTTTCTATGGTATTGTAACTATGCTGATGGTTTTGATTTTAATCATTTGTCTGCTTATGTTAGCCAAAGTACTGCATCTTAGGACACGAGGTTTATAAAATAAACTCTTTAAACTTTACAGTGTCTCTGTTTACTCTTGTTGTGGACTGATATGAGAATAATAACGAACAGGTATTTCTGATTCCCACCATTCCTGAGAATACACTAAGTCGCTTGTTCTGGGTTTTCTATACATTGGGACCGCCGAGATAAAATCGGATAACGAATGGGACACTGATGCTGGTCGGATAAGGGGTTCTGGGTTCTGAGGTGAGTTTTTGGTACACCACAATTCACTGAGGTCCTGGTTTCCTGCACATAGTTCTGTGCATGAGCAGAATCCCTGCAACAAGATGAGAGTATGGATATCTGATTGAGTAAAACACAAATACATAGCACTCACACAAAGATATTCTCCAGTTTGGGCTATGTACAAGAGATCTTTGTATCACAACCTGTAGAACAACAAAACTACAAACAGACACTTAAACCGAAGGTCTCACTGCCTTCTGGGATGGGAATACAATTCATAACAGTTTAGTAACACTTACACAATAAGGTAGTACAGTTCAGTACAGTTCATTCTTAAAGTTATCTGCACATGTGAGTCACACCTAGGTCAATACCATGAGTGCCGTTTACTTTGACTTGCAACGCTAGAGGCTTTTTCATTTTTAAAAAATCTTACTGTTTTTTCAAACTGTTTTCTTGTAAATATGCCACAGATATATGCACATTCCATATTTTAAGCCCCTTGTGTTAAAAGGTCCACCAGCTTGCCACCATGTGAAATCTGCACCATGACATACTGTGGCTGCTCCCTTGCTTACACATGGGTGGTGACTACAATAGTTTTTATTTGAATTAGTGGTTTTCTTGTTACTTCTAATTCTTACAATTATTATTTTGTAGTTATGTCCCTTACTGTGAAATCTTCGGGGGTCAAACCTCAAGTGGCATCACTTACTGTTATGTCGAGATGCGGGGTCCAAAGGGTGTCTGATGTCCCTTCCACAAACCCTGGCCTTTTAGTGAATTAACGTGTATGCACTTTATATATGCAGAAGCTGTTCTGAGTGAGGAAAGTATCTACACCACCTTTTCCATTGTAAGTTCTCTATGAAGAAATTTTACAGTCCTGTGTGTGTGTGTGTAACCAGTTCTGAATGTGAGAAACGAAGACAGCTGTATATCATAGGCATGTTCTGAGTAAGGGTAGATTTGCTCAAAAAGATGTATTCTAAGTGAAGGAAGTCAGAACTTCTGCATGCTCAAGACTTGTTCAGAGTGTGTGATGTTTTCACTTCAATATGTATTTACCTGGATTAAGTGTGGAAATGAGCACTTCTTCATGTGTTAGGAGAAATCTTCAAGAATCTGGGTTATTAGTTGATGGGGTCAGCCTATTGTTTGCTTCTGGTTCACACCGCCTTCAGAAATATTTCTATGGCAATATATCGATCATAACATACATTAAAATACTCCAGAAATTTACTGAAGAAAACACAATTCAAATGCAGTGATTGTGAAACAAAATCAGAAAAATTGACGTTCACCAGTTCAGTGAACTAACTGCAACCTGTACCCCCATTGTTAAACCTGTCAGCCCTAGGGTGGTCTTCCCCCAAATGTTTTGCCTTCCGCCTCCAATTAACTTACCTCATTTTTACTGGTCTTAGGACTTTGTGCAGTTTACGACTGCCAACCAGTGCTAAAGTGCTTGTAGTACTCTACTAATTGGCACCAATTACATGCACGAGAGTGCTATATAAGACCCCACCATACCCACTTCCAGTCAACGTCGAGGACGCAAAGCGGACACCACTAGGCTACACGGCGGAAGGTGAACCCAAAGACAGTAAGAGTGTGAATGATGTATGCATGGATGTAAGAGTGTGCAGAATGCCCTGATGTAGGTAAATGCCTCTACCTTTTCTCAAATAAACCTGCTTTTAGTGAATGCCTGCATTTTTAGATTTTATGTGATGAACCTGACCTAACACCACCAGGCTCTCATGCTGCGTTTTCTCCCACTTTTTCCCAGAATGTCATTGTAGGGGCCTTCCCCACTCGACCTCTCATGGAGAAAGTAGGGTAATTACCTAGGGTAAGTCATGCGAGTTATTCTCTCGCTATTCACGAAGAAGTGTAAAAACGTATGAATGACACGTGTTCTGCACCTAGAAACCACCACGCGCGATTAACAGAGTGGTGATGTATGATAACTTGCGTTACAACCAGCAGAAACCCACATGTCTCAGTTTGTTTTCTGTTTTTCTACAGGCGAATTTTGGAGTACTACATCAGTGGGATAGTGACAATACACACCCCATACAGTGGTTGATCTTTATTTATATTTATATTTAAATATAAAAACGGAGCCCCATAGATACATGGTCCTGATGAATGCTACGCACCCATATCGGACATTGAGCATAAACATGTTGACCACAACCATCACGGTGAAGGGATAATTAGTTCCCGAGTAACCGCTCACTTCTTTTAATACCATACTGTTGCCTAATTAATTAAAAACTAGTCTTTATGACAACTGTTATAGTTTTTAGATCACTTTCACTACTCACGGGCCCCCACTTAGTTTAGAAGTGCATCCCTGTCGTCAGGTGTATGCCCGCCCTCTATCAAACCGAGTTTTTAGAGGGTGAGGACAGCCTATGATGAAGCATGACAACAGGTGGTGTGTGTGGCCAGTCCTTCACTTTTTGTGAAATGCCCCCACTTTACACGCATCTCTAGAGACCTGTAGCTATCCCGACTAGGGGCAGCCCCATTTGTGTTTACATTCCTGTAAATTAAAATGACACTAGTGGGTCTGCAGCACTGATTGTGCTACCCACTCAAGTAGCTTTTTAAACATGTTTCAGGTCTATAACTGCAGCATGTGTGTGCAAAATAAAACCTTTACCCAGGCCCACACCTTCCTTTTTAATACATATAGGTCACTCCAAGGGTAGACCCTGGACTGCATGGTGAAATGTATTTAAAAGGTAGGGCATGTACTCTTAAGTTTTACATGTCCTGGTAGTTAAATTCAGTGTTCACTACTGCAAGGCCTATCTTTCCCATAGGATAACATTGGAGTTGCGTTATTACATTTTATAAGTGTATTTCCCAAATGGGATGAGATAACCAATTTAAAATTGTAACTTATGGTGAAGTCAAGTTTTAAATTGCAATTCTGAAAAGGGCAGTTTTAGAAAGATGGCATTTCCTTGCTGTAGCCATTTAGTGTCGGTAGCCTGTCTCTGGTCACATGATTGTGTGTTGCTACCAGTTGGCTTTGCATATTCTTTCCAGACAGCCACACACAATAGGGAGCTTAGCTGTGCCTGGATGGGCCATCAGTGGCAGGATGGGAGGGAGGATCTGGGCACAGCCCCACTTACACTTGAATAGACTATGTCATGCCACCACAAAAGGGGCTGCATACCAGCTGTAGTCAGTCTAGAGCTAGGGCAGGGAATACAGGATGCCTAGGGACTTAAAAGGGAAACCTCAAGAAGCTTCCACTCCACTTCAAAGGCACAACTGGGTATAAATACTGAACCTCAGACACCACCACTTGAGTAAACTCCTGGACCTGTGGGTACTCTACCAAGAAGAAGGACTGCTGTGTTGCTGAAGGACTGCACTCCACTGGATTGCACTCTTCTGGACTCCTGCTTTGCTGTGGTGACCTGTTGCCTACTGCCCTCCTGCTTGGGTGAGAACAACTAGACCTGCACCTCTTGAATCCAGAACCCCAGAGTGACTCCAAGGGCTAGTTGGCTGGCCCCCTGACCTGAGCCTCAGGGATAGAAGGTTCCAACAGCCTTGCACTTGCACCTGTACTCTCCTATCTGTGAGTCTACCCCGCCAAGTAGTGCCACCCCATTCCTGGACCCTTGGAAGTGGGCTGAAGGTTCTTTGCCATCCTTTGTGGCTTGAGCAGAACCGATGTATCTCTTCTTCATTAGTTGTTCTTCCGTTTTCTGCTCCTGTTACTATTCTCAAACCATTTAAAATGGCACATCATTTGCAGGATTTCTAGTCGTTAGATTACGCAATGTTCACATGGGACATAGAACACAGATATTAGGTGAGCGTTTTTTCTCACGACTACGCTGTTTGCACATATAAACTCAACAGCTCTCTAACATTCATCTTCCATTTTTCAGAGACTATTTCTTTTTTGGTAAGAACCACTTTATTTGTGGTCACCTCTAGTCAGTTCAAGGTGAGTTTTTCACCTCATTTGGCTTTATCAATATCAGGTTACGACAGGGTAACCTTTCATCTTGTACCACATTTACACATACACAGTGGTTTTTAATTCTTAAGCTGTCTTTTATTAGTTTGCCCAGGATCTTTTCCTGGTCCTCACGGTGCCGGTATTGTTTCTATTCAGTTCACATATCACCATCTTTTAACTTGATGCACTCACAGGTGCTACAAGGCTATTTTTCTTGGACTTTCCACTATCAGCTTTCCTCACCTTCCTCATTTTATAAGTGTTTTCCAGCTGGGTTTATTTTTAATGTTAGTCATTGTATAACATTCACCAGGCACATTGTTGGGAACTGATATTTCTCCATGTAAATATGAAAAGAGTTTACATTGCATAAATCTGCTTGTTTACAGACATGCCCCTGAGGAATCGACCACAGAGTCCCGAAATGCATTGGGCTTAACATCAAGGGCTTGACATCAATAGGAAGACAACAATAAATCCCACAAGGGTTGAGACTTTATTTTTGGAAACTTCTGTTTTGAACTAAAATTGTGTTTCATGTATAATATGTATGGGTATTTACATTCAGTGGAGTATGATTATTGAATTGATTTCTTTAAAAAAATATAAGAACAAATGAAACTGTTATTGAGAGTTTAGAAGTTCATTTACTTGGTATTACATATATGCAAATTGTAATAGAAAGGTACAGAATAATTTAGAACCCATTGTTCTTAGTGAACAGTGCTCACCACAATCAGGTTGGGACTCCTGTTAGATTTTCATTGTCTACACTGTGGCCCAGCTCAAGGTTCTGCAAGGAGAGAGGACTTCCTGCAGAGAGCACCACCAAGAATGTGGAGTTAGACAAGGCTCTGAGAGCCTGGGCAGAAGCACATCAATTACTGGTTGAAGCCACAGAAGTGGATGAGGTGATGGAAGGACAAAGAAAGGCAGTCTTCAACTGAGGGTGATGACTTGGCCCCTAAAATGGAGCCCCCTGCCAGGGCAGCGAGCATTGCATCTTCTGGCAGCCTATCCCTGGGGAGCTGGAAGAAAGGAGGATGGAGAGAGAGTTCAAGCTGGAAATTGCTAGGCTAACAATGAAAGTAAAGAAGGCTGAGGCAGAGAGGGCCTTGTAGGAAAAAAATATATTCCTGGCTTATTAGCTGAGTTTGAAAGAGCTGGACCTCAAGGCTAGGCACGCAGAGACCAGCAGTGATGGTGTCAGCAATTCCACAGTGTCAAAAGGAGGCAAAAAGGTCTACAACCTCAAGGATGGTGCCCATTTGTATGGTGGGGGATGACATTGACAAACGTTTTCTGCATATCAGGTAGCCCTGAGGGTTCATAAGATGCCAGAAGAGCACTGGGGGGGAGGGTGGTTTGTGAAAACACATGACTACAGTGAGGCGGGAAACCCTTCCTTAAATGTTTTGGACCAAACCCGGTACTTCCCCATGAAAGCCACCTTGATCGCTAAGTTTGGGTGGACTCCTGAAAAGTAACACCAGAGTTTAAGGGGACAGCCAGAAGAACCCCAAGCAGTCTTGGTTGGATTTTGTGGACTACTCTAGCAAAGCACTAAAAAAGGTTAGGTGCGGGGCAGGAAAGTTAATAACTACAGTGTGTACAATCTAATTTTGATAGAGTAGATGCTCAGTATTTGTTTTCCAGAGCTGCACCTGGTAGACAGTAAGCTAGCTGACCCCAGGAAGCTTGTTAAAGAGGCAGACCTCTGGGCTAGCACCAGAGTGTCCAAAAAATATCTGGGGGAGACACCCTCAAGGGGGTCAGGGGTGCCACAAGACGAAAGAGGGAGGGAAAAAACATAAAAATACGGCCCCAAATTAATTCCCAAGGGAACAACAGCCACCAGTTCCAGTCTTTGATTAGCAAGCAGGGATATTTGTCCCCCAGTGCACAGACTGCTGCAAGTATGGGCACTCCAAGGGTGACTCCAAATGTCCCAAGAGGGCACAGCTCCAAACTGGTGGGCAGACACCTGGGTTGGCAAGTGTAGCATTCAAGGAGGAGGTGGACCCAGTTGGTTTGGGGGAACAGACAGAGGTGACTTTAGTTTTCCTTGGGGATAAGAAGGTGTTGCCAAAAGCCTGTATGCCTACTGATATGTCTGAATACAGGCAGAGGGTCAATCAATCAATCAATCATGAAATTTGTAAAGCGCACTACTTACCTGTGAGGGTCTTAAGGCACTAGGGGGGGGGGGTGCTGCTACTGCTCGAAGAGCCAGGTCTTGAGTAGACTCCAAGAGTCGTCCTAGGCTGAGGGGGTGGAGCCGAGGATGAGGACCTCCGTCTTGTACGAGTTCAGCTTCAGACGGCTGTTCTTCATCCATTCGGCGATTACTTTCATTCCTTATTGGAGGTTGGTTTTGGCGGTGAGGGGGTCCTTGGTGAGGGAGAGTATCAGCTGTGTGTCGTTGGCGTAGGAGATGATGTTGAGGTCGTGCAGTCTGGCGATGTGTGCGAGCGGGGCCATGTAGATGTTGAACAATGTCGGGCTGAGGGGTGATCCTTGGGGTACACCGCAGATGATCTTGGAGGCCTCGGACCGGAAAGGTGGGAGGCGGATGCTCTGGGTTCTGCCGGAGAGGAAGGAGGTGGTCCATTCCAGAGCCTTGTCTCAGATCCCTGCGTTGTGAAGGTGTTTGCGTAGGATGCGGTGGCAGACAGTGTCAAAGGCGGCTGAAAGGTCCAGGAGGATGAGGGCCGCGGATTTACCTTTGTCCAGCAGGGCCCTGATGTCGTCGGTGGTGGTGATGAGGGTGGTTTCAGTGCTGTGGTTGCTGCGGAATCCAGACTGGGACGGGTCTAGGATGTTGTTAAACTCGAGGTGGCGGGTCAGCTGTTTGTTGACGGCTTTCTCGATGACCTTTGCCGGTAAAGGGAACAGAGAAATGGGCCGGAAGTTCTTGAGGTCTCTCGGGTCCGCCTTGGGTTTCTTGAGCAGGGCGTTGATCTCGGCGTGCTTCCAGCTCTCCGGGGAGATCATGGTCTCGAAGGAGATGTTGATGGCCTTGCGGAGATGGGGTGCGATGGTGGCGCTGGCTTTGTTGAAGATGTGGTGTGGGCATGGGTCTGACGGGGAGCCGGAGTGGATGGTGTTCATGATCTTGATGGTGTCGTCGTCGTTGATGTGAATCCAGGTGAGCATGGGGTCACTGTGGGTGGTGGCCGTGGGGTCTGAGGTGTCATTGGTTGTTGGGGTGGTCAGCTTGTCAAAGCTGTCGTGGATGTCGGCGATCTTTCGGTGGAAGAAGGTGGCAAGGGAGTTGCACAGGTCTTGCGATGGTGGGAAGTCATTGGTGTTGGAGCTGGGGTTGGAGAGTTCCTTCACGATGTTGAAGAGCTCTTTGCTGGTGTGTGCGTTGTTGTCGAGGCGATCCTTGAAGGCGGTCCTTTTGGAGGTTCTGATGAGGTGATGGTTTTGGCGCATGGCTGTCTTGTGGGCTCCTAGGTTCTCTGGTGTCTGTTAGTGGTGACATTTCTTCTCTAGTTTCCGGCCGGTTTGTTTGGAGGTCTGGAGTTCTGCGGAGAACCAGCTGGCATTCCTGGTGGTGTGTCTGTTGGAGGGTTTCTTGAGCGGGGCGAGAGTGTTGGCGCAGTCGTCGATCCAACTCCTGAGGTTGCTGGCGGTGGTGTCGGGGTCGGTGGGGTCGGCGGGTGGGCGTCGGGCGAGGGCGGTGTTTAGCTGGTCTTCGGTGATTTTGCTCCAGCTGCGGCGGGGGCCTGTTGGGTGTGGTGGTGCATGGTGGGTTTCTGGAAGGTGAAGTGGATGCAGCGATGGTCGGTCCAGTGGAGTTCGGTGGTGTGGCTGAAGGAGATGTGGGGGCTTGCGGAGATGATGGGGTCATGCATGTGTCCGGCAGAGTGGGTGGGCGTAGTGACAAGCTGTCTGAGTCCGAGATTGGCGAGGTTGACGGTCAGGGTGGTGGAGTTAGTGTCGTTGTTGTTCTCGAGGTGGAAGTTCATGTCTCCGAGGAGGATGTAGTCCGTGGGAGGTGAGGGCATGCGTGCTGACGAAGTCGGCGATGGAGTCGCTGAACTGAGGCTGGGGTCCCGGGGGTTTATAGATCAGAGTTCCTCTGAGGGTGGTGTTGGGATCAGTGTGGATCTGGAAGTGCAGGTGTTCGGCGGTGCTGAGAGTGTCGTCGGAATTGGTCGAGACCATGAGGGTGGTCTTGTGGATGATGGCGAGTCCACCTCCTACTCCGTTGGTGCGGTCTCTGCGGGTGATCTTGTAGCCGTCCGGGATGGCTATGGCGATGTCGGGTGCCGAGGAGTCGTTCATCCAGGTCTCTGTCAGGAAGGCTACGTCCGGGGAGGATGTGTCGAGTAGGTCCCAGAGTTTGACGGCGTGTTTGCGTGTGGAGCGGGTGTTCAGTACTATGCATCTGAGGTGGTTGCGTCCTGTCACAGTGGGCGGTTTGGCGGCACGGAGACGGGTGAAGCTGCAGATCCGACATGAGAAGGGTCCTTTGGTGCGCTTTGGGGCGGCCAGGAAGCAGGCGTGTGTTTGTCTGTTGTTGAGTGTGTGGAGGGTGTTGGCGTCGTAGCGGCGTCTGGTGTTGTGGCATTCGCGGGGGCCAGGGGTTCTGGTGGTGGGCGCGGTCCAGGCGCGGGCGGGCGCAGATGGTCTTGCCTTAGGTGCGCAGCAGCCACCATAAGAAGGGGAGGTGGGAGGGAGGAGCAGCTGGGAGGTGGGAGCGGATGAATGGGAGAGCGGGGGGGTGGGGCCGCAGGGGACGCAGCGCCGGGAAATGGAAGTGAGGAACTGCGAGGGGTACAGAAGGCAAAAAAGGGCACAGGGCACTGAATGGCACAAGAGGGGAAGAGGAGGAATGAAACGAAGACACAATAAGCAATGACAACAAAGCAATGCAATGACGCTAAGGCAAAAGTGAAGTGAGCAGGGGGGGAGGGCCACAGGGTAAGCAGCGGCTGGAAAAACCACGGGAGGAACGGCGAGAAGGAGAGAAAGGGCACAGGGCACAGAATAGCACAAGAGGGTAGAAGGAGGAGTGAAATGAAGACAAACTAAACAATGACAACAAAAGCAATGCAATTACGCTAAGGCAAAAGTGAAGCGAGCGGGGGGCAGGGCCGCAGGAGATGCAGCGGCTGGAAAAACCACGGGAGGAACGGAAAGAAGAAGTGAAAGGGCACAGGGCACCGAATAGCACAAGAGGGTAGAAGGAGGAGCGAAACAAAGACAAAATAAACAATGACAACAAAAGCAATACAATAACACTGAGCAACCTTATGGCCTACCACTGGCCACCAGGGATGAGGCGCAGGTGGTAGCCTGCGGGTGGAGGAGGGCCTCGAACTTCCATCAGCAGCAGCGGCAGCTGTTCTAAGGGCACGGGCACACAGGTGGTGCTGTGCGGCGTTGGGAGCAACCTGCCTAAAAATGGTCAAGGGTCATCATCAATGGGCATTGGGTGGAGGCTCTGAGGGACACAGGAGCCAGCATGACTGCTGTAGGATGTCAACTGGTGTACTCAGAGCAGGTCCTCCCTATCACATTACACCACGTCATAGTTGTTGACAATCATGAGAGCCATTTACCGGTGGTTCGGGATCTGGGGAGGAGTCTCAGGTTCTACAAAAATAGGTGTGAGCCCAGCCAAGCCTGTAGATTGTCTTTGGGCAATAATCTGGGGCACACTATCTGAAAGGAGATAGAGCTTAGATCACATTTGTAGATATTGGGATTGCCTGAATGGGTCTTAATTAATACAAGTTCCATGGCTATCCAGGAAGGGAGCGAGGGGCACTTAGAGCTGGGAACAATGGCCCAGGAAGCTGCCAAGAAGCATGGTAGCAAGGAGCATGGAAAACAAGCCAATGAAGTTCCCACAGTCCACGGTTGATGGGGCATGTGAGGAGGACACCCCTGAGCCAACCTGGGAGGACACTGCCACCACGGGTGACCTGTCTGAGCTTTCTGGCTGGTAACTGGAAGGTGGGCCCACCAGCGAGTAATTCTTCAAAGCGCAGAAAAATAACTCCACTCTAGAGAGCTTAAGGCTGCAAGCTGAGGCCCAGACAGCTGGTGACACTTCTGTGAATCACCTGATTTATTGGGAGAGTTACCTCATATACAGCCTAAGGTTCCTAGATCTGGGGTAGCCCACATGCTGGTGAACACAGTGTTGCAGGACCTTTCTACTGGGGTTGGCTTATGACATTCCCCTGGCAGGACATCAGGGGCAAAACAATAACTTTGCCAGGCTTGTTGCTCACTTTTATTGGAACCAGATGAAGATAGACCAGATGCATTCTGTAGGTCCCGTCCCACCCGCCAGGCTCATAGGAAGTCAGGAAAAAAGCTCAAGGCTTTCTTGACCCCACTACCTGTCATTGGCACTCCATTTGAGAGGGTAGGCATCAACATTGTGGGACACCCCCGCGCCGCACGGCCACCAGCTGCTGCGTGTGCCCCATTGCCTTGCCCACTGCCTCGCTGCCTGCCTCGCTGCCGCTGACCACGCCCCCTCCTCCGAGCGGCGTGGTCCGTGCTCGCCTGCCGGCTGCCTAAACTTTTGTTAGTTTTGCTCTTGTTTATCTTTCCATTTGTGCCTGTTTTATTGTAATTCTGTGCCCGTGTTAGCGTTTTCCTTCCTGTTTGCCCGCCTACCTCGCCGCCCTCCGCTCTCCCTCCCCGCTTCCCGCCACCGCCGATTGCCCCGCCCCTTTTCTCTTCTGTACCCTCCCCGCTCCCGCCTCCCAGCTGCTCCGCCCACCCGCGCACTTCGCCTTATATGGCGACCGTGCGGACGCGCAGCGGTCACGCGCAGCGGGCGCGCCGATTGTGCGCCGAAGGCGCGCCAAAGGCAAGCCCGTCTACGCCCGTCCGCGCCTGGACCGCGCCCAGTGCCAGGACCCCTGGCCCTCGAGGACCCCGATCGACCCGCCTGACGTACACCGCCGCCACCCTCATCGCACTCAACACCGGCAGGACCCAGGGATGCTACCGAGCTCCTCTGAAGTACACCCACGGACCCTTCAGCTGCCTCGCCTGCAAGTTCACCTGCATCCGGTCCTGCCCGGCACCAGCACCTGCCAAGCCGAACACCAGCAGCAACCACCTCAAGTGTATCCTGCTCAACACCCGCTCCGTCCACAGACACGCCATCGAACTCTGGAACCTCCTCGACACCACAGCCCCTGATGTTGCCTACATCACGGAGACCTGGATGAACGCCTCCTCAGCGCCCGACATCGCCATCGCCATCCCAGAAGGATACAAGATCACCCGGAAGGACCGCAACGCCAACCAGGTGGGAGGAGGCATCGCCATCATCCACAAGAACACCATCCGCATCACGACCAGCACCGACAACACCCCACCCTCCGCCGAACACCTGCACTTCCAGATCCACACCGACCCGAAGACCACCCTCAGAGGCACCCTGATCTACCGACCCCCGGGACCACGCACTCAATTCAGCGAGGACATCGCCGACTTCGTCAGCCCGCACGCCCTCCCCTCCGCTGACTACATCCTCCTGGGGGACTTCAACTTCCACCTGGAGAACAACAACGACTGCAACACCAGCACCCTGCTCGACAACCTCGCCAACCTTGGACTCAAGCAGCTGGTGTCCACCCCCACCCACCTCGCCGGACACACACTCGACGCCATCTTCTCATCCAGCAAAGACATCGCCTTCAGCCACGCCACAGAACTCCACTGGACAGATCACAGATGCATCCACTTCACCTTCAGAAGAACGACGACCCACCACCACCAGCAACAGGTTGCCCGAAGAAGCTGGAACAAGATCACAGCCGACCAGCTCGCCGCCTCCCTGAGCCAGCACCCTCCGGCCAGCTCAGCGAACCCCAGCCAGGCCGCCGACAACCTCACAAAGTGGATCAGCAACTGCGCGGACGAACTCGCCCCACTGAGGACCCCGCCCAGCAGACCCGGCAGCAAGAGAGCCCCTTGGTTCACCGACGAACTCAAGAGCTCCAAGAAGAACTGCCGAGCCCTCGAGAAAGCCTGGAGAAGGGAACCCACGCCGGACAACAGGACCACCCTCAAGCTCGCCACCCGGAAACACCACCAACTGACCCGCATCGCCAAGAAAACGGCTTTCAAAAACCGACTGGACAACAACGCACACAACTGCAAGGAACTCTTCAACATCGTGAAAGAGCTCTCCAACCCCAACGCTGGAAACAACGACATCACCCCTTCGCAAGACCTCTGCAACTCCCTCGCCTCCTACTTCCACAACAAGATCGCGGACATACACTACAGCTTCAGCACTCAACCGACGCACGCCACGACCGCAGCATCGCCACCCACCTCCACCCTCCGCACCTGGACCCAGGTCAACACCGAAGAAACCGTCCACACGATGAACTCCATCCACTCCGGATCTCCAACCGACCCCTGCCCTCACCACGTCTTCAACAAAGCCGACGCGGTCATCGCACCCCACCTGCGGGACATCATCAACACCTCATTCGACACCGCCACCTTCCCCGAGAGCTGGAAGCACGCCGAACTCAGCGCTCTACTGAAAAAACCTACAGCAGACCCCACCGAACTCAAGAATTACCGCCCCATCTCTCTACTCCCGTTCCCAGCCAAAGTCATCGAGAAGACCGTCAACAAACAGCTGGCCACCTTCCTCGAGACGAATGGATCCCTCGACCCATCGCAGTCCGGATTCCGTGCCAACCACAGCACCGAGACCGCCCTCATCGCCGCCACTGACGACATCCGAACCCTGATGGACAACGGGGTAACAGCGGCCCTCATCCTCCTAGACCTCTCCGCGGCTTTCGACACGGTCTGCCACCGCACCCTAGTGCAGCGCCTCAGCAACGTCGGAATCCAGGAGAAGGCGCTGGAATGGATCGTCTCCTTTCTCGACGGAAGAACACAAAGAGTCCGCCTACCACCGTACAAGTCAGAGGCCACCAAAGTCATCTGCGGCGTCCCTCAAGGATCCTCACTGAGCCCGACCCTCTTCAACGTCTACATGAGCCCCCTCGCGGCCATCGCACGCCAACACAACCTCAACATAATCTCCTACGCCGACGACACCCAGCTGATCCTCTCCCTGACCAACGACCCCGCCGCCGCCAGAGCCAACCTGCACGAAGGGATGAGAGAGGTAGCCGAGTGGATGACGACGAGCCGCCTGAAGCTGAACACAGATAAGACGGAGGTCCTCATCCTGGGCTCCTCGCCCTCCGCCTGGGACGACTCCTGGTGGCCCCCCGCCCTGGGCACCGCACCCAAACCGACGGACCACGCACGCAACCTGGGTTTCATCTTGGACTCCTCCCTCTCCATGACCAGGCAAGTCAACGCCGTCTCCTCGTCGTGCTTCAACATCCTGCGCATGCTTCGGAAGATCTTCTGGTGGATCCCCACAGAGACCAGGAAGACTGTCACCCAGGCCCTCGTCACCAGCCGATTGGACTACGGCAACGCACTCTACGCCGGAACCACCGCCAAGATCCAGAAGAGACTCCAGCGCATCCAGAACGCCTCAGCCAGACTCATCCTCGACATCCCACGACACAGCCACATCTCCGGACACCTAAGAGACCTGCACTGGCTCCCGGTCAACAAGAGAATCACCTTCCGCCTCCTGACCCACGCACACAAAGCTCTCCACGACCAAGGCCCGAGCTACCTCCACAACCGAATCAACTTCTACGCCCCCAAACGCCACCTCCGATCCGCCAGCCACGCCCTCGCCGCCATCCCACGCATCCGCAGAGCCACTACAGGAGGAAGGTCCTTCTCCTACCTGGCCGCCAAGACCTGGAACTCCCTCCCGGCCGACCTGCGCCTGACCCAAGACCACCTCTCCTTCAGGAAGAAGCTCAAGACCTGGCTGTTCGAGCAGTAGCGGCACTCCCCCCCCCCCCAAGCGCCTCGAGACCCTACGGGTAGGTAGTGCGCTCTATAAATGTCTTTGATTGATTGATTGATTGTTGGAGCCTTGGACCCCACAACAGCTTCAGGCAAGTTTATAATGTTCTTGGTGGACCACACCAACTCATTACTCAGAGGCCATCCCTCTGAAGTAGTGGCTGCACCTGCGGTGGACAGGGCCCTGATGGAGATTTTTCCCCATATGGGGATCCCTGAAGAGCTATTATCTGACAGAGACACTAACATCATGTCAGCGTACATGAAGTCCATGTGGGATGAGTGTGGGGCAACCAATAAGTTCTCCAAACCCTATCACTCCCAAACTCTTATGGAGAGATTCAAAAAGGCCCTCAGGGGCATAATATTGGGCCTCCCTGAGCCTATGAGTCTAAAGTGGAACAACATCATGCCATGCTTTCTTTTTGCCTACATGGAGCTGCCACAGAAGGGGGTTGAGTTTCATCTCTTCAAACTCCTCCATGGCCGTCCTGTTAGGTGACCTCTTAGCCATGTCAGAGGGGCAAGGCTAAGTGCCCAAACCTTGTCTGAGTGCTCATCCCCTCACATTCTTTTCTCCATGGTCAGCTTGCTGCCCCTACTCCCTTCCGCCTGCACTAAGTTCTCCATGTGCATACCCTGCACCCTCTCACCTGCTCTCCTTGGTACATTGAGCAGCACCTGCACATGACTTGACTTGACTTGACATGATGGCATGTCCTCCTGTGTCAGCTTGCTGCCCTACCCCTCTACACCATCAATGGTCTCCTTTCTCATTGTGTATACCACTGCCCCTTCCTCCTACCCTTCATTGTCCATTACACTGACCATCCCAATGCCTGGCTGCTCACCATGGTCAGATTGCTACCCCTGCCCACCTTATCCCTGTCCTCCATGCACTATTCTGCCATCCCCCTGTGAACAGCTTGGAACCCATGTCCCAGAACTCCAATATGCCAATATAGGACTATATTTTACATAGTACCCATTATGTATTTTTCATATTACATATTGATTTAGGACAATTACTTTGAAAAGGCTGCTTCATTCAAAGTGCAGCTAACAATGGACACTGATAAGAATTAGGATCTTTAGGTTATGTTTGCCCCTTTTCTTAAATGCACTGAAGTTTCTGACCCATTATGATGCCACGGCACATGGTGCGGTCAAAAACTCCCATTTCCCAATGTGAGCTCGGGGTGCGGGCTGAAACCGCCCGCAGCACAAGCTCCCATAGAGAAATGAGAGTTTGTGTAAATCCCTTCCCCATGTGGCAGGCCGCTCACGGAGCCTGCCACACAGTGCAGGGATTATCAGGTGCCTCCTCAGACCCCAACCGGATGCCGTGGAAGAAGAAGGGCCCTGCTAGGGGCCCCAAAGTCTCTTTCCGACAGGCTTTACATGTCAGAAAGCCCGACATAGAAAGCCTGTCGTAAACCAACATCATAATCCTTTTTTAGTTTTAAAGGAAAGTTTATTGAATGTCAATTACAACAGATAAACCAACATCATAATCCTGATGGCTGAAATGCTGTCTGTACAGGATTATGTGGTGGTCCCGACGGGCTGACAGGCTCCTTGAGCCAAACGGAAGCCAGTCGGATTGACTGGCTTGTTTCAAATCCAACCACTGTCATTGCAGTACGGCGGTCAGACTTGAAACCATGGAGGCCCGCCGGAGAGTGCCCGCCGGAGAACCTCCGACCTGTGGTTGTAGGCTTTCCAAACGACAATAGGCCCGGATTGTCCTGCAAAATAGTACATATGTGTGTGTGTGTGTGAAAGCTATGTAGAACAATTATGCCAATGTAAACGATCTTTTGGTAAAGTAATTTTTGCAAAAGATGATTTGGAATACGATTTTATCCCCGTGAACCAGGTTTGGTACCTATTTAAACAGGTAAAGTACCACGGAACCAGCTCTTCAAATACCTAGAGCTCGAATGGTCACAAAACTGTGGTAGGGACATATTGTAAATTAGCACTGCATGCTGTCTATTATCAGTGCATTCTGTTATAGAAATGACAATACTCTCCTTGTAAACCAAACATCCAACACTATCGCCTCCTATTTTCCAGGAATGCACTTTCCTACTTTAAGAAGGAAGCGGCACTTTGAAAATGTCTACATCTCTCGATATTTAAATCAAATCATTTCTGCGCAAATCGTTTTCTTAAATGTAGCTGAGAGTTCAAAATAGGTTTTTACCGGCATAGAACAAGTGTAGCCTGAAGCCAGAGAAATGGAATGCGGCTCTGATGCTTTTCATCTTGTATTTTAAAGAATATTAGTCAGAACGCATTGGAGAGCTCTTGGGAGCGCCGCTGCCTTTTTGAATTATGCATAGAAGTGTGTGGGAGGTTCAGTTCTGAGTTTCAATTACATTAAGATTTAATGTATGCAGCGACAGTTTTCTTTTTCATATCATGAAGTTAATGTTGAGACATTTTACAATATTAAATTAACTGAGCATTTTATTGTAAAGTAACTTTTTACCTATTTTTACTGGCATTTTCTCAGTCACGTAATACCTGAATATTTCATTTCAGTGGGGACGCGGGGATCTGACTCATCGTATCATTCCTTTACTTTTTTGTATTTATAATATATGGAAGCCTGCAATCCCATCATAAACCCTGTCTCTAATTTCCTTAGTATGGTCGAGCTGTGACATCTTTAGCCACATGTAATAGGAAAATGATGTAACTGCCCAACTGTTATAACTTATTATGACTGAATTGTGACATCATAATGTCTTCTGCCAGCAGCCAAAAAGGTGGTCATGGAGTATCATTGCAGCTGCATTTTAAACAATGAAAAGTAGAACTGTCTTTTTTTCTTATGATTTATTTTTCTAGAGAGAAGATAGATAGAAGGGAGAACATTCGTATTTTTTTGAACAGTCTTTCGCATTTTCTTCTCATTCTGAACAACAGCCCATTTTAATATTGCTATTTAACTTATTGCCAAAGTTCCTGATTCTCAAAGGGCTTTTTCATTCGTGGTGGAAAACCCCACAGTTGTGGGGGTACCTGGGAATTGCAGTGCCTCAATGCGTAGGCCCAGCCACGAGTGCGCCCCCCCCCGCCACGATTGCAGGGCCTTCACCACGAGTGTGGACGCCCTTTGTGAATCGGGCCCAAAGATATTTGCAACAAATTACTAACTGCTGTTGGCATGCTTAATTTGACACTACAAAATATCTTATTCTTCATATCTGCGATCATAATATCTCTTTATTATGAAGGAGAAGGAATCCGAGGATCTAAGCACTTTGCGGAAGGGTGATGGGGCAAATCACTTTAGAGTTTCAGCAGATCTTCTTGGAGACATAGGATATCCCTATATTATCCTCATATATTACATATATAAATATAAGTACGACAGGAGGTACTTTATCCCAGCTATAAAATATGTGGGATAAAGTGTGTACAATTGGATGGATGGGATTAAGTGTACAAAACACTGCACGATAGATGAGATCAGTGGACATATTTATCAAAGGTTTGCGTCATGTTTGCACCACAGTGCATGCACAACACAAATCCTAACATGTGATTTATCAAGCCACGCAAGGCCACTTTGCTGGCCATGAGTGGTTTGATAAATCAGGGATAACACAACGCAGACACATTGCTATGTTGTGTTACTCTGCCCCAGGGAGACATACCATGGGCGTTGCGTGGGTTCCCATGCAACTCCCATGGATTTTGATGCATTCCCAGATTTACCATTACTGGTAGACCTGGAAATGTGCCAGGATGCTACGCCTTTCGAGGCGAGGCGTAACAAGCAGAAACATCTTTATTTCTTCTAATAACTTCCTCGTTCTATGTGTGCTGCATTCTACAGCACATATTAAAAGAGAAATATGCCTTAGGGTATAGTTTTTTGTGCAGGAGGGTGCCCCTTCCTGCACAAACATAACCCTGCATGCAACGCTGACACCATAGTGCAAATATGTCTGCAATGGTGCGAGACAGCCCACTATGCATCTGCGGTGGGGAAAAGGAAGGAATGCACCTTACTGTATTAAATACGGCACATTCCTGCCCTTTCCTTGTAATGCAGTGCAGCAAAGTGACTTGCTAGGTTGATCTGTGTTACGTTTTGAAAAATAGGCCTCCCAATGCACAAAACACTGTACATCATTAATCAACAGATTGCAAATTATAATGGAATTGAATAACCTCAAACAGACATTTATAAATATGATTTGGAAGATGGAATATGATTTTTAAGGAGGATAAAACAACAATATATGAATAATAGACAGAAAGGGAAAGTGCATTTCAGTGTCTGGGAGCAGACTGAGAGAAAGAGCAGATAAAAATGTGAGCATGAAGGTCATCAGCAGTGAAAAGCTGAATTTGAACAGAGAACACAGGTCAAGAGAGGAGTTCATATTTTATTAGGAAGAGGCGGGAGAGCCAACAAGTTAACGGGGAGAGCCCAACCAGAGCCAAGCCAATGGTCTGGCTTGGTTCTACGAACCCATAAACGACTTGAACCCGGAAAAATATTTGGCATGTAAATCATGCAACTAACAATATGTACAAATATGGTACTGTGTCTTCAAAATTCAAAGGGGCAGATTTACAACAAACTAACGCAGAAGGGTGCAGCAAGTAATTTTGCTGCACCGTGCTGCGTTAGTTTGGAAAGCACAGAGATGCGACATATTTACAAGAATATGTCTCTGTGCTTCCCCTGCGCTGGCGCACAAACTGCAGCTATGCGCCGGCGCAGGCACCCTTGCACCATGGTGCAAGGATGCCTGCGTCGTGGGGAGATTGTTTTTGTGCAGGAAGGGACACTTTCCTGCACAAAAACAATCACAAGAGGCTTTTTTCTCTTTCAATGCGTGCTGTAGAATGCAGCACGCATTGAAAGAGGGAAAAACGAGGAGAAATGAAAACATTTCTCCTCGTTGCGCCTTGCTACGCCAC
This sequence comes from Triturus cristatus, assembly GCF_964204655.1. Classification (NCBI taxonomy): domain Eukaryota; kingdom Metazoa; phylum Chordata; class Amphibia; order Caudata; family Salamandridae; genus Triturus; species Triturus cristatus. The sequence continues at coordinate 262,023,126 of NC_140593.1, forward strand.
CTCTAGGGTGGCATAGCATTCACACGCATCTGGAGATGTGTCTAGTTCCATGTGTTTTGCGTGGGAACACCCACAGCAACACCCATGGAACGCCCCTTCAATGCATAGTTCTGTGTCTGTAGGAGCCATATTTACAAGGAGAGGAAATGTCACGCAGGGTGGTTTTCCTCTCCTTGTAAATATGGAGGAGCCCCCTGCGCCACCAGTACGTCACAAAAAGTGATGTAGTGGTGGCACAGGGGGCTTGTAAATCTGCCCCAAAAGGTGTCATTCTTTAACAAGTGGAGGCATTTCACCTGAATACATCAGATAAAATCACTGTATTCTGAGGCATTTAAGGGGCATTTATGACACTTTTTAAACTCGAACTTGGAAGCATTCCTGCTCCCTGCCCTAACAACATTACCATTAGTATATAAGAGGCAAGTCAGTGTGTCTTACATGTAGCCCTCAGTCTTATGATAAATGGACTTTTGTCTATTAAATAGAGACAAGCGTTTTTTGTACAGCGTTTCACATATTCGAATATGCTCTCATGGGTGATAATGATGAAACAGGAGGCTTGATGAAATAAAACATTTGGCTAGGATCATACAATTTGTTCAAGTGGGAAAGATGGAACTGATCATACATTTTCTGGTTTCTATTTTCACATTGTAAAATTCAGTGGCTAGAAGAGATTTTCTTCCTCTTTACTGTTTTAGATCTAGGGGTAATGCGTCGTCCTTAATTCTTGACTTCTGATAGTAGAGCATGGATGGCAGGCAACAGCCACATGAAGGCTTGACTTGTTTTGAGTTTCCAGAGTCCAAAAGGATCTCAAATTGAGACAGAGCTAGGCCTTAGGCTCCAGCCTTGCTCAAGCTTTCATTAACTTGCCCACCTTTAGTGTGAGGTGAGAAAATGTAAGATGAGGCATGACTTTAAATACATGGGAAGTGAATGAAAACAAACAGTGAGCTGGGAATTAAAAGAACCAGCAAACAAAATGACCGGGGGAGAGAATAAGAGTCCAGGGAAGACAAATAGAAGAACCGAGTGTAGACTGGATCAGGCAAGATGATTGACTGAGAGGCAAAGAAGAATGGGAAAGCGGTCCAACCTTTGAAATTCTGCCATGGCTTTAAGATTACATGGACTACTGTGAGAAAATTAGATTTTACATGCTCTAGACTTGCACGGTCTACTGTGAATCGAGTACTATAAGACCTACCACGGCATTGACATTGCAAGGGATAGCATGGGTAGATCATTATAAGTTCTAGTATAACAAGAGATCCAAGTTCCACTACAATTAGCAAATTAAAAGGGCCCACCACAGTTATGACATTAAACGTGCAATGGTCACTATAGCGGTATGTGGTCTTCTGCAACTATAGCATTGCAAATTCTACCATGACTACATTTTTGCAAGGTCTATGGCAGCGATAGGTTTATCATTAGGGAAGCATCCTTAACTACTCAGCTTGAAATATGCTGGGCTGATCCACGCAGGTGGTACTATGAGATGTAGCGCCTAAAGAGTTTGAAATTTGTAGGGGTGCATCATACTCACTGTTAGTCGGCACTCGCATATAATCAATGTATATTCAGATGTGTCGTGCGAAATGTATTCAGAAATGTATCAAGCTGTATCACAATATAGAAGTGCTAGAGATGTGTAACCATAATGTGAACGTATTCAGTGAAATGTGTAACGATTAGTTTTCGTTAAGGCAATGTATTAGGCTAAAACGTGTAACCAGATTGAATTAACTCATGTATGTCATTTATCCACGTATGTGAAAGTAAAAGTACTAATGTTAGAATGTAATTTAATGGTGTGTTTAACCTGGTAGAGGCCCGAATTCACATAGGTCATTGAGAAGAAGGGCCTGGAATTTCTTATGTTAGCAGAGTGCGGTAGGCCGCAAGTGATTTATTCCAGTAGAGGTTTTGGGCTGCAGTAAATTGCAAAGTTAAAAGATGCAAAGTATTTCTCCATCCCATGATATCACCGCAGGTGCAAGGACAGTTGGTTCGTTAGTAGAAAAGGTCTTTGTCTAAGAGTTGAATTATGGAGAAAGCCAGACATGGGAGTGCATTGGATTGTACCAATCGCAACTCCTCGTGCCGACGGTGTCTGGGACTCAAGGCCAAGCTGATGGACGATGGAAGATGGACAGCGCGGAATGGAAAAGTACAGAAAGAAGACCTGGTCGAGGAGGTGTGTCGAAGGGCGTGTTCTATGTTTTGGGGTTTCGTATTAGGGACAGCGCCCCGAGGGTTGAGCAGAAACAGAATAGCCCAGAAGCAGTAGAAGAGAGTAGCCCAGAGCAGAGAGAAGAGGTGGGCGAGGAGCTAGAAGGAATACTTTAGATCGAATTCTCACTAAGTGAAGACTCCTTTGGGAGTTTCACTTCTGACACCTTTTTCCGATTTCTTGGGTCTTAAGGGAATGCTAAGTAGGGATGTCATCTAGCATAGAGTAGGGACAGAGATGCGTTGGTTTAATGATTCCTAATATCGACATTGGCTTGGTAGTTATCTACCTCATGCTTTTAGAGCTTGTGCTTTTGTTTGCATTCAGTCGTATGCGGATTCTTCGTAGAGTAGCATTTGTGTTAGTGCCTATTTACCTGTTGTGCCTTGTACTAAGGTGCTTGTATCTGCAGATGTTTTTGTTGATAATAAAATCCCGAGAGCAGTAGAAATTGAGTTTGAGTCCTCAAATATGTCAAATTGCGGAAGGTATTCACTGATAATTGTGTTTGCTCCCTCTACGCTAGTGGGCAAGTAAAAAGGTTCAATCGGCCAGAGTGGGTTCTTGGAGACTAATGGAAACAAGAAAATTGGGCCCCAGCAGTTGGTAGCAGAGTCGGATGGTTACTTCCGATAGCGAGGGACGATTAGATTGAGATAGGTGATCCTTGAGACCCACATAAGATAAGTGATGGTGAATCATCAGATGGTGAGCAGCAGACAACGGCAGATGATGAACATAGACGGCGAGTAGCAGTGCGGCAGGAAGCAGCAGTTCTTGGAGTAAGTATGAATAGGATGAGATGTTGTAGATTGCGGTGTTGATTTGATGTGTGATGTCTTGCGGAGATAGAGTGAATGTTGAGTGATTGTGAGATCAGGCTGTGAGCGCGCGCAGCCCAGGAATTGTGGTGTAGAAGACACCTGCGGTAGATTTTGTTGACCACCGAAAGGGGATCGTGAGACGTCATCGATTGCCCGGACCGAGATAGGGGGTGCGAATGTGTGAGTGCGTGAGTAACCGACGCTGGTCGTGGGTTGCTGTATGAAAAGTTGAGTACTTGTAACCTATCAGAGGCGATCTGTCTGGCCGAACGGGGACAGACAGTTGCCAACCGAGGTCAACAATTTCGAGAGACTGTGCACGAACAGTCAGAGGCTGTGGACGGACAGCCAGAGAAGTAACTTGTTTGGGACAAACGGTTATTTCGGTGTATGAATGGGACGAATGCAGGCGTGAGACGAAGGTGAAAGGGAGGGGAACTGCTGTGAAAGAAGGAAGGTGACGTCAGAGAGTGCCGCGCTGTGATAGGCTGGTTGGTGTTAGTCGCGCTGTAATTGGAGGGTTCGACATCAAGAGGTAAAAACAGTGCGTGGAATCGAATTTTGTCAATCATGAAGTGTTTTAAGGTTTTTCGAGAAATGTGTAGGGGTGATAAACATGTGGTTACTCGAGAGGGAGAAGAAGCCCCTCCTGAGGATACCCCCGCACATTATATGGCAAAGAATGTGGGATTGCATACGATAATTTGGCTTGAGAATTGGCATAAAATGACACAAGGTGAAGGGGAATTAGCATTCCCGAGGTATGGCTCGTTTAGGCTAGCAGTGTTGTACCAGTTGAAATCCGTGATGGCAGGGTTACGACCTATGCTAAGGCCAACACAGTTCGAAGCGCTACATGCGTGGATTAGAGCAGCGCATGATAGGGATAGAGGAAGGAATCAGGAAAGGGTGAAAAAGTCGATCAGGGCTTATCAGGATGCCAGATGGGATGCAGTGGAGAAAAGATGGAGGGTACAGGCACTAGAGGGAGATAGGCTGTATCCCTTATTGATCACATCGGAGGGGGTAAAGAACGTAAAGGCAGAAGAAGAGGATGAGAGTGAGATAGATGATGACTTATTGGAAAGATTGTTATCAGAGAGACCACCTCCGTATAACCCAGAGGTCCCAGAAGAGACGTTGGTCCAGATAGACGATGGCAGGAGAGTAAACTTCCAGCCAGAAACGAGAGTAGAAGGAAGACTCTCGATAGGAACAGAGGGTACAAGGAGCCCGTCCGAGGCAAGCGTAAGGGTAGAGAGAGATGTGAGGTTACCGGATGCTTTTAAGGTACCGGTTACCATTGGACCCATAGTTTCCATTTACCATCCAGATACGGAGGAGGGCGAAAACCCAGAACAGACAGCCGAGGGGGTTAGGAGAGAGGTCGCGGAAGGTGGCCTAGCGGGTTCAATGACCCGGACTCCGAACCCTATAGAATGGAGTACACCATTGCCAGCCATGTCAGATTCATCGAGGGGACAAGGAGAACAGAGAACAGAGAGGTCGAGGTCTCTGAGAGAGTCGGAATCAGATTTACGATCATGGGTACCACCCTTGAGAGTACAAGACCCCAGAGTAAGGTTAGCAGAGAGGGAGCAGGTCATTTTCGGAGATCGACCCGCCCCGAGGGATATATCAGACGAAAGGAGGTCGCAGGACCAGGAGTGTGAGGATGACGGTAGAGGAAGGGTGGTCTGTCGAGAGGTGCTGAAAGGAGCCCTAGGAGTAGGGATGATAGATGTAGTCAGGTTGAAAGCGGAATTGGACGAGATAGTAGCAGGGAACTTACCCCTTGATAGGATATTAATGTATGGACCAGATGAATTACTCTTTGTAGCGAAGGATGTGACTCGGAGGGCACGAGTTGCACATGAGAAATTGTCAGAATTGGCTAGGCGGTATGAGGTCGATCTGTCCAGGATGAAAGCATTGCAAGTAAGTCATAGGTTGCAGTACAGTGATCAGGAACTGGAGGAGAGAAGGGTTGTTGGACCAAGGTCCCACTGTAGAGATTTAATCCCAGCCATGCGTGTATGGATGATGCTTGACAAATGGGAAGAAAAGTGGTCCAAAATGAAAACCTCTAGGGGAGCGATGGCAGGGACTCCACCTCCGGGTGGAGGGGCGACAAGGATAGGAAACTTCCCTTTAAGGGAGGTACAGAATGGAGGATATGTGCACGTACCCTGGAGCAGGGGTGATTTGGCGGCATTTACGAATGATTTTTCCCGGCTTAGGGAGAAACCCGCAGAATGGTACAAGCAGGTAGACCGCTTTGTAAAGATCTCGAAGGTATTGTGGATTGATCTGAATATCCTGTTTGATATTGTGGTTCCGGGGGATTTGTGGGCAGCATGCAAGACTGCAGTTGATTGGCCGACTTACGAGCCCGATAGGAACACGATCACGAATGGTCCGTCACCACTAGTAATGAGGATGTATGACTGAGTGATCACCTGGTTGAAGGAGAAGGTTTCACCACAAGATATCGATTGGGTGAAGATAGACAGGACAGTGCAGGAACCCAAGGAGACGGTACATGAGTTCTATGAGAGACTATTGCAGGCTTTTAAGCAGTACAGTGGCCTAGACGCGTTGGACACGAAGGACATGGGACAGTTTGTCTCAAAGTTTGTGTTGGGATTGAGGCCGGAGGTTAATCTCATGATACAGCAGCATTTGATTTGTTGGCAGAATAAGCCGGTTGATGAGATTTTGCGGTACGCCCGATATTGCACAGATGAGATTGAATCGAAACATAGGAAGTTGAAAGATAACTTGCTGCTTGTTCAGATGCAAACCGCTCAGGGACAGCCTAACGGGGGAGCATTGGTGAGGAGACAGGGGAATTACCACGCAGGAAATCAGAACGTTCAGGGGCAGGGAAGGCCGAGGCCAGTAGACCCTAGAACAGGCATGGATGTAGCGACATTGAAAAAGACTACCGCATGCCATCAGTGTCACCAGGTTGGACACTGGAGACGCGAGTGTCCCCTGAATCCGTGGAATCAGATACAGCCAGAAGGAGAAATAGTTCAGGTCCCTGGGACGGAAGCGGTACCGACAGTAACTAAACCTAGAATGATGAAACTGAGGACTGGTGTTCCGCAGGTGCAGGTTCCCCAGCCACCCAGAATACAGAATGTGCAACAGGGAGCTCGAACTTATTTGCAAATGCCAATGTTTGAAGTGAGTGAGGGGAACGATACCAGCCTGTTGGCACGATCAAGTTCAGACAGAGATGAGGATTGCATCCTCAGAGCCATCTTAGAGATAGATCAGAAAGGACCCTTTGTGGAGGCAGACCTTGACGGTCACCCTACAACCCTCTTGGTTGATACGGGGGCGACGAGGTTGACTATAAGATCGGCAGTGGTTCCAGGTTTAGCTCTTTCTGGACAAAGTATCCAGGTTGTTGGTGTGGCAAATAAGAAGCTGATTAGTCCGCTGACGGAGCCAATTCCAATCAGGATAGGAAACTTCAGGGATTGACACCAGTTTGTGATGTGTGATTCTAGCCCGGTTTGTCTGCTAGGGAGAGATTTATTGTGCAAGCTTAACTGCACGATCTACTGCACCCCGAAAGGAGTGGAGGTGGAAACGAGAGATGATGACGCGACCTTTAAAGTCGCGAATCAGCGTGTGTGTGTGGAAATGTACCCAGCATTGACGGTGGAGGAGCTTCCACTTGATCTGAGAGACTCAGTGTCTATTGATGTATGGGACCTTAGTGGAGAGGAGATTGGTCTAATCAAGGGAGTAGACCCAGTGAAAATCCAGATTAAACCAAATGCATAGTTTCCGAGGACACCCCAGTATAAGTTATCTCCTGAAACTATTGCAGGGATTAAACCTGTAATTGAGTCTATGATCAGGCAGGGAATTCTAATGGAGATAATGGGTAGCCCATGTAATTCACCTATCATGGGACTACAGAAACCAAGCGGGAAATTTAGGATTGTGCAAGATTTGCGAAAAATAAATGACATAGTTGTTCCATGTTGTCCAGTGGTACCGAATCCATCTGTGATCCTATTTCAGATCCCATGTGAAGCTGAATGGTTCACGGTGATTGACTTGTGTCAAGCATTTTTCTCAATTCCTTTACATGAAGAAAGCTGTTTTCTTTTTGCATTTCGGCTGGAAAATCGTGTGTTAACATGGTGTCGTATCCCACAGGGGTATACAGAGAGCCCATCTATCTTTAATCAGATCTTGAAGAAAAATCTCGAAGGTCTTGTGTTGCCACAAAACTCTGCTTTAGTGCAGTACATTGATGATCTGCTCGTTGCGTCGGAGACGGAAGACGCCTGCAGAATTGATACCGTTGCTCTGTTGAATTACCTAGGAGAGAATGGTCACAAGGTGGCTCCAAACAAACTGCAGTAATTTTTGAGCGAAGTACAGTATTTGGGGCACCGAATTGAGAAAGGTAAAAGGAAGGTGTCTCCAGATCGAATTGATGCGATTCTGAGAATGCCAGTTCCCTCAACTCAGAGGGAAGTCAGAATGTTTGTGGGAATGGTGGGCTATTGCCGCCAGTGGATCCCGAACTTTTCCTTTGAAGCGAAGCCCTCACAGCGGCTGACGCGAAAGGATGTGAATGATCCGGTACCATGGGATGAAGACTGCTTGAGGTCATTTTTGAGGCTGAGAGAAGCCTTATGCAGTGCACCAGCATTGGGAATGCCAGATTATAACAAGGCATTCGCTTTATTCTGTTGCGAAAAGGAAGGTTGTGCATTAGCAGTGTTGACTCACGGAGGTGTCCGTAGACCAGTTGCTTATTTCTCAGCTACTTTAGATCCAGTAGCTTCTGTGTTGCCTGGATGTCTCAGATCCGTTGCTGCAACAGGTGTCAGTATCAAAAGATGTGAGAGCATTGTGATGGGCCATCCGCTTACTGTACATGTGCCACATTCTGTTGAACTGTTGATGACTAGGACTAAAACACAGCACCTCACAAATAATAGGTTGACTCGTTATGAGCAAGTCATCCTTGCTGCAGACAATGTGACGCTGAAGAGGTGTTCTGTTTTAAATCCTGCTACTCTGTTGCCTATTCCAAATGTAGACGTAGATGAAGATTGTGAGGACCATGATTGTCTCGATGTTACTGAACTATGCACCAAACCGAGACCTGACATTGTCGATGAACCACTCCCAGTTTCAGATGAGATTTTCTTTGTGGACGGTTCATGCTTAAGAGACAGCGTTGGTCGACTGAGAGCAGCGTTTGCTGTGTGTACCATCACAGGGGTCGTCAAAGCCGCCTGCCTAGAAGGAGTATACTCCGCACAAGTGGCCGGGCTTATTGCCTTGACTCGTGCCTGTTTGGCCGCTGATAAGATCCGTGTAACTATTTACACGGATAGCCAATATGGATTTGGTGTGGTTCACGACTTCGGACAGCTGTGGTCCCAGAGAGGGTTTATGACATCTTCTGGTTCACCCATCAGAAACGGGGATTATGTATGAAAATTGTTGGAAGCATTGCAAAGCCCAGATGAAATTGCTGTTGTCAAATGTTCTGCACACACTAAAGGAAACGATTTTGTGTCATTGGGAAATAATTATGCAGATGAAGTTGCTCGATTTTGCGCAGAACAGGGATGTAATTTTACTGAGAACTATGTTGCGGAAAGCGAAGAAATGACAGATTACGATGTGATGTTAGCCATGGCAGACTCATGGGAGGAACTGAAACAGTTGCAGGATGGAGTCTCTGATCAGGAGCGGAGCAGTTGGATACGAGCGGGATGTGAGAAGGGAGATATGGATGTTTGGGTTTCGAATGATGGATGAGCTGTGTTACCGGAATGTTTGCTGAGCCCTATGGCGAGGTTGATACATGGTGCTGTGCATCTTGGCAGGGACGCAATGATGCGAGTGTTTCGTCAGACATGGTACAATCTGAAGTTTCGGACAGTGGCTGAAGCTGTGTGCCAAAGGTGTGTCACATGCCAACAGATGAATGTAGGAAAGAGGACCGCTGTGACGTTAAGTCACATAGGTAGGCCAGGTGGACCTTTCAATAGAATGCAGTTGGATTTTATTGAAATGCCGAAGTGTAATGGGTTGAGGTACATATTAGTCATAGTATGTGTCTTTTCCAGGTGGGTGGAGGCTTACCCGACACGTAGGTGTGACACACTCACTGTAGCTAAGCTATTATTGAGAGAACTGACCCCGAGGTACGGTTTCCCGACCTCTTTTGAATCAGATAGAGGAACGCATTTCCACAGCGAGATCATTAAGCTGCTTTGTGCTGCCTTGAATGTAGATCAAAAATTGCACTGCAGTTACCGACCAGAGGCTTCAGGGATTGTAGAGCAAGTAAATGGGACTTTGAAAGCCCGAATGGCGAAAGTGTGTTCTTCGACATCTTTAAAGTGGCCAGATGCATTACCTTTGGTTCTCATGAGTCTCCGTAGTGTCCCGGATACGAGGACTGTATTGTCTCCCCATGAGATCCTCATGGGAAGAGCGATGCGCTTGCCAGCAATACCTGCTACTGCTTTGATTAATATCACTGACGATATGATACTGGACTATTGTAAAGGCCTGGCTGACGTGGTCCATTCTGTGTCTCAGCAGGTGCAGACAGCAACAGTTCCAGCTGTAAGTGACCTGTGCCACGATTTGTGACTGGGTCCTGGTGCGCAAACACGTGAGGAAGAGTTGCCTGGATGCTCGCTGGAGGGGGCCATATCAAGTCTTATTGATTACGAATACAGCAGTGAAGTGTGGAGGACTTCCGAACTGGATACACGCCTCCCACACCCGTAGAGTTCCAGCACCCTTGGAAGAAACAGCCCCTCTCGAGAACGAAAATCCAGCTGAGGTGGCAGAGCCATCTGAGAGGGCAAGTCAAGCTGTAGGGGTTGCTGACGCAGCTGGTTGTGCACTAAACCAAGCCGGAAGAGAAGGTGAAAGTAACATCGAAACGGACTCGGAAGAAGAAGCAAGAGCTGCAGAAGGCAGTACCGAGTCAGGTGTTGCGGAAGGAGAAAACAGTGCACAGGGTGACAGTAGGGAGATTGGAGGTGCTACTGAAGCAGAAAGGGTTTGGCCCGTGAGTCAGAGACGGGTAAACTTGAAATCGGCACCAAGAACAGATCTCGCCCCAGTTTCCGAAGAATCCGAAGCAGAGCAAGAGGACGAAGATCAACCCCAAGGTGTTTTGAGGCGATCGAAGAGAACAAGAGCGCCGTGCCAGAAGTACGCTTCACCAGAGTGGGCATACTCTGTGACTGATGACAGGATTACTGACCACGGGACGGCTGAGATCGATCACACTGGTCAGCAACTCTCCGTTTCCGAGAGTAGAAGTGTTGTTGAAAATCCCAGGATTGGAGATCGAAGGAATATTGACCATCAATATTCCGAACCCGCCACTTCTGAGCATCATCCGTGGTCTGATTCTGGAAACGCTGGACTTCCCAACGTTTGCAGTTATACCAGCTCCCCAAGAATTGACAACCCTTAAACTTGAGATTTTGCAAGGGGTCTTACAGCTGTTGGGACCCACAGTTATCCTGGACTGAGAGTAAATTGTTGTATATAAAGTTTGAAAAAGAAGATAACCTAGGCCCGAGTGGAAGAAGAATAAATTTAGGGATTTTTTACGTTGGAGAGTGAAGAAGAGCTAGGGAAGCCTTCCTGATCTAAAGAAAGCAAAAGAGAAACTTTGGACGTTGCTAGAAGTTCCCCCAGTTAACGAAAGCAGCTGAATTGAACATTGCTGGATGAGAAAAAGACTTGTAGCAACAGAGACTGTGCTGAACATTGAGAACATTTCAAAGATGGCGGAACCTGGAAATACACACCGTAGAGCCAAATTAGTGATAGGCACACTGTTAGGGATAGTGATAGCCGTTATATCTGCAGTAGTAGTGACCTCATACATGGTGGCCCATAGACAGGAGGGGGAGGTTCAGGGAACACCCACACCTACCACTCAGAGACAGGGAGGGGTCACTAGTAGAGATCAGAGAGCTCAGATGCTTGAGGAGAGTCGTATGTTTCACATAGATTTGTCTCGAGCTGATTTTAAACTCAATGCTTATGCGAAACTGTTATATGAGTATGTTGATGCAATGGATGCGAAGGATTGTTATATGCGCATGCAGTTGCCTGCTTCGGTAGACGAGGGTATCAGGTATCATCATCTTCCATTGACATATGGGATTTCTTGTAGCTTATTGCTCAGTTCGTTTTACGACAGGAGACATTTTGAGTATTTCTTTTCAAATTATGATACAGTCCTTCCTGAAGTTCCGGCATACAAACATTTGAACAAGTATGATTATTACAAGTCAGAAGATAGACTTCGGAAGTATTTCATACCGACTGTGAAGCTAGTTACAGCTTATGCACATAGACATAACTTGACATGTTGGTTGTCCGAGACAGAAAAGAAGTTCATAGCTCAGATAGAGGACAGGTACACAAAACTGACTCAGACACGAAATACAGGAGATAGTCCAGTGGATTGGACGGTCGAGGAGAGATTGCATAAATCTAAGGGAAGTTATGGACCAATTGCATTAGATGAAGTACAGAAGGGGAAGTTGTGTATTGCTCGTCCTCAGACTTATTATGAGAAGGTTCCAGTGGGACAGAGTACGTGTGATCATACTTTTACCTTGGAGGACTCTGCTAAGAACTTCTTGCAAAGTCCGGTACAGGTGATTCCGACCGTATATTATGTATGTGGGAAGAATGCCTATGTGAGACTGCCTGCGAATTGGTATGGTTCATGTTACTTGGCTATTATCTTCCCAAAGATTTATCATGCTGAGGATTTAAAGTTGCTAGAGACGGGACGTAATTCGAAAGTACGTGGAGCTGTAAGTGCAGGAGTAGTGATTGGTGATATATACGGAGCGACTATACCTAGTTTGGGCGTGGTCCTGAATGATGTGAAAATAAGGAGGTTGGCGAATGTGGTGGATGAATTGTCAATGAATTTGGCGAGGTCATTGTTGTTGGTGAATGGAGAAATGTTGTTGATACGGAATATGGTTTTGCAGAATCGACTTGCGTTAGACGTATTATTGGCAAAAGAGGGCGGAGTCTGTAAATTACTGAAGGTCCAAGAATGTTGCACGTATATTCCAGACAATAGCAAGGATTTGGAGAAATACATAGATAACATCACCACAATCCATAAAGAAATATTGGATTTGACAGAAGAGAATGTGTGGGAAAAGATTGGTCAAGGATTTGGTCGAGTGGGAACTTGGTTTGCGAATCTGGGAATGGGAGTCCTTGGATCAGTGCTGAAGCCAATAATAATTGCTGTGGTTTGTGTGATCTGTTTGTGGGGACTTGTAAAGGCATGGAAATGGTATAGCGGGACTAAGGCCGAAAGATCCCTCAAAGCGAATGAGCAGAGAATGGCGAGAAGGTAGGATCGTCAATATCAGAATCTTAAAAGGATGGAAGAGATTCGACAGAGTGGAATGATAGTAACTGCCGTTTAGATTAGTTCTTGGCACAAGGGAAGTGAGGAGTGATGGTGTGATGACAGATGTCATCAAAGGGGGGAACTGATGTAGCGCCTAAAGAGTTTGAAATTTGTAGGGGTGCATCATACTCACTGTTAGTCGGCACTCGCATATAATCAATGTATATTCAGACGTGTCGTGCGAAATGTATTCAGAAATGTATCAAGCTATATCGCAATATAGAAGTGCTAGAGATGTGTAACCATAATGTGAACGTATTCAGTGAAATGTGTAACGATTAGTTTTCGTTAAGGCAATGTATTAGGCTAAAACGTGTAACCAGATTGAATTAACTCATGTATGTCATTTATCCACGTATGTGAAAGTAAAAGTACTAATGTTAGAATGTAATTTAATGGTGTGTTTAACCTGGTAGAGGCCCGAATTCACATAGGTCATTGAGAAGAAGGGCCTTGAATTTCTTATGTTAGCTGAGTGCGGTAGGCCGCAAGTGATTTATTCCAGTAGAGGTTTTGGGCTGCAGTAAATTGCAAAGTTAAAAGATGCGAAGTATTTCTCCATCCCATGATCTCACCGCAGGTGCAAGGACAGTTGGTTCGTTAGTAGAAAAGGTCTTTGTCTAAGAGTTGAATTATGGAGAAAGCCAGACATGGGAGTGCTTTGGAATGTGCCAATCGCAACTCCTCGTGCCGACGGTGTCTGGGACTCAAGGCCAAGCTGATGGACGATGGAAGATGGACAGCGCGGAATGGAAAAGTACAGAAAGAAGACCTGGTCGAGGAGGTGTGTCGAAGGGCGTGTTCTATGTTTAGGGGTTTCGTATTAGGGACAGCGCCCCGAGGGTTGAGCAGAGTAGCCCAGAGCAGAGAGAAGAGGTGGGCGAGGAGCTAGAAGGAATACTTTAGATCGAATTCTCACTAAGTGAAGACTCCTTTGGGAGTTTCACTTCTGACACCTTTTTCCGATTTCTTGGGTCTTAAGGGAATGCTAAGTAGGGATGTCATCTAGCATAGAGTAGGGACAGAGATGCGTTGGTTTAATGATTCCTAATATCGACATTGGCTTGGTAGTTATCTACCTCATGCTTTTAGAGCTTGTGCTTTTGTTTGTATTCAGTCGTATGCGGATTCTTCGTAGAGTAGCATTTGTGTTAGTGCCTATTTACCTGTTGTGCCTTGTACTAAGGTGCTTGTATCTGCAGATGTTTTTGTTGATAATAAAATCCCGATAGCAGTAGAAATTGAGTTCGAGTCCTCAATTATGTCAAATTGCGGAAGGTATTCACTGATAATTGTGTTTGCTCCCTCTACGCTATTGGGCAAGTAAAAAGGTTCAATCGGCCAGAGTGGGTACTTGGAGACTAATGGAAACAAGAAAATTGGGCCCCAGCACATGCACATTTAAACCACAAATATGCCTTGACCACACCTATGCGTGGTTAAGGCATATGCACGGTCAAGTTGCTGCACCTGAAGGGGGAAGAGAAGGAAGAGGAATGAATGGGATGATGCGGAGAGGTAAGTCGGGTTTTGAGGGGGTGGGGGGTAGTTTGTAGGGATTCTGGGGTCGTTTTCAGGGCAGGGAGTGGGTCAGGGTAGTTTACATGGATGAGAGGGGTCGGGATTTTTAAAGCTCAGGAAAGGGGAACGGGGTAGGGGTAGATTATTTGGGTTGGAGGTAGTTTTGGGGGGTGGGGTCAGGGTAGTTTTCAGGGCTGGAGGGGTCTGGAGTTTTAGGGCTTAGTCAAGGGACAAGAAAGGGACAGATTTAAGGCTGTGGCAGGGGTAGGTAGGGTTAGGTTTTAGGTGGTGGGGGGTAGTTTGTAGGGATTCTGGGGTCGTTTTCAGGGCAGGGAGTGGGTCAGGGTAGTTTACATGGACGACAGGGGCCGGGATTTTTAAGGCTCAGGACAGGGGACCGAGGTTGGGGTAGATTATTTGGGTTGGAGGTAGTTTTGGGGGTGGGGACAGGGTAGTTTTCAGGGCTGGAGGGGTCTGGAGTTTTAGGGCACAGTCAAGGGACAAGAAAGGGACAGATTTAAGGCTGTGGAGGCTGTTGGGCTGGGGCAGGGGTAGGTGGGATTAGGTTTTAGGGGGTGGGGGCTTGTTTTGGGGCTCAGGGAGGGGGTTGGGGTCAGAGTAGTTTTAAGGGGGTTGAGTTGTAGGGCTCAGGGTAGGGGACAAGATAAGGGCAGTTTTCAGATCGATGTGGCAGTTGGACTGGGGTAGGGGGGAGGTAGAGATTTTAGGTTTAGGGTGTTTTTAGGGTTTTGGGCAGAGGGGCAGGTGTGCGATCTTTACCACACATGCCCATTTACTAAAGATGCAGTCTGGGTTTAGACCACGTGGTTAATGCATGCGTTGTTGAGGCATGCGTTTTTCTATCACACGACTAGGATTATCATTATATTGTCTGTCATGACTATGACACTGCAAGGCAGCATGCAGTAGCAGTACGAAGACTAGGTTAGAGCGGCTGCCTTCTGGATAATTAAGGGCTGGGATTGCTAGACAGACAGACAGACAGACAGACATACAGACAGACAGACAGACAGACATACAGATAGACAGATAGATAGATAGATAGATAGATAGATAGATAGATGGATAGATAGATAGATAGATAGATAGATAGATAGATAGATAGATAGATAGATAGATAGACAGACAGACAGACAGACAGACAGACAGACAGACAGACAGACAGACAGACAGAGAGAGAGAGAGGGAGGGAGGGAGGGAGGGAGGGAGGGAGGGAGGGAGGGAGGGAGGGAGGGATGGATGGATGGATGGATGGATGGATGGATGGATGGATGGATAGATAGATAGATAGATAGATAGATAGATAGATAGATAGATAGATAGATAGATAGATAGATAGATAGATAGATAGATAGATAGATAGATAGATAGATAGATAGATAGATAGATAGATAGATAGATAGATAGATAGATAGATAGATAGATAGATATTGTTACGCAGGCGTTCAGGGAAAATGTATTTATATGCATTTCAATATGATACAACTCTTTGGTGATTTAACCTGAGCCGTAGACAATTCCGGAGTCATTTAGAGAGACATGGTGATAACAGTTTCAAGCGACCGGAGTACACATCATATTTACCTCTGACAGCGTGTGCTTTTGTAGGTGAAAATTACCTGGGAGCTAAATTAGAGGAAATAACACGCACCTGTTGTGCTCATGATGTCAGTCTTACCACATTGCCGGCTTACACAGGTAACAACCCCAAGGTCAGGCCCCACGGTAAATGCCTTTGCAAACAGAGCAGTGAGCACAATTTACACTCATTTCTTGGCAAGGCACAGTTCTAAAACAGGTGTAAATTTACTGACGTTTGCAAGCATTTTACTTTATTTTAAACCCAGTTTTAAATGATGCTAGTAGAAGCAAAATGAAGAAATACAAAGCAAGCACAAATTGATGTGTTAGAATAAAGAAAAGAGTATGGCACACTTTGGTTCAGCTCTTACATTTACCTTTATGAAACAACAAGGTCTTGGGTCAAGTTGCAAAAGTAAATTCGACTGTCTCTGTAAGGTTACGACTGAAATCACCTCATTTACGCCTTTTCACAATTCCTGGCAGATGTAAGCACATGTATGAGGTTCTTTTTGAACAGGCCCGATATGTCCAAATTAACTGAAATTCACACAAGGTGATATGTGATTTACAAATGAGAACTATGAAACTGAAGAATCAAAATACAACATTGGTTTAGGAAACCAAATAGCAGTATTTGAAACATGTATAGACAGCTATAAATATTAATATGTGCTTATATTGATCATTATGAGACAGATAAACGTTGTATTTGTTTCTAAGTGATGTCTGTTTTTGGGGTGTAGATACAGATATCTTTACCAGCCTGCAACAACTGTTGTAAATAATATTTAGATGGACAATGGGCCAGCCTCCTTCAGTCACTGCTTAGTTTTAAGCATTATTCACTTTTTGGATCAGCGCACATGACAGCTGTAAGAAAGTTGATTCCTTGGGGTGGGCACTGGGGCAGTCGTCCATCTGAACTAATAATGATACTAACTTGTCATAGTGAACCCCAATGTCAATGAACTAGCCTGAGCTCAACCACCTAGTAGCTATGACAAAGAGGAGGCAGGCTTAATTAGGGAAATGTGTAAAGTATTTATGCAGTATCAAAACTGTGATTAACTCAAAATACCAAACAATATAAATTCCAAAGAATAGAAATAGAGTAAAATTTAACAGGCAAAATAAAAAAAATCCAATAAGGGTAACCAGAGAAATGATTTTTTAAAGTTTTAAGTAAAAATAGGGCCTAGAATTGAAAAACATTGATAATCGTCCATTTAAGGGGTACAACAGGGAAGAACGCTACTCACCCGTGAGGGTCTCAAGGCACTGGGGGTGGGGGGTGCAGCTCTGAGTCAGCCGAAGATCCAGGTCTTGAGGATCTTCCTGAAGGTGTGCAGAGTGGGGGGTCATCTGATGTTGACTGAGAGCTCGTTCCAGGTCTTTGCCGCAACATAGGAGAAGGCTCTTCCACTTGCTCTGGTTATGCGGATGCGCAGGGTTTCTGCTAGGTCGGTGGAGCGGAGGTTTCTCCTGGGTATCGGGAAGGAGACTCTTTTTTTGAGTTATTTGGGTCCGGTGTTGTGGAGGGATTTGTAGTCGTGGGTGAGAAGCTTGAAAGTTACCCTCTTTTCAACAGGGAGCTGGTGGAGGTCTTGCAGGTGTTTTATGATGTGATCATGCGGTGGGATGCCGAGGACGAGCCTGGCTGCGGTGTTCTGATGGTCTGGAGTTTGCGTAGCAGAAATTTGTTGATTCTAGCATAGAGGGCGTTTCCGTAGTTCAGTCTGCTTGTCATAAGTGCGTGGGTGACGGTCTTTCTGGATGCGGGGGGATCCATTTGAAGGCCTTGCGAAGGATGCAAAGGGTGTTGAAGCAGGTGGAGGTGACGGCATTGATCTGGTGGGTCATGGTGAGGGAGGAGTCGAGTATGATGCAGAGGTTCTGGGCGTGGTCCATGGGGGGTGGGGTTACCGGGGGCGGTGGGCCACCAGATGTTTTCCCAAGCTGAGGGAGTGGGTCAGAGGACGATGACTTCTGTCTTCTCCGAGTTGAGCTTCAGACAACTGCTGCTCATCCTGGATGCAATGTCTTTAATTCCTTCCTGGAAGCTGAGTCTGGTGGTGTCGGCTTCCTTTGTGAGGGAAATGATGAGCTGGGTGTTGTTGGCTTGGGATACTATGGTGAGTCCATGCTGTCTGACGATGGCATCAAGGGGCCATGTAGATGTTGATGAGTGTGGGACTGAGCGACGATCCTTGGGGTACTCTGCAGTTGATCTCTGTGGGTGCGGAGAGGAAGGGCTGGAGTCTGATGCTTTGGGGTCTGCCGGCAAGGAAGGAGAAGAGCCAGTCGAGGGCGGTTCCCTGTATGCTGGTGTCGTGGAGGCTGGTTGTGAGAGTGCGGTTGGAGACGGTGTTCAAGGCTGCGGAAAGGGCTAGAAGGATGAGGGCCACGGTGTGGCCTTGGTCAATGAGCGTGCAGTTGTCATCTGTGGAGGTGAGGAGGGCAGTCTCGGTGCTGTGGTTGCTGTGGAATCTGGATTGGGAAGGGTCGAGGATGGCGTTCTCTTCGGTGAAGTTTGTCAGCTGGGCGTTGACAATCTTCTCGGTGACTTTGGCCACGAAGGGAAGGAAAGAGATGGGCGGTAGTTTTTCAGGTCCGTCGGGTCTGCCGAGGGTTTCTTGAGGAGGGGCTTGACTTCTGCGTGTTTCTAGTCATCGAGGAATGTGCTGGATTTGAAGGTGGCATTGATGGTGTGTCGTATCTTGGGTGCTATGGCGGCAGCAGCTCTGTGGAAGATGTGCGGTGGACAGGGGTCTGTGGGGGCTCCTGAGGGAGTGCTCTTCATGGTCGTGGTGGTATCTTCAGTGGTGACCGGGGTCCAGGCGGTGATGGTAAGCTGGCTGTCCAGGGTCCAGGCGGCAATGGTAGGCTGGCTGTCGTCGCTCAAGGAAAGAGTGGTTTCTGGAGTCTGTTTGCTGAAGTTGTCGTAAGGTCTTGTTTTTCAAATTGAAGTAGAAGCTGAGCTTGTTGCAGAGGTCCTTGGAGGGTGTGATGTCCGTGGCTTCACTGGGGGGTTTGGTGAATTCTTTGATGATGCTGAAGAGTTCCTTTGAGTTGCTGGAGTTGGCGAGGATTTTGTTCCGGATGAAGGTCCTTTTGGTGGATCTGATGTGTTGGTGGTATTTTGTCATGGCTAACGTGTAGGTGGTCTGGCCTTCTGTGGTTTTGCTGTTGCTCCATTGTTTTTCGAGACGTCTGCAGGTGCGTCTGGATTCTTGGAGGTCGGTGGTGAACCAGGGGGCCTTCATGGGGTGCTGAATGTCGGGGTTGTGGAGGAGGGGCGAGCTTATCTGCACAGTTGGTGATCCACCGGTTTAGTGCTTTGGCTGCAGAGTTGGCGATAGTCGAGGCAGGAGGGGATCGTGGTTGATGGTGAAATTGAGGTGCTCCTCTGTGACCTTGCTTTAGTTCTTTTGCAGTGGGCATGCAGTGGGTTTGTGAGCTGTGGCATTGATGAAAGAGAAGTGTGTGCAGTGGTGGTCCGTCCAGAGGGGCTGCGTGGTGTGGCTGAAGCAGATGTTGTTCCCTCCTGCGACGATGGGGTCAAGGGTTTGTCCTGTGTTTGTTGGTAGGAGTGGTGACAAGCTTTTTCGGTCTGATGTTGGCGAGGAGGAGGTTCATGTCTATGATGATTATGTAGTCCATGGAAGCAATGGCGTGGGGCGCGATGTGGGTGGCAATGGTAGAGTTAAAAGAAGTTCAAGGTCTGGGAGGGTCTGTAGGTGAGGCGATTGGTCCCGGTGAAAGTCTGGAAGTTAAAAAGCTAGAACACGTTTCTCAGTCTGACTTCAGAAAGGGACGTTGTCACTTTTTTGAAGACCAATGTTGGCATTTCTTAAAGTTCCAATGCAAAAGGAGACTTTGTTACTTTTTGAGGAGCAAGGTCCTCCCCTAGCGGGACACCACTGAGACTATAGCTGCCACTGTGGAATCAAAGCCTGGATAACTGACACAGGTTGGTCTTTCTGCCACTCAGGAGCTCTGGAGCTTTTTTGCTGAAAATGTTATGTCTCATCACAAAACGAGGTCAGTGGTCCAATGGACAGCAAACCCATGGTGGCAGTCCGTTGATCACCAGAATGGCAGTCTGCCCACTGCATTAGGACTGCGGTGGTTGGATTGCCACAGGACCTCTGCTGCTGCAAGGGATCCTTGATCCCTGGTGGTGGTGCAGTGGTATGAGGCCCCTACAATGCTGGCAGTGCCGCTTCAGGACCGCCAAGCATATTAGGAGTTTCCTCACCACCACACTTTTCATGGCAGTGCGACCACCATGAAAAGTGTGGCAGTGAGAATCAAAGGGGGCCCTGTCCCTCTGCACCATGGGATGCATGCAGAGGGGCACATGTTCCTGCATTGAATGAAATGTACAACATTGTGCATTTTGGTCAGTGCAGGAACATGCTTTGATGTTCCCACTGCAGTGTCGATTTTAAAGGCACCGTAGTGCGAACACTGAAGAACTGCCCACCAGCGACTAAAAAAGTTGTAATCTGGTTGGCAGTCTGTTTTGGCTTTGGCAGTCTGGGAGTGGGGCAGCAGCATGGCAACCTCACTCCCACACTGCCAAAGTCATAATAAGGCCCTTAGTCACTTTTTATGAGGTGCAGGGATGTGCTAGCAGGACACAGCTGAAATACAACCCAACACTGTGGAACTGCCGGTCATATACTTTTTCCTGTGGGTCTTGCTGA
This sequence comes from Triturus cristatus, assembly GCF_964204655.1. Taxonomy (NCBI): domain Eukaryota; kingdom Metazoa; phylum Chordata; class Amphibia; order Caudata; family Salamandridae; genus Triturus; species Triturus cristatus. The sequence goes on from NC_140593.1 coordinate 262,043,502, forward strand.
ATCTCTGAAGGAAGATTTTCAAAAGTTTCCAAACTTTCTTCTGGTGTCTAAACAATCACAGGAGGAAACCTTTAAGGCACCTAGCTCAGGGTGACATGTAGATGCCTACAGCAAAGTCTAGTCCAGGTCCAGATGCCACTGCTCAGCTGCCACTTCATGGAAAAGGTCTCTTGTAGCTTGTTGTGTTCCTGTCCCCACACAGGAGGTCAGCCAACGTATTCTTCCGTACACTTCTTTGTCCTGGGTATAGGATGGAGCAATCCCTGTCCTTCAGGGCTCCTCTTGGGTACAGACAGCAAGCCCAGTCCTCTTCTGATCTTTGGCAGGTCCAGAAAGTGTTTTGAAGAGGGTCCCCTGCAGTGCTGCATTTATGTTTGGCACTATCAAATAGGCAAGGGTGACTCCTGGGCCTTTCTCAACCAATGATGTAAAAGTTCCAAGGCTATGATTTATCTACTTTTTTGGTAGTTCCTGTTTGCCTTACTGAAAACAGACTTAACATGCAATTTGTTAGGGCAATTCCAAATTGGCCTAAAGTCTTCAGACACATTAAACTTTGGCTTTGTGAGCTGGAGGTGTGCAGGGGAGTGTATTATGGAAATTAGTGGTGTCCTCCCACATCTCATGCTAAAATTAGGGGTGGGCGGAATTTGCAAAATTCACTTTCGCAAATTATCGCAAAAATGTTAAAAAATCTCCGCAAACACGCGGAAATATCGCGAAGAAGCGGAAGTTTTTTTCCCGCCCGTTCGCGGTATTTTCTGCGTGGTCGCGGCTCACCAACTTACCCATGCGGTTGCTCGCGAGCGCGGCCATCTTGTTTTCACTTGTCTCGCGGTGCATGATCGCAAGAAGAAAGACGTGATTGCGCGACGCATGACGTTACTGCGGGCGCGAACTGTCGCGAGACAGCGCAAATGGCTACCAACAATCCAACATCTCATGGAGAACGCGACCGAATCAGGAAAACTTGTCGGCGAACGCGGGGATTCAGGTAAGGCGATCACGCGCACACGAGAATGTATTATTTTACAGCGCGAGCAAGAAACAAATTATCGCTAAGCTGCGGAATGTGGAAATTTTGACATTTTCGCGCTTTCCGCGGAACGCGAAAATGCCAAATTATCGCAATATCCGCAAACGGAACGGAATTGTGGCCCAGGCCTAGCTAAAATGCAGTCTGAATAAGGCGCTGGACATGCATCAACATTGTAACAGAGATTTGGGTATACAAACTAGGGTCATTTGGCAACCAGACAGGGGATAGACTAGAATTATGTTCTGGTCTTGTTTAATCCCCTTCAAGGGTGCAAAGGTTTTACATGTGTCACAGGCAGGCCTTTTGTTCAGGATTTGAAACTGTGGCGCCAAAAGAAATAAAAGCAGCCCCCACCCTGAATGTCCAGCTGAGCATGGCAGAGTAATCCCTATATCTTCAGGTTGACCTGTCTATTAAAGTGGTTACTGTGATGCTTCTAAAGGGAAATTCACACCTGGGAATCTGCTGGAGAGCTAATGCAAACTAGCCTAGAGGAGGATTAGACAGGGTAAAGTAACCATCCGAAAGCTACTTTCCCTTAATATTTATTAGAGGGGCTGAAGCCATGTTTTATAGGCCCATCCTGTGGATGACAAAATAGGTGCCGCATTCACAGGTGGCATTTAACTTATAGCCTTGGGTGTGCTTGCTACATCATATACTAGGGGCTTAGAGGAAAGTTAAATATGCTAATGAGGGGCAAGCCTATGTAGCCATGTTAAAAGGGGGAACATAGACCCTTTACTCCTGTTAAACAGGGGTACAAAGAGGTCTGAGTCCAGAAAAATTAGATGCTAGAAAAAGGTGGAAAATCTGGCTGACCATGAAGAAAAGGCAAATTTTCTACAATAGTGATTTGGTAGTTGGGGTATCAGTTGCCTTGAGTGAAGGCATTTTGCACCATTGCATCGCAATCTGCCAAGAAAAAGATTGCACCAACTGGCAAAATGGTTCACATTCGGCCCCAATGCATAGCTCTGTACACAAGCTCTCCAGGAAGCTGTGTAGTGCACTGTAAATAATAAGCCTGGAGACTGAATTGCTGCCATTGCATACAGTGGGTTTCTGTTGCAGAACTTATGACCATCAGAGCTGAATGAACATCTTTTTTCTCCGGGGGTCAAGGTGGTCAAGAGCATGCACAGATATTCAGACATGCTCACTTAACAGAGCAGGTAATTCATTCTGCCTCCATGTGTGGGTGCCGTCTCTATTATTACCAACTGCGCAGTATACATTAAGGCCATGGTGGTGGAGGGAGACCAACTCAATGACTCGGTATTGAGTGGTGGATGAGAGATCCTCAATTAATGGAAATTATGAGTATTCATCCAACTGTACCATCAGGTGATGTTCATTGTCACGTGGACCGAAAAAGTCAATGGTTGTTCTCTCCCACACATGCTTCATGAGTTCTGACATATTTAGAGTGTGTTGAGTAACTCTTGTAGATAGGCAGCTGCAAAGATGGCAGGCTTTTAATTCCTTCTCAACCCGCTCGTCGAAATACGGAAACCAGACTCGGTCTTGGAGAGCTCATTTTGTTACAATGATTCCCTTATGTCCTTTGTGGGGCACTTCAATCATTTTCTTCTGCAGACCCTCCAGAATCAAGATTCTTGACCCTCTCAGTATAACTTTCGCTTGAGTTATGGACAGTTCATCCTTGACGTTTCTGCATTTTTGATATTCACCTTCACAGGTGTGAGGTTGAGTGTGTTGATTCCACGACTGATGTGGAATTATCTCTTTTAAATTTACCAGGTCACTATCGTGGCTCGTGGCGGTGATATTCTGGGCTAACAAAATGGCAGCTGGTGTGTCTCATTTTACGATAAAGTTGATATAAGATTCAGCTGACTTGGATGGAGTGCCATGACCTTGAATAGTCAGCAGGGTTCTGATCTTTTCCAGTATGGTGCATAGTGTTATATTTGTACTCCTTTAGCTGTAGTCCCCAACATTCAATGCGAGGAGGCATCTTGGCCTTTGGACTGCCAAATAAAGGTAGTAAAGCTTGATGATTAGTTACCAGCATAATAGGCTTTCCATACCGGAATACCTGGAAATGTTTAGACTCCCATACAACAGCTAAACTTTCTTTTTCAGGTTGTGAGTAAGCACGTTCTGGTTGGGACAAACTTGTACTTGCATATGCCACAATATGCCTTTGAGGATCCAGGTATCTGCTGTGATGTGCAAGGATAGCACCTAAGCCAACTGTGCAATCATCAACAACAATCTTTGTATGAATGTTGGATTTATGTAAGCCATTTTAGTAGCATTCTCAATGGCTTGTTTGATTTTCTTAAAACTGGTCTCACTCTCACATTTATGTGACCACTGAAATGAAACATTCTTTTTTGGCAACTCTCTTAATAGAGCACTGACAGTGGCAAAGTCTCAGATATATCTAGAACAGTAGCTGGCTATGCCAAAAAATGAACACACCATTGAAATATTGAGTGGGGGATCAGTCATACCCGGGAAACATCTATTACAACGCGGTATTGCATCGCAATACCTTTACATCATGGTCATTACAACGCAAGTCGTTGTTGCGCTGGATGGCGCTCTAACCTATGGAATAGTGTGATTTACTATTCCAACACCTTACCTACTGTACGTAGACTGGAGTTGGAATATAACATCATACTATCCCTGAGTTCGGCGCCCTCCAGCGCAAGTCATTGTAACGAACGCGATGTAATATACCGCGTTGTAAATGTATGCGTAGTAACGTCATACATTTGTCATACCCCCATCAGAAAAGATATGGCCCAATAATTTCAACTTTGTGTTATGGAACTCACATTTCTCTGCATTCAAAGTCAAACCTTCATCAGCCAGTAAATAATATACTTGTGTGAGAGACTTATCGTGCTCTTTTTGGGTAGCTCCAAAAAACCAATGTCATCACTATAATTGAATGCATTGATGACAGACTGTGTGATACATCGAATGACTTCTTTAAAAAGTTCTGCAGCTGATGACCAGAGAGTTTGAGACACCCCATCGTTTAACAATCCATCAGAGGATCCAGCAGCTTGCCCTGTTGGACAAGCGCTAATTTTGCTGTTTTTCCTTTTCTTTGGGGTGTTGTTTGTAAGGTGTTGTATGAATGTGATATGTATGCAGATACTTTAGAGGTATGACTGGTGTGGGGTTATTCTTATCTTTGCTGTTGTGAATCATTAATGAAATTTACAGGGTATGACTATTGAAAAGACGTTTGTTTACACTCTGTATTTTATAAAAAGACCAAACCTTTTACAAAAGAAGCAATGAATTGTATTGTATAATGTGAAAAAGCAACTGATTATGAAGAAATAATGTATAAATAACTAAAAATATAAATAAAAAATCTTTTTTTATATAAATGCACACATAGCAGTGGTATTTATCTCCATGTGTATCCACACTAAATAAAATAAGATAGGTCTAGAGGGATACTGTTCAGTATAGTTGATATTTTCCTTGTCCCCCCTGTTCCCTGACCTCAAATTAACCTTTTAGGGGGTTCCCCTTTTTCTGTGTAACACCAAAGCTTAACCTTTTGAATCGAAACAGAACAACATGTTCAGGAAAGATTGAATTGTACCTGCGGTTTTCTTCGAGTTCTAACTAATGATAACCTTTATTCAAATCAAGGTGAGAAAAAACTTTGCACTATTCACTTGTGTTATCAGCAATGTGCAGACCTGGATGTCCTCCTCGTTCAATTGACTTGTTTGCCTGACACATGTCAACATATATGGGTCACAGTCCTTTTTGGGCATCACCAATATGGGAGAAACCAATGGCATTGGACCAGTAGAATGCTCAATGATATCATGCTAAGTAAAGATACAAGTTCTTTTTCAACAGCATCTTGTAAATGAAAAGCAATTTGCCTATGTCTCTCAGCAACAGGACTGGTGTCCTCATTAATATGCAACTTTACTTTCATAGTCTTAAGTTTTCCCAAACCATGAAACTATGAAGGGAACTGACTCACTATTTCATGGTGAGAATTCATGTTGTAATTTATGGAAATCGGTTCCATATTAGCACCTGTGCTAAAGCTGAGTAGATAGGCACTTGACACTGTCCCTTGAAGCACATGGATTGGTGCTTGCACCTTCATTTTCTCGTGTTTAATTGTCACTATAAACGAACCTTAGTCTTTTAAGGGTATTGATGCAGCACATATATACGCTTGGTTTTCAACAGCATAAATTGTGGTAAGGGATACAATTCATTATACTTCGCCTCGGGCATAATGCTTATTGATGCACCACTCTGGATGATGAAAGGAATCTAACAACTATTTGCTTTCAGGCATGGAATTTTTGCTTCTGAGGCCAGGGATCACAAAAAAAAGTGCCAGGAGTAGCAAAAAGCACACTATAGGTCACAGTTGTGACCCCTGACTACCTCCAAATGACATGCATGCTTTCAGGGTAATTTTCAGACAGTGTTTGAATTACTTTTGTGCTTTAGCATACCGACTTTTCTCTGACTGACATTTTACTTCACATGCGGCCAGTCCAACATGCACATGTTTTTCTGAAGTAAACGTCAACATGACATATCCATCTTCTTCAATTTCACTTGATACTGATATATAGGAACTGTTTCACAAATATTTAAATGACAATCAACTTTGTTCAGTGTCGATTTGTTGTACCTGATGTCTTAGCCTCAGTTTAGGATGTTTTGCAGGTCTTTCGTTGCATATTCCAGTATGGATAAAAGTGTTGTACTTGTGCACAAGGACCTTGGGGTGGTGGATGCTAGGATATACTTTTCTCTTCAGTCTCACCGTTGGCATTTATGGTCCCATGGAAATGCTGTGAGAGGGTCAAGTGAGCTTTGAGGTGGATCTTGCTGGGTGGTGGATCTGCTTGCCTGTGGACTTAGCCGTTCCTCCTCTCCTGCACCATGTACCTTGTGTTTAGCAACTCACCAAGCAATGGGGTGTGTTTGAACCGCCTCTTGGTGGTCAGTGGAGTTAGACTTTGATGGTCTCATCTCTACCTCCTCTCCAGCTTTATTCCCTTCCTCTTCCCCTTGCAAAAGTGCAGTGGGTGCTACAGGGAGCCATGTGGCTTTATGTAGTAATCAAGTGCAGAGAGGTTGATGTAGTACATGGATGATTTATTGTAGTTGGTTACAGGATATGTAGATCAGATAGATAAGTCCAATACAGGTCCTGAACTAGCCCCACCAGGAGCAGCCAGCATGCTGCTCAGCTCATTCTCAACTGTGTCTTTTCTTCACAGACTCCCAAAATTGCGTAATACATCATAACAGTAACATTCCACTGGCTGAACATGTGGTGGAAAATGGTATACATAAACATGAACAGTAAACTAGGATACTACATATCCCCTGTTCTTATATAACAAAATTAAATAAGATGGAAACGCAAAAAGGAGAACCATAAATGAGATGAAAAGAGAGAAATAGAGAAACAGCAAAGCGTGGCAAAGAAATGAACTGCAAGGGGAGAACAGAAAGAATAGGTGGGGATATATAAGAAAAGTGGAAGCGGCAGATGAAGAAACAGACAAATGCAACCCATCCTCCCTTCTATATAGAATAAAAAAATGAATAGATGTGAAAACACCAATCACTACCCCAAACACACCTACTGGCCAGGCAGATATGCGAGGAGGGAAGGAAAAGCAACGAGAAGAGGAAGAAAGAACCCAAAAGATGCACTATGATGATGGAAAGAATAACAAACTGACAACAGAAAACAAGAATCCACGGATGACAAAGAGAAAAGACATTACAAGGAGAACAGAAAAGCGAGAAAACAGAGAAGATGAGAAGAAAATACAATAAGATCACTCATACTTCCCTGTTATAAAATTAACATTGTAATATAATATAAACATAATATTGCAATGAAAAATTGACAATGTAATAAGAATAAAATACATAACTTTGAGTCAAATGGGACTGGGACCCATGAGACACACTCTAAATAAGAGTAAAGATGTAACAAACGTATGTTAAAATGGGAGGACTATAACCCGAGACCAACCCCCACCAAGAGGAAATGGAGTCAAAAATAATATGAACGGGACTAAAACCCATGAAATAATAACCATTGTAAAAACAACTTCAATTAGAAAACACAGTGCAGTGTAGTAATGGGACTAAAACACAAACGACCCAAGTGAGAACTATGGGACAAAAACCATTGACCTATTCTAAAAGCAAAAAGTACTTAAGATATAGATAACAAATGTAAATGGGTAGAAACCCATAGCCAGTCCCTAAGGTTAACTAATGCAATAGGACAGACACCGACGCATAGATACCCTGGGTACCGTAAGTAGCCCATGAAGGCAAGTGTATAGTGAGCAGATGGGACTAGGACCCATAGCTAGCAAATGGTTTTTTCAGTGAATATATATATATATATATATATATATATATATATATATATTTTTTTTTTTTACCGGTAGTTATAGTTAGGACCAAGTTTCCATAGGAAAAGCATTTTTTGATTTGCTTATAACTTTGGCGTCATTTGACGAATCTTTACTAAATTATTTCCAAACAATTATTTTTTCAGATCAGCTCCTATTGTGAAAGTGTGGGGGTGATTCATCAAGGGGTTCTGAGAAAAAAGGGGGGTTCCAAAATGTGTTTTCTCTTTGCAATTTCCATAGGAAACTTTAGACAAGGCTACAGGTCAGACTGCTGAATGGAATTACGCCAAATTTGGCAGAGACAAAGGTCTTGGTCCAAAAGGCACGCTTTTGTTTAAATGGTGTAAATCCGTTCAGTAGTTTTTGAGAAATACCAAAATTTACATATATCGATATTTGAGAATTCTGACATCTGATTGGCTGAGGCGTTACAAGCACGAGCATGCGGCTCATTGGCTGTGAACGGTTGAAACTAGGAAGTATTGTCAGCCATTTTGTGACTCAGTTGAAAATTGTATAAGAGGGTATAGTAGGAACACTGTTGACTTAGTTTAAGCAGTCTGTACGGTGCAGAGGCAGGGAGTTTGAATGTTGCGTAGGCCTTGGAAATCACGTCCGCAGAACAACGGTGCGTGGTATTGCGGCAAGGTTGCGTTGTCTCTGGAAATCCCTTCGGGAAAACAATGCACCATATTCCTGCAAGCTGTGTATAGGGTGCACACACAGTTAGTGTGAATGTTGTGTAGGCCGTGGAAATCACGTCCGCAAAACAACGATGCTCGATATTGCGGCAATGTTCAGTAGGCTTGTGGAAATCATATCGAGAAACAACAATGTGCGCAGTAATGTTTACTTATAAAGTGGTGTTCACTTTTATCACGGATAGTGTCACTTTGTTAGAGGAAATGTAATATTATGTGAGAGGGCGTGTTCTGTCCCTGTGCGTGGAACACAATTAATGTTTAATTGGCTGAGGTGTTCCAACAACGAGCTTAATGTTCATTGGCTGCGAACCATTCAAAGTGTTGCTAGCCATTCCCTCCCCCTCCGTGGATTAGCAGGGACATCTGATTGGCTGACTTGCTCCAAGTAGGACCTTCCCAAGCTTAATGTTCATTGGCTGTAAACCATTGCAAGTAGAAGTGTTGTCAGCAATTCCCTCCCCCTCCGCGGAGTATCAGGTACATCTGATTGGGTAACGTGTTCCAAGCAGGACTTTCCCAAGCTTAAAGTTTATTTGCTGTGAAGCATTAAAAGTAGAAGTGTTTGCAGCCGTTCCCTCCGCCTCTGCGGAACATCATTGACATTTTATTGGCTAAAGGGTTCTGAGTACAAGTTTGCTCCTTATTGGCTGGGAACGGTTCACTGTTGTCAGCCATTTTGTGACGCACTTCAAGGGAGTACAGGTAAAAAGTAGTAGAGGGGAGGGAAGGAACACTATTAACTCTATACAGTGGTCACAAGGTGGTGGGCAGGGACTGTGGAGGTAAATTTTTTTTTTATATATTGTAAGGGCCATTTATATAATTTGCGTGGGGTCTACAAATCACAGCTGGAAAATAACAGAGTGTGTTGCGGTCTTCTTTTTATTAAGTCTGCGGGTTGGATACTTCCCAGGAGCACTATTTACTTAGAATGTGGTGTTTACTTTTCTGCCGGGGAGGTATGGTTGTGCTGCAAAAATGTCAGTCTAGGTTTGAAACAGTTTTTATTAAGCAATCACAAATATACTTTCTTAGGAAAGTGAAGCTGTATATATCAGAGGGCTGACAAATAAAAACGCAATTCAATAAAATATCCCTTAAGCGTGGCCACACCCTCCCTTTTTTATGTCGCCTATAGTTTGTAAAAGTGTTGCCCCATATTCTTGTTAACCCCTTCAGTGCCAAGCCCTTTCCCCCTCCTGTGCCGGGCGTTGCACTAGTGGGTGGGGTTCATGACGAGATAGTCTCGTCATGGGCACAGCGCAACCGTGCTCCATGACGAGACTATCTCGTCATGGGCACTGAAGAGGTTAATATAAAAGGGCATCAGTTACTTTTAGATAAAGTAGAAAAGAAGTGCTACCAGAAACACTCCTGCACTACATCATCTCAGGTCACAACAGCAATACCAAGTAAAAAACTGTTAAACACAAATGACGTAATATTACATAGAAATGTACGTTTTATCAAAATATTAAATGAAGCACTATGTATTCAATATTTTTTTAGAAACTACTATTTTATAAAACATTAGCAGTGTTACAAACTGTTAGGTACTAAGTTATCAACGGAAATAACTGTAGTATATGTTGTTAATTTCTCGCACAGATAGATCTCCAACCCCTTTGAACTACTATAAAGTCACAGTATTAAAATATACAGGGTGAGTTTATAGTATTCCAAAGGAGAACAAGAATAAGGACCACAAAAAAAAATCTTTTTTTTTTACAATTTCTATTCTGTAGATCTCTGGAATGTTCTGTCATAGTGCTTAGAGGTCGCTCACTGCTCCGCTAACAGATCACGTACTCCTTTCAGAACACATAGGATAGTAGTATAATATACACTACTATTCCTATATTTTCTATAGGGAGAAGGAGAATATTTTCAAGCGGTGAATATGTTCAAAGCTTCTTTTCTCCGGGACTTTGAAATCTTTCAATTCAATTTCAATTCAATTCAATTCATTTTTTTATTGTTTGATTAATTAAAATCTTTACAATTCCCCATCATATTTACATAAAATCGTGATAAAATTACAAGGAGTATCAAAAGTACTATTACATTACGTTAAATACATTTACGATAATTCCTGCTCGCAAAAACCTTCTAGTCGGTGCTTACATGGTGGCTATGTTACACGCCGAAACGCTAATGATAATGACTTTGTTTGACTTTACTGTGTATTTCACCTTACAAATTGACGTGGCTTGCTGCCCACTTCATTAATATGGTGGAAGGATTATGAAAAAAATGGCTACAATCCAGATTGAACGGCGTCAGCGAGATATAAAAGTTTTCTGACCATTATCATGTATTTGACGCCGCGGCAGGCCAAGATGATGGACGTCCCCTCCAGCCATCTTATTACCGCTTGCCTGCTCGAACGAATTTCCAAGGCATTAAAAATAAGTTTTAAGCACTGTCTCCTTTCAGGCAAAACTGCTGGACAAGCACATAATAAGTGGATTAATGTTTCTGATTTGTAACCACATAGTCAGCAGTTCTCAGATAAAAGGGGCTTTTTCCAAGTTGGATACAGATCTTTTGAATCGTGCATTCCCATTCTGAAATTCGTAAAACTCTTTTTTATATGCTGGCTAAAATGAGCAGATAAATAAGCTTGAGGCCTTAAGGTTTTATATGAGTTAATAACTGTCCATCTGTGCCGGCGTTTGCTGAGTTCTTTTTTATCTGCCAGCAGAGATTTCCTTTTTGCTGATGCGTTTGCAGCTTTGCTGAAAGTAGCATTGTCGTCCACTTTTTCCCATGCGGTTTGTAATTCCAGCTCATCCAAGGATGTTTTCAGGAAGTTGCCCCATGACATCGGTGTTTCAAAGTTAATCTGATCCCTAATTTCATCCCAACATAGTCTGTTCATAGAGTCGGATGCAGAAGAGCGAAATTTATGACACAATTTAACGAAACCGCTCATTCCTCTGAATTTTTGGTGCTGAAGGCCAAATTCCAGACGGACCTGAGCTGGAGATGCGGATTTAGGCAATGCAAAGACGGCCTTATAAATCCTTAACAATTGCTTCCTTACCACACCAGGTGACTAAACCATACGATAGACTAGGCAAAATTTGTGCGACCATTGTTTTTAACAAATACGTGTAATTCGGGCAGTCAATTTTTTTACGTAGAAGCTTATACGAGTAAATTGATGATTGAGCTTTTGCTTTGAGAGCCAATTTATGAACTTTGTGCGAGGGATTTTGCCCTATTGTTACACCAAGGTATTTTCAGGAATGCTGTTCTTCCACTGTTGCCCCATTAGCCGACCATTTAAATTTTGCTTTTTTATGATCCACTAGTCGAATGATTTTTGTTTTTTCTTTATTAAGTTCAAGATGTTCCTGCTCCAGGTAGATTACTAAATTGTTTATGGATCTCTGTAGACCAATTGGGGTTTGGCTCAGCAATACGATGTCGTCTGCATATTGTAAAATGGTTACTGACTCATTGGCCATTTTAGGAGGATGACAATCGGCTTTTTCCAGGGGCTGTGCAATATCTGAAAGAAACAAATTAAAGAGGCTGGGAGCTAGAACGCATGCTTGTTTCAAACCTTGCTGCGTCTGAATCCTAGGAGTTGTGCTATATCCGTCGCCCAGCTTTACTCCGGCCCAAGTATCCGAGTATAAGTTGGTTATGGCGCTAAGCATTATGCTCGGCAATCCCCAAGCCTTGAGTTTCTTCCAAAGTTGGCCCCTATTAACTCGATCAAAGGCAGATTTAATATCCACGAAGCATGCAAATAATCGTGCATTCTTTCTTTGTGCTTTTTCCGTTAAAGGGGCTAGAATTGACAAGTTAGTTAGGGTGCCGATCCCTTGCCTGAAGCCCGTCTGGAACTTTGGAATTTTTTTCTTCTCTTCCATCCAATCTTGAAGATGGACCAGAAGACAAGAAGCATAGAGCTTAGCCTCCACGTCTATCAATGAGATCAATCTATAATTACCCGGATTGCGGGGGTCACCCTTTTTAAATATAGGGTGAATAATATTCCCTTTCCAGGAGACCGGAGCATTAGATTGTGTATAGATCTCATTGAAGACGGGAGTAAGATGAACAGACCAAAAGGCTGGGTCGCTCTTGAAAATCGCGTTTGGAAGTCCATTGGGACCTGCCGCTCCCTTGGTTTTAAGTTTTAATATGAAAGATCTTAGCACCTTTTCATTGGTTAGCTCGTGGCTAAATGCTTCTGAGCTTGCTGCAGATTCTACAAAATTGACCAGGTCAGGAGCTAATTGTTTTGCCTCCTGTTCAGGAAGCTGCCCATTTTGCTCTTCTGTGGAGCCTATTTCTGTATTGTTGTACATGGATTTGACGTGGTGAACCCATGTTTCTTGACTGATTCCAGCTTCTTGCTGTAAATTTGGGGCTGATGACAATTTGTTTATGATGCTCCAGAAGTCGCTGCTGTTAGACTTTTTGCTAGCAGTCAATAGGTTTAACCAAATGCCCCTCTTATACGCTGATTTTGCGCTTATCAAGTTCTTCCTGTATTTGCTGCTCAGTTGGCACAACCTCAATTTTTCAGATTTCCTGCCTGTTTTTGCTGCACGTAGTTGAGAACGCACCTCTCGAGCGATCCCTCTTTTTTGCTCTCTTAGCTCGTAGTTAAACCAGGGCTCTCTTTTTATAACTGGCCTTGAGTTGCAACCCCTCGTAGCTGGGAATCTTTGAACTAATAACTCGACCAGCTGTTCCCAGGGTTTAACGTAACCTGCTTCAGGATGAGTAACCTCAATGTCCAAAAATTGCCTGGCTGTCTCTTGAATGAGTTGTGGACATTCTCCCAACCAATTAAGTTTTCGAAGGTTAAATTTTTCTGGGTAAAGCACTATGGATTTGATATTTTGGGCAAGTTTAGCTTTGATGTTCATTTTTACAATAAGAGAAAGGTGGTCACTCTCAACTCTGGGTAAAACTTTGAGGGTATCAACTTGCGGGAGCAGGTTATTACTTAGAATAACAAAATCAATCGTTGAAGCAGTATTTCCACTCAGAAATGTGACTGCCGCTGGAATATCACCCAGGGTTTTTCCATTCAGGATTATCAGGCCAAAAGATTGAAGTTGGTTTATTAACATTTTAGCTCCCTGTTTATCTTGCCTTTTGCTATCATGCAAGGTGCTAGTTATTAGATTGCAATTGAAATCGCCCGAGATGATAATTTGGCAGTACCGATGACTTTTCTGCAGTGTTTTTATTAGAGTTATCAGGGTCATATATTTTTCATTCTGCTCTTTCCTTTCCGGATGGATATAGACATTGATTGCTACTAATTGCCGCATATGTTCTTCGGGCGAGTATCTGCTGCTTAGTTTGGTCACTTGGACCCATGCAATCCCCATGTCCAGTACTTCCGATGACCAATCCAGGTTTTGGTTTACATAGGTTGAAAGGCCCCCTCTTGGGTGCCCAAATTTTGAGTGTCTTTCGGCTAGAATGTGGAAGTCTATAAATCCTGGAAGGGAAATTATTGACATATTCCAAGTTTCCTGAAGCAGGATGATGTCATGATGGGTAAAGAAAGTTAGTGTTTCGTTGTCCTGCCCCATGTCTTTAAAGCCATGGACATTCCATGAACAAATCGAGATGTTGACTGTGTGTGCCTCTTCCTGCCTGAAGACCTGCCTCCCTTCTCCTATTAAGTTCTTCCTTTCTTCATTAGGTATGCTTGTTATTTAATGTTTTAGACACCCAGGACCAATCTCTGAACTCCAGGATGCTTCCTACCGGACTTCTGATGCTTCCTATTATGTTTAACCTGTCATCATTACTTAGCATGATGGGAGAATTTGAACGTGCACCTCGCACACATGTGAGATTGATTTTCTCAGGCAGGTCCGCGTCTTTAGAATTTTTAAGGAGAGGATGCGGATATCTTGGGTGGTTGTAAGCCTTCAACATAATACCCCATGCACCAAACCTTGTGCTAGTTGAATGAATTCTATCCACCAGGCCCTTTGAGGCCCAAGTTGTCAAGGTCTCTTTGACTCCCGCCCTTTGTTTAAATTCCACGGCTATTAGATCTCCAGAATGGATACCTTTTAATTCTGGAATTTCTTTTAATAGCCTCAGTAGGTTCCCTCTGTTTAATATGTCTTGAGGTCCTGTGGACTTGTATTCGGGAACAAATAACAGTTTCAATTCGGACCCATCTGATTCATTTAGGACGTTGGAGTGAGAATGTGAATTTTCCTTGCTTCCCCGCTCTGAGGTGGTTGTTATAAGCGGGCCCTTAGGAGGTCGCAGTTCGCTGACCTTCGGATCAGCTTTTTTCTCTTCCGTTGTCCGTTCCAATGGGCCCAGTTTACTAATCATATTGGTGTCATTTTGTTCTGGGCCGAGATCCTGATGGTGGAGCTTGCAGTGTCTTTCATTTTCGCAGCGAAGGATGGTAAACTCCACTAAGGTCAGTATGAATGTGAATATTACAATATACATACTCACACTATATTATCCCGGGGGGAAACAGAGTAAGAACCAGAAGCTGCTGACGTTACATATAAATCTTTAGTCTTCGCGCCCACGGGTCACCAACACCTCTGAGGTCAAGTATAGTATCAATAATATAATATACAAAGTCACACTATATGAGCTCAAAGGAGCCAGAAAAGGAACAGTGGTTTCTCTATTCTGTCGGTTTCTGAGTACAAGCTGCTTACGTTACATATAAATGGCAAAAACAATCAATAACACTTTTTTCTAAATACAAATCTTTAAATAATCACAAATAGCTACGAATTATAAATATCTGCTATGTCATAATCAAACAACTTACAACTCCGTAATATGTTTTGTTGTCGCAAAAGAAGAATCCGACGCCAGAAAATGGAACCTGCATCACAGAATGGATACGCGTAAATAACTCGCAAAAACAAAACTAATTGATCAATGGGTGTGGTTTATATACTTTTTGGTTATTGAGTAGTCTATGGAAGGAACATGCGGCCCCGCCCATTTAGATGTCACGTTTTACAGTTGACATGTGCTCACGTTTTCACTGTTTAACTTGTGCACGTGTTGGGAAATGTTACAAAATGTGAAGCGGTAAAGGTTTAGATTTTGATCCTCACACGTATAAGCTCCTTAATATGTACATATGTTGAAGAGCTTAAAAACTGTTACCCGGCAAACCGTGTCATTTCCTTTCTCATGAGTAAAAACATCTATTAATTGCCGTAATTCTCAATAGAAGATATAAAAAAAAATCGTTCAGAATAGAAGAAAAAAAAATACACGCTAATATTTCTCATCACTATGGTTTTAAATTAAAAAAATTCCATTATTTTTAAAGCGTACAGCTACCTCCAGAGAGGTGTCCAGGCTCTCAGGGGCGTATGGAAGATTAAGCCAGGTATTGCCCACAGTGACATAGTGGTGGGCTAACGTGCCACCGGAGCCGGCAATCGAACTGTGAACGCTGTTGTTCGAAGTCAGGTATCATAGCTGCTGCGTCACACTTTTTCCACACTTAGATGTTAATTAGTGCTAATTAAGTTTTAAACATTGTTAAATTATAACTTATAACAGACTACTGTTACAGTTAGTTTTTCACAACAAAAAGTATGCACTTTTTTTTTAATTTACTTAAAAACAATATAGGTTTCAGGGACATTGCAGTTAGAAATTAGCATTTATGAAACCTTCGAAATGCACTGATAAAAACCATAGGTTTTAAAAACGTTATAGTTAGAAATTAGCATTTAAAAAACCTTAGAAATTCACTGATAAAACCATAGGTTTCAGGGACATTATAGTTAGTTAGTTGCACATTTCACTCATATAAAACTAGAGAAATTCGCCCGTTCTGGTTAGTTGAGCTAAGTATAACTTGCGCCCCCGCAATACACTGCTGATGACGTCACTTATTACATCACTCATGACATGCTCAGTGAAATCACTGATGACATCACTGATAACATCTCAAATGACATCAGTGATAACATCACTGATGACATAATTCACGTGATCATGTGATGCAGTTCTTCAGAAACAAATAACACCTATCATACACTCACTCAAAAGTACATACCACTAATATGGAAACCATGCTCATTCAAATAGCAGTTACTACATAGCTTCTTACTGATTTATAGGTCTACATACACATCCACCCACAAATTCATAGTGTGTTATACACACAATCATTCATCAATACAGCCAATAATATATCCACTCATACACCTATATACATACTCACACACTGCTACTTAACCTAACAGTTAATCTAAAACATAGTGAGTCACCCAAAAAATTCTATCCAATGCCATTTACTTTTGTTACACAGTTATACACACAGCACATCACTTATTCATACACATATGTACTGTGTTTAACAATTATTGACATGACCACATACTTATCCATGGACCCACTGTCACAATCAGTTGATGTCACATATAGTCACTTATATACTCTAATTCTGTAAAATACTGCCTTTTACATATGTAATCACTTACACATATATCAGTAACACATCGTTGCATTTACCAACAAAGCTATACATACGTTAAGTCACCAATACAGTCCTTAGCTCATACACTCATTAATGCGTACATGCACTGAATTATTCAGTCACACATCCATGCAAGGAGTCACCCACCCACACACACATACAGACACTTTAGCACATTAACAGGTTCAATCGCAACAAATCATTCTTGAATATACATTAGCATATAAACATAAAACATTCATAAACTTTTTAGAAACACACAGTCTGTGGATGATGTCATCAGTGATGTCATTTGAGATTGTATCATTGATGTCATTAGTGATGTCACTGAGCATGTCATGAGTGATGTAATATGTGACATCATCAGCAGTGCATTGCGGGGGCGCAAGTTATACTTAGCTCAACTAACTATAACAGGCGAATTTCTCTGGTTTTATATGAGTGAAATGTGCAGTTAACAATAACGTCCCTGAAACCTATGTTTTTTCAGTTAATATATATATATGAATATCTATATCTACATATATGCATATATATGAAAAATTAACATCCTATTACTCCAACTATCTATTTCATTCCTAAAACTCATAAAGACTTACTTAAGCCCCCAGCTCGACCTATCATTTCGGCCCGTAAAAGCCTGCTTAAACATACTTCGCAATATGTAGATCACTTTCTACAGCCACATGTCCAATCATTTGCCGTCATACGTGCGTGATTCAAGTGATTTCCTGAGTAAACTGGCAAACATCGAATGGAAGAGCACATATTTGATGATGGCTTTAGACATAACATCGCTGTACACAAGTATTCGACATGAAGATGGCGTCAAAGCTATCGAACACTACCTCAACAAAGAACCTGATCACTGTGAAAGGCACAAACAAATGAATATTGACATGGTTTTGTTTTGTCACCAATACACGTGATATCTAGCATTAGGACAGACAAGGAACAACATACCTTTTATCAGCAGTAGCTGCCATATTAGTGATAGCGGTTCAAAATGAAAACGCGATAACGATTGCCTTAATTTGAAATGAGATTAAGGGGTATGGTATAAATGTGATATTTATCAAAACAGAGGACTCGTATTAGATTTGAGATAAACATACATTATGAAAGAACAGAAAATGATAAAAATACAATAGTGTTTCTGCTATGTCTATCCGTGCTGTGGTATCATGTGATGTTTCATGCACTACACTGTTACTGAGCAAAATGCTTACCTCCGTGTCATGTGGTCCAGGCTCACCAGAGCCGAAATGCGTCAGGACCGAAGCAGGCAATACATAATATTCAAGCACCATATTGTGGTCCGTCTCCGTCTGTGCAGAAAAGCTGAGGAGTGACGGAGTATATGCATATATAGATATATATATATATATTCCATTAAAAAAAACAAAGGTTACAGGGACATTATAGTTAGGCTCCGATTTCACACACAGAAAACCACCAAAATTCAGCAGTTATAGTTACCTGAGCTAACTATAACTTAGGCCCCTGCAGTGCACTACTTATGACCTCATGTATTGCATCACCAATTACATCATCCAGCAAATTAAACATCAGTATACTTCATAAAATGCCATTTAAATGTTCCAAAAATAATAAGAAGACACAGGTGAGAGAAGTATGGTACAGAGCTCACTGCAACCTTGTCAACTACTACACTCACTTTTCATGTAAGAGACAGTTCTTAGTGGATAGTTCTGTCTTTATTGAACAACTACACTAAACACTAATGACCAAAGTAAAATGTCTAACTGTAAGGCCAGCCTACGGAAAACACAACAACACTATTCATGAACATGGAAAGAGGTTTTAGTACAAATGTAAAATTTACACAAACCACTACAACATACAACCAGTAGCGAGGTCTTAGTGGACAGGCCACTGTGTGATAAACCACTAGTAAAATGATGCTTCATCCTGGAGAAAGGTGTGAGCAGAGAGGTGAATCTGTTGTAAATGTCTTCTACTCTAAGCCATCACCCTAGAGAAAGGTCTTAGAGAACAGATGCATTTATTGATATCTACTACAATGGTCATTCATCACAAAGGAGAGAAGTTCCAGAAAAAGAAGCAAAAAGAGGTTTTTTTTAGAACTGCCTTTTACGGTTTTGGGTGTATGTGTGTGTATATATATATAAACAGGTGGAATAGTATACGTGTGTCTCTCTCTCTATGTTAGTAGCTGCATAGATGATTGAAGCGGTGGATGAGTGCTATTGTAACAACAGAAAGAAATATACAGCACACCCTTATATTCATCTCAAAAGTCCTCAACTACGTGTAGGACAAATTTGATAGCTTCATGTGTAGTGCGCCAATGATCATATACTGGTTCTTTAACACTATTGAATCATCCAATTCCTTCAATTGTATTAAAAAAGCAGAGTCCACATCACTGGATTTTCTTCAAGACGTGATTCTTTTTATTATTCCTTGATGATACATCCCAAAAAAAACCTGCCATCTTTAATGCAATTTTGATGTGCACTTAGCACTTCCTTCAAAATGTTATAGTTTTTTTCTGTCATTTCTTTAAGATTCAATGCTCGGATTTCCCCTTCAATTAAATCAATTTCTTCCAATAGTTTGGATCTCTTTCTTTCTGCGTGTCTTATTAATATGTCCATCATCCCCATAGAGGATGAGGATTTTAGATTTTCCCAGTCACCCAAGAGATCTGGGTCTAGATCTTCAAAAGATGGAAAAATTATAAACCTCAATCCTCGTGGTACCTGCTTTATTTCCATATATTTTTTCAGAGTAGTTAGATCCCACCATCGTGAGAGTTCTTGTTTTCTCAGTCTTTCTAGTTTGATAAAAAGTTCTTTCAAGCCCTGTGGTTTTGGATCAACTACAATGGTACCCTAAAAGTGAGGGCGAGTGCCTTCTCAATCCTCCTGGCCAGTGGGAGCCAGTGAATTCCTCTCAGGTATGGGAAAATGTGCTGACAAAAAGGGACCCTACTGATTAGTCTCGCAGCTGCTTTCTGCACCATCTGTAGGCTATGGGTCAGGTAGCCAGGCAACCCCAGGTAGATTGACTGTATGAATGCATGGGTAGTGCCTGGGTGATTGTATGAGTGCATGAGTAGTGCTTGGGTGACTGGATGAGTGTATGGTTAGTGCATTGGTGAATCTATGAGTGCATGACTAGTGCCTGGGTGATTGCATAAGTGCATTCATAGTGCCTGGGTGATTGGATGAATGTATAGGCAGTACCAGAATGATAGAATTAGTGCATGGTTAGTGTTTGATGGATTGGATGACTGTATGGGTAGTGCCTGGGTGATTGCATGAGTGCATGGGTAGTGCCTGTGTGACTGGATGAGTGTATGGGTAGTAACAGGGGGACTGGATGAGTGCATGCATAGTGTTTGAGTGATTAGATGACTGCATCACTTCATCACTGCTTAAAAACATGTTTATACACATATTTATCTTGTAAGCTTTTTTTTAAAAGTGTTTTAACTCTACTTTACATCTTAGCGATGAAGCAGAGAATCGCGATTACTTCGGTAACCATGCTGATTGCACCTATTTTAAAGGGTGTAAAACACATACATACACACATTTTACAGTATTTTAGACTCTAGTGGTTTATTAGTGCACTGTTCAAAATCATATTTTTTTAGGTAGTTTTTATAAAATTCCTCTTTAAAACCGATTTTCCATTTTCGCTGTAACTCTGGGCGTCGCGATAACATCAGCACCCATGAAAGCCGCAAATATGTCGTCAAATGACAAAGCAAATGCAAACATTCAATAGCCACCACCACATTCAAAACGTATTACTGCAAAATTGATCATAACCAACACACTAAACACATTACTATCTAAATGTCACTATAATAGCATGTATAACTCCCTTAATATCTCTATAACACAGTGACTCACTCTTTCAGTGGAATCTGTGACTGCATGCATCACAGTGTCAGCAAGTCTTTCATTCACTGTATAAGTATTTTTATGGATCTGTGAGATGATGCATCAGTCTATCAGTGGTTCTGTAATGAACTGTGTGACTGTCTCTGAGCATCCATGAGTGGGTGCATGCGTTCCTCAATGGGCCTGTGATTGGTTGCATGAGTCTCTCAGTCGATGTGTGAGTAGGTGCATAAGTGTCTTAGTGCATTTGTAAGTAAGTGTATGACTGGATCTGTGAGTGGCTACATGAGTGTCTAACTGTGTGTCTGATTGGGTGAGTGAGTGGGTGCATGAGTGCCTGAGTGGGTCTGTGAGTGAGTGCATGAGTCAGGGGGTCTGTGACTGAGAGCATGAGTGTCTGAGTAGTTTTGTCAGAGTGCATAAGCCACTGAGTAGGACTGTGAGTGGGTGCATGTGTTCCTGAGTAGGTCTGTGAATCGGTGCATGAGTCTCTGAGTGTATGAGCAACTGGGGCCATACGTCTCTGAGTGGATCTTTGAGTAGGTGTGTGAGTGCCTGTATGAGTGTGTGAGTGTCCGACTGAGTGTATGAGTGGGTTTATGAGTGTCTGAGTGGATCTGTGGTGGGTGTATGATTGTCTGAGTGAGGCTGTGAGTAAGAGCAATAGTCTCTGAGTAAGTGAGTGAATAGATGTGTGCATGAATCTCTGAGTGGGTCTGTGACTGGGAGGGCAAGTGTCTGGGTGGGTCTGTGAGTGGATATGTAAGTCTTTGAGTGAGTGAGTGGGTATTTGTATATCTGAGTGAGGCTGTGAGTAGGTGTGTGAGTCTCTGAGTGTATGAGTGAGTGTCTCTGTGAGGGTCTGTGGCTGAGTGTCTGGATGGGTATATGAGTGGGTGCATGAGAATCTGAGTTTGTGAGTGACTGGGTGCATATGTTTCTGAGCTGGTCTGTGAGTGGGTGGGTGAGTGAGTAGCTGAATGGGTATGTGAGTGTCTTACTGGATATGTGAGTGGGTATATGAGTAGCTGAGTAGTTCTGAGTGAGAGCATCATCTCTGAGTGGGTTAGTGAATGGATGCGTGCATGACTGTCTGAGTAGGTGTGTGACTGGGAGGGTGAGTGTCTGGGTGTATCTGTGAGTGGATGTGTGGGTCTTTGAGTTGGTGCATGTATATTTGAGTGAGTCCATGAGTGGGTGTGTAAGTCTCTGAGTATATGAGTGAGTGAGTGCATACGTTTCTGAGAGTGTCTATGACTGAGTGTGTGAGTGACTTTATGGGTGTTTGAGTGGGTGTATGAGTGTCTCAGTGGGTCTGTCAGTGGGTGTGTGAGTGTTTTAGTGGGTCTGTGAGTTGATACACAAGTGTGTGAGTAGGTCTGTACATGGGGGCATGACTCTATGAGTGAATCTGTAAGTAGGTGCATGAGTATCTGAATGGGTATATGAGTGGGTACATCAGAATGTAAGTGGATTTATGACTCGATGTATAAGTGTCTGAGTTAGTATGTCAATGACTGTATGAGTGTCTGAGTGTGTTTGTGAGTGCATACATTAGTTTGCGACTCTGACCAGCAAGTCTGTACAAATATACATGTTTTTTTAATTTATCAAAAATATTCATGGCGTCCCAGTGATATTCGCGATGTTTCCGTGACAGATCAGCGTCATGGCACTGTCACAAATATCACGTGAGATTGAAAAAAAATAATTTTGGGCACATAACAAGTGTCACACAACCCCAATCTTCAAACATGGGGTGATAGTACCTACACCCTGGCTGCTTATGTCACCTTTCACACACATTTCAGCCCTGGCAACCGTTCTCGATTGATAAAATCGCAGCAGCAACTTTCTGCACAGGTTGTGTCCACCTAATCAGATCATTCCTATTGGTGGGTGCATTTGCGATTGACCATGAAATCATTGCGAAATATCCATAGATATCACTATAATTTTCAACTTAAATTTCTTATAAACTACTGAACAGGTTTGCATCAAATAATTGAAAGCACAATCTTTGTAACAACATCTAGCATTCTGCCAAATTTGGTGTAATTTCATCTAGCACTTCGGCCTGTAGGTTTGACAACACATTCCTATGGGAATAAAAATAGGAAAACACACTTTTGTAACCCCCTTTTTCTTGGCCCTACTTAATGGAGCAGCCTAAAACTTCCTTTCTCATGTGCAACTGAACTTACTTTGACACTTTTTTGGCAAAATTTGTGAAGATTCGTCAAACGGCGCCTATGTGATAGGCAAGTCAAAAAATTATTTCCCTATGGAAACTAGGTACTAACTATAACTACCTACGTACTGGCGACCACCAGTAGGTTATATATATATATGTATATATATATATATATTATGCAAAATAAGTATGCAGAGAACTCTGGGTAGTTCTCAAGATTAGGTGGAAAGCAGCTCCAGTATAGAGCACTCTCAACACCAGCAATACACCAAACTTGCTCACCACAAATGTCTGCTTTTCTATCAAAGTCTTTAAGCGTAGGATTAGCATAGTGCCATCCACGCAGAGATAGAAAGGGACAAAGTCTTTTGCCAGTGTTATCCTTGCCAAGTTGTAAAATGGGCAAAGCCTTTTACGACTCCAGGCAGAGTATTGCAGCTTTGGATTTTTACAGTACGATCCAAGCAAACCTGAAATAAATAAAAGCAATCCCTGACACATGTTTAGCTCTCATTAGAGCTCTTCAGAGAGGTATAGCTTTGTCCAGCCACAAGGAAGCCCCCAGTGTAAGTCAAAACAATGCCCTTTTAGGCATAGGGTGATGCATAATTTATGCACAAAAAGAAGCAGAGAACTCTTGGTAGTTTTCATTTTTAAGTGGAAAGCAGCTCCAGTATAGAGCACTCTCAACACTGCGACACACTAAATTTGCTCACCTCAAATGTCTGCTTTTCTATCAAAGTCTTTAAGCGTAGGATTAGCACAGTGCCATCCACACTGAAATAGAAAGGGACAAAGGGGCTCATTTATGAGCCCCTGCATCACTTTTGCGCCACAGGTGCATCACTTTTTGTGACGCACCAGTGGCGTAAAACGAATGCCATGTTGCGCCATATTTATGAAGTGACGCATCTAGGTAGATGCGTCACTTCGTAAACCCCAGCGCTACATTATACCTGCGCCAGGAATAATGTATGCAGGGTGGGCGTACCCCCACAAGAAAGGGTCGTAGGAGTCGCGCAGCGAAATCTATGAGATTTTGCTGCACCACTTCTAGGACGCCAATGCGCCAAAACCTTACGCCTGCCTCATGGCAGGCGTAAGGGTGACGCAGGCCCTTTCACATGGGGCTTGCCCCATGTGAAAGGAACATTGCTGGAGTTGCGTCAAGCTTCCGACACAACTCCAGCAATGCGCCACTTTTTGCGCCGACAGATACGTCAGTTATACTGACGTATCTGTCCTTCCTTGCGACATGCTGCGTCATATTTATAATATATATCATTGGTGTCGCAAGGAGGGCGCACTGAGAAGTGACGCATCGCTGCTTTCACGCAGCGATGTGTCACTTCTCATAAATGAGGCCCAAAGTCTTTTGCCATTTCTACAGCAAAGTCTTTAAGCATAGGATTAGCACAGTATTATCCATGGCACGTTGTAAAATGCTCAAAGCCTTTTACCACCACATGGAACAGTATTACAGCTTAGGATTGATAAAATACATCCAAGCCAACCTGAAATAAATAAATGCAACCCCTGACATGTGTTTTGTTCTCATTAGAGCTCTTCAGAGAGGTATACCTTTTTCCAGACACAAGGGAGCAACCAGTATAAGTCAAAACAATACCCTTTTAGGCATAGGGTGATGCATAAATAATGCTCAAAAAGAAGCAGAGAACTCTTGGTAATTCGCATGTTCAGGTGGAAAGCAGCTCCAGTATAGAGCACTCTCAACACCAGCGACACACTAAATTTGCTCACCTCAAATGTCTGCTTTTCTATCAAAGTCTTGAGCGCGGGATTAGCACGGTGACATCCACGCCAGGATAGAAAGGGACAAAGTATTTTGACATTTCTAAAGCAAAGTATTTAAGCACAGGATTAGCACAGTATTATCAATGCCATGTTGTAAAATGGCCAAAGCCTTTTACCACTCAAAGCACAGTATCACAGCTTTGGATTGGTAAAATACCATCCAAGCCAACCTGAAATAAATAAAATCAACCCCTGACACGTGTTTCGCTCTCATTAGAGCTCTTCAGAGAGGTATAGCTTTGTCCAGACACAAGGGAGTACCCTGTAGAAGTCAAAACAATACCCTTTTAGGCATAGGGTGATTCATAAATAAAGCACAAAAAGAAGCAGAGAACTCTTGGTAATTCGCATGTTTTGGTGGAAAGCAGCTCCAGTATAGAGCACTCTCAAAACCAGCGACACACTAAATTTGCTCATCTTAAATGGCTACTTTTCTATTAAAGTCTTTAAGCGTAGGATTAGCACGTGACATCCATGCCAAGATAGAAAGGGACAAAGTCTTTTGCCATTTCTACAGCAAAGTATTTGAGCATAGGATTAGCACAATATTATCAATGCCAAGTTGTAAAATTGCCAAAGCCTTTTACCACTCAAGGCAGAGTATTACAGCTTTGAATTGGTAAATTATCATCAAAGCCAACCTGAAATAAATAAAATTAACCACTGACACGTGTTTCACTCTCATTATAGCGCTTCAGAGAGGTAAATTTGCTCACCTAAAATGTCTGCTTTTCCATCAAAGTCTTTGGGCGTAGGATTAGCACAGTGCCACCCACACTGAGATAGAATGGGACAAAGTATTTTGCCGTTTCTATAGCAGCGTCTTCAAGCAAAGGATCCATCCCGAATTGTAAAATGGCCAAAACATTTTACCACTCCAGGCACAGAATTACAGCTTTGGGTTGGTGAAATACCATCCAAGCCAACCTGAAATAAACAAAAGCAACCCCTGACACGTGTTTTGCTCTCATTAGAGCTCTTCAGAGAGGTATAGCTTTGCCCAGACACAAGTGTGCACCAAGGATAAGTCAAAACAATACCCTTTCAGGCATAGGGTGAGGCATGAATTATGCACAAAATGAAGCAGAGAACTCTGGGTAGTTCTCAAGATTAGGTGGGAAGCCGCTCCAGTATAGAGCACTTTTAACACCAGCGAAACTCTAAATTTCCTCACCTCAAATGTCTGCTTTTCTATCAAAGTCTTTAAGCGTAGGATTAGCAAAGTGCCATCCATGCCGAGATAGAAAGGAACAAAGTCTTTTGCCATTTCTACGGTAAAGTCTTAAGCATAGGATTAGCACAGTGCTATCCATGCCGAGTTGTAAAATGGCCAAAGCCTTTTACCACTCCACACACAGTATTACAGCTTTGGATTGTTAAAATACTATCGAAGCCACCTAAAATAAATAAAAGCAACCTCTGAAATGTGTTTTGCTCCCATTAGAGCTCTTCAGAGAGGTATAGCTTTGTCCAGACACCAGGGAGCACCCACTATAAGTCAAAACAATACTCTTTCAGGCATAAAGTGATGCATAAATTATGCAAAAAAGAAGCAGACTCTGGGAAGTTCTCAAGTTTAGATGGAAAGCAGCTCCAGTACAGAGCACTCTTAACACCAGCGACACTCTAAATTTGCTAACCTAAAATGTCTGCTTTTCTATCAAAGTCTTTAAGTGTAGGATTAGCACAGTGCCATCCATGCCGAGATAGAAAGGGACACAGTCTTTTGCCATTTCTACAGCAAAGTCTTTAAGCTTAGGATTAGCACAGTGCTATCTATTCCGAGTTGTAAAATGGCCAAAGCCTTTTACCACTCAAGGCACAGTATTACAGCTTTGAATTGGTAAAATACCATCCAAGCTAACAGGAAATAAATAAAAGAAACCCCTGACATGTGCTTCGCTCTCATTTAAGCTCTTAAGAGAGGTACAGCTTTGTCCAGACAGTATAATTTTTCCGTCATCCTTTGCCTGACAGGGTATTGTTTTAACTTATACTTGGTGCCCCCATGTGTCAGGGCAAAGTAACCATAAATATATATATATATATATATATATATATATATATTCACTGAAAAACCATAGGTTTCAGGCACGTTATAGTTAGGAATTAGCATTTTAAAAACCTTAGAAATTCACTGAAGAAACCATAGGTTTCAGGGGCGTTCTAGTTAGCTGGACTTTTCACTCGTACAAAACTATTGAAATTCTCCCGTTATAGTTAGTTCAGCTAACTATAACTCGCGCGCCCGCAATGCACTGCTGATGACGTCACATACTACATCACTCATGACATGGTCAGTGACATCACTCATTACATCACTCATGACATATCAAAGGGGCACGGCCTGCACCACCTCTCTGCATCGCAAAGCAGTGGCGCTTACTGGAAGCATCTGGTGGGCTAGCTGGCCCCCAGGATCCGTCAGAATTGAAAGGAAATTATTTCCCCAACTTAAAACGCGCTACAAGGCGTGTTTGCACACGTCACCTCAGGCCCCGTCCCCTCCCTTCATCACTGTGTAAACACGCCCTGTGGCCGTTCTAAGTTGAGAGATTAAGTCCCCTTGAATCATAAGGGTCCCTAGGGTCAAACTAGCCCACTAGGTACCTCCAGTAAGCGCCACAGAGCTGTGTTGCATAGAGGCGTAAAAAGGGGCGTGGCCTCAGAACACCTGTCTTCAACGCAGCCCCCTGGCGCATACTGGAGAAACCTGTTGGGCTAGTTGGCCCTCGGGGACCCTCAGTATTGAAGGGGAATTAATTCCCCAACTTACAACTGGCCAGGGGGCAAGTTTGCAAAGTGCTGCAAGGGGCACGATGCCGGTCTTTTATTTATAATATTTTTTTAAGAAGGAGGGCTGTGTGGCCCTCCTTCTTTTTCTTTTTCTAATGTATTGGCCTTGGGTACCCCATCCCCCAGGGACTGCACTCTAATGTTTTTTGTTGATAAAAATAAATTTGGAAGGGGGCCGCGTGGCCCCCCTCCCAAAGCCTTAATCGGCCCCGGGGACCCCAACCCCCAGGTCATGGCCTTTTTTTTTTCATTCTTTAGGAGGGGGGCTGCGTTGCCACCCTCCTCAGGCCACTTATGGCCCAGGGGACCCCATTCCCCGGGCCGTCATTTGTTTTTTATTTATTTAAAAAAAAATATATTTCTAGAAACACCTAGGACATGCTGGACAAACCATATGTACCTATCACCATGACGACTTGCGTGATATTCATTAAAAGGCGACTATGCATACAATGAATCCACGTGGAATGTATTTACACCTCTTGTGAAGCTCTGACGTGTCTGACGCCCTACCGTGCCTAATCCCGGCGCCCCCGCCAGTGGGTACTCTCCATGTAGACACCCTTGTCATTTATTTATACAAACATAGGTAGCTATTGTCGGGCACATTTAATACACACGCACACCAAGCCATTCAAAGGGGATTCGACAAAAATTCGACCAAACTATGCAAGAAACCCCCTTCACGGTTAATAAAACACACATCCACTGCCGGATGTGTAATACTTTTTATTTTACTCTCTGGAAAGGAGACGAACTTGAGAGTCACAGCGTGCTCCTGGCTTAGCCCAATGCTGTGTTACACCCACCAGTGCCCGCCGAGTGGCACACACCTCTGTGTTGTATTTCATCAGCTAGTGCGTATGCTATGACACTCTCTAGCCCATGTGCACTGTAACACCACCCCGTGAATATGTCAAGCCACACTTGCCTTCGCACAGGTTATATTGCCCCATCTAATGTGCCTTCCTCAATGCCTATGTTATAACACCCATATTACAATCTGGGATCCATATCTTTGTCACAGTGCATATGCAACGTTACACTCCCCAGCACATATTTTATATTACATCTTTAGAGACTAGTTAGGTTACACAACACTGCCCTGTGCATATTACACTCCAAGGCGCATATCGCATAGCACGCGCTAGTGCCTGTGCTATCTCGCGCTCTCCAATGAATCTGTCATTGCGCACAATGTATTGGATATTATATTTCACGCCCCGGTTAACCTTATATCACACTTTTTGGTGCATAATTTATTCCATATACTATATCTAGTTTTCATTTTCAATCGTGCTCTCAGGACTATGTTCTATATAACAACGCGTCCACCGACCCGTTTCACGGGCATTACATTTTGCGATGGGGGGTGGAGGGTCAGGGGGTGTTTCTGCCAAGTGAGCCCGGAGTCACAGTCACAAACGTCCTCTTCTTCCTGAATAAAAGTGAGATTATGCTGCATTCTTGTTCATATTTTAAGTAGTTCGCACACACACATTTTAAAAA
Source organism: Triturus cristatus (assembly GCF_964204655.1). Taxonomy (NCBI): domain Eukaryota; kingdom Metazoa; phylum Chordata; class Amphibia; order Caudata; family Salamandridae; genus Triturus; species Triturus cristatus. Next base: position 262,072,359 of record NC_140593.1, read on the forward strand.
CAATAAAGTTCCTAATACCCACCTTCTCTGAACAGTTAGCTTGCTGCCCCATCCACCTCCTCCCTATCCTCTGTTGTGTGAATCCATGGACTAGCCTCCTCCCTCCTGCCATGCATGGTCTGATGTGCTGCCACTGCCCTCAATTTAGTATGATGTACCAGTCCACTCCTCCTGCCCTCCATTGCCCAATTCTATGCCCCATCATTGACCTCCTGCTTAAACTCTGTGCTTAGCTTGCTGCCCCTATTCTCCTTCCCCCTGCCCTCCGATGTCTTTGTGCATGCACCTGCTCCATCCTTTTTGCCCACCATGTTCCATGGACCTGCCACTCCTATCTACTCTGAGTGTTCTGTTGAGCTGCCACTCCCCTCCCACCTGCCTAGCATTGTCAGATGACTGTAAGCTGTCCCTGCCACCTCCACCCTGCCTGTCCACATGCCATGCCCCTATCCTCTTCCGGGAAACACCCATTACAACGACGGTGTTTTCACGCGCTGCCATCGCAACGCGACTTTCTCATCGCAGGAGGCTTTACATCGCATGCTTTTAGAACACATGCTACTAATGCGCATTGGCAATAACATCGCTAGCCATGACAACGAGTGCTGCGATGACATAGGGGATGGAAGGTGACGGGATTAATGACATGCGTGCTGCGGTGACATAGGAGTGACATAGGAGATGGGAGATGGAAGGTGACGGAATGAATGACATGAAAACCGAGGACAAGACAAAATAAAAACGCTTTTTGCATCGAGGCTTAAAATGACGGGATATGACATGATGACGTCATATCATAGCCACGGGCCACACATCATATGCAAATGGGCAAACGGGCCGCCAAATAAGCACGCCACGGGACAGACATGATGACGTCATAACATAGTCACGGGCCACACATCATATGCATATGCAAATGGGCAAACGGGCCAGACAAGACATCATATGCGCCACGGGGCAGACATCATATGCAATGACATATGGTCACATTAGGGAAATAAATTGTTGCACGGAAGATGACAGCACAGGGCACGTGACGGATTATGACATGAAAAACGTTTTACATGACGGATTATGACAAATATTATTTTACTACAGATGACATGCACTTGCTCAAAATAAAAACGTTTTACATGCAAATGGGCAAACGGGCCAGACAAGACATCATATGCGCCACGGGGCAGACATCATATGCAATGACATATGGTCACATTAGGGAAATACATTTTTAACTACAGATACAATTGCACAGAAGATGACAGCACGGGGCACGTGAGGGATTCTCAAGGCATCATATGCGCCACGGGGCAGACATCATATGGAATGACATATGGTTACATTAGGGAAAAACATTTTTGCACGGAAGATGACAGCACAGGGCATGTGACGGATTATGACATGAAAAACGTTTTACATAACGGATTATCAAATATTATTTTACTACAGATGCATATGCAAACGGGCCAGACAAGACATCATATGCGTATGCAAACGGGGCAGACATTATGCGATGAATTATGCAAATTCATTTATTAACAATACATATCCACGGGACAGACATTATGCGATGACTTGTATTGACTAAAAATGAATATGCAATTAGCAGGGGCAGATGGATGGGGGGGTGGGGCACGAACACTCAACGGTTTGGATTTAAGCACCAGTAATACACATTATGCTATGCTGTGACATGACCTCATAGCATAGCCACGGAAGGTGACAGATGCAACGCAAAGATGACAGATGCAACGAGTGCTGACATGAACAAAGGGCAGGTCACGTCCAGGTAAGTGACTTCAAGGCTTACATATGTGACTTCAAGGCTTACATATATATGTTTTAAATATTACATAGCAAGGTGACAGTCTTTTTTTCATTTGCTCAACAGGCGGTTTATGCAGTTAAGTAGCACAGACGTTATGGACGTTGTTCCGGGACTCGACGAGAGACAGAGAGCAGGTGGAAGGCAGACCTCCGCAAAGGTAAGAACTTAAAATTACCTATAAACATCTGTATAATAATGCGTGCAGTTTTGCAAAAACATGGTTACCTCCCAATCTAGGGAAACGTACTGCATGTTCCACAGCATTGCTTGATTGAAGCATTTGGATTTGGATGACGGACAGGCACTCGAATGATGAAGTCAGACTTTGGTGTTGTGTGTAGCTTCATTACTAGATGCTTGGCAAAAAACACGTGACAAAACAAGGAAAATTGCCGGATTGAAGCATTCAGTTTTGGATGACGGTCAGGAGCTGACGTTTAAGCACTTGAATTATGGCAATATCGAGCTGGATTGCTATTCTGAAAAGCGTTAGCAGCAACAGATAATGTGGCCCGTGACTAATCCCCAAAAAGCGCTTCTGCAACATAAAACAAAAGAAAGCCTTTAATTGAAAACATGTACAACATTTTTTAAGTAATCGATTGGTGAGCGTATATTGCTGTTTCATATTATATTATACAAATTTAACACTACAGGTTTACAATACAACACGCCCCAGATACTTAATAAACACAGTGGGAAAAACGATTTAATAGCATGCGATTTCGTGAACTGCGTTGTATTTGCCTAAAGCAGCAGAGACACTACAATAGCGTGGGAACTGCATGCGCGGTGAATTTGTGCGATGTAATGCCTTTCACGATGTAAAAACTGCGTGGTCATTGCTGCCGTTGTGGCGGTTAGCGATGTAACATCATACATCCCCTCTTCCTCCTGTCCTACATGGTCCATTTTACTGCCACACCCTTCTGCCTTCCCTGGTCTGTTGTGCTGCAACTGCTCCTCCTGCCTGCCCCGTGCGGTCTGTTGTGAGGCCCCTTCCCCTGAACTTTCTTGTCTGTGCACAGGTCCTACCCTCCCTTCTATCCTCCATCGTCCTTTGTGCATGCCCCTGCACCCTCCTTCTTGCCCATCATAGCCATTGTGCTACCACTAACCCTCCTACTTGCCATGCATGGTCTTCTGTGCTGCCATGGCCCCTCCCACCTTCCCTGTGTGGTCAGTTAGCTGCCCCTGAACCCCTCCCACCTTCCCTCCATGGTCTGTGTGTATGCCATCATAGTCTCACTGTTGTTCTCCATGGTGTGTCTTGTTTCTAGTGCCCATCCTGCCTGACCTCCATGCTGCTCCTGCCCCCTTGCCCCCAGCCCTCTGTTTACATGTGCAGACCCCTACTCCCTCCCTCCTGGCTTGTCTGTTCCATTGTAATGCCCCTGATCCATCCCTCCTGCCCTTTATGGTCTGTTATGCTGCAGCTTTCTCTCCTGTCTGTCCATTATGTTATGTTATGTTAATAACTTTTATTAGGCGCACAGCTGCCCCAGCGAAGGGGCGTCCTGGCGCCTGATCAGGTACACAACACAACAGGTCAAAGCTAAGAAAAAGAGAAATCAAAAAGCAGAGGCAAACAGATGTGTTTTAATGGCGCGTCTAAAAAGAGTCAGGCTATTTAGGGCGCGAATATGTCAAGGGAGGGAATTCCATAGATCAGCCGCCAGAACACGGAAGGAGCGTCCTCCCATCCTACTCAGCCTGAACCTAGGTTTAGTCGCCAGATGGTAAGATTCAGACCTGAGAGACCGCGTGGGGACGTATGGAGAAATAAGGCCCGCCAAAGCAGGGGGAGAGGAAAGCTTCAGGATCTTAAATGTCAGACAGAGAGCCTTAAATTTGATTCTCTGTCTGACCGGAAGCCAGTGAAGGGAGATCAGAACAGCAGAGACAGAGCATCGTCTCGGAAGGCCAACAATGGCCCGTGCAGCAGCGTTCTGCACCCTCTGAAGCCTAGTAGCCTCAGCCTGGTTGACTCCAAGTAGCAAGGCACTCCCGTAGTCCAGCCGGGAAAGAATAGAGGCCTGAACCACCAGTTGCCGAGTGGGGGGGTCAAAGAACTTGAGGACAGACCTCAGCCCTCGCAGAATACCAAAACAGGTAGCTGCTGTATTCTTTGTATGGCTGGTATAAGAAAGATTAGAATCCAGCCAAACCCCCAGATTTTTAACTTCGGCCGCTGGAATGGGGGACACCCCCAGTTCAGAAGGCCACCACTGGTCTCCCCAAAGTTCCGCCTGCTTCCCCACAACCAGGACCTCGGTTTTCTTAGCATTAAGCTGTAGGCAGTTGCTACGCATCCAGCTAGCCACAGCTATAAGTCCTGCACGGAACCTGGGCGCAGTCACCTCAGGGTCCCCACTGAGTGTCACCGCCAGCTGCGTGTCGTCGGCATACGATGTCATGGTAAGGCCACATTGCCTGACGACAGCGGCCAACGGTCTCACATACAAGTTGAACAATGTGGGGCTTAAAGCAGAGCCCTGAGGGACTCCCAGTTCCAAAGAATGGAAAGAGGACTGGCCAGGTGGAATGGCTACTTTGAAAAACCGGTCCGAGAGGAAGGAGCGGAACCACTGAAGAGCCTTCCCCCCAATACCCACTTCCTCCAAGCATCAGAATGTCATGAGACACCGTGTCAAACGCGGCGCTCAGGTCTAACAGTAGGAGCGCCGCAGTCTGCCCCGCATCCAGCACTGACCGCAAATGCTCGGTCATAAAGAGCAAAGCAGTTTCAGTGCTGTGTTGGGCGCGGAAACCATTTTGACTCTCGTCAAGAATGTTATTACGAGAGAGGTGGGCAGACAGGATGGAATTCACGTGTGCCTCAGTGACCTTGGCGGTCCAAGGCAGGAGGGAGATGGGCCGGTAATTCTCCGGGAGCAAGGGGTCAGAGTTGGGTTTCTTCAGAATAGGGCTGACCACAGCTTGCTTCCAGGATGGCGGGACCACGCCCTCACTGAGGGAAAGATTAATCACGTCCAAAATGGGTTCACGACAGAGAGGCGGGAGACGGATAAGAAACTCCGGCTTCAGTGGGTCTAAGGGGGAGCCAGATTTAATTTTAAGGCTCAGAGTGTCAAATACCTCGTTAGACATGGCCGGCAGGATGGACAGAGTTTCGGACACCGAGACCTTCATATCACTAAGAGCATCCCCGGAAACAGATGGTATAAATCCTCGATAGATTGTCTGCACCTTCCCCACGAAAAAGGATGCCAGACTTTCACAGTGAGAGTCCGTGCAGATTTCTTGCGAGGTAGCCCGTTTCCCCATCAGGTCTTTGAGTACCTTGAAAATTAACTTAGAAGGGTTAGGGCTGTTGGAAAACTCAGCTGCATAGTAAGCGGCCCGGGTTTGACAGATAGCTCTGTGATAGGTCTTAAGCTGGGCAAAGTACAGTGATTTTAACGTGGGATCAAAGGATTTTCGCCAGGCCCTCTCAGCTTGCCTGCAAGTTCTCTTGAGTTCAGCAAGAGTCTCATTATACCAAGGGCTACGATTTTTGACGTGACATTTAGCCCAGCGCAGAGGTATAAGAGAGTCGAGAGCAGTAAGGACCCAGTTGCAATACTGTTCATATCCCTGTTCCACATTCTGCAGTTTGCCCAGGGGTTGTGCCTCCAATATCCTGACAAACTCCTCCAACTTGAGTTTACGCCAATTGCGCTTTAAGATCTGTTTATCCACAGGTTTAAATTGCGGGTTTTCTTATGATCCTGCCTCTTGCCCCTCTGTTCTCTGTTGTCCATGTGCATGGTCCTGTCCCCTCCCTCTTGCTTTCTATGGATTGTTGTGCTGCACTCCCGTCCCGCATGCCCTGTGTGGTGTATTGTGCTGCTGCAAACCCTGATGCCTGCCCTGCAGGGTCAGTTTGGTGCACCTCTCCATGTCCCTCCTGTCCTCTGTTATCCAAGTCCATGTCCCTACCCCATTTCCTTCCATGATCCAATGTACCATACTTGCGAACATTTTGAACTTGGTAAGAGGGAGATTTTGAAAAAAACACTGGGGTATTGATTTTCCCCTTTGAGTTACATTGAAAAAGAGGAGATTGTAGACAGGAGACAGATAAAATAAAGCCCATTTGAGCTTAAAAACATTGGACGTTTCCTGGCTGAATCGGGTCTGTTGGCATGTATGGTTGTACTACCATTGCCTCTTCCTTCTGCCCACAATGGTCTATTACATTGCCACAGCCTCTCTTGCAAGTCCTGTATTGTTGGTTTGTTGCCCCTTCCCCCCTTTCCACTGCCCTCCATAGTCTGTTGTGCTGCCACGGCCCTTCCTGCCTGCTCAGTGTGGTTAAATTGTTGCCTTTGCACCCTCCTACCTGCCTTAAATTTTCAGAGTCCGTGCCCCTGGCCTCTGCCCCTCAACAGTATCCCAATGAACAACTAGATTGCTAACATTCTATATTTATTACAAAAGTGTGGAACGCCTGATGTCATCTTGATGTAATCAAAACTGTAATACCTAGAGCATTTCCTTTAGAAATTACATATATGAGAGGGTCTTATTGGCATCAAAATTATGGTTAGTGCTCTAAAAGACTAAAATAAGGACATATTTTCTGAGTTTTCAAATAGCGAGAAAGCCCTTTTAAATTATTTGTTACCTTTATGTTTTTTTATCCAGTTGACCACTTGATTAAATGTTGCACTTAGGGGAGAGGATGTGGTGTTACTTCTAGAACTGCAGACTTTGCAACTGGGGAACCAGGTTGGAGTTTCTGCTTCAGCTCGACATTCTGTGATTCTGGTCAAATCACTTAGTCTCCCCATGTCTACAACAAAAATGAATTTGTTCTTGTGTGATGTAACCAATGCTCATGTAAAGCACTCCAATACCTGACAAGTCTGCACTATATAACACTGCAAAAACACAAAATAATAAGTGTTTTGCACACTTCTGTCATTGGGCTATATTTGGGCTACATCTGGGTGATTTTGGGCTACATTTGGGCTCTTTTGTCTCCGGTGGCCATCTTGGGAGATTTATTTGTTATGAAGTTTCCTAATTTCCTCATGTACTGCAGTCTCCTCAGTAGGAAATGCTTTCAGTTTTTTACTTTGATTCCATCATGAAGGTATTCAGATATGTCACACATTTGCCATAAATTCTGAATGTTAGCACACTAGTTGCTCATTAGATCACTATAGTAAAACTACTGTCCACCATGGAAGTCTGCTCCTGGTATTAAAAGTGCATGTTTCAGTCTGCATGTCAGAATTTTTTTAATGAAATAGAAGGGGATTTGAGAAGTCACTCAAAATGTGCCCTCATTTTCTTTCTTCAGCATTAATCATAATTTCTATGGCAAAATGAACCCCCTCATTGTGTTCCTTTTTAAATTAAATGTTTTAAGTGTTACCAGTTTATTCCAATCAAGATGGCTTCAGGTGTGCCATACTTTTGTCATTATGAAGACAGTAAGCGCTCTAGTTGTTTTTAAGAACACTCTGGGACATTCTGTCATTGGGCTATACTTGGGCTACTTCTGGGTGATATTTGGGCTACATTTGGGCTCTTTTGTCTCTGGTGGCCATCTTGGCAGACTTATTTGTTATGAAGTTTCCTAATTTCCTCATTTACTGCAGTCTCCTCAGTAGGAAATATTTTCAGTTTTTTACTTTGATTCCAAAGGCATTCAGATGTGTCACACATTTGCCATAAATTCAGAATGTTAGCACTCTTTTTGCTCATTAGATCATTGTAGTAAAGCTACTGCTCACCAGGGAAATCTGCTGCTGGTATTGAAAGTGCATGTTTCAGTCTGCATGTCAGAAGTTTTTTAATGAAATAGAAGAGGATTTGAGAAGTCACTCAAAATGTGCCCTAATTTTTCTTTCTGCAGCACTAATCATACTTTTTATGGAAAAATGAACCCCCTCATTTTGTTCCTTTTTAAATGAAATGTTTTAAGAGTTACCACTTTAATCCAAGCAAGATGGCTTCAGGTGTGCCATACGTTTATCATAAGTAGGACTGTTAGCGCTCTAGTTGTTCTTTGGAACACTCTGGGAAGCTGCAGTAGAACACAAAGGAATCAACTGACAGTCTCTGCCCTTGTTGGATGTACATGTTTTACTGAGAATGTCAGACTTCATTCTCACATGACTGAGAAAGATAATGTGAATTTACAGAAAATAAGCTCTCAGTTTAGCTTATACATCACCTTCCAAACCTCTGTGGGAAAAGCATGAGAAAATATTTTTCTCTCAATCATGATATCCCAGCAGAAGGCTTTTTCACATGGTGAAATCACCTTAGAACATACCACAATTCCTAAAATGAGTATGGTACCATCAACAAATGATTTATAATGTAACTAAAGTCTTAAAACCTTCTATTAACTGCAATGCTTTTTAATGAGGTGCTATCATGTATATTGGTCCCAAGATGGCTGCCAACACTTCTTGGATGAAGTGCTGACAGCCAATCAGATCTCAGGATGAGATGTGTGGTTAGGCTCCGCCCACATATATATATGATTTTACTTTTGATTTTCTCAGGAACTACTGAACAGATTGACACCAGACCTGCAAAAGGCACATCCCTGACCTGAGGACTACCTCTCTGCCAAATTTCAAGTAATTCTGTTCAGCCGTTCGGGCTGTACCTTGGACTAAAGGTCCCTACGGAAAATTGCATGGGGAAAACGCGTTTTGGGACCCCCCTTTTTTCTCAGCCCCCACTTGACAAATCCCCCCGAGACTTTCAGGGTAGGAGCGGAGCGGAGCGCCCCACCTATTTTGAAAATTTCGCGAGGATTCGTCAACCGGCGCCAAAGTTATTCCAAATAGAATGTTGCGGATTTCCTATGGAAACACGGTCCTAACTATAACTATCTACTGGCGACCGCCAGTAGATAATATATATATATATATATATATATATATATATATATATATATATATATATATGTGAAAAATTAAAATATTACCTTTCACAACGAAGCGCATCATATGTCCTCCATGTGCGCACGGTGCGCGAAGCGCATCGTGCGTACATGGCCCATCTAGCGTAACGTGGGCACGCGGTGCGCGTAGCGCACCGCGTGCCCACCGTGCGTGCACGGCACTGACTGCGTAAAGTGGGCGCGCGTAAAGTAACTTAGCATTTAAAAAACCGTACAAATTCACTGAAAAAACCATAGGTTTCACACACGTTATAGTTAGGAATTAGCATTTAAAAAACCTTGCAAATTCAGTGAAAAAACCATAGGTTTCACACATGTTATAGTTAGCTGGACATTTTACTGATAAAAAACCAATGAAATTCCCCCGTTATAGTTAGTGCAGGCAACTATAACTCACGCAACCGCAATCCTCTGCTGATGACATATGTGTCTTTATGAAAAAAAAATATTTGTAATAGATGTATAGCTAAAATTTAATGAAAGAAGACATGGGCAAATAAGTGTCTAAATACAGTATTAGCATCAGCAGAGGATTGCGGTTGCGTGAGTTATAGTTGCCTGCACTAACTATAACGGGGGAATTTCATTGGTTTTTTATCAGTAAAATGTCCAGCTAACTATAACATGTGTGAAACCTATGGATTTTTCACTGAATTTGCAAGGTTTTTTAAATGCTAATTCCTAACTATAACGTGTGTGAAACCTATGGTTTTTTCAGTGAATATATATATATATATATATATATATATATATATATAAAGCAAAGGTAACAGGTTTAGTTAGGAATTAGCATTTAAAAAACCTTAGAAAAACAAAGGTTACAGGTGCGTGATAGTTAGGGGCAGATTATACTCATACAAATCCAGTGAAGTTCAGCCGTTATAGTTAGCTGAGTTAACTATGACTCATGCCCCCTGACATCTTTGACAACATCCCAAATTAAATGCTAATTCCTAACTATAGCGTCCCCATAACCTTTAGTTTTTTGCAGTGAATTTCCTTGGATTTTAAGTAGTAGTCACGTTGGAAGAGTGGTGGAGAAAGGGGTGGGGCCTCCAACCAGCTTTCAGGAATCCCGCTATGTAGGACTTACATGACGTACTAGGAGGCCCCCCAAGGATTCACAGCAGTAAAATGGACTTCATCCCCCAACCAGTAGCGCGCAAGGAGGTGAGTTTGCAGAGTGGTGGAGAAAGTTGTGGTGGCCTCTGACAACTTCTCAGCAAACCTGGGGGCCAATTATCCCTCCTATTACCTCCAGTATGTCCCATACAGCAGGATTGCTGAGACCGATAGCAGGTCCTACCCCCTTTCTCCACCACTCTGCAAACGCAGCTCCTGATGCACTAATTGTAGGGGGATGAAGTCCCCTTGGCTATTGAGGGTCCTTGGGAGCCAACTACACCTCCTGTACCTCCAGCACATCCCATAGAGGTGGTTTGCGGAGAGGTTTTTGGTGGTCACTCACTCTTTCTACTCCACTCTGCAAACGCCCCTCCCGTTGCGCACTTCTATTTGGGGGATGAAGTCCCCTTGGCTTTTGGGAGTCCTTGGGGGCCAACTAGCCGTCCTGCTAGGTCCAGTAGGACCCACAAACCTGGATTGCTGTGAGATGGTCAAAGGCCATGACGCCTTTCTCCACCACTCTGCAAACACGCCTCCTAGCACACTGCTGCTTGGGGGATGAAGTCTACTCTAGTCCCGAGGCCCTAAGGAGTCTTGGGGCCTCCTCCCCCACCGGCAGTGCACCGAGAAATGTGTATGCAGAGTAGTGGAGAAAGGGACGTGGCCTCTGACCACCTCTCAGCAATCCAGATGTGTGGGTCTTACTGGACCTAACAGGAGGGCTTGTTGCTGCGGCCCCCCTCCTGGGCCGATTTCTGCCCCAGGGACCCATTCCCCCGGGACACGCTATCATTATTATTTTTTTATTACAGCCCTCCTCCCCAAGCCAATATTGCCCCCGTGACCCCATCCCCAGGGGCATGGCCTCTTGTTGGGGACTGAGGGGGGAGCCTGAAGGCCCCTTTGGTACCTGTCGGCTTCCCACCTCCTGCAGGAGCCAGAATTTTTATTTTTAGAGTTTTATGTAGTGCAAACTAGACCCAAGATATCGGGTATCAGAGCGCTTTACATGAGCACCAGTTTCGTTACAGAAGTAAACATTCATTTTTATTAGGCACTGGAAGATTAAGCGATTTGCCCAGAATCACACGATGCTGAGCATCGTTGCCGATACTAAAACCTGGATCTGCAGCTTTGAGGTCCACCGCTCTAGCCGAAAGGCTACATCCTCTCCCCTTTGCAGCTCCCTCTGTCCAAAAGCAATTCTTATTGCATCAATGAACTGGAGCAGAGTTTGCTATGGCTTGCTATGATCTGGCTCTGGGAGGTGGCTATCCCCAGGACCATCTAGGGCACCTGGCGGGGACCACACAGCTCCCCTCCTTTCATCACATTTGCTCCAAGGTGGTGGTGGTCCCCGTGGCCTTAGTGATTTGTTTTGTATCGTAGGGTGGTGGTGGTCCCTGGGGCAGCGGGGGGTGCGTGGCCCCCCACATTTGAATCTATTAGTCCCAGGGAGGTGGTGATCCCCGGGGTTGTGTTGGTGTGCTGAGCTCCCCCACACATTATAACATAATATTGCCCCAGGAGGTGGCAGTCCCCAGGGCTGTGGGGGGGCCCACATTATTATTTGTAATTTCCCCAGGACCTGGCCCACCCAGGAGCCTATTTAAATGAAGTGAGCAATCTGTGCTTTGTTTTTTTAAAGTTTTCGGTAGGATTTATGGATCCAACATGATTCCCACAAGTTTGTTTTTTAATGTTTTTTTTTTGCCCTGGGTGTTCCCAATGGGACCCCTTCAAGAGGGTGTTTCTACCCTGCCCACTTTTCTTTTTTTTAATGTTATTTCTTGTGACTCAGTTCAAATGAGTCACAAGATGGCTGTCAACACTTCCTGGTTTGAAGTGTTGGCAGCCAATCAGATCTCAGGCATAAGATCTGGAAGGTGTGCAACCTCCAGTAGATACAAAATATATATATATATATATCTATATCTCATGCAAAAACAGTGAAAATCAGCAGTTATAGTTAGCTGCACTAACCAAAACGTATGCCCCGCAATGCACTGCTTATTGAATTGAATTGAATTGAATAGGCTCTTATATAGCGCATGGCTACTCAAAAGCATCCCAGCGCTCAACAAGGGTCACCCAAGGACAAGAAAAGTACCATTAACTAGAGCACGGTTCTATGTCCTCGGAAAGAGCCAGGTTTTCAACTTCTGCCGGAACACAAGCAAACAGGGCTCCTGGCGAAGAGCCAGAGGAAGGGAGTTCCAAAGCTTAGAGGCATTTAATGAAAAAAGACACCCACCAGAACGAGATCTATTTATTCGAGGGATCACAGCCAAGTTTTGATCATTGGACCGAAGATTTAGAGGGGATTTGTGGGGAATGACCAAATTTTCTAAGATGGGAGGGCCTTTCCCATGGAGGAGTTTGTGTGTCAAACACAAAGATTTAAAGAAAACCCGCTCTTTCACCGGAAGCCAGTGAAGGGATTTGAGAGAGGGTTTGGCTGATGTGCGGTGGTTGACACCCATTAAAAGTCTTGCCGCTGCATTCTGAACGACTTGAAGTCGCTTAGTCGTAGAGGCTGGTACTCCTAAGTACATGGCATATGACCTCACATATTACATCACTCATGACATGGTAAGTGACATCACTCATGACATATAAAATGACTTCACTGATGACATCATCTAGTGACTGTGAGTGTGTTTATAATGTGTATGTGTTAAATATATATAAAACAGTGCATTGGTGAATCAGTGGTTGTATCAGTGCCTCTATGGATGATTTATTGGGTGCGTGACTGACTGTATAAGTGTGTGATTAGGTGTCTCTCAGAATTTATGGGTGAATAGATAGTTTTGTGAATGTCTGTATCAGTTAATGTCTAAGTGGCTGTATAGGTGTGTGAGTGGGTATGTCAATGGCTATATGGGACAGTGATTGGTTGTCTGAGTACCTATATGTTGTCTATGTATCTGTGTGGGTGAGGGCGTGTGTGACTGCATGTATGGAGGAGTGAGTGGGTGAGTCAGTGGCTGTATGGGTTAGTGAGTGTATGTGTGAGGGGCTGCTTGGGTGAGTGTGTATATGGCTGTGCGGCTGAGAACATGGATGTGTCAGTGGTATATGGGTGAGTAACTGGGTATATAAAAGACAGTATAGGTGAGTGATGGGATATATGGGTGAGTGAATGAATGGGAGAGTGGCTGTATGGGTAAGTGTGTGCTTGTGTCATTCACTGTATAGGCAGTGAGTACATGTTAGCATCTGTATGAGTAAGTGAGGGGGTCTGTTTATCTGAATGAGTGAGTAAGTGGCTGTGTGACTGACTGCGTGGGTGAGTGACTAGGTGTGTGAGCAGCTCAATGGGCTACTGACTCGCTTGCCTTCCTTGTCGTGATCGGGACGGGGCACCAGGACTTCAAGCCCCAGACAGCCCCGCAGCGCACACATCACCTGCTGTGCCCTGAGGCACGTTAAAGATTATCACGGGCTACCGCAGCACGGGAAGCTTGTCTTACTGCCACAACTTGCCTTCCTTGCCGTGATCGAGATGGGGCACCAGGAATTCAAACCCCAGACAGCCTCGCATTGCACACGTCACCTGCAGCACCCGGAGGTGTGTTAAAGATCATCGCAGGCTCCAGCAGCGCCGGAAGACGTCTTACTGCCACTGCTTGCCTTCCTTTCCATGATCGGGATGGGGCACCAGGACTTCAAGCCCCAGACAGCCCCACAGCGCACACGTCACCTGCAGTGCCCGGAGGCAAGTTAAAGATCATCACGGGCTCCAGCAACACGGTTGTGGCGCACGCCCGGGTAAAGACCGGGCCAAGACGGGCCAGTCTTAGCCCACCCTAGACTGAACAAGGCCGGGCTGGGTCATACCATTAATGTGTACTGAAAGGGTCACACACCAGGAGGGTGAGTTTCCCTATCACCTGCTGTGATTAGTTTTGGGCTGCTACCTTGATTACAACTCCAAAAGACGTGAGAGCAACTGTATGGGGGCATAATTGGCATCAATAAGATCAGTGGAGCCGGACTAGATGATAAAGAACTGTGCAGCTATTGTGCCATCACCTTTTACTTCTACTGAATCTTCACGAATACAAAACTCTCTTTTCATGTGCCCGCAGTGGAGCTTACATAATCGTATAGTATTTTAAAATTTGTTGCTTGTGTACTATTTGTTACTAAAGCTTCTAGGTCACAGGCACAACCAGCGCTGGGTGATATTTGTACAACCGCGGGGTGGGACCTTAAACATAAAGAGTTGGCTTGGGGCCAAGGAAGGAAGGACAGTAACATGGGAAAAAGAAAAGCAGAAACTACATCCAGGGTGGCCGGGGGCTCTCAGAACTCCCTTATGAAATATCTTTCCGGGGCAATTGGAACTATTGAGAAACAAATATACACCATGAAAGTAACAATAAATCAGGTTATCAAGGCGAGTGAGGAATTTATGGGGCCTACGAACCCCAAGCATGTGGATTCATGTCTTCCTCACTCTGATCACATCTTCACCCAAAGTCCTTCTATCCAGACAAATGGGTGCGTGCAGGATGCGTCTGATCATATATATGTATATGATCAGGAACGCGAGATCCAACCTCCATCAAAGCACCCAAGAAACCCGGATGCAATACTAGCGAGCCTGGATCCTTATACAACCCCAAGTAACTCTAAAACAGCAGGGAAAAAGTGAGAGAAAAGTAACAATAAATCTAAACCTGACAAGGTAGGAACAGGGCCTTCAGCTTTGACCTCTTGTAAAAACAGTCACAAAGAGGATTATGGAAAAATCTGTCTTAGATTAGAAGCCCTTCAAAAAACAGTCATAGAATCCCTAGAGAAACTGCTGAATAGGTTAAGTCATTGAAGATCTACCGAGGAATAGCCATAGGGTACGCTTCAACAATCCCCCGAATAATACTCTGAACTCCATAGTGGACCCAGCAAACGTTGTCCCATCTGCCCAAGCTGATATCACTTGTGGTACAGTTAAAACATTGGTAAGCAATAAGTGAGACCATAGCTGAAACCATATAGGTATAACTTCTCACACTGAGGCTAGATTAAACCAGCCCACGACTCTCCCCAGTGCAACGCGCATGGACAAGGAAGGCCCAAAACTGACTCTGCCGCCAGAGGCTACCCCATACACTATCATTCTAGCAAATGTCCCTCATCCATCCTCCCAGGTGGATGAAACATGGGAGGCACTGAGAAACAAGGCTCTCTGCTGGCTTGGCACCAAAACCAGGCTAACAGAGGCTCTGTTTGGAGAATTTAGGATGGTGAGAAGAGTGGGATGGGTGGGGAAAAGGGATAAAACACTTTCTGGTGACTGCATAGTCCTCACATTCAGAACCCCTAAATTGACTTGTGAGATTCTTTCTAGACTCCACAGTGACCATGTGACAAACAGGGAAATAAATGTAGCGTCCCTTGGTTATTTTTATCCCCCCCACAAACCAAATGCAGCACTATCTACAGCGGAGAGTCCCTAATTGTGCCCCACTACACCAATTTAGTATACCAACGCAGAAGATTTAATATACTTCCATCACTAGAAGATATAGATTGACTCACCACTGCAGACAGCCCAGCAGATCCAAATCTAATCGGCGCAAAGTACCCCTCTGTCTCTGAACTGACACTTACTGACTATAAGGAACCTTACCATATCGAGACTAACATAACAAATGACATATACATCACTTCTACTTATCATAGCTTAAGACCACAAGAATAGACCAGTTCAACACCATAGCTGATAGTGATATCACAGAGCACAGTAACAAAGAGAAGGGAATAGATACGACAATCACAAGCATTTCTTCCCCAAATGTATCAAACTGCACTGTTCATCATCCCATTGTACTTAATGTTGAACCTAAGTACAATAATATTACAATCAAGGAGAGATTAGGACCTGCTCAAGTAAAATATTATTCTGGAACGTGGTAGGTCTAATCTCCAAACTCTCCAACCCTGCCTGGTTAGAATTTGTAGACACTTATGATACACTGTGCATTCAAGAAACCTGGGTGGATATTGCTCAGCATATTAACGGGTTTAAAACATTTCTTACCCCGGCAGTATCTTCTAGTCACAGAAAAAAAGGGAGGTCTATGCATCTATATTTCCTACATGGTAAATGCCAAAAAATTAGACTTTACGGCATCAAACACCTATTATCAGGTCTTAAAACTGCACATTGATAATACTCATTGTACTGTTCTACTGAACTTCTATAACAATTTTTCTGCAGCACAAACAGAGGCATCTACAGAAGGACTTGAACAAAATGCAAAAGGAAAAAAACAAGGATATCTTTGTAATCCTTGGAGGGGATTTTAATATTGGCTTGTGACCCCGTGCTGAAGGAGGTATTTGCAGTTTAACACATGATGATGATAATTACATCACTAATTTCTCGCACTCTCTTCGCGGGGAACAACTAAATCACATCAAATATTCTGTCGACATTGGTTTTGCTAATGAATTATGCTCATCCCCCATACCTTTTAGTAGTGCATTCAATGGACGTGGGATGTGTTCCACCATAGACTATGTGTTAGTCTCAAGTAGATATGCCAGTAGAATATACAATTTCACAACTCACACAGTTGCCTTTAGTGATCACTTCCCTATTAGTGTTACCTTAGACATGCTGGCTAAAGTGTTAACTAAAAGACACCAGGCCATACACCCCATACTGGACATCGCTGTAAATAGATCTAATGGATATACAATCAAATGGTCAGGAGTAGATCCACTAAAGCTAACTAAGCCCCTCTTAAACTGCTGTAAACCTGACTTTGCAGTCTGCCTCAGTGAGATGGCTACAGATTCCGATATTCTTGACTCTTTTCACTAAAAATATCACTGGCCATAAAGAAGAATTTATCAACAGAACAACCCGGGCAGCCCTAAAAAGTGCCTTACATAAGCCTGTTAGATATCAGGCTGAAATAAAATTGGCTAGAACAGTGTATAGAATTTTACTTAGAAACCGCAAGTTGGCTATGAGAACTGAATCATGGCGGGCTCTCCAAAAAGCAACCAAACTAAAAGACATAAAAGGATTCTGGAAGGCCGTGAATGCCCTGTTTTTGGCCTCTGAAAATAAACCCACCATTGAGATCACCATCGGAGAGGACCAATGGCTGACTCATTTCTCTAAGTTATACTGTGATAATGCTGACAAAAATCAATGTTCGGACCGTAAAGTAAGTCCCGTGAGCTACCTCTCAATCGACATTGACTTTAATGTGGACGAGGTGTTATTAGCTATCAACTCAAGCGTGGGAGGAAAAGCCCCAGGCCGTGACTGCATACCTGTGGATTTGTATAGATCTAGCCCCCTACTGTGGGGCCCATTATTAACATCTGTTTTAAAGATTTGCTGCATACAAGGCTTTATTCTAACCTGGGTAGAATCCATACTCGTTCCCATTTTTAAGAAAGGAGATCGCAATGACCTGGCTTGCTACAAATCAATTTAATTTTTAGACTCCTTCGTGAAAGTGGCAGGGTGAGTTATTTTAAACAGACTGCAGATGTGGGCAGAAGATATGGGAGTAATTTCGGAAGTACAGTATGGATTCTGCAAAGGACTAGGTACTGTGGAACAAGGCCTAAATCTAAGCCTGATACGGGGAAAATACATACAAGCTAAGCGTGGGAATCTCTTTTTATGTTTTGTCAACTTGAGTTTGGCTTTTGATTGTGTAAGTCACCGGAAACTCTGGCGCATCTTGGAGTCTATGGGTGTGGAAATTCCACTTATCAATTTCCTGCGGCAGCTATACCAAAATGCACAGATAAGCGTCCGCTATGGAGGTGCAAGTGAGCGTAGTTCTAATTTCCCTCTTAGGAAGGGGGTAAGGCAGGGGTGTGTGCTAGCCCCCTTCCTTTTTACCTTGTACATGAACGGTCTAGGCACAACACTATCAAGGGAATATCAGGACTTACCCAGCATTGGCAAATGGACAATTTGAGCATTATTATATGCTGACGATGCCGTTCTCCTATCCCGCACGCAAATAGGCCAGCAAGAAATAGTTTTGAGTTTTGTAACCTACATGTCAAGTCCAGATCTTAATGTAAATATTACAAACACATTTGTCATGAAATGTAACAAGTCTAGCGTAAAGTGTCGGAATATTTTAATCAATAATAAGAAACTTGAATTTGTTAATTATTTTTCATACTTAGGAATGGTTTTTGAAAAAAGGGGCTAATGTGTAAATGCTAATACGTCAAGAAAATTGTTATTTGCTAAAGCCACAGGAGCTCTGGTAAATTTCACTAGGATAATGCCCTATTGGTGAATTGCTAATAATTTACAAAGCTAAATGTATTTCAACAGCAACGTACGGAGCCAGAATTTGGAGACATGCAAATGTAGAATTGTTGCAGCTAGTTGAGAACAAGTTTTTAAGATATCTTTGAGAGGCCCCAAACAGTACGGCTACATAAATCTGCCACACTGAACTGGGAATGTCATATTTATCTGACTCAATTAAAATGCAAATGCAAAAACAACAATTGATGGACAGAATGCAGAACAATGTCATACATTCACCCCAGTACAGAGATCTGGGCCTAAATCCATCGTTTTTTTGCTCACCATGCCATTGATGACGGCTGATAGCCAGAAACCGGTCCTAGGATGCTTGATTCCGGTCCAGGGAAGACATGGCATGGCAGTTCGGGCTGGACTGTTCCCATGAGGCACAGGGTCAAGACTGATTTGCATATGGCCATGTCTAAACTGGGGTGGCGTAGTGGGCAAAAGAACAATGGATTTAACCCAGATCTCTTGACTGGGGGAGAATGTCTGCATTGTCAGCATTCCGTCCATCATTTGTTTGTTGTAACTCAATTAAAATGCAGCCGGTTTTACTATGGCACGAGATATGGGTGAGCATAGCTACTGGTCTTAATCGAGATGTGATAAATGACTGCCTGAACTTGCAGCGGGTATCTTGCATTCCATGGCTCAATTACGTCAAAAACTTTGTGGCTGGTTTGGGATGCCCTGAATATTTTTCTAACCCTATCCTTCCAAGGCAAGAACTAAAGATTGCATGTATGAATTTTTTGGAGACAACCATATGTTCCCATAACAACAGTAAACTGTCTGTTAGAGAGAATCAAATGCTCTTGATACAACCGGGGATACAGCCATATCTACTAAAAGTAAAGAGGAGTAACAACAGGATGTTATTGACACACCTACATCTAGGCAACTTTCATAATATGGTCACATTTCCAAACATGAATGATTGGTCACGCTCTTTAGGCCTCTGTCCATGCGATGATATATCTACTCACACTACGATTCATATTATGTTTTTCTGTAAATTTTATACATTATTAAGGAAAAGATGGATTTTGCCTATCCTGAAACAGCTAGGTTTGAGACAATGCTATCCCGCATTCTTTAAACTACAATTTTTAGATTCTGACATTTTTATTGATTGTTTAGCTAAGTATATGAAAGGGGTAGTTAGATATAGATAAACAAGGTAATGTCTTCTCCTTTTTACTGTGAAATGATTTATCTATAAATTCTTGTATGTTAATAGATGTGTATGAAATAATGCTGAAGTTTTTATCTTAATTGATGTAATTTTAAATGGTTTGTTAAAATACATGCATGATATGTTGCATATTTTTTATGTATTGTGCTTTTATGATTTAATATTTTATATCGAATAAAGCGTATTTGAATTGAATTGAATTGAGTCAGTGTCTGTATGGGTTAGTGAGTGTATGTGTGAGGGGCTCTTTGAGTGAGTGTGTATATGGCTGTGCGGGTGAATACATGGATGTGTCAGTGGTATATGGGTGAGTAACTGGGTATATAAAATGCAGTATAGGTGAGTGATGGGGTATATGGGTGAGTGAATGAATGGGAGAGTGGCTGTATGGGTAAATGTGTGCTTGTGTCATTGACGGTATAGGCAGTGAGTACATGTTAGCATCTGTATGAGTAAGTAAGGGGGTCTGTTTATCTGTATTAGTGGTAAGTGGCTATGTGACTGACTGCATGGGTGAGTGACTAGGTGTGTGAGCAGCTCAATGGGTGACTGACTCAGTGTGTGAGTGGCTGTACGGGTATATGAATGAATATATCACTGGTTGTATTAGTGAGTGAGTGGGTGTATTAGTAGCTGTATGGGTGAGGGAGTAGATGTGTATGTAGATCCATGAATAAGTAAGTGGGTGTGTAATTACTGGTATGGGTCTGTGAATGAGTTTGTGAATGGTGGGGTGGGTTTGGGAGTGCATGCATGAAAGGTTATATGGGGTAGGCCTGGGCGGTAAACTCCACTCCTTTTGCAGAGTTTGCGTAGTTTTCCACACTCCATGCAGCATATGGAATTCAGAAAACTCCACTCCATGAAGCAGATTTTTTCCCTAGCTCGCACTCGCCAGTGTTAAGTTGGTAAGCATGAGTGAGGAAAATCCAACACTAGACCACCGACCAGTGAAATTTCTCAATGCAGGCATTCATGGATGGATACGACTGCTTGTGTTTAGAAACCATCTGTTCGCGTTGAGGAAGCTGCCGCTCAAATAGATACATGGTGCCATTCAATCTGATTTTCCAGTGCAGTACAAGCACCATCGCAAGATGCGCGAACTAATGCACTCTGCTACTTGCAGAAGTCTGTGTGGTGCAGCAGAGGTTTTGGGCCACGGAACTCCACAAACTCTGCTAGGCCTACTAGGGGGGTGTGAGTGGGTGCATCAGTGATTCTGTGGATGATGTAGTCAGTGATGTCATTAGTGATGTTATCAGTGATTTCACAGGTTTTGCACAAGTGAAACCTGAGCCTCACTTTAACGTCCATGTAACCTTTATTTTTTTCTTTGAATTTCTCAGGGTTTTTAAAAATTCCATTTCCAAACGATAACGTCCCTGTAATCTTTGTTTTTTTTCAGTGAATTTCAAAGGTTTTTAAATGCTAACTCCGGGTAGATGGTGGTCCCCGGGGCATAATAAGTTCAGTTAGGGTGGCTCAAGCACCTCCTTCCTTTATTTACACAATGCCATTTAATAATGACGCATAGGAGCCAGCACTTCATTAAAAAAATATTTCAGTATGATTTGCAGATCCAGAGTGACTCCAGTCGAATTTCTTTTACAAAATGGCTCAAACAGGTTGCTCGGGACCTGGGGACTCACTGCAGCTAGTTACCCTGAGGATTTTGACAACCCATTCCAGCCCTGTCTATGCCTGCTCGGTTGTTACATTTTTAAGGACCACATGGAGCATCAGAAACAAAGCCCCTTAAGCATTGGGAGATTAATGTTTGATATTGTTTTAACCCTTTGAAAGGTTTTCTTTTTTCCTTGAATCTGCTGTGAAAGAGTTACCCCTATCTGCCATCTTGTACTATCTTTTTATGCATTTGTTCTCTTTAATGTTATTTTAGATACCATGTACTGCATGACAGGCTTCGCACCACATGAAGTAACTGAAAAAACCAAGTTGTCCCACCAATGCTTTTATATCTTTTAACATTTTATATTCATTTATGCAATATATATATTCGCTTTTCTTTTATATGTGTAGTACTTTTATGGCACTGGTTGCCGTAATAAAGCATTTTGATTATGGTTATGGATTTTACTGGACTCAATGTGTAAGTCATAATGATCCTCACCGCCTTAGGAGTGGTCTCTGGGGTTTGTTCGTGTGCCTTCTCTTTTCCATACAAAAGACTTTCTCTAGTTTGCGATTCTACTTTTGCTACAGCTGTTCTTAAAACTGTCATGGGGCATCTTCTTACTTTGAATATTTCAATTAATTCCTCCTGTGCTGCTAAAAGTCTAGTCTCTGGGCTGCAATTCCTTTTCAGCCCTACTAATTCCTCATATAGGATGTTCCATATCATGTGTTTGGGGTGGCTACTTGCATCATGCAGAATCATATTTCCTGCCGTCTTCTTTCTGAATAGTGAGTTAGAAAGCTTCCCCACTTCTGCCTCAACATGAATATCTAAGAAATCAATTTCACTCTTACTTTAGGAGGTAGTGAAGGTCAGGTTGAGCATATTGCTATTGAGATGCATCATAAACTCTCTCAGATCTTCCTCAGTCCCACCCCAGATAAGAAAGAGGTAATCTATATAGCACAACCAAATAATAATACAGTTAAATAATCTTCCCATCTATGGATCCATAGACACGTGCTCCTCTCACCAGCTCATCACCAGATTGTCATTAAGCAGAAAAACCTTTTCATTCAAACATAATTTTTTCATCTGAAATAACATCTAATTGTGTTAAAGTTCAAGAGGTCTCACCCATAGATAATCGGCAGCTGCCACCAGCTCAGCACTGTGGCGAATTCTCATTAATAATGCCTGAACATCAATATTGACTAGAGTATATATCACTTCCCATGGGACCTGGTCAGTTCTTTTTAAGATGTCTGCACTATACTGTACAAGAGGTTGTATGGGGTGTGAGTGGGTGTGTAAGTGGTTCCATGGATTATGTAATCAGTTATGGCATCAGTGATGTCACTGACCATGCCATGAGTGATGCAATATGTGAGGTCATACGCAATGCATTGCAGGGGCGTAAGTTATAGCTAGCTGATGTAACTATAACTGCTGAATTTCTGTGGTTCTGGATGAGCGAAATCAGAGTCTAAATATAATGGCACTGCAACCTATTTTACACACACACACACACATGACTCAGTTTTGGCTTCAGTTAAATCTAAGATCAAAACTTAAGCTTAACTGAAACAGAAAGTTGTAAAGTTAGACTATCGTCTCAGTTTATCTTTGTGAATTTGGTCCTTTGTGTTTGCTCCCATTTTGTAGGATTTTTGGGCAAAGTTTCCCTGGCCGAGTCAGTGCAGACAGGGAAACTGCTTTATCCCGGTGATGGGCTCCCGGAGACACAGAAAATGAGCTGGCCCTGGGGAATGGGGTCCCTGGGACCCTTAGTGGCTCAGGGCAGCGATGGCCATACAGCATCCCTTCCTTTGTTAACAAGTAGCGACCCTGGGGGATGCGTACCCAAGGGCTTTTTAAAGGCTTGTAGAGAGGCGATGCACAGCCCCACTCCTCTTAAAAAGTACAGTGGGCCTTGGAGATGGGGTCCCCAGGGCTGAAAGTGGCTTGGTGAGCACAACACCCTTCTCTTGAAAATTACTTTTGGCCCGGGTGGAAAACATCCAGGGGAGGCGAGTTGTGCACCCCACTTCCCTTAAAAATTACTTTGGGACCAGGGGATGACATTCTGGAGTGAAAACAGCCTGGTGAGGGCAGCACATGCCCTCTCCTCTTACAAATTACTTTAGCCCCCAGAGATGGGTCCCGGGCAGGTGGGGCCATACACCCCGTCCCCAAAAAATAAATAACCATTGCCATCGCTGGCCCTGGCCCACCCCCAGAGAGTTTACAAAAGTGTGGAAGCCCATGTTTCTTTATTACAAAACATTTTGCCATTTATTTGCAGATCCTCTGCAAATTCACAGCAAAATGTTTAAGGAAACGTTTTTGGCCACAGGTGAGGTCCCTCTGGGACCCCATCACCATGCCTAGGGGGTCAGGATATTCATACCCTGCCCTCATATGACTCTTACTAGATTTGCTTAGGACTCAGAACTAAGTACTGAGTCCTAAGATGGCTGTTGCAACTTCCTAGTTGTGGTAGCCAATCAGATCTCAGTTTGAGATCTGTTGGCTCTACGGATGCACAGTGGCTTGACATATACACATTTTTTACCTACATTTCTCCACAACTGCTGAACAGAAATGTATACAAACCCAGAAGACACTCTTTCTGGACCAAGATCTACCTTTCTGCCATATTTGGTGTAAATACATTCTGCGCTTTGGGCAGCAGCGGTGTCTAAATTTCCGAAGGAAAAATGTGTGGGGAAACATTTTTGGGAACCCCCCTTTTTCTCAGCTCTACTTGAAGGATCACTCCAAACCTTTCCATGCAGAAACTAGTAAACATGTAGTACTTTTTTGGAACCTTTCATGGCGATTCACCAAACGGGTCCAAAGTTATTAACAAAATAGAAATGCACTTTCTATGGAATCATGATCCTAACTATAACTGCCAAGTGGCGGTCACCACTGTGTAATTATAGTTAGGTCAGCTTTTCCATAGACAAGATGTTTTTTGATTTGTTAATACCTCTGGTGCCGTTTGACGAATGATCACAAAACTTTCCATAAAGAAAGCAAATTCACCACAGGTCCTTCCTGGAAAGTTTTGGGGTAATCTGTCTGCAGATTGTGCTTTTTGTGATTTGATGTTAATCCGTTCAGTAGTTTTTGAGAATATAGGGTTAACGAAACTGGATATCTGGACAGTTGGGTCTATGAGAGTTTCTAGATAGTCTTCTGATTGGCCCAGGAAACTATTTCCCTTGGGCCAATTCACTTCCATGGGAGGGAGCATTCTGATTGGCTTCCAGCAACATGAGAAAAATATTGGTGGCATGCATTACAGGACTCAAGACTTAGTCCTCTGTCATGAAGTTGAAAAAAATAATATAAGGGGGCAGTGTAGGGATACTATGCCCCAAAGTCCGGTGGTTGCACCCATAGGGTCTCCCTACCGGGGTCAAAATATTTTTTTTTAAACTGGCTCTTTTTCCCATCATTCTGCAGAACTCCCACAGGATCACAGTGAAAAAAAAGAAAATGACAACCAGACATTTTCTTTACTGTTTGGGGGGCATCAGTAAGGTTCCAATCCATGACCCACTATATGCCCTGAGGAGACCATTTCCTTAATTAAAGCTAAGAGACAGGTGGGTGCCTCCCTGAGCCATTAGAGGCCCCAGGGAGCCCATCCAGTGGAGCAAACTTCAACACAAGAGGGGAGGGGGCAGCATGCCCCCCTCCTCGAGCCTTTATTGTCCCCAGGGACCACATCCCTCAGATAAGGGTCAAGAACTCTGCCCCAGGAAGCCCAACCCTGGGACAGAGTAGATTCCCTGCCCACACTAGTGTAGGCGGTGAAACATGTTTTTTTCCACCTGTGGGAGCATTTTTGAATCTCCTGACAAACAGGAACAAGCATGCAAGTCTGATTCCACCTGGCAGGAGATATAAACATTCTTCTGCCGGCTGTGGGCCGACTTATTCTCTTTATCCCTGTCCTCAGTCCTGTGGGCAGGGAAAAAGACCAGATATTGCTCCCGCCCATAGGAATTAAGCTTTATTATTATTATTATTATTATTATTATTAAATTGATTCTTGGTAAAGCACATGGCTACCCTTAGGCATCCCAGCGCTGGTTGCGGTCAATCACATTTCCTATTTCCATTACTGCACTTTTAGAAAGAGCCACGTCTTGAGTTGTTTCCTGAACGAGAGGTGATTGGTTGTTGATCCAAGCTGTAAGGGGAGCGAGTTCCACAGGATAGAAGCATTGTAAGAGAAACTGCGTCCACCAGATCGTGACCTTCGAATCTTTGGTACTTTGGCTAGAAACAGGCTGGCCGATCTAAGATTTCGTAGAGGGCGGTGAAAGGAGAAGAGAGTGGAGTGAATTTTTGGGCCTGTTTTCCAGAGGGTCTTGTGTGTTATACAGAGTGCCTTAAAGGTTATTCGTTCTGGGATAGGGAGCCAGTGGAGATTCCTCCATGCTGGTTTAGCTGATTGTCTTCTGGAGATGTTGTGTAGTAGTCTGGCTGCGCAGTTCTGTACCACCTGAAGTTGGCTAATTACGGAGTTGGGAGTGCCCAGGTAAAGTGCATTGCAGTAGTCCAGTCGGGGGAGTATACGTGCTTGGACCATGGTTCTGCGTGCGGCATCTGGGAGGAGAGGTAGTATTTTCCTCAGTTGTCTTAGCATGCCAAAACAGGTGGCTGCTACTTGTACTGCTTGATGATCAAGTCTAAGTGACTTGTCCAGCCAGATTCCCAGACTCTTTATCCTATCCTTGGGTGTGGGGGTGGGGCCGAGACAGCTTGGCCATTCTAGATCTATATGAGGCACTTACTGTGTTGCCGAGGATCATTAGTTCGGTCTTGTCCCTGTTGAGTTTTAGATATGACTTATCCATCCAGATGGCAACCTTTGTCAGATAGGCTTCAAGGTTGATTTTGCTACCATCTGGGTGGTTGAGGGCTTCCACCAATTGGGTGTCATCCGCGTACGTAACTATCTTGGCTCCATAAGGGAGGACCAGATTGGCTAGGGAACTCAGATATACATTGAATAATGTAGGGCTCAGAGTGGACCCCTGTCCTCTCTGCTGCTGCTTCTCCCGGGCGGAAGCAATGCTGACTCTGGCAATATGCAAGGAGCCGTCATAACTCCCTTTGGACACCATGCAGGAATTCAGCTGTGGTGCTCAGGCGCTAGAGCTCCACTTGCAGCCCTCACCATGTGGTTTGTGGGTGCCTCAGGAAAGTACCAGGGCATTCCAGTTGGTTGTGTACCCGGGTAATAGTCAGTCTCAAGGGGAGCTGTGCTGCCCCCTCTGATTTTTTAATTCATTTGGTCCCATGGAATGGGATTCCCAGGGTCTTATGATGGTAAGGGGGCTGGAGTCCAAGGGCCTAACAAGGCTTGGGGTGACGTGCAGCCCCCCTCTCTTTTTGTAAAATGTTGTCCTGGTGGATGGGATCCCTGGGTTTTAATGAAGCTCTAGGAGGGGAGATGGGCTCATCTTCCCTTATTGTATATGTTTTAGTCACAGGGGTTGGGGACCCTGGGGCCACAATTGACTTGGAGATGGGGCCATGTGCCCATCTCCCTGACACGTATTGTTTGGACTAAGGGAGGGTATCCCCGGGGCCAATATTGGCTCGGGGAGAGGGGCTATGTGCAGGCCAGGCTCTGCGGCAAGCACTACTGATGGCTGTTGTGCTGCATGGATTGGCTGCCTTGGGGGTTTGGCCACATAGCCTGGCCTTTGCCCAGGCCCTGGCTTCAACCCCCCTCTGTACACAACTACGCTCACAAAGTTTGAGTAGTTTGTGCTTCTTCGCGCTACGTGAATTGCACCTAGCACAGTGCAAAATCTCGTATCATAGTTGGCATTTTTTGCTCAATCGCGGTCCTCAACGTCAAGTTGGCGACCGTGAGCTAGCAAAATGACATCCCGGTGAGACTTTTTCGTCATTCGCGATCAGCAACATCAAGTTGCCGATCGCGAGCGTGGAAAAAAAACCTCCCGGCGAGATTCTCAACGCGGGGAGCTCAGGTTTCTCATTGCGAGTGGTCGTGTATGCTCGCGACCGATCGCGATGAGAAACTACCTGTCCGCGTTGAGAAAGCTGCCGCTTGAGTAAAAATCTACTCGAGCAGCAGAAAAAAACAGCTTGCACTGTTCAAGATGCCGTTTTCAATGATTGCACAGTGCGGACAAGCATCCGGCTCTGTGCAATCATTGCGAACAGCGCACTATGCAGCTCGCGTAGTGCTACGCGTATCTCACGTAGTGCTAAGTACATTTTGCGTAGCTACGCGTAGCACTACTACGCGAACTACGCCCAGGGTTATACACAACCCTTTGGCAAACACCACGCTGTGCACAACCAAAGGCTGTACACAGCATGGGGTAGGCTGCCTCTTGGTGGGTTGGTGGCAGGGCCCGACCAAAGGCCATGCGTGGCAGTTTACATATGGTAAACAATATCATTTTACATAAAAAATAGGAATTCACTGAAAAAACAAAGTTCAATGTGATGTTATAGTTAGGGATTGTTGTTCTATTTAACTTTACAATTTAAAAAACCTTAGAAATTCACTGAAAAAAGTAAAGGCTAAAGTGATTTTAGAGTTAACTAACTATAGCACTTTAACCTTTGTTTTTTTTCAGTGAATTGTTAAGCTTTTTTTATTGTAAAGTAAAATATTATACCAATTCCTAACTATAACATCACTGTAACCAATGTTTTTTAGCTCACTCAGGACACCGCTGTATAATCCAGAAGTGTCTATTCAGCACAACCACGATCCATTTAGGCCATCTAGCTTTGATTATTTATTTATTTTATTTTATTTATTTATTGATTTATATAGCGCTAGAATCGACTCCTTTGGAGTATCTCTGCGCTTTTCAGTAATCGGTAAAGCAAGGACAAGATAAAAGAGGGGCTAGATCTCATTCCTAAACAGCACAGTTTTAAGGAGTTTCCTGTAGGTAAGATGTTCCTTGCACTGTCTTAATGATAAAGGAAGTTTATTCCACAATGTAGGGCCTGTAATAGATAAAGCTTTATTCCCATGTCTGGCTTTTTTTGCACGAGGGATCACCGAGAGGAGGTTATTGCTAGATCTTAATGATCGAAGCGGAATGTAGGGAACAAATTTCTTTTGTAGATAAACGGGCCCTTGGCCATTTATGCATTTGTGGATAAGGCAGCATATCTTAAATTTTATCCTCTGACGGATCGACAGCCAGTGTAGCTGATCCAGGAGGGGTTTAGAAGCCGTTCTGGGGGGAACATTAAGGACAAGGCGAGCTGCCGTGTTTTGAATGACCTGCAGTTTATTCAAGACACTTTCGTTGGCAGAAAAAAGCAGGCCATTACAGTAGTCAATCCTACTTAAAACCAAAGTCTGAACCAAGGTTCTCCTACAGGAATCTGGTAGGAGGGGAAATATTTTCCGTAACAAACTAATGGTATAAAAACAGATTCCTGAAGTGTAATTAACATGTTGTTTAAAAAGCAAGTCTTGATCCAGACGAATCCCAAGGTTCTTCACAACCTGTTTAGGTTCAGGAACTATTCCTAGATCAGGCGGCCACCAGTCAGGGGTCCACAACATTTTTGCCTCACCAAACAACATTACTTCCGTTTTACTGACATTACACTGGAGAAAGTTGGAAGACATCCAGCAAGCCACTGCCTTCATGCCAGCAGAAAAGGAATTTTTCACTTCAGCGGAGAGAGTTTTAAAAGGAAAGAGGAGCTGGGTGTCATCAGCATACGATACTGGAATAAAACCATATCTTTGCATCACTCTAGCCAGTGGCGCCACGTATATATTAAAAAGGGTTGGGCTCAAACAAGAGCCCTGGGGCATCCCCTTAGAGATCTCAATCTCCGCTGAGCGGTAGGAGTCCATGATTACTCTCTGGGAACGATTAAGGAGAAAGCTTTTCAGCCATTCGATGGCCCTATCCTTGATGCCAGCGTTCGATAACCGTTCAATAAGAATGGCATGTGAAACGGTATCGAACGCTGCTGAAAGATCTAAAAGCACCAGGATTACTGAAAAGCCCCTGTCCTGATACATCTGTAGGTCATCTGTGACAGACAGGAGAGTGGACTCTGTACTGTGTTTAGGCCTAAACCCTGACTGAGAGTAGTCCAGAGCCCCCACAAGTTCGATGTAATTGGACAAGTGGTGATTGACATGTTTCTCAGCCAGTTTCCCTAAGAATGGTAAAAGGGATATAGGCCTAAGGTTGGTTAGATCAGTCCATGGAATGGAGGTGTTTTTCCTAATGGGTCTAACCAAAGCTCGTTTCCAATCTCTTGGCACAGTACCTGAGCTAAGTGAAAGATTCACCAATCCTTCAAATATAGGACAAAGTTGTTCGCTCAGGCCAGATATAATCCTAGCTGGACTGCCACTTTTAATCTGAGATGTGAATAGAAGTGTTTCTTGTAGAGAAATAGATGGAAAGCAGGTTAACAAATGTTTTTCCTGCTTAAGTTCATCCTCCATTTCAGGTAACACTCTATCCATGGAAACACTTTTATTGGCATATAATATTTTATCATAGATGAGATCAATTTTATTTGCAAAAAAACATGAGATTTCATCGCATAGCTGTTTAGAACCTAATTCAGCAGATTCGCATGCTGCAGGTTTGGTAAAGGTTTGTAGGATTTGATATAGAACCCTAGAAGAGTTTCCTGCAGCTGTGATTTGGGCGGTGATGTGGTTTTTGGGAGCAGTGCGAATAGCTTTATGATATGTGCGTAATGAGTCCCAGTATTTTGTTTTATCTTCTGCCAAGTGAGAGAGTCTCCACTTTTTTTCTAATTTTCTAGCATTGAGTTTTAATGTCCTTAGGTTATCCGAAAACCAGATTTCCTGTTTCTTGGTCGGTCTGGATTTAAATTGCTTCAGAGGGGCAATTTTATCTATAGTTTGTGTGATGGCTCTATTATATTTTATGAGGGCAGATTCAATACATGTTTGTGTAGGATAGGAAGAAAAGATAAAGTTTTTCCTAAAACTGCCGTCATTAACTTTATGCCATTGTCTATATATCCTTGGTAGTGGGGCTGGGCGGGAGGAGATATACCTCAGATGCTGAGTACAAAATTCAACCAGGAAGTGGTCAGTCCAACTAACCTGTTTGGCAGGTAAACAGGAAATCAGTGAAAAGTTAGATAAAATCAAATCCAGGGTGTGACCTGCCTGGTGTGTAGGGCCGCAGTTACGTTTCAACAGTCCTAAGGTGGCCATGTCAAGCAGTAATGATTGTGCTTCATTACAGTCCGATTTGTCACTATGTACATTAAAATCCCCGACCAAAATAAAATCATTGTTATTGTCAACATATGGGGCCAGTAGCTCCATCAGTGTGCTTGAAAAATTGTTACAGGGTCCCGGAGGACGATATACTAAAGCACCCTTTATATTTTCTTTAGAAGACAGTTTTATTTGAAAAATTAGTAATTCGAGTTCAGGAGTACTTAGTTCTTCTAAAACCCGAATGCTAATTTCTTGTTTGTACACGATGACAATCCCACCACCTATTTTCGTGGGACGATCAAGTCTTACAATTTTATAATTATTTGGAATTCCTAAAGTTATGGCAGGAGTAGTATGTGGTTTTAGCCACGTTTCCGTAAAATAGCATATATCGGGTTGTTGGGAGGAAATTAAGTCCCACACCTCAGCAGTATGTTTGGGCAACGATCTAATGTTGCACAGGAAGCTTTTTAGCTCAACAGATGTACGATTGCTTCCGGCAGCAGTTTTCTTTGTAGCAAGTTCCGATGGTTTCCAATACTGACACCTATTCATGACTCGCATTTGAATGGTGCATTTGAAATTGCATTGTCGGCATGAGAATGGCCCCTCTACCTCGGGGACGTAACCACCCTCACAACCCTCTGATACTCCTGGGTTGAAACCCCGTAATACCTGAGAATCATAGGTGAGCTGCCCCCGAGGCGATGTTCGCGTATTCGGTGTTGCAATCCCCATGGCCCCTGGCCCCGTCCTGTCGTGGACGGGCGCAGACGGGCAGGTCTTAGGCTTGTCTTCGGCGCCATCAATGGCGCCCCCTGCGCGCAACCGCTGCGTGCTAGGGCCGACGGGTGGCTAAATAGCCCCGTGAAGATTGCTACTAGAGCGCTAACCGCTCGCCTGTCCCGGGGCTGCTGGGCGTGTCTCGCTCTTGTCAACCCCGCCCTCTGCTCAACGGTATTGGATACCGAGTCGGACCAGGGCGGGTAGACTGTAGTATTGAGCAGAGACTGACACAAAACCCCTGAAGCCCCTAACAGTGCTGGGATGTGATATTACAAATCCTGTGCTTAGTATCACGTTTTTAGGCAGTCAGTGCAGACAGCACAACATACGTTTAAAAAGAACAGGTGATATTTAAAAATAACGCCGTAGGTGAGTTAAAATCAGGTAATATCCACAACATTTAACTGAGATTATAAATTGTGATTTGCGCTGTGAGCTCCGCTCTAGTCAAGCATTACCTCATACCAAGCGGGGTCGGGAGACACTGCCACTGTCCTCCCCTTACCGCAGAAAGCCAGGCCTCCTCGCCGCCTAAATAGCCCCGTGAAGATTGCTACTAGAGCGCTAACCGCTCGCCTGTCCCGGGGCTGCTGGGCGTGTCTCGCTCTTGTCAACCCCGCCCTCCGCTCAACGGTATTGGATACAGAGTCGGACCAGGGCGATTAAGTAAACCTAACTCCTCCAATGTTTGTTAGACAGGAGTTAGAATAGTACATATTAACCTCCAATGTATGTACCTTCCTAAATATTTGTCAGACCAGATATAGAATCATAAATCTGATCCCCTCAATGCATTTACTTTCCTCAGTGTTTGTTCTACTGCATAACAGTAAATCATACCCCATGCATGCATTTTTCCCATCATTTATTTGACTGGACCTAGTATAGTAAATTACATCTACTAAAATTTACAATTACTGTAATGTTTATTAGGTTTGAGTGAGAATCCTAAATGTCCACCCTCCAATTTATGGACTATCCACAGTGTTAGGTAGAATGGCATTAGAATAGTCAATATGACTTCCTCCCACGACAGTAAATCATTTGCATCAATGTTTAGTTAAAAAAGTAGATTAAAATAGTTTTTTTAATGATTTCTCAAACTTAAAGGGAAGAGCCTGGACAACCACATGTAAAACAGAGGCTGTATTAGGAGATGCTGAGGGCTCATCGCAGGATAATGGAGCCAATATTTTCATCCTGTCTTTAAGTTAAAAGGGAGCTCTTTTTTAGGGGGTGTTGCTAATAGCCTCCCCACCATTATTTGTACATGTATAACAGCATTTAATGGCCTTGCCCTCATTATGGGTCCTGTGTTCCTAATTACTGGCAGGTTAATTAAAAATACTTAAGTTTAAACATTTAGGTGGCCAATACATCAAGCTTTTTACTAGTCACAAATGGACTGATTAGCAGAATCGGCCTGTTTGCGATCAGTAAAAAGCCATTTTCAATGCATCAAACCTAAATGCATTCACAAAATAGGTAATCACAATTTTGCGATTACCTATTTTGCAAATGCATTTAGGGAATCACACTCAGGCCCCCTAGAACCCTTGCAATTGAATTTGCAATTTGCAATTACCTATTTGGTAATCGCAAATTGCAAATGCTTTCCCATTCATTCCTATGGGCTTCTATCAATGAATGCCCATGTGGTTAAGTTAGCCAGATCAAGCTTCATTACTATAGCAACTAAGCAACTCATGGCCCCCACCTAGGATTAGAACACAGGGTCCAAGCTACTATCTCTCTTGTACTGTTTAAACTTGATTACGCCAATGGCCGCTATTATAAATCATCTTTATCATTCCGAAAAGGCTACAACGAATCAGACCTCCAGCTACCACACTACTTGTACATGTAAAGCCACAAGCGGCCATTGGCGTAATCAAGTTTAAACAGTACAAGAGAGATAGTAGCTTGGACCCTGTGTGAAAATCCTAGGTGGGGGGCCATGCGTTGCTGAGTATTCTGGCTAACTTAACCACATGGGCATTCATTGATATCTTGGAGTCCATGGCAATTCTTGTATACTTTAGGAGGTGGTCCCAAATTGTCAGGCACAAATTAGGCTATAATATTTCCAGTCGCTGCATGTGATTATTTTAGTTTTGGACACATGCAATTTTAGATTGCTCCATGTCATCCACTGATCAATGGCTCAGAGGCAACTGGAGTTTTTTGAGTTTCCAATGTCTTTAGGGCTTTCCAGTTTAAAAAGTATATGTGTGTTTTTTCAGTAGTTATAGCTTGTGAGCTTAACTCCATTGATCATTGCCAGTAATGACTTTATGTGGATGTTGAAAAGTGTGGGTTAAATGCTAAAGCCATGAGGGTCCCCTGCTTTTGTGAAGTACAGTTTGGATGAGAAAGGGGGGTGTATGGATGATATTTATTCTGTGATCCAGTCAAGAGCAGTCACGTCCATGCCAGCTTTGTAGAGTCTTTGAATTATAATGTCATGATGAATTGTGTCAAAGGCAGCTGGAAGATCCAAGAGAAGTAGTCAGTGACCCTGTTCTGTTCTACTGTGATTTTAAGGTCATCCCAGATGGTAATGAGGGCAGATTCTGTGCCTTTTCCTGGATAGAATCCTGTTTGGAAGTCGGAAAGTATGGAGTGATCTTGGACAAATTGTGCCATCTGGGTGAATGCTACTCTTTCTATCAGTTTACCAAGGAAAGGTCTGTTTGTAACCTGTCTGTAGTTGTTAGGGTCACATGGGTGTCAGTTTGTTTTCTTAAATAATGGGCATATGTATTCCTTTTATAAGTATTCTGTAAAGACTCCTGTAGTTATTGATGATTGTTCTGACTGGTGTAGCAGCAGAGGTAGTTAAAAAATATTCTTGATGATTTGTGGTGGGCAACGGTCAGAAGGGCAGCCGGCTGGCCTGCTTACATTGACAATATCCATAAATGTACTTTCTGATAATTATTTGAAGGAATGTAGAGGCTAGGTTAGCCTAATCTTGGAGGGGATTGTTGAAAATGAGTTGGTGCTGGTGGTTTTCCTTTGCTTTAAATTGGAGTCCAACATGTCTGCTTTGGGTTTGTAAGGATTTGCCACTTTGTCAGTAAATTCTTAAGAAATGGAATGAGTTTCTTCTGTGAATTTAGGTTTACAAAATTCAGCGAGAATTTGATAAAATTCTTTTTTTGCAGGGGAATTATTATGACTTTGGTGGTGTGGGAGGGGTGCGGCAGCATTGCGGCCCCGTTCTCATACTGCTAAAGCCAAAAGAGATCACGATTTTTTAAGCCACTGGCAGGCAGTTCTTTGGCAGTTCCATGGCGGTGCCTTTGAAATTGGCAAGGGGAACGTCAATGCATGTTCCTGCATGGAACGAAATGCCCAATGTTGTTCAATTTTGTTCTGTGTAGGAACATGGGGGTTCATGCAGATGGGGGACACTATGTGCCCCCCTGTAAGCACCCCATTGTCCAGAGGCACATGGGGGCACAGTGGGGCCCCCTTTGTTTCCTCACTGCCACACTTTTCATGGCGGTTGCAGGAAACTCCTAATATGCTTGGAGTTTGCGCAGCGGTACCACCAGCATAATAGGGGCCTCAAACCACTGCATCACTGCCAGGGTTCACAGATCCCTGGCAGTAACAGTGATCCCATGTCGGTCCAACCGCCGCAGTCCAAATGTGGAAAGTTCCAACCTCAAGGGCAAGGAAGGAGGTTGTCACCTGCCACAAGATATTTCAAGAGCATAATAACATCTCAGAAGGATAAAAGAGGAGCAGATCATGAAGTTTAGGGGAGAGCTAAATACATAACAAAACTGAACCATACACACAAATACATTTATCATATGAATTTTAATTAAAGATAATAATTACATGTTATTCAATGTTTCTGGGATTAGATTACAGAGCAAACAAAGACACAATAAATACTTGCATGAGAAAAACAATTTTTTGTCATACCAAATAAATCACAAATGATATGGGTTTTAGGACTAATTAATAAATTCTTTCGTCCCCACCAAAGAGCTAAAGACAGTGAATTAAACTAAAATGGCAAAAACTTGAAAACATATATCAACCAATCTACCCATTCATACAACACACTCACTACTTTTCATAGGACAAATTCAATATGTACAATATATACACAGGGCAGGGACCCACAGATCATGAAGTGCAGAGGAGCACCAGGTTGGTATAGTCAGTTGTTTATCGCCCAGGGGTCTCTGACTTGCACGGTGCCGACACGCGTTTCGGTGCTGAGCTACACAGTAGCTATCACCTTCCTCAGATAAAGATAAAGATAAAAATTCGGAAGAGAGCACTAGGGTGGGGAATGCCAGGCAGGCGGGTACAGAAGAGGGGTTTGAAAGGCCAGCTCCGCCTGGATGTCACATGTGCATTTCTAATAGCCAACAGCTCCGCAAAAGTACAGGTCCAGTAGAAGATCAATCCAAGGGGGAATTCCGGTGCACACAGAATGAGCACCACTGCCAGTAAATGAAAAATAAATCGACGTTCCAATGGGGGCAGTGTCAGAGATGACAGCGTCAGGATGAAAAAATATCTTAGAGAGAAAGCCTCGCTCAGTAATAAAGGAAAATCCGGTGGAAGCGTGGACTTATCGCAAGTGTCGCTCTCATTAGGTCGCAGATAACCGAGTAGGAGAAGTCATGTATCTAGTATTGCGGAGATGGGTGCCATGTCGCACCGAATCGAGGCGCGGGGAAGCTGGGCAGCGACTGCCACCATGGGTTCAGTGGTCAATTGGACCACCAAACTCGTAATAAGGCCCTAAGTATTTTGAATTCTGTTTGAATAGTACTTTTTAATCGCTTTTTTGATTGTCAACTTTTATATTCGGTGAAGTTTGGCTTGATTGTTACTTGTTTTGAGGCAGGTGCATTGCAGCTTCACAATTTGTTGTTTTATCTAGTGTTGTGTTGTGGGTGACATACTACAAGGTTTGGTTATAGTTAATTTGAGCCTGCTTTGCCTGTTATAGAATTAGAAGTGTATTTTTCCAATAACAAATGTCTCATCTTGTGTGGGTTTGCTATTGTATTAGCATGACCTTCCCTAAACCCTGCCCACGTTACTGTAATTAATCTAAATCTTCCTGCCACCCTTGCTTGCTCATTCCACATTTACTCCGAAAATATATTCTCCATTTGCAGAGCTCTTTGCACGAATTTTTAGGATCTCTGTATAGAAAAAATAGAAGAGGAAGAGATATCTGGCCAGAGGTTTGGGAACTACATTTTGTAGCAAGTAAATAGTACTGCTGGAGCATACTCCAGAATACAGTTTGTGAATTGGGGCACATATTGCCAAATAATATAGCAAATCTGAAGATTATGGTGCCGATTCCGATCCTGTAAAACCCGGGTACGAATGGTCGTACGGAGCGTTTTCTCCGTACGACTCGTACCCGGGAATTCCACCTTACAAACCAGCAAGTACGATTCGTACAGAAATACCATTTCCGTACGAATCGTAAAAAACACCGTACGGCTAAAAAATACATACAATTCTGATCCAGGACAGCGCGTACGCGACGTCCGCACGGAGTCAGGCAGCGTTTTACGAACAGCAAGTACGATTCGTACCTACAGCACTCCGCACGGCTATATTTTTCGGGAGCCAAAAAGTGCCGTAAAAGCTAAATACGCTGCGATGCACGACGAAAAGGGGGCCCGCTACGCGACGTACACGCCATCACCCACATCGTACGTGTCATCATGTACGGTGCGTACCCCAACATTGCATATGTAAGGACCGTACCCCCCACCCCCCGTTTGTACAGACCGTACCCCCCCACCCACGTATGTCTGCACCTTACCCCAGGCGTACCCCAATCCTCACGTATGTCCGCACCGTACCCCAGGCGTACCCCCCACCCGCGTATTTCTGCACTGTACCCCAGGTGTACCCCAATCCTCGTGTATGTACGGACCGTGGGTGGGAGGCTGGGGGGGCCGAACGAGTCGTACCCCGGGCACAAGTGTACTCGGGGTAGGGGTCGTACAAAGTTTGCTCCGAACGGGGCCTTTTCCTTGCGCTTGTGTTTTCGGACGGGCGGTATGGTACGTACTTGCGCGCTCAGACTTAAACTGTCCAGGGACGTCTCATAGACTTTTCCCAAAGCGATTTGTATGTATTTTTCACGTACGAATCGTATTTCGCCGTTTGTACGGGACTTGTACGATTCGTACGTAAAAAAATACGGATACGAGTCGTATGGTAATTTGTTTTAACGGATCGGAAACGGCACCTATGTCGGCAGTTTATAAGCAAAATGATGGTAAGGAATTGCAGGCATCTGAATTTGGTGGCGATATCAAATTCTACAATTCAATCCACAATTAAGTTATGGTTACAATTGATTTTCAATTGTTCACAAAAAAACAATAACCACTGGCATCTGTTAGTCCTGTCAAGATTAATGGCTAAAATAAAGTGTTGATGTTTACTGAACATTACTAATTCCACAAAGACAGATTCATGAGCTAAATTGCTTCAGAAAACTATGTGTCAGAATGCCTTTAAATTTGCTACATATAGTTCATACAGTGAAATGCTTGCATAAAGATAACAAAATATTTTAATTATAGTCATGCAGGACCTGTAACTTTGAATATTAAGGGCATAAAACAACGGCTTTCTATTGTACTTCCAGTGGGTGTTTTTATTTTATTGTCCCAGACTGCTGCTCTAGGAGGTATGTAAGATGAAATATCAACCACACACGTATTGTGGTACTAAAATATCCTTGTTCATATATCCGCAACCAAAATATTGACTTTAAATACATGCAATGTAATATACGAGAATATTGACCACAAAAATATTGTTGACCAAAGTATTAACAGTACATAGGTAATTATGTGTATTTGATATGTAATATTATCATTTTTAAAAACTTTAAAATATAAATAATATATGAACAATAATTTGAATCTCCCTTCAGAAATGGCAAATAGCAAAAACGTTGATATTTGCACCTAAATGTTGGAGTAGATCTGTATGTGAGTAAATATACAAATACACATCTACCTTAGGGAGCTGGTTACTTATGTATTACAAGTTTTATTCTTGTAATACACTTTTATTCAATCATCAGGGTACAATATTGGGATATAAATGGCCTGATTCACACATAGGAATTTACATGTGCAGTTCTAATTACAAGAAGATCAACATGTATGTTTCTAAAGCTCCACTTTT
The DNA here is from genome assembly GCF_964204655.1 of Triturus cristatus. NCBI lineage: Eukaryota > Metazoa > Chordata > Amphibia > Caudata > Salamandridae > Triturus > Triturus cristatus. The sequence goes on from NC_140593.1 coordinate 262,110,645, forward strand.
TGTTATTCACCATTTCTGAGTGATTTGCACATCAATGTAGAATTACATGTTTCCACCCCCCTCCATTGAAGTGTAGATTTACTATTAGTAAATTTACACCTGACGGTGGAGATCTCCACCACTGGCCACAGTTCTCTCTGTAGGAAACTATTGAGCAATTTAATGAAGTTTATTTCTAACAAAAATAACAACAAAATAAATGCTAACTAATTATTATTAACCTGAAACTGATTAAATACATTTTACAACATATTACCTCTTTCAATTAAATTTGTTTAAAATGAAAATTAATTTAAATATAACAATTGTATTCATGAATATTAATCACTTAACAACTATTTAAAAAACAAAATTACGCAGACCTACTAACATTTTTATTTTTTTGTATTATTTTGCAGTAGACCTCTTTAAACGTTATGCATTTATTTAATTTCAATACATTTTATATTTTTTTAAATATGTTACAATTTGTTTTTATTTTTTAATTAAGTGCATTATTAAATTTAAAATCAATAAACATATTAACATTTTATGTCTGCATAAGAAATGAATAAATAATTGAAATGTATCATTAATGTGATTCATTTACATTAATTCCTATGATTTGCTAGTTTATTTCTCTCTGTCACTTTCTTTCAGCGTGTGTTGCAGTACCCTCGATTGATGATGTGGGGTTCCTGACATACTATAAAGCTGGGCTGTTGTACCTGTCAGCCTGTTTTAACATTATTAGTGTTATAGTAAATTTACAAGTGCATTTCATGAATTGTAATGGGCTTAGTCTGTTTTGGACATGTACCTTTTTTAAAACATCGGTCTGCCATTCACAAAAAAATGTTAATGGCCCCTCTTGTGAAACACTATCTTGAATCAGGGCACAGACCTGAGGAAATTAACTGGTTGATACTGGAAAAAATTGATCACAAAGCATGCTGTGACCCTGATGCCACAAGAAAATGTAGAGAGGTATACTGGATTTTTTCCTTAGACACAGTGGAAATTCACTTGTGGACCACGGAGACCAAACAGACCGCATAGGACCTACCCTCAAATCAACTTGACTTCATTTATCTCTGACGCTAACTGACTGAAGTTGCCTTGATAAAGGCCCGGCTGTCTGGCCACCGGGCGAAACACGTGTCAGCTGTTTGTTTTTCTTTCCTATTGCACTAGCAACTTACCGACGTATGACAATAAAGAGATAATTTATTGTCCAACGAATTCAGTGTACAAACTTCTTTTTCACACAAATTGATGCATGATTTAGAATGGTACGAACCTCCAACAACTACCTATGGACTGAATCAAGAAATCCCATGGGAACAAGCCATACGTTATAATGCAGGCTCAGTCATCTAACATACACTTAGGTGGAGGTGCAGTGGGGGGACTGCTGCTCTTTGGAGAGTCGAGTTATCTTTTTCCTGGGTGGTAGCCCTGAGTATTTCAGTTTCTATTTCAGGTATAGGACACTTACCACCCTTTTATGTTCTAGCCATACTCTTCTATGGCAGGAGCCATTGTGTCCCTATTATTCTCCACTCTGTTTCGAAATGTTCTCGACATTGGGTAGTACTCTCTTCTGCCTTACTTCACATCCCCTGTTCTTCTGAATTAAATGTATCCATCATGTGGGTTTGCACATCTTCTCCCTCATTTAATGGGGACTGATTGTGGACCGATCTTGGTGGTTTCACACTGCTGGCCACAGTTCTATGGATATGAAGGTTTTTGGGACATTGCCCTTTTATCCATGGCCATCGCTATAATTTTCCTGCATCTGAGATACTTGACAGGTCAAGTGACCATTAGCACGTGACCGCATTGCCAAGACGAGAATATGTGAATTCTCCCTGATGCAGTGTGCATTCTGAGTATGGGTATGATGGGCGAGTATGTAATACGTAGTCACGAAGGCCACAGGGATTATGCTCCGTTTAATAATGGCTGCCACTGGTTACCTTTCCATCACAATTACGAGATAGGACACATGACCAACAACAAGTTCCATGTGAGCACATTCACAGTCCTTTTCAATGAGAATCGTTCCGGCGCCTGGCTCACATCTACAGGTCTCCGGCAGCTGGTTCCATCAGTTGCCCAATCCACAGGAAATGATCGGTAAGAGTCCTTTTTTTGCCCCTCACGCTCACTGTTTTCCACTTCTGAACTGTCGATCACTCAGTACTCTGTTATTGCTCCTTTAATATAGATACAGTATGCATTAAAGAGCAGGTTGTCTGGCATTCCTGCCGCTGTGTACCTATTCAAGTTCAGTCAGTAAGCAGTATCTTGTCTAGCACTCTTGGAAAGATAAGCATGCTCGTGTTATTGCCCTAGTAGCTTTTCCAGGCACCTGGGATAGATTCTTGGTTGTTTAAATAATGGATGACGTGTATCGGTATTTGTACCGTGGCTCCCCTCACTATCATGTAGGCTAATGCAGTAAACAGAGCCCTGCCCAGCATTTTCAGAATAAGACGATTGTTAACGCATGTTCCTTATATTGTTCTAGAATCTTTCTCAAGATCACGGACGGTATGCACAAGTACCCGGGTCAGATTTATGTACATGTTTACATAGCGGACGAAGCATATCATATTCTTTACCATGTGAGTTCATGCAGCAAGCAGTGTCTTGTTCAGCATTACCATAACTATGGGAGTTTTTACGCATATCTTTTATATTGTTTTAGAAGTTCATCCATCATCACGGACGGTGCTTACAAGCATCCGGGCTGGACTCTTGCACCTGTTTAAATAACAGGCGAAGTGTTTATTGAACCTTAGACCATTGGATACAGGTGGGCAGCTTTGCTAATATCATGACCCTCCTTTCCTTCCATGATGTCTTAACAAATAATGTCCCTCTTTAATTCTATTCCAAACAATCGGTGCTGTTTTAAATGATCATCATTGGATAGTATTCTCTCCTACATTCACTGATTTTCAAGGCACAGACTCCTGCAATATTCAGGGTATTCTATGTATTCTAGTGCATCAGAGTTTTAATTACACTGGGTGTTTATGGATCTTACTATTATGCATGTAGGGGATTCTCCGCTTTCTTCCCCTGCTTTGGACACATCTTTTTAATCTAAAGCATGGTATTTGCTTGAATTTTAGTATACAAAGCATGCTTTTGCGGACTGTACACTTTCGGTGAAGGTGTGGTAGCATGAACTATATAATCAACTGGGGCTTGAATTTCTTCTGCACTCAGATGCTACACAATTTATAAGTTAATTTATCAAATGAGTCAACCCTTATTGCTTCCTAGAAGGAACCATATTTTCTGTCTTTTTAGATCCACAGGCGCCAAACTCGCTAACATTGTACCTTTTCCTGATTAAGGCACCTCCTGGTGCCGAAACACGCGTAGACTCCATCTGACTTTGAGCCACGTTCTTGACAATTGGTGTCTTGCCCTAGATCTCAGCGTGTTTTCAGACATATGCTACCAATTATTGAATGCACCAACTTGAACTCTGACGAAGAATATTCATGAAGCATTCTGTTCAGCAACTGTTGAAAATTATCATTTGATTTTGTTATTCTTTTGTTACCATCAATTTGAATGCCTGTCAAGTATGAAAATGAATGAGTGAATGCAGACACGTTTAGAGTTAGCTTTAATGATTGAACACGGGAATCAATATAATTATCAAGGTTACTGTAGTGTTTTTAAGAGAATCAAATATTTTTTATATAGTTGCATACCTAGTCTGTTTTACACTATTAGTGTTATAGTAACTGTACAAGTGCATTTAATGAATTGGAATGGGCTTAGTCTGTTTTAGACATGTACTTTTTTTAAATGCTCCTTAACACTGCCTATTGTATTGCAATTATTCCTCATTTTCCTACCGCTCTTCCTGATCATTCCCGAATCTACTATAAAAATGTAAACTGACATGGTACAGAAAATATTGGAGAGACAGCTGAAACCATAAGGTGAGGAACTGCATTTTGCAGAAATGTAATCATATTATCTGTACTACTTTATGTACTCCAATATGGAATTTGTCAATTGGGCTCATATTCTTTAACAGAAGGGGGCTGAGCTCCCTGGTTTTAGCTATCCCCAGACATCTTTACATTTCAACCACAGGACATCTATGGAACTCAAAAACACTCCTTCACATTTGTATGATTTTGGAATCTATTAAAAATCCTTCTTTTCCTTTGTCACATATTCTCCTCTTCTCCTGCTAGTCATAGGTACAAGAGAGACTCTTGAGTAAAGGGTGCACTACTAAATCTACAATAATGTGACATAATTTAACGTAACAAAATATAATATAACATAACTTAGCATAACATAATATTACATTACATTCAAATACATATGTATCTGTCACCAGGAAACCCCAGTTTATACGCAGGATGATTACTTCTTATAAAGTTCTCCATACATTATGCTCTGCAACAAAAGTGCTACTGCCTACACTAAAAAAAGTGAAATCCAGAAGAAGAGTTCTTACATTCTCCTAGTTTGGCTGCCAGGCTTTGAAACACACTTTCTCAATGTCTGCAGCTTCAAGAGGATCATTTTTCCTTAAGGAAAGCACTGATGATTTAGCTATTTAGCATCTAGTTATGGTAATTGTAATCTCTGCGTGGTTTCTGCTCAGCAACATAAGGCTTGTAAAAGCAGCAGAGTGCTAGAAGAACTACAAAACTACTACATAACCCATGTAATGTACTGACAATTCAAGTCTTATTACTGATGTTCTGGCATTATTATTCAGCCTCTTCATGGATGACTTTAATGCCCTTTGTTTATTCCAGACATCTGTCACATAGCAAATCTGCTGTCTGCAAGCATATCTATATTCACCACCCAATACAATGCTTTCTAGTGAGAAACTCCCATAGTAGCCACACCCATTTGCTTTAGGGTCTGTTTGTTCCCTAGATGATTAAGGAATTGCATAAGACATCCTCTAATGTCATCTGTCACACAATGTGATTTTGGAACATTTGGACTAGTTTGAAAAATATGAGGTCCCACTGAGGCTATTGGTTTTGTCGAGAAAAGCACTGAGCAGGAAAATTTTAATTTTAAGGCCTTTTCAGAAGTCGTATACATTTTGTGCATTTTCCCGGCTAAGATAACTACCTTCAGACTTAATCTCTTTTTTTGGGATTTCAATTTCCTCCGGTTGGGCAAGCATGCATGCTGTATCTGACTAAGGGGGACATTGGCGGACAGTCTTACTCTGTCACAAAAGTGACGGATATCCCATCTGCCTAATAACAATTCCATTATATCCTTGTAATGCGACAGATGAGATTCCCTTTACATTTGTGAGGGAGTTTTCCATGCGCCAAGATTGTAATCAGGCCCTAAGTCCTCTTGAAGTCAAACACCTTTGCTGTGAGGTCCCTCTAAATCTGAAGCTGCAAAGTACTTGAAAATCCAAAGATTTCCTTACTTTACAGACTTTCTGGAGCAGTTTATCTTGCTTTCTCCCAAGACTACCAAGACCTTAGGCGCTGCACTTAGATTTTAGGACTCACTCCAGCACAGCCCACCAGCAATGTTATTCATCAGCTGGGAACTTCATGAAAACTGGCTCTTAAAGCTTTTTGTGTCACTGTAGCTGCACAGGAGGTTAGCCAACTGTTCTTTGGAGTCCACTTCTCACTCCTAAGTACAAGTGGGAAATCATTCAGCCCTTCAGATCTCCACACAAGTCACAGAAAGCAGGTCTAGTCTTCCTCTGCTCCATGGGTCCACATGAGTTCTTAGGAGGTTAGCTCAGGTGCCACTTTTGTAGAGTTCACTTTCCAATGTGTGAAGGTAAGCACTGGACACTTCCATAGCAATGAGAAAAACATTTCCCAAGGGCAACCCTTCCCACTTTTGCAGCACTACTTGTTTGTCTTAATGCTAACTATTCCGCGTTGCACTTTTCTGGGTTAAATCCGACTTGCAGAAGCCTTCTGGACTTGAAGTTATCTGGATTCCCAGCCAGGCATGTGCCTAGGGAAATGAGCAGCTCCTTCATCCTCAAACCATACCAAACTAGTGCTTAGACCCCCTTTGATCACCAAACACCATCTCTTTCCCAGCTCTTCTCCATGTCTCCCTTCATTCCTAACTAAGCATAGGCCGGTTTCAACCTGGCCCGTTCAGATTTGGGATCAGTTACGTACCTCATATCCAGGTCTTATTGACAAAAGGCTTAAGCCATTCTTTCTGCCCTGGGAGTAGTTTTCACACTTCATTAAAGGGAATCACTGACAGCGGCATTTGCTTGCAGGATTGTGCTAATAGCCTTCTAGTACTTCGGGCAGACAAATTCTAACATTTGTATTTTTTTGTAGTTTTGTATTGTATTATTTAGCATAAGTAATTTTGTTTTTATTTTTTGGGGTGCTTATTTTATAATTTATGTAACTTTTGGAGATCACATTTTATAATTATAAATAACCTATAACAAATATTTTTATAGTAAGTGATTTTTGTAAGGGTTGGAGGTTAAATTGGAGTTTTGGGTGGCTGGGCTATAAAGTTTTACATTTTTGTACATATTTCATTTATAATGTTTTGTTTTAAAAAAAAATGGCACATAAAAGTGATTGTTACACTTGTCCTGCAGTTCTGCATTACATTACCTTTTTTATTTTGTTACTGCATGAGTGATTTTGCTAAGCCTGATATAAAATGTAAGCTTATAACACATGGTTAATGCAAATGCTTGTTTAGGGACATGAATTTATGTCACTGAATTAAATCCTCAGCTTATAATTATTTTCTGCAATGTTTGTGGGAATGGAGTTTTATTAGCATAGTAGCCCCCACCCTAATTTATCTCTTTTATGTAATATTTTTGGGAAAATATGCTGCCAAAAATGTATGCACTTTCCTCAAAATGTGTATAGTTTAAATAATAGATATGCACTCAGAAGAATGTTGCACTTTACTCAATATTTGTCGGACTGGAGTTAGAAAAATAAATGATTCCCTCAATTAATACATGTCTCCCAATGCTTATGGAGTGGAGTCAGAATAGTAATTTTAACCTCAGAAATTCAAAGACACTCCCTAATATTGTGGGACCATAGTTAAAAGAGTGAATTAAACCCCTTTGCCCAATTCACAAACTGTACCTTGTAGTACATAAAGTAGTATTCCAGTAGTTCTACAAAATGCAATTCACAAACCTATAGATAGAGACCTCCCACTTCAAATCTCCTATATTGTCCATGTGGATATCACAGGCACTCTGGTAAACATCCCTGCACACATAGCTATAATATTGTGCTGTAAATGTGGGAGGAATGGTGGGAAAAAAGGGATTAATTATGGGGGATAATTGGGAATAATTTCACAGATATGGGTGCAGTTTATGGAATCTTTAGGAGGGGTTTGGGAGGAAACTGCTAATAGAAAACCACATACCCCAAAAAGACCAATGTAATACATAAAATACTTTTCTAAAGTTACCGCAGACTAAAATGTGTCAAAACAGTTATAAATGTTTGCAGCACTGCCTTGCAATAAGTCAAGCACAACACATGGCCAACCGCTGATATTGGCACAGGTCGTGGACTTTAATGGAAACTAGGAAGTACAGTAATATTTTATAGAATAATTAATATAATTTTTTATTCATTTTATTACTTTAACAAAATATAATAATACATGTCATTAATAAATTAAATTAGACTTTTAACCTATTTTTATAAAAAAAATATTTAATGAAATACATAACTGGCAATCATGTTGACGTCAAATTAAATAAATACATGCTTAAGTGAGAGTGTTTTATTTTTTTATTTTTTTAATGAATGTTTATAAATTACATTTGGGGTCCCGTGCTCACTGTGCCACTGGAACCAAGTTATACCTTGCTGATGAGCCTTAACAAGGGCAAAACTATTTTGTCTTGTGTTTTAGTTCAGGGAGGACCTGGTCTGGCAGTTCGGGCTGGACTGTTCCCATTGGGGCAGGATCAAGACAGATTTGCATATGACTTGGTCCAAACTGAGGTGGCATGGTGGGCTAAAATCAATGGACAAGTATGTATACCAAGGGATTGCCAGTGGCTAAGATTAATTCATTAATTCCATCCATCACCTTGTTTTTGATTATCTAGGTGTGATATGTATGCCCAAATGTGGGTTCCAAGCTTACTGAACCACCAGAACTAAGCTACACCACCTGACTGATGGCCCCTAACAAAGGTGAACCCGGTCCTGGGTTGCTTGTATTCTGATTGAGCAGGGACCTGAATGGCAGTTCGGGCTTTGGAGCAGCATCAAGACTGGTTTATAAATGGCTGGGTCCAAGCTGAGATGACATGGTGGGTGGAAAACTATGGACTGTGATGCGGCTCGAGCGATTCCCAGTGACTGAGATTAAGTTTTTCCTCCATCACCTTGTTTTTGATGCCCATTAATCACTTGATATTCAAAGTCTATATAACACATTTGTGGTTGGCGCTAGTATTTTTATTAGTAACTGTAATTAAAATTGTGAAATATTGTTTATTGGGCAGAAATACATAGGCAAGTGGAATGCAGTAAAACTGGATGTTGTTGCTTTTAAATTACCTACTACACCTTTCATTATACTTTCTGATTTTGACGGTGGAAAGCTGTGCCCCTTAATGTGTTTTTAAAGGACCTTTAACTAGTTGCTCTTCCATAGCATGCTTTGGAATTATATTTAAGACACTTCTAGCATGTTCTTTCACTTACAGTGTTTTCCTATATTCCAGATAGTTGGAAAGTTTACTTTCCTATTTTGTGCGTTCATTTAGTTAGGTTTATTTGTAGACACAGTTAATCTCTTGGAATTTCATTAGTCAGGTTATTATTTCATATATGTTTTTGTTAATATGTATTTTGCTTGTTTTTACTTTTAATATAGTATTTGTTTTATTTATTTATGTATTCAATTATATTTTAATTATTCATTAGTATTTTTTTGTTTTCTAATAATGTGTATTGAGGTTTTTTGGGCTATTTCTTGTTAGCTAATTTGTGGGAGTTTGGTTATTGATTTGATTGTGTTAGTAAGTAGCTAAACTACAAATGCCAGAATGGTGTACAATTTGAATTAAATCCTTTGACTGCAGTATACTGCATTATATTGTTCCTCAAGATTTCTAATAATTAATTGAGCTTGTGTTTGAGTTATTATGACAATAGTATCATGAACTCCATTTTTATTGTCAACATTTTACTAAAATGTATCTAATATTTATATAAAGATATGTCTGTAGTTAATATTTTATTTTACACTATTGTTTAAAAAAAATATTTTTATATGTCTAATGTTGTGTTGTCTTTATCATGCTTACCTATATTGCATGTATTAATTTTAAATATTTTTGTATACAATAATTGTGTTACAAATGTTTCTTCCATAATATTTTTTAATTTGATATTGTGACCTACAACACAATGCTTCACTAGGCAACTGCACTGCAGCTTTTTTTCCAAATCACGTGGATTTTAACAATAATGTAACATTCCTATAAAGAAAACATATGTTTAGTATTTTTTACCCAGTTATTTATTTGCTTGATATTGCATGAGTAGTTTGTTTTTACCCCTGACAATTCATTCTAAGCGCCAACTTTGCCTCTCCCACCCATCCATCCCAAATTTGAAAATCCATGTTTTTACAGCTTTCTGAAAAGTAACATGATTTTATAGGAACTTTATCTGGGTGAGTAGGAGGTGTCATTGCTTGCTGGGTTAGTAAGAGCTATTTCCAAACCTGGATTTTTTGATGCAACACATATTTTGAGTTGTAAAAAGATTGTTGTGGGCAGGACTATGGAGGCTGGTGTTCCCTAAATACTAGGCTGGAAAAGGTCTAGGGTGGGACGTCTAGGTCATTATAGGCAGCAGCAGTATTTATACAGAATTTGGAGAAGGAAGCTGCCTGGCAACAACCAGTATTGCGTTGACATTTTGCTTGCCATCATAGTTCACTCATCCTTGTTCCACCCTACACATGTGTTACTTTCTTCCTCTTCTTTTCACTCTGTTACCCGGTTACTGGCTTGTATTTGGCTTCGATTAATGGATCATGTCTTGGCTCAGTTACATTCTTTCTTCCCTGGCCCTTGTCTCTTTGACTCCCAGAGCGGTTTTGAGATGTACAATGCACAAGTTTTGTTGAAAATCTTTCATTTTATCAGAAGTGAATTGAACCCCATTATCTTTTATGATAGACCCTGGTATCCCCTCCAACATGAAGGTATCTGGAAAAAAAAATCAATCATGTCCTTTGTGGTAAGACTGCTTTAACCACAATCCAGTGTGAGAAGTAGTCTCTGGATTTTGCAGAATTCTGTATACACTCATCCTCTCCCATATCCAGAAACACATTATCCTGACATTCCTTCTGATCATAATCACTACCTTTAATAAGGAAACACAACCAAAGTTACAAACAATGCCCCCTTCAACCCACACAGCGTTCTTAAAAAATGTTGATAACTCTAGTTGGATTTAACCACACAGATGTTCCATTGCTGACAACTCTTTTAATCACACCATGGGACCCACCACCACTTTCTGCTTACCACAACCACTTTTCCTTTTCCACATGAACACATTCCTCATTTTAGTTTTAAATTCTTTGACCCTACATCGTATAGCATTAAAATGAATCTCAACTAAATTATCCATAGAAGAGCATCATAATACCAAGTGAAGGATTTTAAAAGAGAAAACAAAAGATATATTCCACAGTAAAAGTAGCAAGAGCAGGGTTTTGCAGATTGATGAACCTATTTCTTCTTCAGTATGGGAGTGAATTTTTGCATATCAGACGTGTTTTAAGTTGAAAACTGTGATACAGAGAGTAATATGAAAAACATTCACTTTTGGTGTCCTGATAAGAGACCTAATGGAAAATGGAATAAGTAAATGTATATGATTCACAGTAGGACTCTCTGGAAGCAATAAACAAGCCAAAGTAAGCTGCTGAGTCAACATGAGAACTTCTGGGAAGGATGGTCCATACATGAAAGACTCACAACTTATTCGGCACACAGATTATTGCTCTCTTCCACTCCCCAAGGCCATTGTCTGACAGTCCTTTTCTGCATGTATATGCTTCCTCCCAGCTATCCCTTTTTACCCTATCTTGGCAGCCATTCACAACTTTCTAAAAAGTACATTTTCAAAATAGTAATTTAAAACCCGACTTGGCCACTAGCTTGGAGTTTAAATTACTATTAATATTAATTTAAGCCCTTGAATCATGGTTCTAGCCATACTGAAATCATGCATTATAACACGTTATAATTTAACCACAGCCGTGCCCAGTGAAAAAACACTTTGGCAATTTTTCACTACCAGGACATGTAAAACTTAAGTGCACATGTCCTACTGTTTAAATACCATGCTTCTTCCAACCACTTGTGAACATTTAGGGCCTACCTTAGGGGTGTCTTCTGTGTATTAAAAAGGAAGGTTTAGGGCAAAAGAGTGAGGGACGCCCTAATTCTCTCACCATTCATCATACAGCAAAATAAAAGAGATCTCCTCTAAAGTCATCCTCTGTGGGGCCCATGAGCACTGCAGTGCAGGCCCAATGAGGGGCATGCCCGATGATGAAGCATGATATTCCTAGGGATGTTTTACGGCACCAAGGAACAATCCGTAGGATTCTGTTTTACCCTCTAATCTACATCCTTCACTTCCAGATATGAACTGTATCCCCCCACTTGTGATAACTGGAAAGACGTAGCCTTTGCCCCTATAGTCAGAGTGGCACCAATCCCAAAGAGAGGAAAGCTACCATCAGAATCAGTTTTGAGTTAACACCTCACTAACCTGGCCACACCTCTTGGTGGGGATACAGGGTTTGCACAAGGGGAGAAGGGTTTACCCATCTTGGATTTTGAGAATAAGGTGTCCTGTAGGATTGTTTCCAGTAGGGCAAACTAGAGCAGGTGCAAAAGGTTTCTCTAGAAACTTTTACCGCACTGGATATGCGTGTCCCCTACCAACTTCCTGATGTCAGATACAAATATGCCAGCTCAAGGCACCATCCTCAAGACAATTTCTGGAACTGCATAAGATCAGAGGACAACTTTACCTTTTTTCTGTGACCTGCCTGAGCCCTGAAGGACTGGATCACCTCCCTGGGAAAGAAACCAGGGAAAGAAATGGGTTCCAAGGTTGTGTTGGCTGTCAACCTGTGTGGCTACAGGTACACGACTTGCAATAGGCATTTTCAGTGAAGTGCCCTCCTAATCAGTGGAATTTGGACCTTTGCTGTTTGTCTCTGCCTGATAACCTGAGAGTCTCTAAGTGCCTTCCTCTGAGGTGCTTGGGGCCTTAAAAGTGTACTCCTGTGGTTATTTGGGCACCAGAAAAAAGTGTGGAAACCTTTGAAAACATTTCTTCAGGAACTTCACCTGGACCGGCTCCAAAAAGTATCCAACCACCAGCTCCACAGCATCAGGTTGGATTTCAGTTTTGTTTCACTCAAAGATCCTTGTTCCTCAGAAAAAGTGACAAAGTCCCATTCAGTGTTAGGAGTTTTAGAAAATTTTCAGTGAGAAATCTCCAAACCTCCAAAGCATCAGTGGGACCATCACTTCTCATGTATTCAGTCTTTGTTTCTGTCTAGGCAGCTACAATTTCAGCAGTTGCCTGCTCTGGGATGATTTTTCTTCTCCTATAGAGGATGATGAGAACCATTCTAACAGCATGGTGTGCTTCGTGGTTGGCAGGAGCATACAGGAAAGCAAACACAGCAGGGCTGGACTGCACATCATGATTTTTAGCACATTGTATCTGAAATCTGTCTGACATATAAGGCAGTAGATGTCAGTATGTGTCTACTGAATGACAATAGACAGTTAAAGGATTCTATATTAACACTGCAAATGGAATGTCTGGCTATGTTGAGGGAATGCATTACCATATATGATAGAAGCATATTGCACCCATGTAACTGAGGAAAACGTGGGTATGAGCATATCTGTTAACAGCAGGCAGCTCTACAAAATAGTGGAATTAGGTACCATGTAGTGACTAATCTTTTGGTGTGTCTGTCTTATCACTTCTTTACACTTTCGTAGTAAGACTTCCAGTTGATTTCCCAGGATGCAATGTGCAGGCAATATTTGTGAGCTTTGTGCACCCCCATTGTCTCAAATCCACTATATTCGGCTACCAGAAATTTAAAGGGATTACATCAGAATTACCTATTAGAAGATCACCACTTCCTAGAATAACGCAAGATCACCTCTAAGGCCCGGATTTACAAACACTTTGTCTCTGGTTTGGGTTCTATTTTTAATGCAAACCAGTCACAAAGTGTTGTGGTGGGATTGACAATCTGACACAAATCGCCACTTACGTTGGGTTGCAACCAAAAGTAACACAGTAAAAGCTATGCAATGTTCTACCTTGTACTATATGTATCAAGGGGTTGTTCCATGGGCGGTGCACAGCTGTTCCCATCCATCCACCCATTGGTGTTGATGAAAATCCCTATCTACGAAGAATTCTGTAAAATCCTGAGCCTCTTTGAGGCGAACATAACAAGCACAAATGTTTTAGTTTCTACTTGTTTTTCCACTTTGTATGAGTGTTGCATTGTACAGTACACATACAAAGTTGTGAACACCTTAAAAAATACTTTTTGAACTGGAAGAGACCCTTTCAAGCACAAAACCTATGCTTCCCACCACGCAGACACTGGTGCACTATGGAGCAAGGGTGGGTGTGTTGGAGCATGGCAGCCTAAATTGCACCATTACAGGGAGAAATCAGATCAGCACAACATCTTAGTAGATAAGGTGCTGTTCTGATCTCGCCCAACTTTAATTGCTGCACTGCTTTGTGTTAGTTGTATGTACATCTGAGCCTAAGTGTACTGATTAGGGTTAAAGAATTACTTTTAATCTTAGTGGTTATGATGGACCTAGGTCATGCTATGGGGTAGTGTTAGTCATTAGGTGAAAGTTAAGGTTAGGTCTGTTTACTATTCTTGTGCTGTGGCATTCTATGCTGGGTTGTTGTGTTATATTGTTGCATTATTGTTGTGCTGTATTGTGTTTTGTGATGTCATTTTGTTGTATTATGTTGGTGGAGTTGATCTGTTGTTGCGTTCATTTTGACAGGCCTTCTGTTTAATTACTCTGTTTTGTTGCTGTGTTGCAGTTTTGCGTTATGATGTTGTGGTTTTCTGCATTGTTACTATGTTGTAGATGTTTTGCTTTATGTGTTGTGCTGATGTGGTGTGGTGTGTTTGTGGTGTATTATATTGTTATTTTGCAGTACCATTTTTTATAATTAGTTGTTTTTGTTATGTTCTTGTTATATCATGTTAAATACTTCAAAAAATAATTTTACATCTCCATTAACACCTTTCCTTAACGTTCCAGTGAAACACACTGCCAAAGGTGGCAACACACAGCATAGAACCACCTCTCCAGATGTCTCACCATTTAGGTTGCCACTCAGCTCAAAACCTTTGAAAATTCCCTGGGATGGATCATAAAATATTTGTTGGCTAGCGCTTTTGCATGTGCCCGATGGTAAATATTATAGTGCTTACTGCACGATATTTTACCACTGTACATGAGTGTGGATTTGTGACAATGGTGATTGGAAACAAAATTGTTTGTGAGTGCTTATGCAGACCGACTGAAATTGAGTTAGTAAAAATTATACATCAATACAACAATAACATCACAAGAGCACAAAACCATACTACAGTAAGAGGCCATCATAACAAAAATGCAATACAACACAACAGTACAAAAAACAGTAACACTACACAAAATGCTGAAACAAAACCATAACAACACATCACATCACAATATAGTGCACAAATAAAAATGTTAAGCATCAATAGAACACAACATCACACAACATAATGGCAGCACAGGGCCACAAGACAACAATACAGCACAATATATCAGTACAAAACAAAGATAGCAACCACAAAAATAGCACAACACAGCAATGCAGCAACAGCATGCCAACACAACAACACACTATAATACAACACTAGACCAACAACAAAATAGAACAAAAGGACAACAAGACAACAGCACAACATTGCAAGTGTGTTATGTTGTTGTTTTGCTTCACAGGTTTATAGTGTGTTATTGTTTTATTGTGATTAAACTGCTATTGTGTTTTTATGTTGTTGTATTGCAATTTGTTGTGGCTGTTTTGCTATGTTGTGGTGTGTTCATTTGTGTCCTGTTATTTTTTTTAAGCTGTCCATTAGGTTGCTGTTGTGTTCTGCTGTGTTTGTTATATTATGCAGTTTCTTTCTAAACATCAACAAATGCATCTAAGCTTGCAGCCAAAAGAAGCACAGTCCATTAAAGTTCCATAGTGATGCAATTGCTTACCACTGATCAAGGGGGTAGCATAGTGATGCTCAAGATTTCTAACTATTTAAGGCACCAATCAACCCAAACATTTCCCACTCCTAATTTATGTGATTTGGAACTGTGTCTCAGCACTACCCACTTCCTGCTTTATTTTTTGCAGCACTCCAGTTTTCACAATCTGCCATGGAACATATTCCCACTACAGATGTATGGAAGAACATGCACATCCCTCTTTGAAGTCATTTATTTTCTGTCTGAATGTTATAAACAATTTTCACCTATTGATTGCTTTCTCACACTATAAGTGTAGAACTTTCAGCTATTCAGTTTGCAATTAGAGACTACATTAGACCACGAAACATATACATTAACATCTGCAAAGCACATATATAACCTCTGTATTCGTGTTAAATAAAAAGCTGTAAGAGGATTATAAATGTGCTTCTTTTTATTAACACTGAATCTATGAGTTTGTGTAAAACAATGATGGCACAGTTCTGAAGTAAGTCTCTCAGGGTGTGTTTTCAAAGTGTTATTTTGTAATACTATGACAGATTGTCTGTAAAAATTGGGCAACGACCAAAGCGGTAAGTATTTGTGAAGTAGAGATATGTATATCTCAGAATTTGATTCAATGGTGTGAGAAAGAATACCAACAGGAAAGACCGTAAATTGCCCAGATCAATTAACAACTATTTAAATAAGCCAAGAAGTTATTTTGAATCAAACAATTCAAATAAACCAGATCTTACCAATTTGGAAATAGAATACAATGTGGAAACATTCAATCTACTGTATGAAAAACTCAGAAGCTGTCCTAGAAACTAACATCGTTTGTAATTGTCTTACAAATCTAATCAAAACATTGATGGGGGACAATACTCAGCATGTATTTATCTACTGCTAAGATCAAGATTGTCCTCCTGAAATACTTCAGCATGGTGTAGACAGGATCTGAATCTTTCTGAAATAGTGACATACTTATTCCCAACTCCATCAAATTGTACCACGGCAAAGACTAATTCTCCCCACAAATTAGGAGTGAGAAAGTAAATTAATCATTTGGAAGGGCAGAACCTTTGTAATAAGGCTAGATTACAGCTAAATTTACTAAGGAAATTCTCATATACTCCATTTAGCTGTGGCAGAAACCAAAAAGTGAAAACATCCCCTGTTTGGTAAAATGTATTTTTGGGACAATTCAGTATTACAACAGTGGGCAATTTGGTCAGCAAAGCTGAGGCTTGAACAGGCATATTTGCTAGGCTGACCTAAAGTAAAATGCCATTAAAAAGGCAAATTTATTTTTGATTGAGCAGTCTACTTAATTTCTAGTTGGAGCTTAGAATGAAGTGATTAATCATTAATAGCATCCTAATTAATGCTGAAAAGGGATCAAGAAAAGGGATCAAATATAGAGTCACATTGTAGTAGGGGTCGAGTAAGACTTGCATGTCACACTGGTTGAAAGCTTTACCTTGTGGCTTATGCCATACTTTGGATCTTGTTGTGCATTCCTCCAGCCCACAATATATGGCAGTCATCTGTGACAAAAGTGAATCCTCTTTTGTCACTGTTAATACTGAAAAGGAAACATTTAGTTTGAAAACAATGGCCCTGATGAGCAGGGAATTATCCCTGGGCAGATCGCCCAGTAACTTTTTTACTTCCCTGTATGAGCCACACTTCGAAAGCAGGCCTGGTCTGGGAAAATCAGTGATGACTTTCCATAAACAGGGCAGAGTGATGGTCATTGTGACTTAGGGGCTCTGCACTGCACGCATACTAGTGACAAGGGTTTTTGAAGGTAGACCCAGCTGAATCCATGCTGGCAGAAGCCCAGCAGTTATACCACCTATAAATGGACTTGGGGAACCACATGTTTGGTGCATAAATCATCCACTGATTTTGGCCCAGTGTTTAGCAGACTCTATGTCTTATCTTATTCTTTTTTTCGGTGTGTAGTCCCACACACCCAGCAGCCCAAGCAGTGACAAACTATAGTTTTTTAATGATGCTTAAAAAGTCACTCATGGTCTCTCTCATAGCTCCCAAGTTTTCCAGCAGGCACTTTCAGGCACATGCATCAAGCTAAATTGCACTCGCAAAAATTGCGAATAGCAATAAAAGCCTGTTTGCAAGCGCAATTTAGCAATTCCCAAGGCATTAACCCAAATCTAATGGTAATCATGAGTAAAAAACACTACAGGTGCAAATCCTTAGAAACCTATTTAAACTGACCCAGGAGGCCTCTGAACCTTTCACAATGGCAGCGCTTTACGTGATGGCGAGGAGGATGAGGATACATGCAGCAGCCCAGCGAAGAAGGAGAATCCAGGAGCGGATTTTCAGAGTGTGCATCACATTGATGGGACAAACAGCAGATGAAATATACAAGTACATGCTGAACGGTGCTGTGATCCTTGACCTAATTGCAGAATTGGCACCCCTAATGCGGCGCCAGACCCGTAGGACCCATGCCATCCCCACTCATGTTCAGGACCTATGTTGCCTGCACCTACTTGCGTCAGGAAGTTTCCAGGGGCTAGTAGCTGTAGCTGGAGGGGTGTCACAAAGCTCCCTTTCACGTTTCTTCAAATCCTTCCTGAATGCCATGATGACAAGGATCCACACCCACATCACCTTCCCCACAACCCCACAGGAATTGAATAAGACCAAACTGGACTTCTACCAGGTAGCACAGTTCCGTCATGTGATAGGTTGCATAGATTGTACGCATGTTGCCATTTGTCCACGAGCTGCAAATGAATACATTTTCTGGAACCGTAAATCCTATCATTCTATCAATGTACAAGTAGTGTGCAATGCTAAGTATAGCATAACAGACATTGCGGCTCAATACCCAGGAAGCACACATGACTCCAATATATTTCGACACAGCGGCATACACACCCGTCTGCTCTGGGGTGATTTTGGCGAAGGACATCTGATTGGTAAACACATATAATTATTTCCCACACACAATGGCCAAATGGCAATGCATAACTGTCGCTAACCCTGTGCTTACTACCCTGTAGGTGACAGCGCATTTGCCCTGTGGAACTGCATAGTGACACCATACCTCAACCCAGCCACCCCAAATGAGCAGAGGTATAATGCAGCGCACATCACCACACGAAATGTGATCGAACGCACCTTTGGGCTGATGAAAAGTTGCTTTCATGTCTGGCGTTGCAGTGCCAGCCAGAGATCTGCTGCAGGATTGTGGCTGCATGTGCCATGTTGCACAATATTGTGACCAGGAAAGGCATACCCATTGTACTGTCCAACAGTGAGCCTGAGGGGGACAACCAGCGACGGGCACAACTACGACCAGCGCATGGGACTAGCTCAGCAGAAGGGCAAAGGAGACTGGCAGAAATTACACAACCTTATTACTGAGGTTAGTAATGATGAGACACGACACAGCATGTTTGAACTATACTGTATTTACTAGCATGAACCCATGTAGTAGTGTTTAGGCACACATAGCAGGTGCTAAGTAGCACAGTTATTGCACGCACAAAAAGAATACAATACCTAATTTCAGGAGTTGGATCTCAGTCACTAGTAGGGTATTGTTCATGGTTACCTCACCATGGTTGAAACGTAATGGGCAAGTCAGCCTATCTCTTCCTGCCACCTACCCCCAAATGCCTTTTGCCGGCATCTGCTCCGTCCCTCATGGAGGCACCGGAAGGTGTTGTGCTCCGGGTACTGCGCCTCGTGCAACTGGGGACTGGCACTGACAAGCTACTGAGGCTGGACGCCTCCTCACTCTCCTCTTCCCCCGTCACATTGCTGACCCCAGCAGTAGCAGCCTGGATTTTTCCACAGCAGTGGTTACCTGGGCCAGTGCCCTGGCCACATCCCCACAACAATGGCCCATGTCAATCTGCATGGCCACGGACCTACGTGCTAGCAGTGCAGTGGTGGTGCAAAGGCGATTGATTTGGTATAGCCTGCTAAGCACATCATCAACTGGCGATGCCTTCTTCTCTGTGTCTCCTGGCCCTTCTGCATCACCCCGCTCAGCTCCTGCATGGTTGAATTTGTCTGCCTGTTGCCTTCCACCACAGCTATTGTGAGTTCTCTCACACAATCACTCATGACTGTGATGTTGGTTGCCATTCTGCAGAGTTGTTCCTGCATTGACCCCATATATTTTGCTTGCAGGCACTGCACCCTCAGCATCTGGGCCTCTAGGCCACCCCACACATTTGGAGTTTTGTCCTCCCATGATGTGATGCTGGCCCTTGACCTTCGCCTCCATCTTTGGATCGTGCTGTGCCGTACCTGTGACTGGGGTGTCGTTGTGGGAGTACCTCGAGGCTGGCTTTTCTCTGGAGCTGGTCCACACTCCAGATCAGATTCCAAGGACTTCAGTGGTGGAACTGTGGCCCTCTGTTTTGTGGGGGCAGGAGCTGGGCTTTGTGGGGCCTCAGGTGTTTCTACGTCAGCCTCAGTAGGAGTCCCCTGTATGTCGCCACATTCACTGTCCTCAGAGTCTCCTGCTGCATCTGTGATGTGAAACATTGCAATGTTAATTTGTTGTAAGGGTAATGTTGTGTCACATTAAGCATACTTGGGTTACATTAAATCACTTACTGTCACACAGCGTTTACATGTTCAACTTTCCAATATTGTGTTTGTCTACCCACTTGCCTGACCTGCCTGTAACTCCCATAATGCATTAGGGTGTTGAAGGAAAATGTGGACTGGAGTTAGTATCTGTATACTGGAGTTGAACTGAGGGGATGTTCACATTCGATTTATCTTTTAATATGGACACTTGCATGCATCTTACTTTGTGGAGTACTGGCCGCTCCGGGTGTATCCAGCTTGGTCACTCCCATTACAGTTTCAGGCTGGAGGATGGACTCAACCAGCTCCTCCAGGGGTGTATTATCAGGCAGTGTTGATGGTCCCCCTTCAGTCTTCTTAGCCTCCTCCAGCCTGTCTGCAATCCTCTCCTTGGCACTGCTGCAAAGGTCATACCACCTTTTTTTCAGGTCGTCTATTGTGCGGTGGGTGACCCCCACTGCATTCACTTTGTTCTTGATCCTGAGCCACATTTTCCGCTTCTCAGCCTCCGGCACCTTCAGTGACAGTTTGCCAAAGAGCTTGTCGTGATCTCTTGACCACCTCCTCTATGAGGCTTTCAAGTTCCCTCTCACTGAACTTGAGCTTGCGTTTCCTGGTCACTGCACTCTCCCCTGATGCTGAAGGATCCATTATTGTGCACTGAACAGGTCTGCTAGCCAGGTAGTTGCTTGTTCTGCTCTGCTCCTGCACTCAGACTCCTCCTCTCACTTTCTCTGGGCACTAAATGAAGCATGGGCTGGCTGACTTCCTGGTTGCGATGTCATCAGCATGCTTCAGAAGCGACGCGCTATTGCGAAATCGCTAATAGCGATTTCGCACATAGCTAAATCGCTATTTGCGCATCACGATTGTATGATCTCTATTTGCAATTGTGATTTTTAGCGAATCCGTAAAAAATCGCTGTCATGCATTGCAGATAGCAATTCCTAAATAGCGATTCCTTAAACTTGGCTTATTAGGAATCGCTATTTCAAGTTTTGATGCATGTACCCCTCAGGGTTCAGATCTATTTGCAGGAGGGCTCCCACAGAGACCAGTGTAGGCTACTCCCAAATGGGAAGCTGGTTGTCCACACAGCATGGAGCCATTTTAAGCATTGTGTGTGCAGTACATGAGCTATCCCATGGAACACTGAACAGGACTATTACTTCTGATTCATCATCAGGTTCAAGAGTGGTCTGATGAGCTGATGGTATGATGCACATTTCATTGTGTATGCTAGCAAGTGAACGGTGATATTCTTGGCCCTCTCCCAGCTGAATTCCCATACTAAGGCTTCCTACATGTGCAAAATGTCCTCTGTTGTCTACCTGCAAACTATTCAAGAGACCCTTGTTTAAAATGGACATTTTTTAAGTCCTCAGACTACATCGAGGTCCTGTCATGTGGAAATCAATAACCAATGTGTCTGACTGACAGCCCGGTTTCTCTCCACCTGGGAGCAGAGACAAAAATCTTAGAGGGCTCCTATGAGGAAAGGCTTATTGTGCAGTCACCAACATTCGGCACAAAAACATCTTGGGTAATCGGACATTCCAATCTCACGTACCTTCTGTGCATCCCATATATTTTGCAAAGGAGACACATTTCTTTTCAAACTCTAACAATATTTTATTCAATAACAGCAATTATATTTGGTATGCTTTAGATTAGGTCCAAGGGTGACATGGTGAACATCCCTGCAATGTTTGAGTCAATATCAAAAATAGACTATGTCACACATGATGTAATGTGAATTTATCACGTAAAACAAGTTTAGGCCAACTAACACAAATAAACCAACTCAGTTTCTAAAAGGGGGTAATTATTTAAATCAAAGTAATAAAGTCACAAAGAAAGAATGAGCAGGATAAACAATGCACTAGAAACAGTGAAAAAATAAACATACTATATGTGGCAAAAATTATGTTGAATGAAAGTATTTTTCATTGTATGTATTTCAGCCACACAAGCCGATGGGGATAAGACTGCAGCAGCAAAGGACAAGATCAACAGAAACCAGTAGCATTTGTATCATCAGTTAAGAGGGAATCAGAGAAAGGAGGATCAGTTCAAGAGAGGTGAAAGGATTGAAGGAAGGAGTGACAACCTCAGATATGAGGAAAGGCCACACCACCAGGTCAAGGGACAACAAAGGGAAAAAAACTGCAAATGAGTGGCAGGAATTGTGTTGAAGAAGGTTTGCTGTGGGGGTAACAGACTGACCAATGAGAGGGGACCACTACAAAGGGAAGGACTGACATGTGAAATTGTTACTGGAGTCTGCATAGAATGCAGTATCTGGCAGGGATGGTGAATGAGAGAGGAGTTTTAGGAAAAAATAAGAACGTTGATAAGGAGAGTGTACAACTAATTGAATTAGGTGGAAACACTCTGTAGAAAATCAAACATAAGATTCATTAGAGAAAGAAAAATAGAAAACATGCATTTTGAATAAACAAATCAATTAATTTTATTATTTTATAAAACGAAATAATGAGGACAACACACTGTATATCATTTAAAATATATGTGACTCATACATTCAGTATAAAAAGCTTTTTAAAAAGGTACATTTTTCTGAACATCCATTAGGATTACGTACTAGGTTTATAACATAATTTGTCTTTGGCATAATGTTAGCTTGCATTCTTATGTTTTTTAGGCATTACATTTTATTTTAAACAAAGCAGGGCAAAAGAAAAGAATACATTTAAAATCTTGAGGATATATTTAAAAAAGGGGGTGAAAAGGCTTGTGATTCTTGGACTTATCCTATTGCATAATATTACATTGAATCAGAAGACCATTTTTCTTAGATCACAAATGAATATGCACAATTCATGGTTGGTTACAAAGCCTAAATAGGCTTCCGTTCTTTTCACTTGTGGGGTGTTTTGCAAAAGTGCACTAGAACTGACCCTATTTGCATACTTCCATATCTTTAACAAAACTATTGTTTATATCATTTTGTTTTATTAAGGCTGTGAAATTAAGGGGCATCTTTATGAAATCATCACACAGCATAGAATATCACCTTGCTACACTGCATGATAGGGAAAAGGGTAGGAATGCACGAAATTTAACATAATACACACATGGAAAGAGGAAATATCAAGGAGAAATGAAGATATTTCTTCTCATTATGCCTCCCCCGAGAAGGTGTAGCATTCGGATGCCTTCCCAAGTCTACTAGTAATGGTAAATCTGGGAATGTGCCAAAATCCATGAGTGGATGCATGGGAACACCCATGTCCAAACCATGGAACAACTCCTTGGGGCAGAGCAACTCTGGATTTCTCAAGCCATGCAAAACCACACAATGTGGCCGTGCATGGCTTGATGAATGTAACTTAAGAGTTACGTCGCCCGTGCGCCTTGTTGTTTGTGCAAGAGAGCTTCTGATGCAAAGTCTTGCGCTGAGGATGTGCCGCCCACCAGCCAGTTCCAAAGAAGCTGCGAGGCTTGTGAAAGAGAGTCCTGTGTCATCATCGGGCATGCTGTCAGCAAGGGCTTGTGATTTGAGGGCCTACATCGGGCTAGCATTGCTCAGTGGTGAGGCTGTGGGCAGCAAGGTGATACAAAGTCCTTGCATTGGGAAAGTCCACGAAGTATAGGCATTGTACCAGTTCTCCCAGATGTTGCGCCGCTCAGAAGAGGAGGCGTGTCGGTTCAGCTGGGTCCACAGATTTGTTGCAGAGCACAGGCCCACTTCATAGTGCCCAGGACTGGGGTGGCACCACTTGGGGGGTGGGCAGACTAAGAGATGGCAAAGTCCTGGGGCTGGGTTGGAAGCCTGTTCTGTCCATGAGGCTTCAGATCAGGATGCTAGCCAACAAGCCCTTGGAGTCACTTTTGGTTTAGGGTTTAGAGGTGCAGGTCCAGTCCTTCTGACAAGAGGGCAGCTTGGCAGCAGGTCAGCACAGCAGGGCAGCAGTCTTTCAAGGCAGCTGTCCAGCAGAGTGGCAGTCCTTTCAGCAGCACATCAGTCCTTCTTCCTAGCAGAGTCCACAGGTCAAGAAGTTTACTGAAGAGGTGGGCCTAAGGGTCCAATAGTTATACCTGGTGCCTATTTTGAAGTAGAGGACGCTTCTAGAGGTTTCTACACCCCCCGAAGTGGAAGACATTCACTTCCTCCATTACCTGACTCCAGCTTGTCTGGAATCACAAATGACTAGTGACAAACCCTTTGCTCAGGCAGAGCTTTTGTGATGTGCAAGTGTGGCAGGTGACAGCTGCTCTCCCTTGTAAACTCGGAGTGGCCCATCCTGCCAACACCTATCTTCCCTTTGTCTAACTATCTGGGAGCAATACACAAAAAACAACTGCCAGCTACACCTACTCATATGAAACAGGATCAGGCTGCAGGCAGCAAATGGTCAGGACAAGGAAAGGCAATCTTTCTAAAAGTAGAATTTTCAGAATTGTGATTAAAATACAACTTTACCAATAATGAGCACTTTTAAATACAATTCTATAGACACCAAACTCGACCTGTCTTCCTATCCTCAATTGAAAATGAACACTTATTAGATGTCATAAAAAACCCTGAGGTTATTCTATGGGAGAGGTCAGCCTTGCAGTAGTGAAAAATGAATTTAGGAGTTTTCCACTACCAGGACATGTAAAACTTAAACATTCATGTCAAACTTGTTAAATACACTGCTCCTGCCCTCTGGGCTGGGTAGGGCCTACCCTAGAGGTGACTTGTATGGAGAAGGATATTAAAAAGGAGGTTTTGGACTTGGCAAGGTTTATCTTGTCAGGTCAATATGGCAGTTCAAATCTGCACACACTGGCTGCAGTGGCAGGCCTGAGACATGTTTAAAGGGCTTCTTAAGTGGGTGGCACAATCAGGGCTGCAGGCCCACATGTAGCATTTAATTTACAGACCCTGGTCACAAGTAGTACCACTTTATTAGGGACCTACAGGTAAATTAAATGTGCCAATTGGGTGCAAACCAATGTTTCCATGTTTTAAGGAGAAAACATAAGCATGTTAACACCGGTTAGCAGTGGTAAAGTGTGCAGAGCCCTAAAAGCTAACAAAAACAGATTCAGAAAACAGAAGGGTGAAGGCAAATAGCTTGGAGATGACTGGGCAGAAAAGGAGAAATCCAATACCTAATTTCTCAAAAACTACTAAATAGATTTACACCAAACTACAAAAAGCACACTTTCTGGACCAAGATCTAGCTTTCTGCTACGCTTGATGTAAATCCCTTAAGAGGGTTTGACTGTAGCTGTGTCTAATCTTCTTACTGAAAAATGAATGGGGAAAATGTGTTTTGGGACCCAACCCCTTTCTCTAGGCTCCCGCTTGACGGACCACCCTGGAACTTTCCAGCTAGGAGCTGAGATGTAAGAACATACATTTGGAAGGTGTTGTGAAGATTCATCAAACAGTGCCAATGTTATTAGGACCCCCCCCCCCCCAAATAATTCCTATGAAAACACAATGCTAATTATAACTGGCTAGTAGCAACATAAAAATATGTAGAGGTTAGGCAAATTGATTTCAAGTGATAGGGATGTGTGGTGTATAATGACTGTTGAGATTGTCACACTAAATTTCATCAACCTGATATATAAAATTTACGTGCTGGTTGCAAATAAAAAGTAACCATTTTTTATGATGCACCAACAGCCTGCAGGTGTCTATTTCCAGGGGCTGAGGTGAAGGTTTACACATATACATATAACCCCAGCAGATCAGAGTTTCTCTGTCAAGGTTGTGTGACTCATAGCACTCTGAATGAGCATAACTCACCATACAGAAGAGTGAAAGACACCTCCTTGTTTCCCTTTTTTCTCTCCCCATCGTTTCTTAAAGGTGTTGGTTCTGTATTCTGGTACCTAAGAACAATTCTTAATATACCTTGAGTACATATGAATAGTTGCCAAAGCAACTTAAAATAAAAATGCCCAAGCTGCTCCAATTTGCGCGTAGCAAGTATACATATTTCATTACCTGTTCACTAGTTGTTTTAAGGATAGACTGAAGTTGGTTATTTATTAAGCAATTTAAAGAAAGCTAGTGAGAAGGATATTAACAGTGCATTGGAATGGATGCTAAAAAAGAACTGATTGTCCTGACTGGGTAATCATTACTTGTTGGTGGATTGACTTAAAAGAACCATATTAAGAATGCCAAAGTGAATATTGAGAGTATTTTTGGACAACAAAAGATAAATCAAGGTCCAGAAATATTTTAAAATTTTATGTCTAATGCCAGGGTCTATATGACGTCAGCCAGCTAAATTTGGAAGATTCTCTTTGTAAATGGCGAAAGACTGGTAGAACCGGTACTCTGGAGTTTAAGGGAAATGTCGAATTGGATTGAGGTTTGGGAAATATATGTTTATGTCATTATGCTCAATGAAATATCCATCTTTTTAAATTTATTTTGAATGTTAATGCTGTATGAATAGGGTAATCATATGCAAGTATTGTTATCTATGTAGCTCACTTTATAATTTTCACATTTTTTTTTCTTTTATGTAATTTTTCTTTATTTTACTGACTTCTATATCCCTCAAAATTAATATAGCTGCTTAATAATATACGTGTGCACATAGTGTTCTAGTGTGCAGTTTAGCAAGTCTGTACTACATATTAAAATCACATTGTATTGTCTACAATCTCTTATGAATTTGACCATCACACACAATGCACTACTATGTATGTATGTATGCATTTGGTTTTCATATAGTGCAAACCTAACAGAAAGGCAGTGGAGTGCTGGACATACTCCAAGGCAAAGACACAGTCCGTGGGTTTTGCAGGGGTAATTGGTTTCTAAGAGTGGAAGTGGACTGTTAATGCACCATGAAGTAGAGTTTTTTAAAGAGGTGTGTCTTCATCTCTTACCTTAATTGGAGCAGGCTTGGAGTGGTCCTTATGGATATAAGGAAATCATTACAAGTGCTGATTACATAGATGGAGAAGGCTTGTTATCAGCATCGCGAGTTTGAGATGCTCCCTTTGCAATTAAAGTGTTCTCTGTAAAGCAGGCTATTGCTACTTGCAGCAAAGTTTGACCTATAATAATACCTTAAATAAAATGAAGAAATAATAAATGACACACTTCGTTCTTTGTAGATTTTACTCAGAAATTAAAGTTAAACAATCGAAAATATATATCAGGACTCATTTGTTACAAGGATTTCAACATAATATGTGTTCAATTAATTTACATAAAAACTGTGTATTTAAGTATGAATTTGTGGTTGAAAGCAGACATTCTCCAACCAAACTGATAGACCATGCAAAAAATAAAATAAATTAGAACCCGAGTCACAATCTTTTTGGCATAGATAAATGTAAATTCAACGCAAAAAGAATGTTATTTGCATATATTGATTCAAAAATTCTAAGTCCTTGCGATTTTAGAAGCGTAAAATAAATTTATGATATCGGAAATTCTATTAGCTGATCCGTGTTTCCAATGCTTTGAGTTTTGTTTTAGATGTGGGGGCACAATGGCACAGAAAAAGGCCAGGGGATTGATAATGTGAACAGTCAGTGCTCTTATGTTGATAGCATTAACAAACACATTCTATAGATATTTCCTGCCTCTTACCCCTCCTAAAGAACCGCTCAAATCATAGAGTGAGTTTTTAAGTAAGGTGAGAAAATGTACCACAAACACGATCATTTTTCCTGAAGCTGCTGTGAAGATGTTTCTCCATTTGGAAGGTGTACGTCCTTATGGAGAAAGAATAAAGAATGTTTATTCCCATGCACATATGTGCCTGAATTACTCATGCAGATTTGAAGCTTAATGAAAATTCACAGGAGTAAATATTGTAATGTCAGTGAGCGCGTCAATATTTGGAAATATACTCAACTGGGGCGTGGCTTAACATCCATGGAAGAGCAGCGTCCACGTGACTCTCCCCGGCACGAACTGAAGGCAGCTTAATGCCGTTTTCATCATTTCTGGACAGACTGCCTCGCTTGCTGTTGTTTCGATGCCACTGGAGGTAGCTTCCTTCTTACCACGGGTGCTGATTTTGGCTTGCAGCATGTTTTACATCAGAGACGCTTGTCTCCTCAATGTGCCTGCAACAACCATTTTATGAAACAACGGCTCCTCACAGCGAAGCGGCACCTCTGAAGGTGTGCTCATGGTCGTTTGCACATTAACATGCCACATATTGTTTTCTCATTTCTACTTTGTTGAGTTGGCTGCTTTCATGAGTTGCATGTTTTAAGGGCTTTGGCAGCTTT
Source organism: Triturus cristatus (assembly GCF_964204655.1). Taxonomy (NCBI): domain Eukaryota; kingdom Metazoa; phylum Chordata; class Amphibia; order Caudata; family Salamandridae; genus Triturus; species Triturus cristatus. The sequence goes on from NC_140593.1 coordinate 262,138,801, forward strand.
TCTTCGCTTTCCCCCATGTTCTTTTTGCAGTTAATATAGCTTGGAAATTACATTTAATGCTGCTCTTGTATACTTTTTTTTGGCTGTTACAGAGACCCATATTTCAGCACATTTTCTTGTCTGGATGTGTTTATCTACTGTCTTTAGCAGTTTCTAGAAACTCACTCTTGTTTGGTTCCTACATTTTTCCAAATGAATAAACGCTTACCTGATATTTTGACCTTACTGCCTTTCAATTTTGAGCTTTTTCTATGGGAAGACTAAAAAAAGTGGGTCCTCCTGTGTCATGCTCCACGCCCTCCCTCATTACAAACTCTGCTATTTTCTCACAGCTTTCCAAATGGAGGACTCCTTGGCTTCTTTCCCTAAGGGCTCATCTCCCTCAACTCATGCCCCACTCGCATCAGGTAAGGCTTCCACAACAAGCTTGAAGAAGGATCCACCTCTACTCCAATGTCTTCTCCTCTTGTATCCTTGGATGTGCTCTTGGAAGAGATACATGCTTTGCAACCCTACATGGAAGTTACCAATTGCAGTTTCTTACTGATAAATGGTATCAGATGGATGAAAGACTAATGGTGGTAGAGCAAAATGTATCATACCTTGGACTCACTGATGTAATGACTCAATCTCATCTCCTCACTTCAGAAACAGGTTGAGGACCTTGAAAACAGGAACAGAAGAAACAAATCACTGTATTTATTGATCATCCGAAGGCACAGAGGGCTCTGAGCCCCTTACTTTTTTCTAGCCCTTCCTCCCTAGATTGTTGAATATGACAGTAGGAACATCTCTTAATTTCCAGCGTGCTAGTAGGTTAAGTCGTTAACCTGTTGTTGCTTATAATTCACGGTGGGCAAGAGGAGTTATCTTGTACTTTCTGGAGTACACTGACTTGCTTAAAGCTCTTGCAGCAGTTAAGTCAGCACAATGTACTTAATGGTCGAGTAACACTTTCTATTTTTCTCAAGATTATGCACCGCAGATAGACACAAGGAATTCCTTAACATGTGACTGGATCTTCGCTATCTTGGTACCCCATGTGGTCGTTTTCATCCTTGCCTATTCAAAGTTACTTGTAAGAATCAGACTACAACTTTTGAGGGCCTGATCCGGTGTAAGAGTTTAATCAGTTCCTGTAGAATAGAGACTATGTAAACTAAGCTTCTGGAGCATCTACATCTCAGGTCATTTAAAGTCATAGGATTTTCTTAGTAGTTCTTAGCCTGTTAGCTCTGTTTTACATATTACTGTGATGATGATTAATCCAGCACTGTTTTGTTGTGTTATTTATTTAGTGTAGCAATGTAGTTCTTTGATACCAACTGCCTTTTTCCTCCCTTACAGGAATGTTTATCTTTGTGCATGTCTTTCTTCCTTATGCTGTGTGCTGCGGTCCCTCCTTTCTGTAGGATTTAGACGTGTCATCTGCTCCATGTAGTCTCACCCCCCATCTATTTTGGAAATATTTAGGCATGTTTTTGCTCTTCTGTTGTTCTCTCATTACTTTTTCACTCTTAATCTCTTGTTGCACTCTTCCTCTTTTTATATCTTTCTATCTACTTGCCCTTATTTCTTTTTCTTCTATTCTGTGCAATGTTATAATATTTCGTTGAATATTCTGCCTGTTATATTGTTTTTAGCTTGATTTTATTTATAGTTTGTCTAGATCATTGTTTCTTTTTTTGTCAGCAATATTTTTATGTCTATGAAAATTGTTTGCTGGAATGTCAGGTTTAAACTCTCCTATGAAGAGAACGTGTCTTATCGCATTTGTCAAAGCTTGAGGTAGATATCGCTCTCTTATAGGAATCGCATATTATGGGAAATAACTCCTAGTTAAAGAGGGGATGGGTAGGTGAAGTCTTTTTCTGACCAGGAGATCGTAAAAGAAATTGAGTCATAACTCTTTGTCACAGATCACTTTCTGCTAAATTGCTTTCTCAAGACTCAGATGATGATGGTAGATGGCTATACACCAAATTGTTGATCAGGGGAGCTCCATTTTCTTTGTTTAATATTTACGTTCCCCCCCCCCCCCGGTAACTCTTCTCTTTGGTCTCACCTTGCTCAGCAAGTTACACAATATTCGAAGGAAAATGTAATCCTTTACGGTGAATATATTCAAGTTATTGACCCCTTTCATAAACCGTAATTGATCAGTCTCTTTTATACCACATAAAGCTCATACATTTTTTGTTCAAACTATTAAACAATTTAAGTGAATTGAAGCTTGTAGACTTTGCAATGCCACCCTGAGAAAATATACTTATTTCTCCCCGGTACATCAGACTCAATCATAAATTGATTATATTTTTATGTCGCATAACATTTCCCAATCCTTAAAAGCTGCTAGTACTTTGTAGTCTAATATCTGACCATGATCCATTCAATTGGACATTTTGCAGAAGCCTAATATGCCTAAAGGATGGTGTTTTAACAATTCACTCCCTTTTGATCCAATATTTACTCCATCCTTTATCTCTTTTCTTAACAACATTTTTTCCTTAAGTCAAACAGACGACTTACCTTTTTCTGTTATTAGGGATGTGTTTAATGCAGCTGCTTGTGATTTTATTATTGGCTATGTTTCAAAAATACATATATGTCATGAAAGCATGCCAAAGAACTTTAAGCAAAAATGAAGAGACCGGAGAATTCCTATTATTCTTCTAGATCAAAAGACTGTTTATCTGAGCTCATTAATGCCAAGTTGCAATTTAATAAGCAATCGATGGATAATGCTTCACTTTATTTATTATAATCTAGTGCAAAGTTTTCTGGTGGCCAAAACAAAGATGGCAAACTACTAGCAAACAATCTTAAGGTAAAACATAACAAACTTAATACTGAGCCCATCATGGATACCCAACAAACACTTAAGTTAAAGGATTTCGAAATCTTAGAAGAATTTCTCCAATTTTATAAATCATTATATACACCAGAGGATTTACCTTCAAATATTCATATTTCTCAGTATCTCTCTTCTATCCAAAAGCCCTCTGATGTTTCACTTGATTTTACAGAAACAGAACTTCACACCGCATTGCATATACTTAAAAAAGACAAAGGCCAGGTCCGGGTGGCTTAACAGTTGAATTTTTTATACACTTCTCACAGTTACTTCTTCCTAAATTAAATGCTCTTCTAGCTTTTTTACACTCAGGTGAATCTTGTGGTTCTTTTTTAGAAGCCTTAATTTGTTTTATTCCAAAGGAAGGGAAAGATCCTCAGCTCTATAAAAATTACAGACCTATCTCTCCAGTCAATATTGATTTTAAGATTTGTTTTGACACACTGGCCCTACGATTGGATTCAAATCTCCCTAAATTACTAGGTAAGGAACAATTGGGTTTTGTCGTCTTATTTCTGATAATACTCGCCTATTTTTTAACATTTTATCAAAAACCTCCCACATATCTGAATCTCTTGCAGCAATTGCCCTAGACACAGAAAAAGCAGTTGATCGAGTATATTCGCCTTTCCTCTTTCAAACATTTAAGTGGTTTGGTTTTGGCCCAAAAATTATATCTTTGATTTTTATTCTTTATTCCCACCCAACTTATGCAATCTGTGTAAATGACCTTACCTCTCCCCATTTCTTTTCAATTTAGCCTTTAGAACCCTTTTTGTCTAAAATATGTCGAAAGTATGACATTCATAATTTTGTTTTTAAAAATCAACAAATTAAACTAGCAGCTCATACTGATGATGTGTTAATATTCCTTTCACAACCTCAGTCCTCTCTTCCTACATTTTTACAAGAAGTAAGTTCCTATGCATCAGTCTCTGGATGCAAGTTGAATAATGATAAATGTGAAATATTACCTTTGACAAAGTTTACTTTTAAAACAGATTTTATCATCTCAAAGTTTGTTTGGAGTCCTCAACACATAAAATATTTAGGTTTATATTTCAATCCATGTATTACAACTTCACTTTCTAAGATGGCATCCTTCATACCTATCTTGGTGGGGCCACCTAGACACCATTAAAAGGATTTGAACACTATCATACTTCATACCATCTTTAACATTCCAGTACATATTCCTTTTAAACCCTTTAAAAGGATTAACTCTGTACTGTCTCTGTTTCTGTGGAATAACAGTAATCCCTGTATATCATTATTAGAATTAATACGTCCAAAATCAGAGGGTGGGGTACATTTTCCTGAGGTTCCCACTTATCACAAGGCATATTTGCTCTGTCAGTCCTCCTTGTTGCTCTCTGACTCTTTCTTGGATTGTCCATTATGGGTTGAGCTGGAGAATTCTCATCTTTCTCCCTTTTCTTTTCAGGAGTACTTATTTTTTACCCACAAACCACAAATTCTATCTGCTCCTATTCTTAAACATTCATGCAAAATGTTAGAGTTTATGTCACTGTTGGCCCCTACAAACTATGACACTTTTCTTAAATCCAAGATTTGGCATAATACGTTTGTACTGATTCGTGGCAAACCCTTTTATTGGAGATCCTGGAGACAAAAAGGTCTAATTTGGGTATATCAGTTATTTGAGCAAAATTAGGTCATGCCTTTTCACAATCTAGTCTCCTTTTTGAACATCCCTCCTCTTTTCAGACCAAATATAGGCTTGTACAACACACTCTTTGCACAGCACATGCTCAGTTTCATTTTCCTAACCCTCTTACATCTCCTCCTGTTTATACACTCATCTTCTTACTCATCCCAGAGCATTCATTCTTTGCTCTCATTTACTTATGTATTGCAAAGATAGAGAGAAAACAAAGGTGGAGCTATCCTGGGACTAAAACTTGGACGTGGACTGGTCTATCCTATTATGGAATAGTATATGGATGACAATTAGGAAATCCTCAAGAACTGCAAATACCACACACTCTTTTTTTAAATTTATAATAGACTTCTCTTGTCTCCGATGGTTTTACAGAAAATACACATTGATCTCCCTGATACTACTTAGACCTGTTCCTCGACACATGCTGATTTGAAACATTTGATTTGTTTGAAAAATGTTTGCACTCAGATTAACTCGATTTTTTGTTCCACAGTTACCTTTTCGATTGTTAACATATTTTTAGGAAGTTAGTCTAATGATTGAATTACTTATTCATTTAATGGAACAATTTTAGATTTACTGCTAGCAGTTGCTTCTCAGAAAATTACCAAATATTTGAAGAATTTAATTATATTATCTTTTCGGGCCTGGTGGTATGCAGTTTGTCATAATCATAGGGGATACACAGCATATGTGTACCCTTCTTCTCTCGATGTTAAACATTTAACTTTATGGTCACCTGTTACAATGTTCCTTGGTGTTCTTGCAAATTGTTCTTTAGCACGTACCCCTATTCAGCAAGAAATTACTCAACCTCCATGACGTTCCAATTATTGATATCATAATTATTTGACTATGCTTAGTATTGCTATTTTGTTCTTTATATGCATTGTATTAACATGTTGTCCCCATTACTCTTACTCTACACCTCCACAAACACATTCATGGATGCCAATTAGAGAGAGACAGATGTAAGAACTGGCCAGGTGTAGCAGCCTTTTGGAAACCCTGACACAAGATGTTTTACGCTTAATGACAAGGGTCATGAAGACAGATCTGATACAGAAAATGTACATGATTCATACCTTGCTCTTTCCCTATCCATTACAGCAAATAGAAGGTTGTTGAGGGGCTTAGACTAGGACAAGGGGACACCTATGTGATGTCTTTATGGTATGGTACGAGAGCATAATGGCCTAAATGACGTTTTACAAACAATATTTAGGACACAATATGTATATCAGATGATATTTGTGTCTGATATTTCATCATTATCAGGTTCAAATTATGTCACATTCTCGATCCCTGGCATTTTGGTGACCTTCATGAATGTATTCCCAACTTTTAAAGCTAAGTATGATATTGCTGTAATAATCTTGAGTACAGATTTCTAAAGTCTTGTTTTACTGTATAATATGTTTCTCATTTTCCACAATTAAGTGTGTTCTGTAAAGTTTTCTATCTCTATAGGTTGCTTTTAGAGGATTTCTGAAAATATTTTGTAGGATGCAAACCCTCTGTTCATTTGTGAGACTCATGTTGTATCAGGAATTAACTCACACTGCAATATGCCATGTGCATCAGTCACCAAAATTAGAGCCTAGTACGTACAGTTTCTTAGAAAAACAAAAGCCCTGCATTTCAAATATATTTTCCGAGAGAGAAATGACGGTGCCAGAATTTATTAGGCAATGCGTATTGGATCTACATTTATAAATAAAAGATGAGCTGCAGTTGTTGAACAGCAGCCATTAGTAAGAGCTTAACATATGGAAATCTACAGGGCGGTGACACCAAAGGAGGCATCTAATCAAACTGGGTCACTGGGAATTCAATGCCGTGTCTCATTTCTGATGAAATTGTTAGAAGTGAAAATATGAAAAACATTTCTTCTAATTACTGATTGTGTAGTGGGCAAAAAAAAACTTCTTTCAAGCTGTGAAGATGTTGAAAATACATTTTCTTCAGGGGAACAGTATGATAATTAAAAATTACTCGGTGGGAATTTTGTTTTTAAAAGTAGAATTTGAAATTTCGATTTCAACCCCGGCATTGAAATGCTTGATCGTCTGTTATTATATACGATGTTTGCTAACAAAAATGCACTATTACGCCTGCGTATCAATTTGTAAGTTCACAATTCAATGGGATTTTCTTTTAAACTGCAGGAAACATACAAGGTAAGCGAGTGGCTTTACTAACAATGAGATATTATATTGTTTTTCTAACATTGTGATAACTTGATACATTTGACAACGCACTGAGGGGCATATGTACAAGCCCCTATTGCCACCACAACGTCACCTATATTGAAGTTGTGGTGGCGATGGGGACTGCTCTTTATGTACAAGGCATCGTTTAGCCACTTAATGTGGCTTAACGTTGCCTTGTACATAAGGCCCCCTTTCACGCTATGGTTAGCATGAAAGGGTTGGGCAGTGGGTGTTGCGGTGGATATTCCACTGCAACACCCATTCATTTTGATGCTGCCCCTTATGTGCAAGGGTGGCGTACATTGGAGGCAGCGCCAAAATTAAGACCAGGTAAAAACTGGTCTCAAGATGGTGAAACGAGGAGAAATGCATTATTTCTCCTCGATTTTGCTTTTTCCATGTGCGCTGCCTTGGCAGCACACATGGAAAAAGAAAAATGCCATTGTTTGTTTATGTGTAGGAAGGTGTCCCTTCCTGCACATAAACAAACTTTCAAAAAAATTCAATTTTATCACTTTCATGTGTGTGATTTTTTATGTGCAGGAAGGGACACCTTCCTACACATAAACAATCCTCCCCTGCACGCAGACACCTTTGCACTCTGGTGCAAGGGTGCCTGCGTTGGCGCTAAGTTGCTAAACTTAGTGCCATTGCAGGGGAAAACGCAAGTCTGCACCGCATTCTTGTGAATATGGTGCAGCCTTGCGTTTCAGAAGTGGAGGAGAGAGGCATTAAGCCAGGAAGGATAACGCCTCTCTCCTACTCTTCCTTGTACATATATCTTCCGGATAAGATATTTACCGAGAGCAAGAGTAGAAAAAAATACACACATTGGAAAGAAAAAGGACAAGAAAAAAACGGACTCGGGAGAAAGCTGGACTAAGCGAGGTAAAGGCGCAAGGACTGTCTGGCAGTAGATTAGATAGGCATGAGATGGATTTAAGCGGATGCAGTCTTAGTTTTCGGCGCACCAACGTTTAATTGCACCAGCCATGGTCTTCTGAGCAGAGATTCTGTCACCAGCGCTCGAACCTTGATACTAATGTATGTTTGTTACATTGAGCTTATGAAACATCCACCTTGAATGCATTTTCAAAACAGGGAATGTGTTTTCATAAGACGGAAGATAGTTAAGTGAGAGAAGCAAGATACGTCCAAATACCTTTAACATCTTTCATTGATAACATCTTTGTTTCAGTTTAGTAAAGCTTAGTACAACTCTGAGTTTCTTCATAATTTTAGTAATAAAGAGATATTCTAAAGGTGTATAAAGTGAAATAGTATATATCAGATGCTTTATCAAGGGTGATAAGACACTATGGGGCCGATTCCGATTCCGGTCTTAAATCGTACCGACTGACACGGACCTGTACTGGATACCGACCGACACGGACCAGCGCCGTACGACCCGTGCAGTACGATGTAACGCGTGTGAATTACAACCGACACGTACGGAATACAAGCCGTACGACCGAGCTGTAGGGAACAAAGTGATCTGGCCAGAAAACCGACGCTTTTTTCACCGACCAACACGAACCCAGAATGAACCCAACCGACCCGTACCCGCGATGTCCGATCCGCGTAGTACGATGCAATGCGTGTAAACCCAGACCGAATCACACGGAGACCAAGCCGCACGACCGACACGCACAGAAAACCAGGACCACAAGTAATAGAGATCTCCACGACCGACGCGTATGAAACACAGATAATAGGCAGCGTAAACGAGGCGGAGAAGACCGCACGAGCCAACATCAGCGTCTGTTTCCGGCAGATGAATGTCTCTTTCTTGCCTACAAAACCCAAAAGAAAAAAGACAAAAAAAGGACCAAACAAGCAATGACAAAGCCAATAAATATCAAAGGAAAAAACCCTGGGACAAAGACACACCCACAACTCCAAATATATAAAGGACTACAATCACTACCATGATTCCTTGAAAACAGGAGACACAGCCAGCAGCAAACATCATTACAAAGCAACCACAAACACACTCAAAACTCACCCATCACACAACTCATACACCATCAGCACCTCATCTAAAAGCACACACACATACAGCCAGCAAAACCAACACCAACCCACCCTCATTTGCACCCTCACACACACATCCCTCACCACCACCACCCATCACCATGCCCCCAAAGAAGAATCCAAAGTTCACAGATAGTGAGTTAGAAGTGCTGGTAGACAATATCATCAGAGTAGAGCCACATTTGTTTGGTACATTGGTCCAAAGGACCCCCATGTCACAGAAAACCAAGATGTGGGCGAGGATTGTGGACAAGGTGAACGCTCAAGCACCAGCAAGGCTCACAAAGGACGATATCCAGAACAGGTGGTATGACGTGTGCAGGAGGGTCAAGAAACTCATCGAAAAAGATCACGCCCTGAGTCAGTGCACCGACAGTGGCCCTCCTGCCAAACCAGTCTACTTCAGGACCTGGGAGGGGAAGGTGCGTGACATCCTACCACCAGAGAGCGTCCATGGTCTAACAGACATACCAGAGGCTGGTGAGTACACAAACAACATACCCAAGATTGTGTGGCAAGGGGACAGTGAAACCATGCACCGCAAGCAAAGCTACAGTAACCAATAGATAATCATCCCAAGATGTGTATGCCAGTCAGACAAACACAATACCTGCCATCTCATAGTGACTTGGAACTGTGTCATGACATGCACCAACCTACAAACAAATAGAGCAAACCAGTGGCACAAAGCTAAATCGACACTGCCAGACAGTTTGCCACCACAAACACACTACCTCACAGTGCAGCTGACTGACAGGAAGGAATAGTGGGGATGCAGGTGAAGTGAGTGTATCCAAAAGCATGATGGGGTTTGTAGTCACAGATATCGCTCCCCCTCCTGATTGGCCCATCAAGACCTCTCTGAAACATGCCCACATCACAGGGAGTGGAAAATGACTGACAAGATGGCTTACTCTGGGTCCTGCTGTGGGAGCACAAGGCCCTGGTAGGGCATGTGCGCAAATCAGAAGCAGGACACCACTGACTGACATCCTGAAAGACAACTCCAATGGAAGCACGTTTCATGGTGGGATGTCTGGCCAAGTGGGAAGGAGGACTGACAGCTCTGACCGTACTTACCAGCCTGTGGAGACACACCCCCCAACACAAACTCCACACAACTCACCGGGTAGAATGCATTGACCCACACCTCTGTGAAATATCATCAAAAGATACCCTGTACTGGGTGCTGCTGTATGAAGCACAGGGGCTCTCTTTGGACTTGAAGCGAAACAAACACCAGGATTTCACAGTCAGCCATCTTGCCATTGCCTTCACACCCCATCACAGGGAAGCAGAGTCAAGAGGGAGGAAGTATGAGCATGCTGAGAAGGGGGGTATAACCAAGAGTATGATGGGAGTCGCAGTCACAGACAATCTACACCCACCCACATGGCCCAGCAAGCATACACTGAACCATGCTCGCCTCACAAAGAGTGTGAAGGGACTGACAAGATGTCTGACACTGGGCTCTGTTGTGGGGAGCACAAGGCCCTGCTGGGAAATGGGCAACAACAAATACCAGGACTTCACAGTCAGCCATCTTGCCATTGCTGTCACACCCCCTCACAGGGAAGCAGAGTCAAGAGGAAGGAAGTATGGGCATGCTGGGAAGGGGGTTGTAGCCAAGAGTATGATGGGAGCCACAGTCACAGACAATCTACACCCACCCACATGGCCCAGCAAGCATACACTGAACCATGCTCACCTCACAGGGAGTGGGAAGGGACTGACAAGATGCCTGACACTGGGCTCTGTTGTGGGGAGCACAAGGCCCTGCTGGGAAATGGGCAACAACAATATCAAACTCTGTCCGTGACAAGCTGGAAAAAAGCAGTGTTCAGGTAGGCATCTGTTCCTAGAGTAGAAAATGTCATGTTTGTGAACCATTGATGCCTGTAGAAACATAACTCACATTGTGTTTCTCTTCCAAACACAGATGGTGCTGGGGACCCAGCACCAAATGAAGAGGATTCCCAGGCCCAGACTCTGGTGGACACTGAGCTCTCTGGTTTGACTCTGTCTCTGTCCTCTTCGGATGACGACGACCAACCTGGCCCCTCCGGAGTGAGTCATCATGCAGCACCAGCAGCATCAACAACTGCACCCCCGTACCCACGCCTCCAGCATCTGGAAACCGACAGGGCACCCCCGCCAACACGGACACACCAAGGCCACTGAACACCCACAGCACAGGGACACAGGACCCCCCGGAAGCTACAGCAAACACCACCAGCAACACCACCCAAGGGGTCCCAGTGTCATATGTGCGTCCCGCCGCTGGTCCTGCCCGTGTGGATAGGGGTGCTGGGAGGGGTGGGAGGCAGAGGGTGCGCCTTGCAGATGGGTCTGGACTGCATGATGACCCCCAACTGGCACGCATCATAGATGCATACCAGGATAGCACTGGAGGATTTGGCCAGGTAGTGGGGATCCTCAAGGACATGCAACAGGAGCAGGCTGCCCACCATGCCTGCATGGAGGCCAAGTGGGATGCCCTTACTGCGGTGCATCGGGACATACTCAAAAGGAATCCGCCAGATCAACACAAACCTGTCCACACCTCCCTGTGTGGCCACAACATCTGTTGCAACACTATCTGCCAGCGCCACAGGGAGGAAGGAGGACTCTGGCAGAGAGTCCCCTGCACCGCAGGGGCCTGCACCTGAGGATCCCCCCCAGGAAGGAGAGGGGTCGTCCGAAGAAGGACATGTGAGAGGCAGATGTCCCAGCACATCCCCCAGGGCCTCTAAACCTGTTCTGGACAATGTTCTTTGTGCGCAACCCGTTCACCTTGTTCAATCGCACACAACTCGCCCACATGACATGGAGGGTTCATGTTGGGCCAATGTAGCAGATGACTGTGGACTTTACTCTGGACATTTCATCTACCAGCACTTCCAACTCTAATGTGAACTTTGGATTCCAAAACCAATGTACAGCACCCACCATTCTGTGCACTTTCCTCACACATGTTCGAAAATAAAATCATCAGTACACCAAACTTGCCTCTGTTGTGATTCCACATTGTCATGTGTCATGGAGATGTCGATCTGCTACACAACACAGTGCATGCCAAATACTGCAACAATGTGACGAACATTAGGTGAGTCATGGTGATGTGACACATGTGAGGGAGACACACCACTATGGCAACACAACACATACTCACCATGGCCATGTTACTCATCACACACAATGATGTTGACCTGAAACACATAGGTATGCACAACCACAACACCTATCCACAGTTAGTGGTAACAAGTCCACAGGTGAGGTAAGCAAATGTCAGTCAGATGTGGGAATCACCTAACAAAGCATAGCACAGATTCATTACACATCAGCAACATGTTTATTCAAAAATAGTTGCAAGGCAATTGTATGTTACGGTGGACACACGGTCACAGAGTGTCTGAGAATTGTAGTCCAGTGGTGTGTGGCACATCACTTGATGTCAATTGACCACTCCTACACTGGTGTCGGATTCTGGGTGTTGGGGGTCAGTGTTGAACAAACAACAGGCAAATTACCCTGTGAAGGACAGACACAAGACACAGTCAAAAGCACAGCAGAACAGGAGAGAAATGCAATACACATGCACAAAAAATGTCACAATAAACCTACACAAAAACAAGTTAGTAGTACTACCCTATTGTGGAGTACACACCACCTGAATGGACACATCACTGCGCGCATCCAGTCAAGTGGCACACAGACACACTCAGACAGCAACAGAGCAGCCACAACACATTCCAGGCTAACTCCATACATTGACATAACAACCCTGGAAACTCACATTCAGGTGAAGAAGTTGTTGATGAGCTGTGAGCAGACGTCACCCTCATCCTCATCATCACTGGCATCTTGGCCCAGGCCAGGATCCTCCACAGGTGCCAGAGGTTGGTCATCGTCATCCTGGATGAGAGGCACCTTCTTCCGCACTGCCATGTTGTGTAGCATGCAACATACAAAGATTATTTTGCACACCTTTGCAGGTTCATATGGGAGGGCCCCTCCGGTGTTGTCCAGGCAGCGAAAGCGGCTTTTCAGGAGGCTGAATGTCCGCTCAATCACCCTCCTGCTCCGACCATGTGCCTCATTGTAGCGCATCTCGGCTGGTGTCACAGGGTTCCTGAGGGGTGTCAGCAACCATGGCATGTTGGGGTATCCGGAGTCACCTACACACACAAAAATGAACAAGTAGCTGAGTTTTGTAGGAGTGCGGAATACAACCTTGACAAACACACACAATGATAAACAGTCAGTACACACCGACAAGCCAGGCATGCTGAGCTGGCATCCGTGACATCAGCATTGCAATGCGACTACTCCTCATTATGTAGGCATCGTGTGCAGAACCAGGGAACCGTGCACACACATGTGTGATATACATGTCTGCAAGACATACCACCAGAGCATTGATCAAGTGGAAATGTTTCCTGTTACGGTATGCCTGCTCATGAGCCTGTGGTGGTATCAGGGCCACATGTGTCCCATCAATAGATCCGATGACGTTCGGCATCCTCCCCAGTGTATAAAAGGCATCCTTTATTTCAGGGAGTTCAGCTGGGCTAGGGAACTTGATGTACAGGTCAAGGAAATGCAACATCCCCTCCAAGACATCGCGTAGCACATGACTAAACATAGTTTGCGACATACCACCTGCTGTAGCCACAGTGTACTGGAAGGTACCAGTAGCAAAGAAGTGCAGGGCTGCCATCACCTTCACCTCTGGGGTCAGGGCTGTAGGGTATGTAGCAGATGTGGCACCAGCTGCTCCGCCAACTCCTCAATCAGTGGCCTGGTGAAGTGGTACCATTGGATGCAGTCACGTTCCTGCATGGTTGCAAGGTCTGGGAACGGTCAATGGACAGCTGGTGCCCTGCAGAACAGAGATGAACAAAGGAAGATTGTTGGTTCATCCACCCATGTGGCCATGACCAGGATCAATATCACGTGATAGATCATGACATTACACAATGTACTGAGGTGTGTGCTGTTGGGCATGGACACATATATCACCTACATGACCATCACCTCACATCTCAATTCCACATGTCCACATGAGTCCCATGTAGTGCAATGGCCAATCATCTGGCTGTCACCCGACCTATGTACTGCTGTGACATTACAAACACACACCACAGTGACAAGTGAGGCCTGATGTCTCCCAGGCATCACAGATCTTTGCCATGCAGATACCCAGGGTTCCTGTATTGCCACATCGACACTGCCATGGACATGGCGTATCACGTACACACCACAAGGCAAGCGTGAGTCCCACAGGTAGTGGCCACTGTTGTCCCTGCAGGCCCTACATGCACGTCTCTTAGACACACACACACCATCAAGGTAGATGCATATACCACATGGATGTGGAGACTGTCTCCCATTGGGCACATTTGATCAGACACATCTGAGACACAACATGCACACAGACTGTGGGTGCACATCAGAATTGTGGCTACAGGTCTCACTGTGACGTACATGCCATCACCCCCAGGACTCAGGGTGTATGTGACATATCCAACATGAAACTGTGTCCGTGACTCATGCCCATTTCTGTACATTTGCACATCACAGTGGTAATGTGCACGACAAACAAAGGATTCTGCCCCCATGTACACGTGCACAGCCTGGAAGTGGCTGAACAAAAGTGCCACCCAACAAACCAAATGTGACCTCCCCCCAACACACACGGAATGCAGCCTTACATGCCATGGGACACTGTGTGGCCAATACTGTAGTGTGGTAGGTGTGCACAGGTGTCCCTGGAAAGTAGTTGTGTGTTGAATCCATCGAATAGTCACACCAATGAGGTCTGACGCAGGTGACAATGCGTACGCATTGCACGGTTCATGGCCGAGCCGTGCGTACGCTTTGCCATTGACTGCAATGAGGTCAGACGCGGGTGACAATGCGTACGCATTGCACCGTTCATGACCGAGCCGTGCTTACGCTTTGCCATTGACTGCAATGAGGTCCGTCGCGGGTGACAATGCGTACGCATTGCACGGTTCATGACCGAGCCATGCGTACGCTTTGCCATTGACTGCAATGATGTCCGACGCGGGTGACTATCATGCATACGCGTCGGGCAGGCATGGTCCGAGACAGGCGTACGCCTTGGCCATTGAATCTTGAAAATACGCGTTGTACAGTCAGCTGACCGAGCCAGACGCACCCATTGGCTCTGGACTGTCATGGAGTCGGATGCAGATTCAAAACTTGTACGAGTGTGCGCTGGAAATTCAGTTGGATGCCTACAACAATGTTGCAATTACTAGTGTTTCATGAAGGTGAAGATTTGAACGATGCGGAAGGCATGTACGAGTCACACATTTCCATGGATTGGTCAGATTCAAACCATGCAACCGTGTTGGACCTATCACTTGGGACACATGGCACAGATTCTGCCTCTGCAGCACAGATATAAGGCTGGCTGGCCCCCAGGGAGCTCACTTTCCTGCACTACATGCTCCTGGACCACATCCCTGCTACCGCTGCTGCTGTCTCTGGATCCTCTGGCTCCTGCTATGGCACGTACTCTGGAGAGGGCCCCAGCCTTCACTGAGGAGGAGAACCAGGCCCTGCTGGACGGGCTCCTTCCACAGTACAGCAAGCTGTATGGGAAACCAGGGGAGCAGGTGAGTGTGCAGTCCACTGCCTTTCTCATTGTGCATGTTGTCTGACTAGCAGTACTAGCAGTGTGTACACCAGTGGCAAGCATTCTCACTGACTACTTTCATTACCCAAAGTGTGTAGGTGCATGTAATGAACAGGTGTTCTGCTGCTAAAGTGCATTAGTGCAAGCTTAAACTTCCCAGGCATTGTTAACATGTCAGACATGCAGGTGATTTGTCCTTCCCCATGGCTGCACTACCTGTGTAACTCATTTCCCTTTGTGATGATGACATGTATATCCAAATGTGTGCAGAACAAATATGGGGCATGTGTGTTAATGTACTTTTAACTTTGTCATCCTCACAGGTTGATGCCCACCAGAAGCAGGAGATATGGCTGACCATCGCCTGGGCAGTTCGTTCGGTGGGGGTCTACAAGTGCCGGATCCGCAACTGCCAGAAGAGGTGGCAGGACCTTCGGGCTAGACCTGGAGGATAGCTAGAGTCCAGCTGAAGCTGTCACCTCCACGAAGTAGGGGCGGACACCGGACCCTGACCCCCACATGCTCCGGATCCTGGCGGTGGTCTTCCCAGACTTGGATAGGCAGCTGAAGGCCAGACAGCAGCAAGAAGGGGGTACATCCATGCCTAATCTGTGTACTACGTCTGACATGCTAATTGCAGTCTTTTGGCCTGGTCACACTTTCACACTACGTAGGTCTTGTAGTCCAATACTCAGGTCCCTCAATTGTGTGATGCACCCTACTCATCTGTTCCACAGGTGTGGCCCCGACAGTCTGTCGCTTGTGTCACTAGGGCACTGTGTCCCTGCAGCCAGCTATGCTTCAGCTACCGGACAGCATCTGTTCCTGTGACTCTGTTGTGTGTTTCATGGGTGGTTCAATTGTTTGCCCAATGCCGGTTATCTGACATGTGATCTGTGTGTGCCCTTGATATGTGTTCCAATTGCTGGTCTGACTTGCCACATGTGGCTGGGGTATTTAAAACAAGCCCATGCAGCAGTGGACTCCAATTTGGGGGCCTCAGGAGTATGTATGTCAAGTATGTCACACTTGCTTACCCACCTGACTACTGTCCAGGGCCAAACACTATTTCACGTAGACCTGGGCAGTCATGCCTCCTCAAGGGCATTTAGAAACACTCTGTAATCCCACTCCTGTGTATCAACTTACAGGGTGGGCTTCGTGACATGTGCCTTCAGGTGTCTGCCTCTGTGTCATTATGGTGTGGCTTCCTGTTACGTACAACTGGGTGTCCATGATTTTGAGAGTCAGCAGAACATCTGAGATGTGACTGTGAGAGACAAGACCTGTGTGACATATAGGTGTGTGATCATCTGACAGCGCACAATGGTGTATGCAACTGTGTACTTCAGGCAGCTGGGTTACATGCACGGCAGACTGTGATGTGCTAATGTACATGGAGTTGTGTTTGCAGAGACTCATATGTCTGATTTGCATGATGTGGGGTCTTCTGGGTCCTGGATATGTTGTTTGCAGGGGATGGGCAAGTGCACTTGTCAGCTGCAGAGTTTGCTTTACCCCTGAGCTATGATTGTGACACAGTGCATACTGTTGTTGTCTGGATGCCATGCCCCTGTGACAGGAGACAGTGTTGACTGACTTTCCAGGCATACCAGTGCCATGGCATTTAATTTGCTATGAATTATCCTGCATTGTGTTCAAGTGTGCACCATGCACCCCATTGTGGCATTGACTATCAGGACATGAGAACATCATAGTGTGTGTTGCTGGCATGCATCACAAGCATGTGAAATGAGTCTCTGCCAATCCCTTCATCCGGACACCTGTACTGAGTCAGTGGCAAGAGATGTGCTGTGTGTATAGTGACATACTCCTACATGCTCACTTGCATGTCCAACTGATGTGTGGGTGGTGCATGTCGGGACATTGGGGTATTAGCATCCAACATGCAACAGACATATGGGTGCAAGTCAAGGAGGGATATGTGTGCCATGGTTGATGTTGAGAATGACAAATGGCTTATTCTAAACAGTGTTGGCACTTTGAGCTGTGCTCAGCTGATGATGCCAGGGCTTGCCCTGTGATGTGATGTACTCACTGTGGTGTGTGCAGTCAGTGCAGGTGACTGATGTTGTTCTCTTTCTTCCTATTCCTATCCAGATACATCCATGGCCACTGGAGGGGACAGCTCCACGGACCAGGAGGCGCCACAGAGCCTGACAGGGACAGAAAGAGAGGAGTCGGGGGGACCCAGTGGCACCGAGGGCGAGTGGAGAGTCGTCAGCACCATCCTTCCCAGCTGAGGGCCACAGCAGCTCTGAGGATGACTCCCTTGTGGAGGTGGGTGTCAGCAGCCACCAAACCCCAGTTAGTGAGGCTGTCCCCGCCACCGCCCCCACCACCACCATCACCACCCTCCCATCGGCTCCCATCCCAGAGGTCCGTGGAGGTTCCCGTGTTCTGGAGCATGTCTCCTTTGTGCCAGGCACCGCACCCCCTGCCCCTGTGTCCCCTGCTGCCCTGAGTGAGGAGTCTCTGGACTTACTTAGACAGATCCATGTAGGGCAGACATCGATGCGGAGTGTCCTCCATGCACACACCACTCTGTTGACACAACTGGTGTCGTTCATGGAGGGCATTTCATCGGGCATGTCTGCCCTACAGAGGATCAATCAATCCATTGGCTCCTCCCTGACGGCAGTAGGGTCTCTCCTCCAACAGTCCCGCACTCCTCCTACCCCTGCACCACCCACGATTCCTAGCAGCCTACCTATCCCAGGCACACACACACACCTGCACATTCTCGCAGACAGACAGACAGACAGCACACAAACACCCAAACCAAGGTCTAGACGTGCACACAAGCAAGCGCAGGGGACTGATACAACACTCACAGGGGATGGTTTGCAGACACACACACAGTCATCCACAACCACTCCGCAGTCCTCCGAAACCTCCCCCTCCCAGCCCCATTCCCTTGCCGCACCTGCAACCCCATCTCCACAGAAGTTCTTCCTCTGTGACCTTGGCCTCTTCCCCACCGACCCAGCAGATCCAGATTACAAGGGGAAGAGGAAGTCCCCACACACAGAGGGGAGTGCCCTTCACACCCGGACACCCTCCCCTAGGCGCAGTGAGATTGAGGCCCCCACCCGCAAGTCCCTCCGGAGCGGGAAGAGCAAGACCCCACTGCCGCCACGCAGCTCCAAGGCAAATTCTCCATCCTCTATCCCCCAGGCCACCACTCCAGAGGTTCCCCCACCACACCCTGCTCCAGGTTCCCCCACCCACAGATACACCATGCCCAAAATGCTGAGGCCCTACCACTTGCTCCTCCACACCCGGTCAGACGGTTAGTGCCACTGATGTGGGGACCGTGTCCCCCCTCTGTCCTGCCGACCTCACCTGCACCCCATTCCGCTCACATGGATTTAGGCACTGCAGTGGAGTCCACGACCACCCCGTGTGACTTGGGCACTGCAGTGGGGACCCAATCCACTCCATCTGACCTGCCCACTGAAGTTGTGCCGGCACCCACCCCATCTGACTTGTGCCCCACAGTTGTGACTGCACCCACCACTTCAGTCAGCTCCACTGCAGTTGCAAGTGACTCTCCTGCATCCACCACCCCTTCACTGCCTTCTTCTGCTGCGCCCTGACCCTGTCCCTGCGGGCCTGGCCTGCCCCCATGAATGCCCCTCCGAGGTGATGTTCCCTGTCCTTCCACTGCAGGCAAGCAACATGTGATAGTTGTCACTCAAGTTCACTCTTTGTAATTTGATGATGGACTGGCCATTGGCCTTTTGTTTGAACGGACGTTTCAATTTTCATATGATGAATAAAGCTTTTTTCTTTATCCTTGTGAACTTGATTTAGCTGTACATTAGGTTGATGATGTTTAGCATACCCTTGCACCTGTAATGCTTGGTTTCCAATGTTGAATACTGAGGTGTTGATGTGAGGTACTCCATGTGGTCCATGAGATATGTATCCTATTCTGGTCGGTATCCATATCATCCTCTGCAGCTAACTGTGTGTGTCATGATCAACAATTTGTGGACATCTCTGTGAACATTTCATTTGCATGGTCACATCTGTGGCTTGCACCCATGCACATATGATGTGCTTCCCATTGTCCAATTTGTCTATTTCCCTGACTTTGGGCACATCTCCACTGGACCCACAGGTGTGGGCATCATTGGTATAGGAGCAACTGGGTCCTCTGTGCAACTTGCTGTACATATGTGTTAGGTATATGCAGATGACTTAGGGGAGACTCACGTACCCAGGCTGTTGTGACCAGAGCCTTTATTGTGTGGTAACTAATGGCTGACTGACCAAGTGTTCTGCTGACATGAGCGGGACGTGCTGTGACTATGTTTGGCACAACTGGACTTACACAGGAGTTGGGTCCCCTCAGGCTATGTCACAGAAGTACTTACTTGCACCCACTGGGGTGAACCACTCAAGAACTTCATGTACCAGCTTCCCTTGGGGCGACCCGGAGGAGGAGCTAGCGGAGTGCGGTCCATTGCGGTTGTTTATAAAAATTGCTCCCTCAAGCTTTGAGCTGACGAGCTCCTGGACAACGCACCTGCGTGCCTGTGCGGGCACTGAGGCCCTTGACGGTTGCTTGGCGGCCCTCTCTTCCACCCCTAACTATTTTCTCTACTGAGGAGGGAAGTTATCCCGAAACCCGAGCCATGTCTCGGGCGATATTTTAAAACCCGGGACATGTATCGGGTCTAGAGATCATCAGTTCAACAAGTACTTACTTGCACCCACTGGGGTGAACCACTCAAGAACTCCATCAGAGATCATCAGTTCAACAAGTACTTACTTGCACCCACTGGGGTGAACCACTCAAGAACTTCATGTACCAGCTTCCCTTGGGGCGACCCGGAGGAGGAGCTAGCGGAGTGCGGTCCATTGCGGTTGTTTATAAAAATGGCTCCCTCGAGCTTTGAGCTGACGAGCTCCTGGACGACACACCTGCGTGCCTGTGCGGGCACTGAGGCCCTTGACGGTTGCTTGGCGGTCCTCTCTTCCACCCCTAACTATTTTCTCTACTGAGGAGGGAAGTTATCCCGAAACCCGAGCCATGTCTTGGGTGATATTTTAAAACCCGGGACATGTATCGGGTCTAGAGATCATCAGTTCAACAAGTACTTACTTGCACCCACTGGGGTGAACCACTCAAGAACTCCATCAGAGATCATCAGTTCAACAAGTACTTACTTGCACCCACTGGGATGAACCACTCAAGAACTTCATGTACCAGCTTCCCTTGGGGTGACCCGGAGGAGGAGCTAGCGGAGTGCGGTCCATTGCGGTTGTTTATGTCACAGATGTGTTGTCCCGTGACATAGCCTGGGCCCATGGTGTGTGTTGTATGAGCATGTGTGTATGTGTCCACATCTTTTTTCATACACAGACAGTGTTCCCTTGATATGTTCCTGTTGTTGATTCTTGCTGAGTGGTACTGTGTTCATCCCACAACTTTGCCATGGGCTACCAAATATGTGGGTGCATGACACACTACTGTTAATTGGTGGTTCATCATTGGGATTTGTCTGTTCTGAGTGGTGATGATGTGGTCAGACACAGATGGGACACAGTCAGGGTTCCCCAAGGCACTTGTTTATTTGCAATGTCATGTAGTTGTCCCTAGGTGGTACCTTTCAGTGATTGAGACATGTGTATGTGTGTGTGACTGCTCCCACTTGTCGGGTTCAGGGCTGCAATGTTTGCAGGTGTCAGCATGTGTGCCTTGTGGTTCTCCTTGGGTTCTGCCTTGCCCTGGGACTATGGCAGGTATTCGGAAGGTTACGTGAGCTTTGACGTCATGGCCATGTACCGCATACTGTGCAGTATGTTTGTCATTCACCAGGGTTGTATACTGTCCTTGTGTGATGAGTCTGTGCACCTTAGTTCCTCCCAACATTCCTGTGTTTGTCATGGGTGCATGGGCAATGTCACCTGTCCATGTGGACTTCACAGATGCACATTGTTGCAGTTCAGGGTGTGTGGTGTTGAGGGTGGACTGATGTAAATGTTTGCATGGATGGGACCCTAGCTCCCGGTTGTCCATGGATGACGGGCCATGATGAGTGATTTGTGTTTGTGTAGGTGTGATGTACGTTTGTAGCACAGGACACATGTCTGGGTTTCCCAGTTTGTACGACATCTACCTTTGTCATCACAGTGGAGGTGTCATGCATGCTTGTGTCACCCCAATGTCTGGTCCCTGGGGGTAGTGCTGTTTTGTGTCAGTCTCTTGCTGTGTTAGTTGGTGTTCATTCCAGCTTGTGTCACATGTGTCTGTTATGCTCCCTCTCATCTCACAATGCCTGATTGCCCACTAAGGGTGTCCCAATAATGGTTTACTTTTGTATGGCACTGTGTCCACATCTGTGTCACTGTGGTTCAGTCTCCCTCATGTGTTGTGTAGTTGCCTGGGGATACTGAGACACACATACACACACACACATGTTGTGTCAGATGTGCACTGTGAGGTTGCCTGTTTGTGTTTGTGCATCTGCATCAGTGCATTGGTATTGCTGTTGTGGGCCATTGTCTGAATGCTGTTTCAGTGATTTTCCCTGCTGTCCCTGTGAGTCATATCACATCATTGTGCACATTCATCCTGGTTGCATGGAATGGGAGTTTGTAAGCTGACACCTACAGTCTACATAGGTTGTTTTGATTAGTGTGTCCATTTTCGAGATGTGTGTATGCTTTGTGATGGTCACTTCTGCTCTTGTGTCATTGTACACTGTATGCATTGTCAGCCCCCATGTGTGGTGCTTGTCTGCACATGGCCGAGAGTATGTTTTGTTTTCACAGCACTGTTAGCCTCACCACATCTCTGTGGGTATGGGACGCAACCACTAGTTTGCCCCAGAAGTGTTTAATGTGTTGGGAGCAGGGATCATACATGCTGTTTGGCATTTGCAGCTTTGACCATGATGACACTTACCTTTTGGTCACTGTGATGAGGGGGAGTTTAGACCCCATCACCACAATGCTCGACATTTGCTGCAGTTTGGAACCCCACACTTAACTTTTGTTCTACACAGTGAGGGGGTGTTAGTTTTACATTGACACAGTGCTATAGTGATGCTTGACTTGTGTAGGGCACACTTATTTGTTGGTCACACATGTGTTGTTAGTTACACTGTATGTTTGAAGTCATAATCACTGTTGTGGGCATTTGTCACAGACTACACACTGTTGTCATGATGTTATGGGGATGTATTTTGCTGGCATACCTAATGTTGGAGTATGATGGATGTGTGGCGCATCACCCATCCTGTGGGTGGGGGTGGCAGGGGTGATGGGCAACATAAGCCCTATGTGTGGGGGTGGCTGGGGTGATGGGCAATAGGGCCCCTATGGGTGGGGGTGGCAGTAGTGATGGGCAATATGAGCCCTATGGGTGGGGGTGGCAGTAGTCATGGGCAACAGGTCCCCTATGAGTGGGGGTGGCAGTGGTGATGGGCAACAGGTTCCCTATGTGTGGGGGTGGCAGTAGAGCTGGGCAACAGGTCCACTATGAGTGGGGGTGGCAGTAGTGATGGGCAACAGGTCCCCTATGAGTGGGGGTGGCAGTGGTGATGGGCAACAGGTCCCCTATGTGTGGGGGTGGCAGTAGTGATGGGCAACATGAGCCCTATGGGTGGGGGTGGCAGTAGTGCTGGGATACATAAGCCCTATGAGTGGGGGTGGCAGTAGTGCTGGGCAACATAAGCCCTATGAGTGGTGGTGGCAGGGGTGATGGGTAACATGTCCCTTATGGGTGGGGGTAGCAGTAGTGCTGGGCAACAGGTCCCCTATGAGTGGGGTGGCAGTAGTGATGGGCAACAGGATCCCTATGAGTGGGGGTGGCAGTAGTGATGGGCAACAGGTCCCCTATGTGTGGGGGTGGCAGTAGTGATGGGCAACATGAGCCCTATGGGTGGGGGTGGCAGTAGTGCTGGGGAACATAAGCCCTATGGGTAGGGGTGGCAGTAGTGCTGGGCAACATGAGCCCTACGGGTGGGGGTGGCAGTAGTCATGGGCAACAGGTCCCCTATGAGTGGGGGTGGCAGTGGTGATGGGCAACAGGTCCCCTATGTGTGGGGGTGGCAGTAGAGCTGGGAAACAGGTCCACTATGAGTGGGGGTGGCAGTAGTGATGGGCAACAGGTCCCCTACGAGTGGGGGTGGCAGTGGTGATGGGCAACAGGTCCCCTATGAGTGGGGGTGGCAGTGGTGATGGGCAACAGGTCCCCTATGTGTGGGGGTGACAGTAGTGATGGGCAACATGAGCCCTATGGGTGGGGGTGACAGTAGTGCTGGGATACATATGCCCTATGGGTGGGGGTGGCAGGGGTGATGGGTAACAGGTCCTCTATGTGTGTGGGGGTGGCAGTAGAGCTGGGCAACAGGTCCCCTATGAGTGGGGGTGGCAGTAGTGATGGGCAACATGAGCCCTATGGGTGGGGGTGGCAGTAGTGCTGGGATACATAAGCCCTATGAGTGGGGGTGGCAGTAGTGCTGGTCAACATAAGCCCGATGAGTGGTGGTGGCAGGGGTGATGGGTAACATGTCCCCTATGGGTGGGGGTGGCAGTAGTGCTGGGCAACAGGTCCCCTATGAGTGGGGTGGCAGTAGTGATGGGCAACAGGTTCCCTATGAGTGGGGGTGGCAGTAGTGATGGGCAAAAGGTCCCCTATGTGTGGGGGTGGCAGTAGTGATGGACAACATGAGCCCTATGGGTGGGGGTGGCAATAGTGCTGGGAAACATAAGCCCTATGGGTGGGGGTGGCAGTAGTGCTGGGCAACATAAGCCCTGTGGGTGGGGGTGGCAGTAGTGCTGGGCAGCATAAGCCCTATGAGTGGGGGTGGCAGGGGTGATGGGCAACAGGTCCCCTATGGGTGGGGGTGGCAGTAGTGCTGGGCAACAGGTCCCCTATGAGTGGGAGTGGCAGGGGTGATGGGCAACATAAGCCGTATGTGTGGGGGTGGCAGTGGTGATGGGCAACATAAGCCCTAAGAGTGGGGGTGGTAGTGGTGCTGGCCATACAACACCTATGGTGGCCTGTTGTTAGTGGCCAGGATATGGATCCCCTATGTGTGTGTGACATTTTGCGGGTACGTGTTGTTTGTTTGTGTGGTAGGTGTCTGACTTACCGTCTGCGCCGTCGGCGTCGGTTCCTGATCCGGTCATAGATGTAGAGTACTGGTATGACCTGCGCGATGGGATTCATGATGTGTTCGTGTCGTACACGCTGCTTGTTGCTCCGTCTCGTACCCGTTGCAAGCTGGTCCGTCTCGTAGTTGTGGCGCGAATCATAGCTGATATGCTTGTTTTCCGGATGCTGTACGTGGCGACCCGTCCGGCGCATAGGAAGTATGCATCGTACTTGTCAGGGCGGAAACTGCTATGAATACTGCTTTCGGGCGACTCGGTTCGGTGTTCGGAGTTACGGCTCGGACGGAGAATAAAGCTTGAATCACAGCCTACATGTCGGTCGTATTTTTGGCAGTTATGCGCATTGTACTTCATCTACAGGACGGACCGGCTATGGGTACGTGTCGATCGGAATCGACCCATAAGGGGCATATTTACAAGCCC
Organism: Triturus cristatus; assembly: GCF_964204655.1. Classification (NCBI taxonomy): domain Eukaryota; kingdom Metazoa; phylum Chordata; class Amphibia; order Caudata; family Salamandridae; genus Triturus; species Triturus cristatus. The sequence continues at coordinate 262,163,832 of NC_140593.1, forward strand.
CTATCGCCATGCAACTTTACTTTTAGTGATGTTGTGGTGGCGATAGGACCTTTGCCTTATTCACAAGACAGCGTTAAGCCACTTAACTTGGCTTAACGCTGCCTTATAAATAAGGCACCATTTCATGCTACACTTGGGTGCCGATTCCGATCCTGGAAAAACCGGGTACGAACCGTCGGTCGGAGGGTTTTCTCCGTCCGACTCGTACCCGGGAAAAAAACATTACAAACATGCAAGTACGATTCGCACGGAAACACCATTTCCGTACGAATCGTAAAAAACACCGACAGACGAAAATATACATACAAATGTGATCCGGGAAAGCGCCGAGGTGACGTCGGGATGCATTCAGGCTGCGTTTCACGAACCATGAAGTACGATTCGAACCGACAGCAGTCCGGACGGCAATATTTTTACGTCACCCAAAAAGTGCCGGAAAAGCAAAGTACGCCGCGATGCGAGCGGAATTGGGGGCCCGATATGCGCCGTACCCCCCCAGCCCCCCGTATGTATGCGCCGAACACCCCCCAGCCCCCCGTATGTATGTGCCATCCCCCCAGCCCCCCCCACGGATGTACACACCATACCCCCAGCCCCCCCGCGGATGTACGCGTCATACCCCCAGCCCCCCTCCGTATATGTACGGTGCGGACCCCCACCCCACCCCCCAAATGTACGGTGCAGACCCCCACCCCACCCCCGAATGTACGGAGCGTACCCCCACCCCTGTATGTACGGTGCAGACCCCCACCCCACCCCCGAATGTATGTAGCGTACCCCCACCCCCGTATGTACGGTGCGGACCCCCAGCGCACACACACACACCTGCACATTCTCGCACATTCTCGCACATACGGGGGTGGGGGTACGCTCCGTACATTCAGGGGTGGGGTGGGGGTCCGCACCGTACATACGGGGGTGGGGGTACACTCCGTACATTCGGGGGTGGGGTGGGGGTCCGCACCGTATATACGGGGGTGGGGGTACGCTCCGTACATTTGTGGGGTGGGGTGGGGGTCCGCGCCGTGCATACGGGGGTGGGGGTACACTCCGTACATTCGGGGGTGGGGTGGGAGTCCGCACCATACATACGGGGGTGGGGGTACGCTGCGTACATTCAGGGGGTGGGGTGGGGGTCCGCGCTGTACATACGGGGGTGGGGGTACGCTCCGTACATTCGGGGGTGGGGTGGGGGTCCGCGCCATACATACGGGAGTGGGGGTATGCTCCGTACATTCGGGGTGGGGTGGGGGTCCGCACCGTACATACGGGGGTGGGGGTACGCTCCGTACATTCGGGGGTGGGGTGGGGCTCCGCACCGTACATTCGGGGGGTGAGGTGGGGGTCCGCACCGTACATACAAGGAGGGGGGCAGGGGGTACGGCACGTACATCCGCGGGGGGGCTGGGGGGGACGGCGCGTACATATGGGGGCTGGGGGGTGTTCGGTGCGTACATACAGGGGGCTGGGGGGGATGGCGCGTATGCGGGCACATGTCTCCATGGTTGCTATTGACGTTCGCTCCGTGCGGTGTTTTTTCCATACGGTTGTACAATCGGACGGACGGGATGGATTGCACTTGCGCGCTCGGACTCCATTTTTCCGATTCGTACGTAAAATCGTCTGGGGACGTGTCAGACACTTTTTCTGACCCGAGGACGTGTGGGGGAATTTCCCCAATGCTATTCGTATGTATTTTTTCCCATGCGAATCGTACTTGCCAGTTTGTACGGTACTTGTACGATTCGGACGGAAAAAAATCCGGATACGATTCGTACGGAGTACATTTTTCCAGGATCGGAATCGGCACCTTAGTGTGAAAGAGGTGGGCAATGGGTGGTGCGGTGGGCATTCCACCACAACACCTGTTGTTTTTTATGCTGCCTCCTATTTACAAGAGCAGTGTAAATAGGAGGCAGCGCCAAAATTGAGACCAGGGAAATCCTGGTCTTAAACAGGCAAAACGAGGAGAAATGCTTTATTTCTCCTCGTCTTTGCTGTTTCCATGTGTGCTGCCTTGTGCAGCACACATAGAAACAGCAAAACACCAATGATTGTTTAGGTGCAAGAAGGTGCCTCTTCAATCACATAAAGTGCTTACTGTGGGTTGTTATAAATCCACAAGTTTTCAATAGACACAACAAATATAAAACCCTTTGATACTTCTTAGGAATAATCAGGGGAGTGTGATTGCAGCACTTCTTTTTTACAATGGGAAGCGCCTTAATTGAATTAATGGTATGAAAAAATATGATTAAAAAAGGTGTTCACTCTTTTAGAAGGGATACAATAGGCTAAATCTAGAATACGGTTTCAAAGTGATTACATCAGGCATAAACATGCATTTTGGCATGTTGGAAGTAGTGCAGAAAGTAGGTTAAAAAGTTCTGGAACTATAGAAATTTAAAACGCCACTGTGCTAACTGAGTTTCAGTGCTTCCCCTGGCAAGAGTATGTGTTTACAGCTATGCTTCTCCTCCCCTGTCCCAACCCTCCTGCACAGCATCCCGGGACAGTTCAAGATGGCATCATCCAGATCATCCAGTAGTCCCTGGCCACATCTGTTCTTGGGGTCTCAGATCCACGCATGGCTGATATCACTGTCAAGGCCTTTCCCACCAAAACTTCACAGAGGAGCCCCTTCCTGTGTTGGCTTCAATTGTCTTAATTAACAAATGCAGATTTGTAACCCTACTCTTTCCTGCTCAGGAGCTGATAGAAGCACTAGAGACAAAACAGTAAACCACAGTGATTTTCCCTATAACTGGACACTAACATTAGAAGGCCTTCCTCAGGACAATATCCAATCCTGCAGAGGCCCCTTTGAGCTAGACAACCTGTGCGTAGTAACTGGGCTGTGCATGATGGTAGTGTCACACACATAGCTGCCACATGTTTGTACACGCGTTCGCACATGTGTTCATGTGCAACCAGCCAAATGCCTCATCACTTAGCTGCTTCACCTTGGCCTTATCTTAAAAGGCAGACACTGGCGGTAAACACGTGCAGTCCATTTGCAGTTTGATTACTGTGGCTGAGGCACACGTAGTGAGACTCACCCACAGTAAAAAGTCCAAAACGGAGTGATCCAAAAACAATAAATCAGAGCGTACTGAATGGGTGGAACCCAATTGCAACAGCAGCCCTCTACTCAACTCCCTCTACTCCACTCAATGACACTGTATGCCATTTGACTCTACAACACTCTATGCAACTCCACCTTACCACACTGATCGCACTCAACTGCATTCTAACTCACTCCACTCTACAACACTCCACTCTACTCCACTCTATAAAAGTTTCTCTCACTTTACGACAAGCCATACTACTCCACTGTACAACAGGCTACTCAAGAATGTAACACTTTACACAGTATATGCTATGCCACTCCATTTTACTCCAATTCATGGCAATGTATTGTAGGACACATCTGTCTACTGTACAACATTTTACCCCACTATATGCTGCTACACTCTACAACACTTCACTCTCTTGATACAAGTCTACTCTATGTCTGGTGAACCCTGCTCTGCACTCCACGTTACGAGTACCTCGCAGAGTTCTGAAAAACCCCGCTCTGCATAATTGGTGAGACCGAGCGAGGAAAATCCACCTCCCAGAGAGATTTTTCCTCGTTGGTGATCGTCAATATCAAGTTGGCGAGTGCAAGCGTGGAAAATCAACATTCTGGCAAGATTTGTCAATGCAGGCGGTCTGATTTCTCATTGCAAGTGGTCACTTATGCTAGCGACCGCTCGCATTGAGAAACGTTACGCTCGCGTTGAGAAAGCTGCCGCTCGAGTAAACATCTACTTGAGTGGCAGAGAGGAAAGCAGCGGCCGCTGTGCATGGTACTGTTTGCAATAATTACACAGTGCAGCAAGCACCTGGCACTGAAAATCACTACAAAAAGCATTTATCCACTGCACTCTGCCACTTGCGGAGCTCCACATAGCGCAGTGGAGTTGTTTTTGCACTTCGCAGAGTTCCGCATAGCAGAACTCTGCAAACTCCCTCCAGGCTTACTCTACAGCACTGTATGCCACTGTACAACATTGTCCTTCATTCTATGCCCATGCAATCCACTGTACAACAATCTATACTACTCTACAAGACTTTCAAATAGTCCACCACATAGCACTCCACTGTACTGTGCAAGACACCTCTCTAAATTATGACACTTTAACTTGACTCTTCGCTGAACCACTCCACTCTACTCGATTCAACACCACTTTACGACATGCAAATCCACTCTATTATTCTACACTCCTCACTACGTTACCCCACTCCACTCGAATCTACTCTAGACTACTCCACTTCCTGACACTTTACGTCATTCTACAACTCTGCACGACCATCCACTGTACACCGTTCTGCTGTATGATGCACTACCCTAGTCTATGCAACTCCACTGTACACAACTCTACTACACGGTATGCCACTATCTTACACTCTACTCCACTCTATGCCCATCCACTTTACGCCTCTGTATGACTAATAGGATATACCAATCATCTCTATGACATGTCGCTCCAATATATGACACACCACTCCACTATACAACACTCTTTTCCACTTTCTGACACTGTACCCCAGTGCTCTGCATGACATACCATTTCTTTGCATTCCAGTATACAACATTGCAGTGTATGAGACTCTCCGCCACTCTACTGTATGACAGTCCACTCAACAACATTGAACTATATGACACTGCACTCTATACCACTGCATTTTACAACTCTCTAATCAACTCTATGCTATTGAAGGACACTCAGTTTGACAACACTCCACGACACTATAGTCGACAACACTCCACTGTATGACATTCAACTGTATTGTACAACAGGTCCCTTTACTATACAGCACACCTATCCAGTCTTCGATGCTCCACTCTACTTTGCAACACACCACACAGATCCATTGTATAACACTTTACCCCACTGTACACCATACCAGAATATCAAGTAAAAAATATCGAGTGGCACACATATCGAGTCATTAATATAGTGGATCGGAAATATCGACAGCAAGTACATCGTGGTCAAGAATATCGACTTAAGGTAAGTAATATCGACTTTAAAAATATTGAAGTGTTTAATATAATTTGCAAAAATATAGTTGATAAAATATAGTTTTTTTAATGAATGTTATGTATTTTAGTATATATTTTATATATATGTGATGTATATTTTTTGTATAAGAATTGTTTGTGTTTTTAATATATGTATTAAATTTCCAGTAGTTATTAATTTTTTTAATGTGAATTTTGTGTTTTTAGTTCCGTAGCGGGTTGTGGGCCCGATTCACAGAACTAACTTAAGACAAAATCCTAAACTTACTACCATTTTGGTATTCACAGAAGGCACTTACTCATTTTGGTATTCACAGAAGGCACTTACTCATTTCGGTATTCACAGAAGTTAGGAGTCCTAACTTTAGGACTCCTAAATGCCTTCTGTGAATACCGAAAGTCTTAAAATTAGGATTTTTCGCAGTTTAGTAGTAGTATAGTTAGGACTCCTAACTTTAGGACTCCTAAATGCCTTCTGTGAATACCGAAAGTCTTAAAATTAGGATTTTTCTCAATTTAGTAGTCCTAAGTTTAGACTTAGGACTACTAAATTGAGAAAAATCCTAATTTTAAGAATTTCGGTATACACAGAAGGCATTTAGGAGTCCTAAAGTTAGGAGTCCTAACTATACTACTACTAAACTGAGAAAAATCCTAATTTTAAGGCTTTCGGTAGTCACAGAAGGCATTTAGGAGTCCTAAAGTTAGGAGTCCTAAACTTAGGACTACTAAATTGAGAAAAATCCTAATTTTAAGAATTTCGGTATTCACAGTAGGCATTTAGGAGTCCTAAAGTTAGGAGTCCTAACTATACTACTACTAAACTGAGAAAAATCCTAATTTTAAGACTTTCGGTATTCACAGAAGGCATTTAGGTGTCCTAAAGTTAGGACTCCTAACTTCTGTGAATACCGAAATGAGTAAGTGCCTTCTGTGAATACCAAAATGAGTAAGTGCCTTCTGTGAATACCAAAATGTTAGTAAGTTTAGGATTTTGTCTTAAGTTAGTTCTGTGAATCGGGCCCTGTGGGTTTATAGGGGAATAGGGTGGGAAGTAATTTAATTATATTAAACGTATTGAATATTTTTTATTCATTAACATTTGTTTAATTGATATCTTATAGTGTTGAATGTGCAAAGTAAATTATTATTAATTAATTAATAACTGGTTGTTAATTAATTTTAATTGGTAATTAATTCTAGTAATTGTGTAATTATTTTTAGGTGTGTGTTATGGTGTTTATAGGTGTAAAGAGTGTAAAGTAATTTCTTTATAATTTAAGACAATAATTGGTTGTTAATTAATTTTAATAATTTAGTTGGTAATTAATTATGGTAATTGTTTAATTAATTTTAGGTGTGTGATGTGGGGGGATTTTATATGTGTAAAGGATGGGAAGTAATTACATTTTTGATTGATGAATTAATAATTGGATGTTAATTAATTTTAATAAATCAAATGGTAATTAATTATGGTAACAGTGCAATTAAGTTTATGTGTCTGTTGTGGTGTTTATAGGAGTCAAGGGTGGGAAGTAATTTGTATTTTAATCATTAATGTATAGTTGTTAATTAATGTTAATTATTTGATATTTATTTTGCGTAATTGTTTATTTTTTTGTGTGTTGTTTTTACTTTTGAAGGGGGCAAGGATGGGTATTAAATACATTTTATTTACTTTATTATTAGTTGCTAATAGTCATAGTTTATAATTAAAAAATAAGTTTTAATTCTGTTTTATTACTTTATAGTTTAATGTAGGTGTGTGTTGTGGATAATATAGTGTTAAAGTGTTTATAGTCAATTAATGTTCATTCGTTTTTTAATTCATAATATTTTTTTAATTGATTATTAATTATGTTAATTCTGGAAGAAAATGTAATTAAACATGTTGAAGTGTTTTGTTATTGGTGTGGCGTTATAGGGTAGGAAATAAAATGAATACAAATGTATTAATACATTTTTTTGTTTGTAAATATTTTCTAGTTTAAAAGAATATTTTTTTATAAATGAATTTTTTATTTTATTTGATATTTTATTTGTAGTTTTTTGTTATCTGTAATTAATATTACAATATGTCTTATTTGTATATATTTGATTTTTCATTTTTCAAATATTGTTTATTTATTTTTATGTTTTTTTAATTTCTAATATTTTTATTTTTGTTTTAACTGTTTGAGTGTGAATAGTAATTTTTGTCTCTCCGCTATCCAACACTTATCCTACTGTTGCACTCACTGGAGTGGGTACGGTAATTGTTACCCCTCCACTATCCAACACTTTGCCTACTGTTGCACTCTTTAGAGTGGGAATAGTAATAGTTACCCCTCCGCTATCCAACACTTTCTCTACTGTTGCACTCTTTGGAGTGGGAATGGTAATTTTTACCCCTCCACTATCCAAAACTTTCCCTACTGTTGTTCTTACTGGAGTGGGAATAGCTATTTCTACCCCTTTGCTATCCAACACTTACCCTACTGTTGCACTGATTGTATTGTGAAATGTAAGTTTAAATATTTTTGGCTAGTTTAATGTTTTAATTTAATATAGATTTTAGTTTTTTTATATTTTAAATCATTAATATATATTGGTATTTTGTATATTATTTTAAACTTTTAACATCAATTTAAAATAATAGTTTATTAATTGTTTTAAAGTAAATATATTTGTATGAATGATTATATTTGTGTGTGTATTTGTTTATTAAATGAGTTTGTTAGATTTTATTAAAATGCCTATTTAATTTATTTTATTTTGTTAAAATTATATTTAACATATAATATTTTATCTTATATTGATATACAAGTTGATATTTTATACATCTATATTTTTTATATCAATATTTTTCTGTCTATATTTTCGTACATAACTGTTTAAGTATAGGAGTCGATATTTTTGTTGTCTAGATTTTTTACTCAATATTTTTTTACATTGATGTTGTGTCAGTGAACCACTTCACTACACTGTATTTCACTGTGGAACACACCTATACTAAACTGAATGACCTGCAACACTATGGTTTGAAACCTTTTTTTTGTCCTCATTGGGCAATATTTTTGGAGGTGGAGGTGGAGGTGTCGGGAGCCCCTTGACCCATCTTTACTGAGTAGAGGAAAATTCTCCTGGGTAAGCGCACTCTCTGCGTGGAGATTCTTGCTCCCTCTTTTCCCAGGGGCAGGGGGGAGCTAGTCATTCTGATTACTCATTTAAGACCCTGCTTGAAAGGTTTATTGCATTGCCTAATCATTGGACAGTAGGACACAGACCCTGGTTTTTAACTTGATTGGTTATAGTGTTCCTAAATGCTCCAAAATGTGTACCTTTAACTCGTGTTCCCATTCCTATCCAATTTATGAATTCTTTGAATAGATGCCAGCCATTCTCTGTGCGTTGGAGGTATATTTTTCACCCATTTAATACATATTTCCCTTCTGAAACCTTTTTATTAAAAAATAAAAACCACTTAAAATTAATGGAAAATAGCAAAGGTTAAAGCTAAGTTATAGTTTGGAAAACATTTTTCATTCTTTCTATTCAAACCCAACTTGAACTATACAAACTTAAAAAATTCTAAAGTTATAGTTATAACTTACATTTCTAGTGCACTCATCACCATTTATAACTTACATTTATACTTTATGCACCACCTTCACTTCACAATCACTATTCCTGACGCACCTCCTTAAACAGTCTTATTCTATCACTCGCCACATACTATAGCCTTGTCAGTGTGCGTTGCTGCCTCACTGCGCTGCTCCACCAAGCAGTGGTCTGCCCTTCTGTGTCCAGTTCTTGAGTTTGAAGCTCTCCTCCACCCACAGGCTCCCATCTGCACCTCATCTCTGGTAGTCCAGTGGTGACTATTGTCTGTCTTTCCGTTTTCTGTATTTCTTTTTGTTTCCTGTATTTTGTTTTGTATTTCTCTACTGTATTTCAGTGCTTTTTCTCTTGTCTTATTTTTCCTTCTGTGCCCTTTTCCTTCTGCGCCATTCTCTGTGGCCCCTTTAAGCTTCCTGCCCTTGCTGCTGCCTGCCATTGTGGCCACCCCCTTCCCAGCGTTGCTTCTCACCTCTTACCTAACCAGCACCTCATGGACGTGCGTTGCTCCCCCACCGTGCATCTCCACCTAGTAATGGTCTGCCCTCCTCTGCCCAGGTCTTGAGTACGAGGTCCTCCTCCACCCATAGGTGCCTGCCTGCACCTCATCCCTTGTGGTCCAGTGGTGAGTATTCTGCTTTCTATAGTTTTTTCTGTTCCCTGCATTTTTTGTATGTCTCGACTGTATTTCTCTTTCAGTGCTTTATAGCTTGTTTTATTTCTCCTTCTGTGTCCTTTTCTTTCTGCGCCATTCTCTGTGCCCTCTTCACACTTCCCGTCCTCGCCGCTGCCTTCCCCCTTGGCCCCGCCCCCTCCTAGCGATTCTCCCCACATCCTGCCTCCTAGCTGACCAGCCCCTACCTAACGGCAGGCCGGTAAGTTGCTGTGACCGTGGTGCGCCGAGGGTGCCAAAGTGCCCGTCCATGCCTGGACCTCACCCAGCACCAGGGACCCTGGTTCTGGCTGCCTCCAATGCTACAACGGCAGCACTCTCCAGGCATTCAACACCAGAAGCTCCACCGCCTACTCCCATCTCGCGACTCCCAAAGACACCAAAGGTTCATTCACCTCCCACAAGTGTGCCATTCCTTCCTCCGCACACCAGACGCACTGACCACATGACCCTCAAAAGCCAGACCCAACCGCCTCAGCTGCATCCTAATCAACACCCACTTCCTCAGAAGACACAACAGAGAGATCTGGGACCTGCTCGACACCATCTCCCCCATCGTCTCCTTCACAGAAACCTGGATGAACCCCCACATCTACCATGGACATCGCAACAACCATCAACCACCATCTCCAAAAGCTATACAATCATCCACAAGGACCCTGTAAACCAACCGGGAGGAGGCATCATCATCATACACAAAAACACCCTCACCCGACATGGAACACTTCCACTTTCAGATCCAGACCAACCTGAATGCCACCCTCCAAATCACCCTCGTCTACAGACCTCCCGGACCCATCCCCCATCAGCGAAGCCATAGCCTACTTCATCAATCACCACACACTCTTCTTCACAAGCAACAACATCTCTGTCAGCCACACCTCTGAGCCACAATGGACCTACCACCACTGTGTTCCCTTCTCCTTCACCAAACACACCGTATGCCACCGCGCCCACTGCTATCCTCGCAGAAGCTGTAACAAGGTCACCGGAGACCACCTCACCACCTCTCTCAGCAAAAGCCCACCACCAACAACCATGAATGCCAACACCTCAGCACGCAACCTCCACTGTGGGATCACTGACAGTGCTAATACACTGACTCCCCTCAGGAAGTCCTCAGGCAAACAGCCCTTCAAAGAAAGCCAGATGGTTCACTCACCCAGGAGCACCTGCATATGGCTTGAGAAAAGATGGAGGAGCAGTAAGATTGTCGCAGACCAGACCGCTGTCACCGCACACCATCACCTCATTAAACAACATATAAAGCAGCCACCAAAAAACACACACAACAGCAAATAACTTTTCACTGTGGTCAAAGAATTCACCAAACCCAGCACAGAGCCAGCAGATACTCCTCCCTTACAAGACCTCTGCGACAATCTCGCCACCTTCTTCTACTGCAAGATCAAGGAGATCTGTGACAGCTTTGCAACCCAAACCCACCTACCCTTTAACCACAGCACCCAATGGCTCCAGACCCCAGCAGGCCTTGCCCAACTGGACCAATTCAAATCAATTCAATTTATAGCTTTATTCAAGATAAAACTCATAAAAGCATAAAGCATACATAACATATAAACAACTGGACCACCCTCACCTCTGACAACACCCTCAAGAACATGAAGAGCATCCACTCTGGAGCCCGCTCAGATCCCTGCCCTCCCCACATCTTCAACAGAGACTGCACCTCTAACTCATTCGAACTCTGCTGCACCATCAACTGCTCCATAGAGTCTGCCACCTTCCCTGAAGAGTGGAAACACACAGAGTTCAATCCCCTGATGAAGAAACCCTCTGCAGACCTGACAATCTCAAATACTGCAGACCTATCTCTCTGACCCCTACCCAGCCAAAGTCATCGAGAAAGCCATTAATGCCCAACTGGACAACTTCATCAAAACAAAACACATCACAGATCTCTCCCAATTGGGCTCATTGGCGGAACACAGAGAGTCAGGCTTCCACCGTTCAACTCAGAACCCACAGATATCAGCTGTGGAGTGCCTCAGGGATCCTATCCAAGCCACTCCCTCTTCAACATATCCATGGCCCCACTTGCAGACATTGTAAGAAGGCACAGACTCAATATTGTCACCTACAACGATGACACCCAGTAACTTTTCTCCCGTACAGACGAACCCACAGCTGCCAAGAGCAACTCCCGCAACAGGATGAAGGCAGTCACCACCTGGATGAAGGACAGCTGTTTCAAGCACAACATAGACAAGACCAAAGTCCTCATCTTGGGTTCCACCCCCTCCACCTGGAACAACCCCTGGTGGCCTGCACCACTTGGAACCCCCCCACACCCATGGACCATGCACAAAACCTTGTCATCATCCTGGACGCTGTCTAGTCCTCCAGCTTTCAAATGCTCTGCCTGCGTCACAAGATCTTCAAGTAGATCCCCACTGAGCACAAGAAAACAGTCACCCATTCGATCGTCAGCTGCAGACTCGACTACGGCACCACCAAGAAACTGCAAAACATCCAGAACGCCTCCGCCAGACTTATCCTGAACATCCCACACCGCAGCCACATCACGGGCCAACGGAGAGATCTTCACTGGCTTCCTATCAAAAAAAGAATTACCTTCAAGCTCCTCACACATGCCTACAAAGCCTTCCACAGTGCCGAACCTGCCGAGCTCAGCCATGGCATCTCCTTCTACACTCCCACCAGACACCTCCTTTCCACCTAACTTGCCCTGGATACCATCCCACGGATCCGCAAGACCACAGCTGGAGGACAATCCTTCTACTAGCTAGCTATGAAGATCTGCACCTCCGGCAATCACCATAGCTGCCGCAGTTCAGGAAGGACCTCAAGACCTGGCTCTTTTGACTGAACTGCAGACCCGCCCCTGTCCCTCAGGGCCTTGAGACGCTAACAGTTGAGTTGAGTTGCGGTTTACAAGAAACCTGAATGATTGATTGATTGAGCTTTAACCTTTGTTTTTTCACATGGTCAGTGACATCACTGTGGGACTACAAAAACCCTTAAAAAGTAAATAACTGACATATATATAACATGCACCTCCATGATGCATTACTTATCACCTCACATCTTACATCACTCATTTGTATGATTTACCTTATTTTTAACTGGTGAAGGTTCCTTCTTTTTTGGTTTTCAAATGGTAGTGCTTTTTCAGTGAAGGTTTTATGTTTAAAATCTTAATACGTTCCTCACAAATAATCCCACTTTAACTGTTGTTTATTTTCAGTAAATATAATATAGTATATATGTATATATATATTCCCCCGTTATAGTTACTGCAGGCAACTATAACTCACGCGACCGCAATCCTCTGCTGATGACGTCAAATATTACATCACTGTATTTAGACACTTATTTACCCATGTCTTCTTCCATTAATTTTTTCAGCTATACATAAATTACAAATATTTTTTTTTCAGAAAGACACATATGTCATCAGTGATGTAATATTTGACGTCATCAGCAGAGGATTGCGGTCGCGTGAGTTATAGTTGCCTGCACTAACTATAACGGGTGAATTTCATTGGTTTTTCACGAGTGAAATGTCCTGCTAACTATAACGTGTGTGAAACCTATGGTTTTTTCAGTGAATTTGCAAGGTTTTTTAAATGCTAATTCCTAACTATAACGTGTGTGTGAAGTACGGTGCGCTTACGTGATACGATGCGCGTACGGTAAGCTGACGCTACGCGCTCCGTACGTCATAAGTACAGTGCGCTTACGTGATACGTACATGACGTACGCGTACACGCATGCGCGTTGCGCGGAAGCAACGTCGCGGTTACGCAGGGGCGTGTAATGCACATGCGCGAGTGCGTCTTACGTACGCGCTCCGTAAGCGTCACATTCGCGCATGCGTACTTGTTTACGAGCGCGTACCGTAAGCTTACGGAGCGCGCACAGTAGGTCATGTGATCCACAAAGAACACTTTTCATTGGTTGAAACTACTTTCAGTTCCAGAAACTTCCCACACCACACCCATTCCCCTCATTACTGCTTGAGATCCCCTAGAAGAAGGAGCTGCATTGACATTGAGATACAATGGCAGAGCAGCAGACCTCTTCTGAGAGTGAGCCTAGCAGCATCATCATCAGACAGAGAAGGAGGAAACAAAAGGATTCTTTTGTGTGGGAGTATTTTACTTTTCCAGAGGGGCAGAAAAAGGTCAATGCTCCATTGGTCACTTGCACACTTTGTGACCGTGTTTTATCTAGAGGAGATCCAAGGAAGAAGTATTCCTTTGGAAATCACTCTATGATGAGACACCTTAGGGATAAACATCCCAGGACCTTTGCTCGACATACTGAAGAAAACTCTTCAGTAAGTCACCGGAGCCCAACCTCAGAAGCTCAGCCGAGTACATCATCGGCAGCTCAGCTGAGCCCTTCCTCTGAGGTGGAAGCATCACCTTCTTCTGCTCCTCTGGACATTAACCCTCGATTTCAGAGGGTTTCAATGAGGTGTACAACGTGTTGTGGTCTTATTGTTTTTGGGGAGACCAGTGTTTCCCTTATTAACAATAAGATAGACCAGCACGTTTGTAGACGCTCATAATATTCCCATTCTTTCTTTCCTCTATCCCTGTATTAACCCAACGGCTCTTTTAAGAGCCAACCTTACCTCACAATTTTTTTAATTTTTTTTAAGCTTTCCTTTTTGAAATTTTTTTTTTCCCGTGCACGCACGGTACGCGTAATAGTTACGAGAAGTTCACGGAATTTTTCTCGCGGAATTTTTCCATTTACGCCGTGCGCGTACGCTACGCGCATTCGGCGATTTTTCGAAAAAAAAATAAAATTAATTTTTGCCCTTGGGGGTCCTTCTGGGACCCCCTGACAAAGGCTAGGGGGTCAGGAACTGTCCACCCTGCCCCCTTTTCACGTTCTCCACCTTTGTTTTTCACCCACTCAGACTGCGAGAGACAAAATGGCGGTCGACACTTCCTGGTTTTGACCGATTCGAATGTTTACTGAGATCTAACAACCAATCAGAATCGCGCTCGTGCACGGCGGCGTGCACGTACGGTAAGCTTACGGTACGCGCTCGGAGCGCGCATATAGATATATATATTGATTTAAATGCTATTTTCTCAGGAAATACTGAACAGATTTACACAAGACCTTCAAAAGGCACATCCCTGACCTGAGGGCTACCTCTCTGCCAAATTTCAAGTAATTCTGTTCAGCCGTTCGGGCTGTAGCTCGGACTAAAGGTCCTATGGAAAAATGCATGGGGAAAACGGGTTTTGGGACCCCCCCTTTTTCTCAGCCCCCGCTTGACGAATCCCCCTGAGACTTTCAGGAAAGGAGCGGAACGGAGCGCCCCACCTATTTTGAGAATTTCGCGAGGATTCGTCAATCGACGCCAAAGTTATTCCAAATAGAATGTTGCGGATTTCCTATGGAAACACGGTCCTAACTATAACTATCTACTGGCGACCGCCAGTAGATAATATATACATATATATGTGCTTAAGTGCAACAGCTGTTGCATATGTACTCAGCACATAGTCGTTATGAGGTGTAACCCAGTATGTAATCTAATGTATTGTACTAGGTTTGAGATTCTATGCCCAATTTGGGCCTGATGTGTAGGCACATAGGCGTTATTTTGATTCACCAGTTTTCTAAAGTACTAACCTGTGCGTATGTGACCTCTCACAACAGCATATATTGCATACATTGTGTAATGTATTGGTGCAATTGAACACTTA
Organism: Triturus cristatus; assembly: GCF_964204655.1. NCBI lineage: Eukaryota > Metazoa > Chordata > Amphibia > Caudata > Salamandridae > Triturus > Triturus cristatus. The sequence continues at coordinate 262,178,890 of NC_140593.1, forward strand.
GGGCACTGTATATCTCTGAAGCCTTGTAACATACAATGATTTGCAAGTGATTAGTACATTAACCCCTTCAGTGCCCATGACGAGATGGTCTCGTCATGGGCCGCGGTTGCGCTGTGCCCATGACAAGACCATCTCGTCATGAACCCCGCCCGCTAATGAAATGCCCGGCACAGGGCGTGGAAAGGGCGGGGCACTGAAGAGGTTAACTGAAACTCTTCAAGAAATGCACAGCCCGGATTGCAAACACCATTGCCAATGCTGAGTTTATGTTCAATTTATTTCATTTCTAAAATAACATTCTTATTTTAATGTGAATGAATGAATGAAATTATTCTTATATAGCGCATGGCTACCCGGGGGCATCCCAACGCTGCGGATGGGCGTCGAGGAGAAGGCGGAGTTCTGGAAATAGCCAGGTCTTCAGTTGTTTGCGAAATGACAGATGTTTGGCTTCCTTGCGGATGGAGAGAGGGAGGGCGTTCCATAGTCTAGAGGCGTTGGAGGAAAGAAGGCAACCTCCTGACCGGGCCCTCCTGACTCTGGGAACTTCCGCTAGATGAAGTTGGTCTGAGCGGAGACTTCTGGTGGCTTTGTAGGGTTTGATTAGGTTTTTGATGATAGGGGGGCCTTTGTTATGAAGGTTTTTGTGTGCGATGCAGAGGGCCTTAAAGTGTATTCTTTCTTGTATCGGGAGCCAATGAAGTGTCTTCAGGGCAGGCTTAGCTGAGCAGCGGTTATTAGTGCCTGTGAGGAGCCTGGCTGCCGAGTTTTGGACAACCTGTAGTTTGGAGACAACTGAGCTGGGCGCGCCCAGATAGAGAGCATTGCCATAGTCCAACCTAGATAGGATGAGCGCTTGAACCAAAAGGTTTCTGGAGTTGGCAGGCAGAAGAGGGAGTACTTGTATATAATGTTTTACAAGCATTGTGATGTTAACATACCCGCCTAATCTGAGTGTGCATATTTCTTCTATGTCCATGACATCAGCATGGTTCCAATGGTAATGTTTTAAATGTACTCACTTCAGTGGCGCTGACCTGTGTGATCAAGGTGGTCCGTCCACTGACACGGGTCTCAGAGACTTCTGTCCCAGTAAATTACAGTGATTCTTTACTCCAGCGTGTCGGTGCCTGTTTCATTGCGACAGTACAGGATTGTTGTGTGTATATACATATATACATATACAGAGGTGGTCTAAGGCCATGCCCCTTTTTACACCACTCTGCAAACGCGCCTCCTGGCTCACTGCTGCTCAGGGTATAAAGTCCACTTGAGTACAGAGGTCGTCAGGACACAAGAGGACCTCATTGCCCCACCAGCAATGCTCCAAGAGGCGCGTTTGCAGAGTGGTGTAAAAAGGGGTATGGCTTCGGACCACCTCGCAGCAATCCAGCTGTGTGGTGCTTACTGGAGGTACCTGGTGGCCTAGTTGGCCCCCGGGGACCCTCAGTATTCAAGGGGACTTAATTCCCCAACTTTAAACGCGCCGAGGGGATTTCAGAGTAGTGCAGGAAGGGGGCGGGCCTCCAGCAAGAGCTGTGTGGCCCCCCGTCTTTCAATGTTTTTTGGGCCCTGGGGACACCATCCCCCAAGGCCTGCCACATTTTAATAAAAAAACAAGAAGGGGTCCCACGGTCCCCCTCCCAAGGCCAATTTCAGCCCCGGAGACCCAATACCCCTGGGCCTGGTCAGCCTGCATTTTTTTCAGGAGAGTGGCCGTGTGGCCCCCTTCCTAAGGCAACTTCTGGCCCTGGGGACCCCATGCCCCAGGGCCAGCCCTCAAGTTGGGAACCGTGGGGGGAGCCCCAATGCCCCAAGGACTCTGCTGGCTCCCCGCCTCCTGCGGGATCTGGCGTTGCTTTTGGGCGAGGGGAGCTGCTAACATGCAGCTCCCCTTGTCCAAAAGCAATTCTACTTCATTGAAGCAAGAGCAGGTTTCCTGCTGTTGCATCAATGAAGCAAAGCATTTTTTGCTATGGCAGGGTGGGAGCTCCTGCCCTGCCAGAGCAAACAGTGATGTCCCGGGGGTGGGCACCCTGGGACATTGCAGGAGCCGGCTCTGGGGGGTGGTGGTCCCCAAAACCAAGGAGGGATCCAGGAGGGGGGCCGCTTGGCCCCCCTTCCACCTCTTTAAAGCCCTGAGGAGTTGGTGGTACCTGGGGTCCAGGGGTCTGCAATGGACCCCTGTATTTGCATGATTTGTGCCCCGGCAGTGTTGATTTGATTTTAGAAGTCCCCCAGGGAGGTGGTGGTCCCCGGGGCTGCGGTGGGCTGCGTGCCCCCCACATCTCAATCTTGTAGCCCAGCGGAGGTGGGGGGTCTGCATGCCCCTGCACATAATCATTTAAGCCCCGGGGAGGTGGCGGTCTCCAGAGCTGCGAGGTCCCCTGCAAATTATTTGCGCATTCCCCCCTGGACCACCCAGGGGCTTATAAATAATAAGAAGCCCGCGCTTCATTTGTTTTTTGTTTTTTCGGCTGGATTTGCTCACCCAGCGAGAATTCGCCCGATTAATTTAAAAAATAAATGCTTTTTTGGCCTTGTGGAACGCCCTGAGCAGGCCTAGGGGGTCAGGGTGTTTCTACCCTGCCCCCTTTTCTTGTTTTTTATCTTTGTTTTACTGTTTTCAGGTGACTCAGTTGACTCGGTTACTGAGTCACAAGATGGCTGCCAACACTTCCTGGTTTGGAGTGTTGGCGGCCAATCAGAATGAAGCTTGTGCTCTGGAGGTTTCACAAACCCTCCTTGGTGCTCCGATATCGATATTTTTACTTTTTGAATTTATCAGGAACTACTAAATGGATTTACACCATTTAAAAAATGATCGCTTTCTGAACCAAGAGCTACCCTTTTGCCAAATTCGGTGTAATTCCGTTCAGCAGTTTGGGCTGTAGCTTGTTCCTAAATTCCTATGGAAATTAACATGGGGAAATGCGTATGGGACCCCCTTTTTTCTCCGCCCCCGCTTGACGAATCACCCGAAACTTCCAGGACAGGAGCTGACCTGAGTGAACCATTAGTTTTGAAAAATTTGCAAAGATTCGTCAAACGGCGTAAAGATATTGACAAAGGAAAAAACGTTTTTTAGAATTAAATCGATTTTTATTGGCAGAACACAAGGCATGGCAAATACATGACAGCGTCGCCTACAACCCAGTGGGCCGTACCACGCCTAATCAGGCCAGGGGGGCAGAGCAAGAAAGTAGAGGCACACCTACTCTGATATTTAACACAGCATGTCACCTACAACCCAGGCAGGGCTGGCCGCGTATGTGAAAAGGAGGGAACCGGCAAGCCGGTTCCACAACAAATGGGTGGCTGCAAAGTCCAGTGCTAGTGAGTCTGCTTTCGACAAAGAATATAAAGAACAACAGAAAAAGAAAAATCAACTCCCTATCCCACCCCCACCCCTCCTCCCCAGTTCGCTCGAAACAAGGGAAAAAGGAAGAGAAGGAAGGAGAAAAGGGAGGAAAAAAATGGGGAAATCCAGTATATTACTACTATGAGATGCGGAGCTCCGCAACATCTGGGGGGGTCAGAAAGCCCAGCGGGGATCGACCCCTCTAAGCGGCCGTACTGTCCTCAGGAATCAATTTCAGGATCTGGAGATATTGAGGACAGGACAGTTCCCAGAATTCAGTGGAGAGAATGGAGATAAAGGGAGCCCAAATCTTAGCATAATCTGAGTTAATCCCAAGAGTAGCCATTGACAGTCTTTCCATGCCTAAGAGATACCACAGTTGAAGCAGCCATTGTGTGTGCTCCGGGATCCTGTCCGATTTCCACCCCGCCAGTAGCACCCGGTGTGCGGCATTCAGTGCTAGCGCCATCTGTCTCCCTCTAGTAGAGCGCAGGGAAAAGTTCAGCGCATTGGGCAGCCCGTAGAGAGTGTAAGCTGGGAGCCTGGGAATGGTGGTATCGAAGGCCCTATCTATGTCATCAAGTATTCTCTCCCAATATTTTGTGAGCTTTGGACAGTTCCATAGCAAGTGGAGGAGGGTACCAGGGCTACCACAGCCACACCAGCAGAGACCATCACAACGAGAGTGCCACTTGGCTAAGCGGGCCGGGTGAGATACCAATATGACACAATTTTGAATGCAGTTTCAGCGTGGCCCATGAAATGTGCTGTGTGGTGGGACCTGTAGAAAGCATCCTCCCATTCCTTGTCTGAAAGTGTGCGTCACAGCTCAGCCCCCCAGCGCCTCTGTCCAGCCGTGCGAGCCCTCCTAACACCCTGAGTAAGGAACGAGTATAGTTCAGAGATGAGTCTCTGGTCGTCTTTCTTATAGGTAAGCCATTTCTTGAACGGCCGCATCAGTCTTATAGCCAAGGGTTGTGTTGTGGCACCCGACACCCAGTGCATCATTTGTGTATGGAGAAAGAGATCGAGTCGGGTAGGCCGTAGTCTCCTTGGAGCTCTTTGAAGGGGATGAGGCCCTGAATGTCAAAGAGATGTCCTATGTGCTTGCAACCGCCCTCCAACCAGCGCGGCACAGCCCTTGTAGCCTTCCAAGGTGGGAAGTCGGTATTGGAGAAGATCGGGGTCATCGGTGAGGGGAAAGTGGTCAGGTTAGCCCTCGTGGAAACCTTGTCCCAGACAAGCAGGGTGGGGCGGGTAACCAGTGAGGAGTAGAGCCCCCAGGCACGAGTAGATTTTGGCATCCAGGCCTCTCGCCATATGTTATGGCCCGCCACTGTCTGGTCCATGAAGAACTAATACTTCTCCGTCACAGGACGATTCCATCCGACAAGATACCGCAGCAGCGAAGCTTGGAAGTAGCGTGTGATGTTGGGCAGGGCGAGACCTACCTCTTTCGTAGGGCACTGCAGCAGAGTCCTCTGCAACCGGGGAGATATCGGGCCCAAAACAAAACATTCGATCGCAGTCTGGATGTGCCAGAGCGAGTGCGGCGGGGGCTCCAGAGGAAGCGTTTGAAAGAAATACAAGGCCCGTGGTAGAACGTTCATTTTAACAGCAGCCAACCTCCCAAACCATGTCAGCAGGCCAGATCCTCACGGATGCGAGAAAGGAGAGTTGAATAGTTCACGTCTGCTGTTTTAGCTAGGCTCTTGTGGAGGACCAGCCCAAGATAGGTAATGCCGTCCGTCACCCAATCGAAGGCAAAGCGGGCCCGCAGGGTGTCAACTGTCGGTTGTGCCGCGGTAAGATTCAGTACTTGCGACTTCTGCATATTAATTTTAAAGCCTGAAACTTGGCTGAAGGATTGTAGGTCATCCACAATAGCTGGCAATGAGGTCAGGGGATGGGCTACCGAGAAGGTGACGTCATCTGCGTAGAGGCTAATGAGATGATGATCCAACCAAAACGGGATACCCTGCGCTAAGGGGTTATCCCGAAGCCGTTGGGCGAATGACTCCATATATAAGGCGAAAAGCAGTGGGGAGAGAGGGCAGCCTGCCTGGTCCCCCGTCCCCACAACGAAGTCGCTCGATAGCAAGCCGTTGACCAATACCACAGCCGAGGGAGCGCTGTAAATGCTCGCCACCCATTGCCGCAACGTAGCCCCATTCCGAAGCGCTCAAGAGTAGCAAATAAATATGGCCAGTGCACACGGTCGAAGGCCTTTTCTGCATCAACCGCTAGTAATAGGGCTTCTACCTTAGACCGTGGCACCTTATCAATTAAATTACAAACCCGTTTTGTATTGTCCCCGCACTGCCGTCCTGGAATGAAGCCGGACTGGTCTGGATCGACCAATCCGGGCATGCGAGAATTCAATCTATGAGCCAGGATGCTGGAGAACAGTTTTGCATCAACATTCAGCAAGGAATTCGGCTGGTAGGAGTTACAAAGCTCCCCGGCTTGGGGAACCAAAATAGTGGCCTGCAACATAGAGGCCGTGAGGGAGCCCATATCTACCAAGGAGATAAACAAGCGGGTGAGCAGAGGGGCAAGTTCAACACAAAAGGTTTTATAAAAGAGAGCGCTGGGTGCTTTTCAGAGGCTTCAGACGGGCAATAGCAGAGATCACTTCCTTTATTTGAATGGGGGCCTCCAGTGCCTCCGCCTCGCTGGGCGGAAGAGGGGTGACCGCCGCACCTTGAAGGTACTCGCTGGGATCAGTACTAATGAAGGAATCCACAGAATAAAGGGTTTCATAAAAGGATCGAATGGCTGCCACTTTCCCGGCATCATCTGCAACCGCCGACCTGCTCTCTCCCTGTATCACCTTGATAGACTGCGCCGCACGCTGACTGCGAAGACAATGGGACAGCATGCGACCTCCTTTAATAGAGCCCACATAGTATTTGTGCTTCAGTCAGACCACTGCATGTTCATCGTGATCGAGATCTAAACGCTTCTTCTGGAGAAGCTCCCACTCCAACTGACGCCAAATTCTGGGGGCACTGGTGCGTTTATGAATGGCCTCCAGTTCTGGCACTATAGCTTCTAGTTCCGCGCCCTTGGTCCGCTGAATCTTGTTCTCATAAGCTGCTTTAGTGAGGAGGGCTCCTCTTGCGAACAGTTTAAGTGCCTCCCACACCGAGGACAGTGATGTAGAGTCCACATCATTAAGCGTGAGGTAGTCGGTCAGTCAGCGTCTGACGTTGTCCACCACGGATGGGGATCGGAGCAGTGAGTCTCACAAGCGCCAGTGTGAGGGGGAAGGCTGCACAGAGGGGACGTGCATGGTCAGGGTAATGTGTGCGTGATCAGACAGGGAGCAGGCCTCAATGGTGGAATCCGTGATGCAAGGCCAGGTGGCTTGGGTGACAAGGAAGTGATCCCAGCGTGCAGAGATCTTATGGGCCACTGAATAGAAAGAGTAATCCCGCTCGTCGGAGTGTAAGCAACGCCAGGCATCTCTGATCCCCACATCGCGCAGCTAGTCGCCACAATTCATCGACAGGGCCCCTGCACCCCCAGACAGCAAGCCAGAACGGTCCAGCCCAGCATCCATCACTAAGTTGAGGTCCCCTCCCACCACTACCATAGAGTTGGGTGTGTGAAGGACATCAGTATAGGCATCCAGCAGGAATTTGAGGAATAGATGGAAGCTACAGTCGTGTGTGAGGACCCCATATGGAAGTGCAGCGCTAGAAGGCGTCCTTTGATTTCAACGACGGGTCCCACCACTGAACCCCTAAAACTCTTTGAGAATAGGATAGCCACCCCTCTCCGCTTACTGCTCCCGGAGGACCAAAACTGCAGGGTAAAGTGACCATGGCGCATGCGGTGTGTGTCACTATTGAGTAGGTAGGTCTCCTAAAGGAGACAAACATCACCTCCTGAGTGTTCAAGCATGGAGAGAACCGCCTTCCGCTTAGTTGTGTTGTTAAGACACCGAGCATTGAAGCTAACGACCCTGACCTCCATCTATGAAAGATGGACCATCTAGTGCTGCTATTAAGGCTGCAAGAAGCGCACAGAGAGGCAGGGCTTGAAAGGAGGCCCGAGGTGTAGGTATGCGCACAGAGCTGGACAAAAGTGTATGCAATGAAAAAAGGCTCACTGGAGAGAGGAGACCCCCTCCCTAACAGAAAAAAAACAAACCCTTAAACATCAGAACAGTAACCAGGACAAGCCCAGAAGTTCAACCTGAGGAAGGTCAGTAACAGTCGAGATCAATGTGACGGCTGCAAGGTCCTGAAAAAGCGTTGGGGAGTGACCTCTGAACTGCAAAGGATGCAAATCGGTGGACCCTGTCGATCTGGATGTCGCTCATGTGCTCCGGGCCCAACACCTGGCGAAAAAGGTCCTGGGTAAATTCCCTAATGTCACTGCCTTCTGTCCCAGATTTCACTCCTCGAATGCGGACGTTGTTGCGGCGAGACCGGGTCTCCAAGTCCTCCGCGTGCCCTTGAAGCTCAATGTGTTGTTCCTTGAGTTTCAGTATCTACTGCTGCATCATCTCTATTTCCTTGGCGTGAGATGTCTCGTGGTCTTCTAGAGTTGCTACGCGGTCTCCGATATCCTCCACGTCGCGCCTCACTTCTTTAAGGTCCGCTGCCAGTTGGCCTTTTAGCTCTCAGGGTGGTGAAAAGCGACATCATAAAGGCCTTCGTTGCGAGTGTATTCTCCTCCTCTTGCAAGCCGGAGGGCTCACCATCCACGCCCCCGGATGCTCCCTGCGAAGGTGCCTTCAGCAACATCTCCTTCAGTGAGTGGTCTTTTTCGGAGTGCTCTTTCTCGAGTCTGGGGCTCACCATCTGGACCACAACGAGAACCTCAGACCTCTACTGCAGGCGCTGAGTGCTGTGGACTGAGCGCCTGGTCCAAGGCCTCCTGGGGTATGTGTGTGTGCCAAATCGCGTGCAACAGCTCCGGGTGCTCACCTCCTTACTTCTGGCCACACGGCGGGCCCCGCGCCCTATGCCTGAGGGCCCAGACGACCATCCACCAGTGTGCAGCCACGGGCCTCGGCCCCGAAGGAGGCGGACGCAGAGGGTAGCAGAGGGTCACAGAGGGTTCAAAGCGGATGGGTCTGTTCTCAGATGGTGACTTTTGCAAGACCTGCATCCCGCCACGGCAGCCCCTCAAACACCTCCCTCCGTCATAAAAGTTAAAGGCGGCGGCCCCCGCCTAGATGAACACCTTCCGGCAGTCTGGTCGCCCGAGCCAGACTGCTTGACCTTGCTCAGGACCTTGCTCACGATCATGCCTCGCGCCCCAACAAACACAGTTGAAATACTTTTTTAATTTTGACATGTCATTTCCTGTCATTTCTGTTGGGTGCCTCTAAGCATTCTGGGATTTGTAGTCCTTTAAACATAGCACCACCGATTATTACAAATAATATGTGCTTAATTTGTGACAAAAGAACATTATTTACAAGTGCAAAAATGTGTGATTGTAAAGGAACAAATCCTAGTAAATTTCAAACAAAATTTCTTTTGTTTGTTTCATAAAGCAATGCAATTATATCCATTAATTGGTTTCAATATATTGCAAGTTTTTTATATTTCCTTCTCTTTTACATGCAACTCACACAGTGGTAGAGAAAATCTGGTAAGTGCAGTTAGAAAGTAACTGTCCCTGAAAAAGCGTTTAGTTCCCTCCAGTGGGGTGATGCTAATGAATTACGCATCCATTCTACCTGTTCAGAGGTTATGTTTTGTTCATATCCTTTCAGATTGCACTTGCTATACATTTATTTTGTGAGGTTTCGAGGAATGATATGAATTCTCTATTTAGTCATTACTGGTCTAGTCTTTCCATATCTTTTGGTTGTGTTCAGAGGTGACTTTCCAGTTCCTCACTTTGGTTCAGACCCTTCGGTGTTAAAGTCCTAAGGTTGATGATGTGGCGTGACTCCTTCTAGCGTAGAATCCTTTCTCTGTTTCCGCCCCTGTCATTTGGTGGAACTGTTTCTATGCCTGAACATTTCAAAAGTTTCCAATTACTCATGTGGGATTCCTCCATATGTCTTGCTACTGCATTTGTTTTTTCCTTGTTAGATGTTGCTCGGACATGTTCTAGTATTTTCTTTTTAATTTCGCAAACTGTGCTGCATACATATTTTCATTGGCATGGACATTCTATTACATAGACCGTGAATTGACTTTCACATGAAATTAGTTTTCTGATTTTCCATCTTTTGTTGTTGGCTAGTTTGATTTCATTTGTCAGTTTGGCGATTTGACAGACCTTACAGTTATGGCATTTGACGAACCCTTTGGTGTTGAGCCATTGAGTGTTCTTTTTTCCTTTGTAGTGACTGTGCACTAGTCGGTCTTTCAGGTTTCTGGCTCTTCGGTATGAGATGATTGGATGTTTTCCTACGAGTTTTCCCACAGTTTCATCCATCTGTTTTCCAGTTCTTTGTTATGATTCAGTTTATCTCTTTTGATTCTTTTGAATAATCCATGATCATCCTTATGGGTTCTGGTTTCTCAGATTCACGTTTCTGTTTTTGTTTTGGTGTTAGACAATCTTCCCTTGTTCTTTCAATAGATCTTTTCAAGCAACTCTTGATTATTGTTTTATTGTATCGTCTTTGTTCACATCTTATGGCTGTTGCCTCACTGTGTTTTGCCCATTCAATTTCTTTAGTGCAGATTCTTTGAATCCTTAAGAATTCTCCGTAAGGTATACTTGCGATGAGGGAAGGCTGGTGGAAACTGGTGGCTTCCAATGTTGCATTCGTAGCTGTTTTTTTGCGGTGCAGTGTCATTTGAATTTGGCTGTTTTTAATATATATTTCTGTGTACAGGAAAACCATCCTCTCGCCACTTATCTCGTAGGTGAACTTTAGATTTGTGGCACTTGTATTCAAAATTTGGAAGTAATCCTGGAATTCGGCTTTTGTGCAGTCCCAAATAATCAATAGGTCGCCTATGAAACGGCTCCACTTCACTATCTTGTTTACAAATGTGTCATGTTGTGGGTGCCAGGCCACCTCTTTTTCCCACCACCCCATCGCTAGGCAGGCATAGCTTGGCCTAAAGGAAAATACCATCGCCGTCCCTTTAAAAAAGAATTTGGGTTGAAAATTATTAGGATTTGTTCTTTTACAATCACAAATTTTTGCACTTGTAAATAATGTTTTTTTTTGTCACAAATTAAGCACATATTATTTGTAATAATCGGTGGTGCTACGTTTAAAGGACTACAAATCCCAGAATGCTTAGAGGCACCCAACAGCAACTACAGGAAATGACATGTCAAAATCAAAAAATGTATTTCAACTGTATTTCTTGGGGCGCGAGGCATGATCGTAAGCAAGGTCTTGAGTTAAGACCGAAACGCGTTGATCTGTAGCTTTCCTTGTAAACAATGAGCAGAGTATTTGAAAAATAAAACAGAATTATTTTTGCGAATATGGAGTGTGACCCTATTCCTTCATGAGAGGAGTTCTTGGTGAGATATATATATATATATTATCTACTGGCGGTCGCCAGTAGATAGTTATAGTTAGGACCGTGTTTCCATAGGAAATCCGCAACATTCTATTTGGAATAACTTTGGCGCCGGTTGACGAATCCTCGCAAAATTTTAAAAATAGGTGGGGCGCTCCGCTCCGCTCCTACCCTGAAAGTCTCGGGGGGATTCGTCAAGCGGGGGCTGAGAAAAAAGGGGGGTCCCAAAACGCGTTTCCCCATGCAATTTTCCATAGGGACCTTTAGTCCAAGGTACAGCCCGAACGGCTGAACAGAATTACTTGAAATTTGGCAGAGAGGTAGTCCTCAGGTCAGGGATGTGCCTTTTGCAGGTCTGGTGTCAATCTGTTCAGTAGTTCCTGAGAAAATCAAAAGTAAAATCATATATATATGTGGGCGGAGCCTAACCACACATCTCATCCTGAGATCTGATTGGCTGTCAGCACTTCATCCAAGAAGTGTTGGCAGCCATCTTGGGACCAATATACATGATAGCATCTCATTAAAAAGCATTGCAGTTAATAGAAGGTTTTAAGACTTTAGTTACATTATAAATCATTTGTTGATGGTACCATACTCATTTTAGGAATTGTGGTATGTTCTAAGGTGATTTCACCATGTGAAAAAGCCTTCTGCTGGGATATCATGATTGAGAGAAAAAATGTTTCTCATGCTTTTTCCACAGAGGTTTGGAAGGTAATCTATAAGCTAAACTGAGAGCTTATTTTCTGTAAATTCACATTATCTTTCTCAGTCATGTGAGAATGAAGTCTGACATTCTCAGTAAAACATGTACATCCAACAAGGGTAGAGACTGTCAGTTGATTCCTTTGTGTTCTACTGCAGCTTCCCAGAGTGTTCCAAAGAACAACTAGAGCGCTAACAGTCCTACTTATGATAAACGTATGGCACACCTGAAGCCATCTTGCTTGGATTAAAGTGGTAACTCTTAAAACATTTAATTTAAAAAGGAACAAAATGAGGGGGTTCATTTTTCCATAAAAAGTATGATTAGTGCTGCAGAAAGAAAAATTAGGGCACATTTTGAGTGACTTCTCAAATCCTCTTCTATTTCATTAAAAAATTCTGACATGCAGACTGAAACATGCACTTTCAATACCAGCAGCAGTTTTCCCTGGTGAGCAGTAGCTTTACTACAGTGATCTAATGAGCAAAAAGAGTGCTAGCATTCTGAATTTATGGCAAATGTTTGACACCTCTGAATGCCTTTGGAATCAAAGTAAAAAACTGAAAGTATTTCCTACTGAGGAGACTGCAGTAAATGAGGAAATTAGGAAACCTCATAACAAATAAGTCTGCCAAGATGGCCACCAGAGACAAAAGAGCCCAAATGTAGCCCAAATATCACCCAGATGTAGCCCAAGTATAGCCCAATGACAGAATGTCCCAGAGTGTTCTTAAAAACAACTAGAGCGCTTACTGTCTTCATTATGACAAAAGTATGGCACACCTGAAGCCATCTTGATTGGAATAAACTGGTAACACTTAAAACATTTAATTTAAAAAGGAACACAATGAGGGGGTTCATTTTGCCATAGAAATTATACTTAATGCTGAAGAAAGAAAATGAGGGCACATTTTGAGTGACTTCTCAAATCCTCTTCTATTTCATTAAAAAATTCTGACATGCAGACTGAAACATGCACTTTTAATACCAGAAGCAGACTTCCATGGTGAACAGTAGTTTTACCACAGTGATCTAATGAGCAACTAGAGTGCTAACATTCAGAATTTATGGCAAATGTGTGACATATCTGAATACCTTCATGATGGAATCAAAGTAAAAAACTGAAAGCATTTCCTACTGAGGAGACTGCACTACATGAGGAAATTAGGAAACTTCATAACAAATAAATCTCCCAAGATGGCCACCGGAGACAAAAGAGCCCAAATGTAGCCCAAAGCACCCAGATGTAGCCCAAATATAGCCCAATGACAGAAGTGTGCAAAACACTTATTATTTTGTGTTTTTGCAGTGTTATATAGTGCAGACTTGTCAGGTATTGGAGTGCTTTACATGAGCATTGGTTACATCACACAAGAACAAATTCATTTTGGTTGTAGACATGGGGAGACTAAGTGATTTGACCAGAATCACAGAATGTCGAGCTGAAGCAGAAACTCCAACCTGGTTCCCCAGTTGCAAAGTCTGCAGTTCTGGAAGTAACACCACACCCTCTCCCCTAAGTGCAACATTGAATCAAGTGGTCAACTGGATAAAAAAACATAAAGGTAACAAATAATTTAAAAGTGCTTTCTCGCTATTTGAAAACTCAGAAAATATGTCCTTTTTTTAGTCTTTTAGAGCACTAACCATAATTTTGATGCCAATAAGACCCTCTCATATATGTAATTTCTAAAGGAAATGCTCTAGGTATTACAGTTTTGATTACATCAAGATGACGTCAGGCGTTCCACACTTTTGTAACAAATATAGAATGTTAGCAATCTAGTTGTTCATTAGGGTACTGTTGAGAGGCAGAGGCCAGGGGCACGGACTCTGAAAATTGAAGGCAGGTAGGAGGGTGCAAAGGCAACAATTTAACCACACTGAGCAGGCAGGAAGGGCCGTGGCAGCACAACAGACTATGGAGGGAAGTGGAAAGGGGGGCAGGGGCAACAAACCAACAATACAGGACTTGCAAGAGAGGCTGTGGCAATGTAATAGACCATTGTGGGCAGAAGGAAGAGGCAATGGTAGTACAACCATACATGCCAACAGACCCGATTCAGCCAGGAAACGTCCAATGTTTTTAAGCTCAAATGGGCGTTATTTTATCTGTCTCCTGTCTACAATCTCCTCTTTTTCAATGTAACTCAAAGGGGAAAATCAATACCCCAGTTTTTTTTCAAAATCTCCCTCTTACCAAGTTCAAAATGTTCGCAAGTATGGTACATTGGATCATGGAAGGAAATGGGGTAGGGACATGGACTTGGATAACAGAGGACAGGAGGGACATGGAGAGGTGCACCAAACTGACCCTGCAGGGCAGGCATCAGGGTTTGCAGCAGCACAATACACCACACAGGGCATGCGGGACGGGAGTGCAGCACAACAATCCATAGAAAGCAAGAGGGAGGGGACAGGACTATGCACATGGACAACAGAGAACAGAGGGGCAAGAGGCAGGACCATAATGGACAGACAGGAGAGAAAGCTGCAGCATAACAGACCATAAAGGGCAGGAGGGGTGGATCAGGGGCATTACAATGGAACAGACAAGCCAGGAGTGAGGGAGTAGGGGTCTGCACATGTAAACAGAGGGCTGGGGCAAGGGGGCAGGGCAGGAGCAGCAAGATAGCCATGGAGGTCAGGCAGGATGGGCACTAGAAGCAAGACACACCATGAAGAGCAACAGTGAGACTGTGATGGCATACACACAGACCATGGAGGGAAGGTGGGAGGGGTTCAGGGGCAGCTAACTGACCACAAAGGGAAGGTGGGAGGGGCCATGGCAGCACAGAAGACCATGCATTGCAAGTCGGAGGGTTAGTGGTAGCACAATGGCTATGATGGGCAAGAAGGAGGGTGCAGGGGCATGCACAAAGGATGAATGAGGATGGAAGGGAGGGTCAGGACCTGTGCACAGACAAGAAAGTTCAGGGGAAGGGGCCTCACAACAGACCGCAAGGGGCAGGCAGGAGGAGCAGTTGCAGCACAACAGACCAGGTAGGGCAGAAGGGTGTGGCAGTACAATGGACCATGTAGGACAGAAAGAAGAGGATAGGGGCATGGCATGTGGACAGGCAGGGTGGAGGTGGCAGGGACAGGTTACAGTCATCTGACAATGCTAGGCAGGTGGGAGGGGAGTGGCAGCTCAACAGAACACTCAGAGTAGATAGGAGTGGCAGGTCCATGGAACATGGTGGGCAAAAAGGATGGAGCAGGGGCATACACAAAGACATCGGAGGGCAGGGGGAAGGAGAATAGGGGCAGCAAGCTAAGCACAGAGTTTAAGCAGGAGGTCAATGATGGGGCATAGAATTGGGCAATGGAGGGCAGGAGGAGTGGACTGGTACATCATACTAAATTGAGGGCAGTGGCAGCACATCAGACCATGCATGGCAGGAGGGAGGAGGCTAGTCCATGGATTCACACAACAGAGGATAGGGAGGAGGGGGATGGGGCAGCAAGCTAACTGTTCAGAGAAGGCGGGTATTAGGAACTTTATTGTTTTTAAAACGTGTGTCTGTGCGAACTACTTAAAATATGGACAAGTATGCAGCATAATCTCACTTTTATTCAGGAAGAAGAGGACGTTTGTGACTGTGACTCCGGGCTCACTTGGCAGAAACACCCCCTGACCCTCCACCCCCTATCGCAAAATGTAATGCCCGTGAAAAGGGTAGGTGAACACAGTGTTATATAGAACATAGTCCTGAGAGCACGATTGAAAATGAAAACTAGATATAGTGTATGGTATAAACTATGCACCAAAAAGTGTGATAGAAGATGAACCGGGCGTGAAATATAATATGCAATACATTGTGCGCAATGACAGATTCATTGGAGAGCGCGAGATAGCACAGGCACTAGCGCGTGCTATGCGATATGCGCCTTGGAGTGTAATATGCACAGGGCAGTGTTGTGTAACCTAACTAGTCTCTAAAGTTGTAATATAAAATATGTGCTGGGGAGTGTAACGTTGCATATGCACTGTGACAAAGATATGGATCCCAGATTGTAATATGTATGGCATAGCACTGTGCGTTATAACATAGGCATCGAGGAAGGCACGTTAGATGGGGCAATATAACCCGTGCGAAGACAAGTGTGGCATGACATATTCACGGGGTGGTGTTACAGTGCACATGGGCTAGAGAGTGTCATAGCATATGCACTATCTAGTGGAATACAACACAGAGGTGTGTGGCACTCAGCAGGGAATGGTGGGTGTAACACAGCATTGGGCTCTGCCAGGAGCGCGCTGTGACTCTTAAGTGATGTTCGTCCCCTTTCCAGAGAGTAAAATAAAAAGTATTACACATCCGGCAGTGGATGTGTGTTTTATTAACCGTGAGGGGGGTTTCTTGCATAGTTGTGGTCGAATTTTCGTCGAATCCCCTTTGAATGGCTTGGTGTGCATGTGTATTAAATGTGCCCATCAATAGCTACCCATGTTTGTATAAATAAATGACAAGGGTGTCTACCGGGATTAGGCACGGTAGGGCATCAGACATGTCAGAGCTTCACTAGTGGTGTAAATACATTCCACGTGGATTCATTGTATGCATAGTCGCCTTTTAATGAATATCACGCAAATCGTCATGGTGATAGGTACGTATGGTTTGTCCAGCATGTCCTAGGTGTGTCTATAAATATATATTTTTTTAAAATAATAAAAAACAGTGGCCGGCCCTAGGGATTGGGGTCAAAAAAATATAATTAGGAGACAGGCCCTGGGGGATGGGGTCATCAGGGCCAATAAATTAGAATAAGAAGGGGAACCACACAGCCCCCCTTCTTAAAAAATTAAAATAAATAAAAGACTGGCATTGTGCCGGAGGCCACGCCCCCTCCTTGCAGCACTCTGCAAACGCGCCCCCTGGCGAGTTGTAAGTTGGGGAATTAATTCCTCTTCAATAATGAGGGTCCCTGAGGGCCAACTAGCCCAACAGGCATCTCCAGTATGCACCAGGGAGCTGCGCTGCAGACAGGTGTTCTGAGGCCAAGCCCCTTTTTACACCTCTCTGCAACGCAGCTCTGTGGCTCTTACTGGAGGTACCTAGTGGTCTAGTTTGACCCTAGGGACCCTTAGGATTCAAGGGGACTTAATCTCTCAACTTAGAACAGCCACAGGGCGCGTTTACACAGTGGTGAAGGGAGGGGACGGGGCCTGAGGTGACGTGTGCAAACACGCACTATGGCACGTTTTAAATTGGGGATATAAATTTCCTTCAATACTGAGGGCCCCTGGGGGCTAACTAGCCCACCAAGTGCTTCCAGTAAGCGCCACTGAGCTGCATTGCAGAGAGGTGGTCCAGGCCGTGCCACTTTTTACACCTCTCTGCAACGCAGCTCTGTGGCACTTACTGGAGGTACCTAGTGGGCTAGTTGGACCCTAGGGACCCTCAGGATTCAAATGAACTTAATCTCCCAACTAAAAACGGACACAGGGCGTGTTTACACAGTGGTGAAGGGAGGGGACGGGGCCTGAGTTAACGTGTGCAAAAACGCCCTGTGGCCTGTTTTAAGAGGTAGTTTTAATCCCCCTGCCCTATTATATACTAGGGGCTTACAGAGGAGGTCCTGCTAATCACAGGGGGACCCCAACGCATAATGTTCCCTAGTGTATGTAGGTGTTTTCACTGTATTCTAAGTGTCTTTTAACATAGCACTGGCTCTAGGACTGGTTAGTCAGACTCAGTTACCACCAGTATCCGTCTGAAAAAGTTGAGGGTACATGATGATTTTGCAACAAGGCTTCTTTCTGCTCTTCTTTTTGTTCTTTCTGCACGTTATCCTTCTTCCTGCACTTTTCTTCGTCTTTGAGGACTTCTGTTGCTTCTTTCTGCACTTCTTTTTTTTCTTTCTGTGCATTTTTTCTTCTTTCTTCACATGTCCTATCTCTGTAGGCATAGTTAGAAATTAGCATTTAAAAAACCTTTGAAATTCACAGAAAAAAACATAGGTTTCAGGCACGTTATAGTTAGGAATTAGCATTTAAAAAACCTCAGAAATTCACTGAAAAAACCATAGGTTTCAGGGGTGTTATAGTTAGCTGGACTTTTCACTTGTACAAAACCATTGAAATTCCCCCGTTATAGTTAGTTCAGCTAACTATAACTCGCGCGCCCGCAATGCACTGCTGATGACTTCACATATTACATCACTCATGACATGGTCAGTGACATCACTCATGACATCACTGATGACATCTCAAATGACATCACTGATGACATCACTGATGACATCATCCTTGTGATAGAGTGGCAGACCTCCTCTCACCCTAATATAACCTTTGATACACACATTCAAAAATAGAGACTAAACTTTTCAAAACAATGGACATACCAATACCAGTTACAACAACCTCTTCAGTAATTCTAAGATCCACATACACATCCACTCATTCACCAACAGTCCTATACAGTCACTCATACATGTATTCACTCACCATATGTACTCATACACCTATACATCCTGTTACACAATGCCACTCATCCATAGAGTTACTCACACACATAGTCACTCATGCTAATAAAGAATCAAACATACATTTATTTGCATATACAGTTATACACACACCACCACACTTACTTCTACGGAAACTTACACATACTTAGTCTTTTAAACAATCACTTATAGAAACACATACTTATTCATACAGGAACTCTTTCAATCTCTCACTCTCACATATACTCACTTATATACACCAATAGTCACATATACTAGTTTAAAACATATGTAGTTACTCATAAAGACACTATTGAGACAGTCATTCACTCACTAACACACCCATACACACACTCATCCACCCATACAGTCCTGCACACATGCTGTCTTCAACACATACAAAGAGTGAGTCACTCATTCATGCACCTATGCACTACGTAATACCCCCCACCGAACCATGCAGACACTCAGACTGATACTCAAAAAACCAACTAATAACCTATATAGACACCCATGTAGCTACTTACCAACCCATGCAGCCACTTATACACAAAGTGAGAGACTGATACAGATATTTACATATTTAAACATTACTCACTAAGCCATGTATTCACTATGATACACTTAATCAGTCAGTTACACAATCAATTTTTCAAAAACAACTCATCCATTTAGACACTTATATACCCATTTATTCTTCCATCAACCTTGAGATATACATATATAAAACATATTTAATTTTCAGAAAAACACACATTCACTGGATGATGTCATCAGTGATGTCATTTGAGATGTCATCAATGATGTCATGAGTGATGTCACTAACCATGTCATGAGTGATGTAATATGTGACGTCATCAGCAGTGCATTGCGGGCGCACGAGTTATAGTTAGCTGAACTAACTATAACGGGGGAATTTCAATGGTTTTGTACAAGTGAAAAGTCCAGCTAACTATAACACCCCTGAAACCTATGGTTTTTTCAGTGAATATATATATATATATATATATATATATATATATATATATATATATATATACATCAACGAACTCCTCGTAAGTTTCCTCGATTCTTTGAACACAAAGGAGCGTAGACCACATCAAATTGGCGGTAGAATGCGTTTATTTTCCTCTTTACAGCGATGTAGCAGCCATTAATATATATATATAGCAGCAATATCTGGGGTAGTAACCAACTATTCCCCAGCGGAGGAATTGAATTTTTTAACAATGGACAGGCGTCAGACACTACGCCCCCGAAATCCTCAGGATCGAGCAGAGGTAGCGTGAGCAAACTCTGGAGGGAGCGGCGCAGGCAGCATGCCAGGCACTTCCAACAGGGGGGCCAGAGGAAGGAATTGAAGACGATAATGGAAGAACAAGATAACACCATAATCAATCTCTCTCACATGGTACTCACTAAAGCTGAACGACAACTATTGACACTAGGATTGACCTTTTGCCCGGAATCAAACTTTTCCTATAAACAGACACAAATTGATATTTTTTGATTCATTCACAAATTAAAATTAAGGAAATTTTTCCAGCTCAACAAATTTCAACCTAAAGTTATTGAATCTGGAGCTGGTACTAGTGGCATTGGCAATCTACAAGTTAAAGATCTCACCACTATCCAAGTGTTGCAATCTCTTGCTGATAATGAATTTGAAGATCCTACTGGTGAACATGGTCTAGTGGATGATAGTCATATGGGTGTGGCTGCGTCCAGTCCATTTCATCTTCCTTCTATCCCCTCAAGCCCAAAGACTCCATCGATGGTTTTAGCAACATGGTTATTGCCAAATTGAAAGATCCGAACAGTTCTGTCAATTCCAAAATCCATCGTCAAAATTACCGGTCCAAATGTTATTGGACACTTATGGAAAAGTTACAAAATAACAACGGGGTAATAAGGGTGGCAATATTGTCCTATGGCCGAGGACAGAATATCTGGCTGAAGCCCAACGCCACTTATCAGACTCTAGCTGTTATTGCAAATTTCCACGTCAACAATTGAACATAGTCAAGGAAGCCATATTTAAACATCTTCATCAATGGAAAAGACTAGGCCTCTTGTCTAAAAACGTGTTTCTTTTCTTAAAGAATGATCACCCCACTACTCCCATTTTTTACTTCATTCCGAAGGTACATAAGAGCATATCTCTTGTGCCTGGTAGACCTATTATTTTAGCAAGGAACAACGTTTTGGAGGCTATGTCTAAATATGTGGATTTATTCTTACAAGAGAACATGATGCGTTTGCCCTCCTTCATTCAGGATACAGGAGATTTCCTGAGAAAAATTAAGGAAGTCGAGTGTCAGTCCAGTTATTTGTTAATCTCCATGGACATAGCCTCATTGTGTACTAGTATTCACCATTCTGATGGACTCTTGGCTGTTCAGTATTTTTAAATGATCGAGCTCTGTGTTTACATGATCATAATTGCATGCCTCTTGTAATGATTGAATTGTGTTTAAATAAAAATTTGTTCCTCTTCAACAAAGTTTTATATCACCAATTGAGGGGAGTGGCCATGGGGGCGTGCTTCTCTCCCAGCTATGCCTGTTTGTTGGTTGGCTGGTGGGAGGAGCACGTCCTCAAGTCACAGCACAAAGCTATTTGGGACACCCATATCAGATATTATTGTAGATACATTGATGATGTGTTTTTGGTATGGGAGGGTTCTCGGGAACAAGGATTGCAATTTGTAACATCCATCAATGAGAACAGCTCAATCTCAACTTTACAGCGTCCATCAGTGACTACAGGGTTGATTTCCTCGATGTGGAAGTGTTTGTTAGTAACAATTGCATACAAACCAAGTTACACACAAAAAGTACCGCAGGGAACGCCACCCTGCATGCCACCAGCCAGCATTCTCAACATCTGATACGTAGCATCCCATATGGTGAATTGCTTTGAAGAAGGCGGATATGTAGCCATGAATCAGATTTGCTTGAGTGCAAACTTGATGTCTTTACTCGCTTTCTTAGGCTGGCTATAAACACCGTGATCTAAAAGTGGCTTTGGACAAAGCCAATAGTCAGACCCGTGACATGTGTTTGGTACCCAAGAATATATTGACTTTGGACTCTGTTACCCAACCGTCTATTGATGAGAATAGTACTGACAATCCACCCATCAGATTTATTACAACTTACAGCAAACAACAACAACAAATCCGTAGGATTATAAATGCCCAGTGGCCTCCTAACAGATTTCACTTTAAGACTAAGCCTGGGCAAAGCACTACGCTACGCTCGCGTAGTTTGGGAAGTTTGCGCTACTTCGCACTATGTGAACTGCACATAGCACAGTGCGAACACGCGTAGCGTAGTGTTGCGTAGTGCTGCGGTCATTTTTTGCTTGCTCGCGGTCCTCAACGTCAAGTTGGCGACCGCGAGCAAGCAAAATGACATCCCGGCGAGACTTTTTCCTTGTTCGCGATCAGCAACATCAAGTTGGCGATCGCGAGCATGGAAAATAAACCTCCCAGCGAGATTCCAAATGCGAGGAGGTCAGGTTTCTCATTGAGAGTGGTCGCGTATGCTCGCGACCGCTCGTGATGAGAAACTACCAGTTCGCATTGAGAAAGCTGCCGCTCGAGTAAAAATCTACTCGAGCAGCTGAAAACTACAGCTCGCACTGTGCAAGATGCCATTTTCAATGACTGCACAGTGCCGGTTGCTTGTCCGCACTGTGCAATCATTGAAAACGACATCTAGCACAGTGCGAACAAGGTACTACGCAGTTCGCGAAGTGCCACGCGTAGCTCGCGTAGTGCGAACTGCACTTTGCGTAGCTTCGCGAAGTGCTACTTCGCGAACTACGCCCAGGGTTATTTAAGACCTCTGTTGCCACCTGCACCTACTATAACATTCAGACGAGCGCACTCTATGAGGGATGCTCTTGTTAAATCCAGGAATTAACTCTCAAAACTACCCAGCTGTCCAAAACAGGTTTTTTCAAATGCAAATCATGCAGAGCCTGCAAATTTGGTGTTAATCGTACTGAAAACATGACCGCTTTCAGCAACATTCCAGTCCCCATTAAAGAGCAGTACACTTGGCGGATTGAATTCGCTGTGTACATATTAGAATGTACCTGTCATCTGAGGTATATTGGTAGCACCAAACTGACTGCGTATAACAGGATTTTGCAGCATTTGCGTGCCATCATCAATTCGGATTCCAACTATCCCGTTGCGCGCCATTTTAAAGCAGTACATTCTAACAAAATTGATGACCTAAAATATTCAGTACTTGGGGCAGTTCCCATCTCTGTGCGTGGTGGCCACAGAGAGAGGAAGTTGCGACAGCTTGAGTCTCTTTTTATCATGACTCTCGACAAAAAGATGCCGAATGGCATTAACACAAGTAAAGACCTACATAACTTTTTATAACTTTTTAAAGCACTTTCAGCTTTGGTAGGTCTCTCTTGCAATAGCCACCGCGTGTTTTTGTCCAGGTGTTTTGTAGATCAAGCAGTCTCTTCCTCTAGTTTGATATTTGCTACATCTGTTTGAATCTATTTTTATATTAATCACTCTATAGATGGATGTTACTGCTATTTAGTATTGCTGCTTTCTGTGTTCTCTAAATCAGCTTTTTCCAGTTTTTTCTATTGTAAGTTTTTACTCACCAATATTTCTGCTCAGGCCTTTCACTATCTAGCACTTGCACTTTCAGGACAGCCTGTTGGTTGTAAAGCGTCCTTACTCAGTCTCTCCTTCATTTTGTGTACACTTGTAGGTTTTTGGGTCAGCTTTATGCACTAGCACATTTTGCACACAGTCTGGATGTACATTGCACACATTAATTGGTCCATTTGTGTTTTTTTTATGTACAGAGCGTACAGCCATCATTAATTCATGATCTACATTGCTTACATTTTGCCCATTTTACATTTTTTATACTACGATACTTGGAGTAGGGGAGCATTTTTGGATATCAGTACCTGATTTAGGTGCACTTGCACTTTTATCTGTTCAATGAAATTTTGCACAGTGTAAATAATTGACATTTGTTTTACAAGGGTATTTTATCTTGTATTTGCAGGTTTTACACATCTCCTCTATATTGAATATTATTTCAGTATTCGTGTTTTTAGATGGTTTTATGGACGTAATTTTACAATAAGATCTATTGCTGTGGTTATTTATATCAAGTAGCACATGTATTGATCTCATGAATGACTATTTAATATACACTCTATTTATATATATGTTTGAACTAATGGCCATTTATTGTGAAATTGTTTTTTCCACACTGTAGTCTGTTTTTTATGTCCACCCACCATCGGTTGTATGTCGTCACAACGCATTCCGTTGCAACGCATGCCTTTACCACGCATGCGTTACAACGGAATGCTATTTCCACGCATAACCTTTACCACGAATATTCCTTTACCACGCATACTTTTAAAACGATTTTCGTTGTAAATGTATGCATGGTAATGGCATACTCTTGGTAAAGGTTATACCCCTCCCCTGTACCCTTACGTAGCCCCCCAGTCCCCAAACCTTATTATAATTACCCCCTGCCCATTACCCTCGAACCATATATATATTTTATATATTCCCCTTACCTCTTCACGTAGTCTCCTCTCCTTGATCTTCCTTGTTTACGTCGTACGTCTTAAAGAGGAAGCGTCATTCCGTTTCCTCTAAAACTAAGCTGATTGCTTCCACTTCCCGATGTTACAGGTTTTTCTTTTTTGGGGGGTGGAACCCCCCCCCCCAAGCCCCCTTTTTTTGGGGGGGGAGATCCCCCAACCCCCATTTTTCTACTCGCAGCCTTTATCTCACATCTTCGCCGACAGTAAAAAAGGACTGAACCTGACGAGGAAGAAGACGTTCCAGTGCAGCTTGCGTGGTACAGACGGTTGTGGAAGGCATACGCGTTGTAAAGACGTTTACGTGGTAAGTTTACCGTTGTAAACGTAACGCGTAGACAAGCCTTTGTGGTAAAGGCTGTTTCCCTCCACCATCACCTGACCAATCGTATGTTTTTTGATTGGTTAAACACTGAACATCTAATGTGATTCATCAACGGAGCTTCATGTGAGCAAGATTGCTGTTAGCGATGAAACGCGTCTGGGCGGACTGGTCCGATACACTTCGTGGTGTTATGAAAAAATGAAAAAATAAATGTCTGCAAATCATTTTTGGAGTGCCGTTGTGGTCCGTACTTGTGCTGTGGATACCCCTCTTGGCAGTAGGGGTAACAGGTCTGTTTTTTAACAGCTTTCTAAAAGCAGCTTCAGGCGGGATACTTCTCAAATTAAGAGAAACAGCATTCCACAGCTTAGTTGTCAGAAAGGTCAAGGACCTGCCTCTTCTTCTGGCCCTGTGAATGTAGGGGATGTGGAAAAGTTTGTGATTAGGAGATTTCAGGCATCTCTTCTGCGAATATGGTTTAAAATTGCTCCTAAGGAAAATAGGGCCATTATGATGGTAGGCTCTGAAAGCTAACGTCAGAGCTTTGAACTGGATTCTCTGATTGACCGGAAGCCAATGGAGGGTACATAAGTGACCCAACACCAAGAATCAATGCAGTAGTTGCAAAATCAGCTGGGCAGCAGCTATTTGAATGATCTGAAGGCACTGAATCAAAAAGGCTGGAAGGTCCAAATACAGACTATTAGAATAGACCAGTGTGGAGGTTTTCAAGGGGTAGACAATTGTCTTGGGATACTCTATTAGGATGAGATGCAGCATCTTTCTTAAAAACGTTGGGGTGAAAAAACAGTAAGAGGATAAAGCTTTAACCTGGAGCTCAAAGGTCAAGCCTGAATCAAATTTCACTCCAAGGTTTCTAACCACTGTCGTACAGAGGAAGAGAACCTCAGTCATGTCTGAATTAAGCTTCAGACAGCATGTGTTCATCCAGCCCACAACAGATTTCAGACAGATCTTAAAGGAGTCAAGGGGCCTGGGCATGTTTTCCTGGAAAGTCAAAAGGAGTTGAGTATCATCCTCTTAGGATATAACTCTCACTCCCCAGGATTCATCTAACTTAGGCTGAGGCTTCAGATAAACATAAACAAGTGATGGGCTGAGAGCTGCGCCCTGTGGAATCCCACAACAAAGGGTTTAGCTTCAGAAGTCAAAGGGGGCAAGAAAATCAGCCTGAGATTTCCCACTAATGAAGGATTTAAGCCAGCGTAGTGCTTAGCCTCAGATGCCGATCATGTCCAGTCTCTCCAGCAAAATAGTATGGAGAACTGCGTCAAATGCTGTGGAAAGATCCAAAAACAGCATCACGAACAGAAAATTTACATCAAGGTTAGCTTTGATGCATTATTAGACTTGAAGTAAAGCATCCTCAGTGCTATGTCTGGCACGGAACCCTGATTGAAAATCGTGGAGCGGGTGATTTGTTTCAAGAAAGTTAGATAGCTGCCTGTTTATATTCTTCTCAAGAAGTTTAGTGGATGAGGGCAGGAGAGAAATAGGTATAAAATTGTCAAAGACCTTGGGATCAGCAGAAGGCTTCTTCAACAAGGGGAGAAGAAGAGTTTGTTTCAAGATGGAGGAAACCATCGCCTGGTCAAGAGATTTGTTAAACAGCCTATTCAGCCAAGAGTTCACCACCAGTCCTGGTAGATTCAGAATGGCAGGAGGGCAAAGGTGAAGAGAGGAACCTGATTTACACTTTGCATGCTCAATTGCTGATTCCTCATGTGAGATAGGGGAGACACTAGATAGTAGGGGCCTGGCAAAAGTATCAGAAGGAGATGTTTAAGTAGTGCAACGCTGACCCAGGAACTGTTCATAGAAGACTTGAAGTTTGATTTAGAAGAAGCAGGAGAGTCCTTCATAGAGCTCCAAAGAGAGAGTAAAAGGGGCCAGAAAGGAGATAACTACTTGTAACAGTTCACAGAGACTTTTTTAGGCTTCTGAAATAGACAAGGCAATGGATGATTTTTGAGCCAAACGGATGAAGGCATGGTATTTATTAGAAGCATCCTGATAAGTCACTTTTGCATCCTTGTCATAGTTCAATCTTCAATGCCTTTCCAACTTTTTACCAAGGGATTTCTCCAGCTTAACAGAATCGGTGAAGCATGGTGCAGAGGGCTTAAGCCTCCTCGAGGAGTACGCTTTGCAGGGTGCAATGGAATCATTTGCCGTTGTAATCCAACTATTAAAGCTAAATATATCATGCTCTAAATCTCCAATTCTGTGCCAAGAAAAGGACTGAAGAGATTCCAGAAATAGAGACTCAGTGATTTTTTGCCAAGGTTTAGATCACTTTTTTATGGGTCTTTTATGCTATGGGCGAGCTAAAGTAATCAAAGCAAAAACCAAAGGAAATGATGGACGGAGTGTTGAACATTGCAAGCACTCACCCCCAGTCAACTGATCTGGGTTTAATCCATCACCGTTCTTTAGCCCACTCTGCCACCCCAGTTCAGACATGGCCATATGCAAATCAGTCTGACCCTGTGCCTCATGGGAACAGTCCAGCCCGAACTGCCAAGCCATGTCTTCCCTGGACCGGAACAAGCTTCCTAGGACCGGTTTCTGGCATTTCAGCCGTCTTCAGCCAGGCTTGCTTGAATCCAGTGGCAAAGTGAGCAAGGGACTCACGTCCGAGCATACCCAGCCAACTTATGGCGAACAAAGCAAAAACCAAAAGAAATGATGGACGGAGTGTTGAACATTGCAAGCACTCACCCCCAGTCAACTGATCTGGGTTTAATCCATCACCGTTCTTTAGCCCACTCTGCCACCCCAGTTCAGACATGGCCATATGCAAATCAATCTGACCCTGTGCCTCATGGGAACAGTCCAGCCCGAACTGCCAAGCCATGTCTTCCCTGGACCGAAAACAAGCTTCCTAGGACCGGTTTCTGGCATTTCAGCCGTCTTCAGCCAGGCTTGCTTGAATCCAGTGGCAAAGTGAGCAAGGGACTCACGTCTGAGCATACCCTGCCAACTTATGGCGAACAAAGCAAAAACCAAAGGAAATGATGGACGGAGTGTTGAACATTGCAAGCACTCACCCCCAGTCAACTGATCTGGGTTTAATCCATCACCGTTCTTTAGCCCACTCTGCCACCCCAGTTCAGACATGGCCATATGCAAATCAGTCTGACCCTGTGCCTCATGGGAACAGTCCAGCCCGAACTGCCAAGCCATGTCTTCCCTGGACCGGAAACAAGCTTCCTAGGACCGGTATCTGGCATTTTAGCCGTCTTCAGCCAGGCTTGCTTGAATCCAGTGGCAAAGTGAGCAAGGGACTCACGTCTGAGCATACCCTGAAAACTTATGGCGAACAAAGCAAAAACCAAAGGAAATGATGGACGGAGTGTTGAACATTGCAAGCACTCACCCCCAGTCAACTGATCTGGGTTTAATCCATCACCGTTCTTTAGCCCACTCTGCCACCCCGGTTCAGACATGGCCATATGCAAATCAGTCTGACCCTGTGCCTCATGGGAACAGTCCAGCCCGAACTGGGATTCAGAACTGGTTTCACTTAGACAGTCAATGAGTTGGCCAGAACCAGCTCCAGTGTATGACCAGCGGTGTAGGTAGGCACTTTAATGAATTGCTCAGGATTAAAAATTTCCATAGAACTAAGAAATTGCTGAGCAAGTTTACAATTAAGATCATCCACATGCAGATTCCGATCACCTAATAATATGTAATTGGCATGAAGTGGGAAAAGTTGACCTAAAGTGTCAGTCAGGAGCTGTAGGGAAGCAGCTGTAGAATCCGGAGGACTATAAATAAGCATGCCATAGACAGCTAAAGAAGGGGCTATAATAATTAAAAACGGCATGCACTCAATTTTATCATATTAGTACATTTTGCAACTGAGCAAGAGTAGGATGGCTGGTATATAATAGCCACCGCACACCCATTGTAGTCCTTTCTATCAAAATGCTTATTAAAATGAACCTGAGGAAATGCCAGGGCAATATCAGCACCTGAACTGTCTTTCAGCCAAGTCTTAGTGAGGAAAAGTAGATCATATTAGTTGTCAATTAAAAGATTATAACCTTCTTTTTATGGAGATGTTTGCTTTGAGCTTTGTCTGGCTGGTCCTTGATTTGGACTTTGATGCAATAAAGAATGTTATTTTTATGTCCTATGCTGTGGAACAAATGTTGAAATGTTAAATTATTAATTTGAAAATATTTTTATTATGAATCAGTATTTTGTCAGTAAGCAGATAATGATAATGATTTATACTAATATTTTGTTAATTTACTTTGCTAAGGATGTAAGGTTTATGTTTCATTATGTGATTTTTGTTAATATAGTAGTAATAATTAGTAATGAAAACAGTAATAATTCTACTCTATTTACCCCTTTGATTTACATGTTGACTGATCCTGTTTCAAAATATTGTGGATTGTCAATTATCACCCATTGGGTTTTGTTTGTATTTATTTTACCCTTTCTTTGGTTTCGATGTAGATTTCAAGAAGAGTTTAATAAATCATTATTAATAAATCTAAAAAGGAGACGGTCGGTTATTATTGTGTACCTGCACGGAACAAGAATATATGTTTTATTTATAAATACTTAAAAAAAAAAAAGAAATTACCTGCCTAAAGATATTGAAATGGTTTCCTAAATGAATGATGTGAAGTAGTTAACCTTCCTTCATACATTTCACAATGGAAAAGGACCATTACTATTCTTTTGGTTAATATTTACTGTTTTTGAAATACATAAGTTTAGAATACATATGCACTTATGTAGTTTCATAGATAGGTGGCTCTTTTTTATCCAAGAGTGTTTAGTAGAGGGTCTTTTCGAAGGCGCTGTCACCAGACAAAATGGAGGATAACCACCTTTTATGTATTTTTGTCAGTGATCTATATTTTCTTTTAAAAGCTTTGAAAAGAACACTTTATTTTAAATGTAATTCAGACAGAAAAATATTTTATTTTTAATACTTCTTTGTACAATATATTGATCTCACTGATACAAAATTAGGTCTGTCTTGGTTGTGGATAGTATATTTATAATTTGTTTTTAATTAAAAGTGTTTAAATCTTATGTTAGAAGGGTTACCTTGGCTAATTTAGATATGTGTCTTGTAGAAATAATGTGTGTGGTAAAATTGTGCATTGTTATTGTAAAATACATAGAGTCATATTAAAATGTATGGTAAAGTCCATTGTTGTTATAATTGTGGGATAAAGTCTAGCATAACAAATGTTTGAGTGGTAAAGCCTGATAGTCACATCTGTGTTCTCAGAGCAAGAAGGTAATTTGGTTTAATAGAACTTGTTTTTGATAAATTGTGAATATCAAATTTTCTTTCACATATTTCTTCCTCATTCAAACACTGCACATCACCCTTCTGAAATGCTGGCAATATTTCATACAACTCCTGTCCTGCTGCACCTAACGGTGCATGAGTAAAAATGTGTTAGCTGTTCATTTAGATTAGCTCCATCCACATATTCTCACATAATGATTAAACACCATTTTCCACGTCTGCTGTTTTAAGTTTGGTTCTCTTGCTGAACTTAGATAGAACAGAGGAGCTGTAACATTCTGTATGTAGACATCTATTACTTTAAATTAAACTACTACCCAAAACGAACATTTCAAGACACATTTTGTAAACATAATAATGAACAACAATTGACAACAATGACAAACAAACTAAAAGATGGTGCTAAACACAGTTCCCTATGGTTCTTTATGAAATATTAACAGAGTGGTAGCCTTAGTTAGACCTGATTTCTATTCTCTCATACTTTGTGATTGTTGGCTACAGTTCTGTTCTTCATACTGAAATGCTTTGTGAAATATTTCAATATTGTTGGCAGCATTAGCACATTTTTGCTATTTCATTAATGGAATTACTCCTTTTCATCTGATGAATGTTGCTGCATGGCTGTTGAATCTCTTCAGGAGACCCAACTGTACATGATAGGAGTGTCTGTCTACCTGGCTACCTGACGCATACTAAGAGTCTACGCAACGTCTCAGTTCAAAAGCCTATTCACATATGAACAGGAGGCGAATGCGATCAATCATATGGACTTTACCAAAAATCGCACTTTCCCAACTATTCCTTTATTTGTTATACTAAGTGTACTAAGTGTATTGTCTGTATTTACTTCTACATGTCACCCCTCTTTCACAATTCTTTCAATTGTACCATTGTAGCCCAATTTATTTGTTACTTCTTAAAATATTGATTGAAACTTTCGCTTGGGTGTTGTTCTTTTCTCTTCCTGAATCATGGATACATGTTACATGTAATGTATTTATATTGTGAACATCCCAAAGCAATTGTATTTCCCCGACAGAACCCATGTAGCCATATAATACCTCACAATAGGTGCATGACTGTGCCCTTATGTGAGTAACGCTTGTCTTTCCTACACTTGTCTTGAACTACACAATTTTTTTGGTGTGCACCTTTCACACTGGCAAATCCATTTTTCTCATTCCTGGTGTTTCGCATTGTTTGATCCTGATGAGACCCCCTTATTGCCCTTGGGGTCGAAAATCTGTTGACGGGTTTTACAAACAAACCACTCTTCCAGCATTTTTCGATTGTACCAGAGGATTGCCTTTTTATACGCCACCAACTATCACTTCCTTTTTTAGGTTCTAGGTTCACTTGGGACACTGAGCACACTATCTGTTTGATTTATTGATGTAAAGAGTAAAGGCTTATTAAAAGTACTTTTGGAAACTCATGGTTTGTCTGATAATTCATTCCCACAACTAGATGCCATTGAGCGTTACAATTACAATATTCTTACACACATTGTCCACAGGAACCGTTGTTCCCTGTTACATAGCAATTACCCTGGTTCCGTGTGAGTAGGGTATCCCTTGTTCTTGATACACATAAGCAATATGATAGCCATGCCAGTTTGCTGTGGGGTTCCTGCTTCACCAAATCATAAATGGGTCCTTAGCCTTTAATATTACATAATGACATATGGAGACATTTATCCGATCTTCTTCTCTCCTTGAAGAGTACTTTTTGAATGTTCAACCATCTAATGTATGAAAGCATGTTTGTAATGTGTAAGTCATGATGTACTGTAGTTATTAACCACTAGCAAGTATGAGTAACATCTGTGCTGGCTCTGGATTGTACATCCATATTATATCTCCTCAAATAATGATCAAGAGATGGTAGAAATGTGTCTATCAGTGCCAAGTCTAATGTAGGTAGTGTTACTCATTATTCTGTACTATGTTGAGTAATTTGGGGTAATGAAGGTTCTAATATATACAGTGGGATATGACTCTAATGAGTATGATGAACAATTATCACTGTTACATGACTCTCAAGAGGAGTATTAAAGTCACAGGTGTTACACATTTCATTAGAACTGAGAGCAAAAACGAGGTGCAGAGAGAGATAGAGAGAAAAAGAAATTGAGAGAGGAGAGAAAAAGTGAAAAGGGGATTAAACATTCCAGATTTTTTATGTTTGTTCATTCATTTGCTTTTTCTATGTTGTTTCATACTGAGAATGTAATCAACAAAGAAAAACGGAGGCCCTCTCTTGCCTGTAAGGTTCTTTTAGGTACCAGAGGAAGTATCATGCATCATATTGCCTGTACGTCTGTCGTCTTCAAAAGGTACTGATTCATTTTTGACTCAGATTAGAAAATCAGAAGAACACATTGAAGTAGTTAATAGGATAAAATACGATCCTGAACATACACAAACCATAAAAGAGATTTACTGCCATCATGTGAAGATTTATATTCATAGTGGCGATTGTTAAGGACATATTTTACAATTGGGCTACTATTTTTCTGTAGGTGGCTACCTTTATATGTTAAGGATTTAAGATCTAGTGTCCTAAATATTCTGGTTGCTAGAGTTATTGCATGGTATTCATAGATATGTGACTTAATTATGCAAGCAAGGAACATACATGCCAGAAGAAAGGATTGCTCTATCCTGTGTCAACATCCTCAAAACCCTGGAGTTTGGTCTACAAAAAGATTGTATTGTGGACCTTCCAATACCTCAGGGACAGCCTATTCATTTAGTAGTGATTGTTCTATGACTAAGCATGGCCACTACATTCCATTACCTAATCCACAGATTTAAAACTCAGTGCAATTTTCTTGAAAAATGTAATTTTGCTTATAGTCCACAAGAAAAAGTAGCCATTTCATCACATGAATCTGGGTTATTCTTCAAGCATGAGAAGTGGCAAACAACAAGAAAAACAGAGGGTACTATCGACATACAAATGGACAAACAGAAATGAGAATCTGAACTATTGAACAATGTATTTGCTGTTTTGTAATCAATCACAGCGATGAACCAGTGAAATGGACAGTAATCACTAGGTTTAAGTACAAGAATGCTCTTTACAGTTCCATTTATTAATTGCCTTTCCATGAATCTTCAATATCCAGCTACATAAGCCCCCTTTTCTCTTGGAGGCATCATAGATTCTGTCAGTTTCTCAACAGATTTAAGAGTTTAGCGCAATGGACTCAGCAGTGTGGAGTACTTGATGAGTACGAAGGCAACATATAATGAGTTACTTTGGCCGGAAGGACCCTTGGCCCTTTCTTTCATCCTGGCATTTCACTGTGGTTATTTGTAGGAGAGTAGGATCTGCTTCTTATAGTTACCCCCACTTTTTGCTGATGTTTCACTGTTTTTGACTTAGTCTGGCTGGGATCCTGCTATCCAGGAGCCCAGCCTAGCTGCTTTCTCCCTAAATTGATTGCATGAACTTTAGGTACACTTCAGATTGAATGCTGGGGTACCCTTATAAGTCCCTAGTATATGGCATATTATGTACCTAGGGCATAGGTACCTCAGAGGCCTCTCAGGGGCTACAGCACGTATTATGCCACCCCTGAGAGACCATTCAAAATGACACAACAAGTCTGCTACAGCTGCCTATGTAAGGTGGTGAATGCACCCCTTACTTAGATATAGGTTCACTATATCTATCCATATCACTGCATATATAAACCTATCAGTCATCCCTATGGCAGGCCTTATCAATCCTGAAGGCAGGGTGCTGGGTCTTGTGTGAGAGGGTGCCCATGCATGAGCAGAGCCCCTCTGCAGCTTTTGGAACCTCTATTCTGGGGTTGTTTGTGATGCAGCCTACCATATACTCTTAAGTGCATTATAACCTCATGGTAAATGCTAACTTTAAAACAGCTGCATGGAAAGCCCTCGTGGGGACCGTGCAACTCGAACCACTGGACACCATGCACATTTGCAGCAGCATATGCTTTTTGGCAATCCCTGAAGCTGTGCTTTGGGCTACTTGTAGTCCACACCGCAAGCAGTGATTCCACCGAAGATTACTGGCCTACACTCCATGAGTGGGCTGGTATTTAGTGATTCCTCTTGAGGACCCTTCTCAATCCCTGGTCCGTCGACCTGTGGGTTCCTGAGAAGGGTACTTTAACTTCCAGTGGGCTTTCCTGGTTGCTCCAGATGTGCCCTGACTCTCCATTGCTTGGGGAGTCCACAGGACCTTGCTGGTCCACACCGAAGCATCTTTTCTCTGACTGGTTGGGTTGCAGTTGCCAAGGCTTGTTGGTCTCCAATCCGGACACTGACCCCCCAGCACTCGACATCCTTCATGGGACAGCTTGCTTGCGGACTTTGGTCAACGTCTCCTGGTCCCCGTGGCTGCAGAGTCAAGCTTCACCTCTTTTCACCTGAAACACCTGACATCGGTGGGCGTTCGCCTATCGTGCCCCTGGTCACTGGCAAGTGACCCAGACTCTGTCCCCTCTGCTTTCAGGTTCTTCTCAGCTGCGATCCAGGCTTGGATCACACTGGACACTTTTCCTCTTGACATCAGCAGCACTTTGCAGCATCACGCCATTGAGAACAACGAAGATTCCCGACACCATTTGACACCTATGCACCCGGCTTCCCTGGGTGAGGTAACATGAGTACTCCGGTGCTCACGTGGGTGCTGGCTTTAGAACCTTCTAAGTTTGAAAGGGTTTTCTCAAAGCCCTCTCCCAAGTGTCATTAAGCTTTAAAATTCCAACCGTGACTTTCCCATAGGATTGTATGGAGCTCGCGGCTGTGTTCTCACACTGCACGCGTCCCCCGTGGGTCCCCTGTGTCACTACCTTGGGTGGTTCATTGGGGTCCCAACGATTCTACGTGCTCTAGGCACTCTGTCTAGTCAAGTCGTGGTTGTTATACCACTTTCTTAATATATGGCTTGGTGTCCTTCTTGGGCCCACTGTGTATTGTGCTATTTACTATCGTTCTTGTGCTTTAATATTGTGTATCTTGTTCTCTAATCTCTTAAAGAGGTTAGTAGAGAACGTTTAGTAATAAATACATATATTTTATATATATACCTTGTGTGGTTCTGCTTTCATTTGGTCATTCAAGAGGTTATAATCTGGTAAACCAAGGTGCTTTACATTCCTTCGAGACTTAGCCTGAAGGCTGCTCTCCATAGCTACCACTAGGATAGCTTTCAATAAAGGTTGTCTTTAACCTAATCATCAATAAGGGTTGTTTTAACAAGTGCAAGGTGCCCACTATTACTAGTGGACAGCATATACCAGGCCAACGTCTCACAGTTATGCATTTGCTTTATAAAACTGCCCATTTACCACCCTATATGTGTTTAGTTTTGTCAGCCCTTCATGATTGTTAGAGTTCTAAATATGAAGGTACTTGACCTGACTTTACCTCTATTGTAATGTACTTATTTTATTTTCAAATATCCTTTGTGTTTCTTTGTTCTTGTCTTGATTTTTCTACATTCAGTTACTTGTAGTTCTCTAGCAATGGTCCTCCAAAGACTGTGGGAGACCCAATCTTGGATTTTCAGAAGGTGTTGGATTCAGCAAGTCCAGTTTTTGATCTCTTGGAAAGCTTATAGGTAGTACATTTCAGTAAATTTTATTTGATTCAGACCTCAACTGAGATCAGCAAATACAAAGCTACAATTGTTATTATTGAATTTAAAATGATTAGATGATAAAACTTTTGCTTTTAAAAAACACTATAAAATGGAGCAGTAACAATGTTCTATCGCCTACCCATACACCATTTTGCTTTAAAATACACTATAAAATGGAGCAGTAACAATGTTCTATCACCTACCCATACAACATTCTATAAAGATAAGATACAAACTTCTGATTAACTTTAGAACAGCTTCAGAAAACATTTTAAAAACTTATACAGGTTATGGCATACAAATTCATTGACTGGAGAGTCACACAACATAATTAAATCTTGGGCCAAGAGCACATTATACTTTAATTGAATTGGAATTATATTTCGACGTTGTGCCGCTACTATACTCGCATTAGGACAGATTAGTAAAACGTGAAGCAAATCTTGTCGGCCACCATTACATAACTCACATATGCCTTTGGGATTATTTGTACCTTCCCAGCTAGCTAAGAATGTTGCAAGAGGGAGTATACCCAAACGTAAGAGTAGGAGATAGCACCCTACCCTGTGCTCTAGTTGAAAACGTAAATAGGGAGCATAGGTTTTAAATTCTATGTTTTCTTCAAACACTCTATAATGCTTCAATTGAATGCAATGCTCTTTAACCAATTCATAACTGATTCTAGGTGCCAAATGTTTGAAAACAATTTCAAGTGTGCTGGAGACCACTCCTGTAAAAGTGCGACAGTTCATTGAGAAACCTCACAGGCTTTTTCCAAATTCCTATTAAAAGTATACCCAGACGCTTCCTCTCTAAAAGTCTCCAGTTTTAACAGATGCCTTAAGGTATCTGGCGCTGCATGTAATAAGTTGTACGCCCACCTGATGATATTTGCAATTAATCTAGCAGAGATTCCCGTTACCGATAGCTCGAGACGTATTGCTTGGACTTGTACCGAATGCAACACTTTTAACAATTTTCGGAGTATGGTTCCATCCTTTACTTTTATAGATTGCCATGTTTCAATTTGTGTGAATTCCATGGCATATGATAGAATCAGTGGAATTTTCATACCATTAACCTCCAGCATTTGTGTGAAATGTCTGTTTCCCGTAGAGAGTTACAGTCTCTGCAGAGCCCCAACATTGGATTCTGCCTTCCGACTTAAGTGTTGGAGGTGTGCTGTATCTTATAAATTAGAAGTAAAAATAGAGCCCAGATAAACATACTCTTTTACTGTCTTGATTGGTTCGCCTCCTAACAACCATGTATAAGATAAAGCCTTCCTTTTGCCACTGAAAGGGAATGCTTTAGTTTTAGTAATGTTTGGCACCAGAAAATGTTTGATTGCGTAATGATTTAATTCATTCAGGGTTCTTTGCAAGCCGATCGGGATATGGTCAAGTATAACGATATTGTCGGCATACATTAAACAGAGTATGTCAAATTATGCTAATTTAGGAGGGTAATTATTAATTGGAGAAGGCGCCCTAGTAGATCGCTAATATAGATGGAGAATAATAGGGGAGCTAGTAAGCATCCCTGTTTCAGCCCGTTAAATACCAACTCCTGTCTTCCCCGATAAAAAAAAAGCAGATAAAAGAGGGAAATGCTTTTTTCATCTATAGGAGCAATTAATGGCCTTATAATAAACAGGAGAATAGATGGTGATATTCCGGCGGCATACACCAGACTGGGCCCAACTAATTCTTCAATCATAGATTATTTTATCTATAGTTTAGGTCTATTCCCAAAGACCCAATGACTTTCTACTCAATATACCCATGAAAGTGATCACGCATCACTTTCCGTAGAAATTGATGTTTATACTCAGCATACTTCTCCGTGGTCACTCCGTTCTTATGAAGGGCGGGCAGTCGTAGATCACAAAATTGGAAGGATTCATTGGAATTCCAAAACAATAAGTAAAATAAATCATATAATCTCCCAAGATCTGTTAACATCTGTAAGTAAAGTAGGCAATCCTATAAACTGATTTGAAGCTACTATACAGACGGTAGCTGCCTCTCTCAAAGGAAACAATGTGAGACGCGAAAACGTTAAAACATGTAACATGGTAAAACATGTGGATAATAATTCTCGACAGCTAAATAAATTGACTAGAATTAAATTTCACTCTTTCTGTGCGATAAGACAAGGAGAAATAAGGAAACCGAAAAAGCTGCACCAATGGAAAATGGAGAAAGAAAGACAAGCTCTAAGAGATCGTGTTTGGGTCGACATCCAATTATCAGAAAAACACAAAAATAAAAAATCTTTCTGGAACATAATCACTGCAGAGATGGGGATACGAAAAACTGCTCTAGCGACTCCAGTATCATCATCTGACTGGGAAAAGTATATTCTAACGCTTTCTAAATCTAATCATCAGCATTCCATCTTCCCCAGACTGGATCAAGCACTGAAGAACCAATCTGAACAGGAACCAATGAAAATTTCTGCCGCACAAATCTCTACTCTGATATCCTCCGCCAGGTCATCAGCAGCGATGGAACCAGATAAGATCCCGATTAAAGCTCTACAAAAAAATGCTGATGACTGGGGTAAATTCTTAGCCCCACTCTTCCAACATTGCCTGAAAAGTGGGAAAATACCACAATCTTGGTGGGGGAGTGTGGTGGTTTCTCTCTTAAAAAAAAGGCGCAAGAACGAACCATGCAAATTATAGACACATAGCCCTCCTCTATGCCATCGGTAAGATCTTAGCTGCTTGCATTTTGGAACACTTAAATGTCTGGGATTTTTCGAGAAAAGTGATCCCTATGTATCAGGCTGGGTTTCGCCCAAAGAATTCTACATTGGACAATATTGCTGTGTTCCAAACAGTGCTTTTTAAGTTTGTTACAGTAAATGCTCAGATTCTATGTTGTGCTTTTATTGATATTTCGACTGCTTTCTATAGCGTAGATATACCGACTCTATGGAGAAAATTGGCGAATATGGGGATCCCCAAAGAGCTCTTAACAATAATAATCTCCCTTCACACATCAACATGGTGCAGAGTCCAAATGGGGGGAGAAAAAGGTCTAACCAATCCTATCCCTTCGCGGAATGGGCTGAAACAGGGATGCTTACTAGCTCCCCTATTATTCTCCATCTATATTAGCGATCTACCAGGGCGTCTTTCTCTAATTAAATTACCCATATAGGTAGCAAATCACGCATGGGAGTCCCCGTCTTTTGTGCATGCACCTGCTTTTGTGCATGACTTTGTAATCATTTCTGTGCCTGGCTTAGTGCATCTTTGAGCACTGGTTGAGGCTTCTATGAATGAGGTTACTATACAGAATCACTGAGGTGTTGCTCAGTTGCACTGGTGATACCTGTTCAGCCATTATCAGGTCATCATGTGAATCAAATTGCACACGCAGGATTTCACATCGCTAGGTGCTCACCTGGCAGATCTAAAAGGGATAAGAAGGAGTGGGATTGTCGAAGGTTGTAGTGACCCCACCAATGGTTGCTTTCTGGAATCCCAAGACATGTTTAGTCTCAGACACTGACCGATAGCTTCACCCAAGATGATTCTCACACTGAGACATGAGATTCACAATAGACCATCTACTTCCAGTTTATGGTGGCATTATGATTCACACTTTTCCTGACAGCGCTGAGAGTTACATGAACTTTCTTTGCCCATGTCATTTGCATCCATCCTTAGTGTGCCTTCTCACATTTCACACTAAGTTGCTCACTTTGGATTTGTCCTTTATATGTGACATCCTCCTCGGCTCGTCTGTTTCCCTTGTCTGAAACTTATTGGGGATTGTGTCCATCTCTCTCTGCTGTGCCTTCCCCTTCTGGGAGTTCTACACTGTGCTTAAAGGTCCTGCTGGTATTCCTCATCGCAGGGATGTGCCGAGAGGAGGAGTCAGGCTCTGCTGAGCCATTTGGACATTTTTCAGCATCACCCTCCTCATCGTAGGGAGGTGCCAAGAGGGAGAGTCAGGCTCTGCTAAGCCATAGTGATAGATTTCGATATCAGCCGCCTACTTCAGCTCTGCCCACACTAGGAGGAGCTACATCCTGGAGGCCGAGTCTGACTAGTGAGGAGCCTGCGGAGCATTCTATTCTCCTGCTTGTCTCTATTTCCTGTTCTCCTGCTTGTCTCCACGTGAGGATCAGTTGTTTTACCACCCACCTATCAAATTCACCATCCTCCATGTGCTATCTTTAGCAAAAGGAACCAGACGTCTCTGCGCTGCACTCCTTGTGGAGAGTATCGTCAAAGGGTAACACTTGTTCTGTCTTGACTGACTTGTGGTGAGAGATCGGGTGTAGCTGTTGCAGCATTATTCATCAGATTAAGTACTTTCCTCATGCTGAGTGGTAGACTGCGGTGCATAGCAGTCTAAAGCAGTGTTCATCAAATTAAGTAATTTCCCCTCATCAGCCACCCATTTTATAGGGGGTCACATATTTTCCGGCTGATGTGTTGTGGGATCATTTATTCATATCTTGCTGTTTTGGATATTTTTCTCATATACTTTCAGAATTGCATGCCCTATTGATGAAACTACATTGCATTTACCTCTATTTATATTCTGTTTCCTCCATTTGCAAGTCCAACTTGATTATGCAAAGTCAATACTTTTAACAGTTTTTTTTCCATATTCATATTACTTGACTTGTCTTCATGGCTTCATTTGCAATGTTGCAGCCTCCACCGTTTCTTAATGACCTTAGTGAACCTTTAATCCCATGGAAGAGGTGGATAAAATTATTTGAATCTTACATAATTGCCATTGCATGCGATCGATTCTCCTTGTTGCGGAAACAGCATGTTATTTTACACAATCTGGGAGCTTGTGAAAGGGAAGTTTTTGATGATTTACCTGAATTAATTTTCAAGAGCCCAAAGAAAGAATGAAAAGGTATTTAATTACATTGCTGGTTAGAGGGTTATTTGCTACATGTGGATTTGACTCACTTACTGACTGTCTTATAAGCGGTCAATTTGTAAGGTGCACAAGTGACACCTAGGTTCAAGAGAAACTGCTAGCTGAAAATCTAGATTTGAGCCAAGTTAGAAGTATTGCTAAAAGTATAGAGAGCATACTGTGTTCTCTAGATATGAATGAAATGACAGAGCACAATGTGCAAAAAAGTAATGTAAGCTTTTCCGTAGTGCATAAACAAAGATTAATGAGTGAAAGAGTGAGATGTTATAGATGTGGCAACATGGGTCACTTAGAGAACAACCCAAAGTGTCCTGCTAAAGGGGTAACACGATGTAAGTGCTATAAAAGAGGCCACTTTGCTAAAGTTGTAAAGATTTAAGTTACAAGGGTACATAGACTTTAGTTGGCAATTTCCTAATACTTTTTGCGATTCACTATTAGGAAATCTCAAAGAGCTACGTACAACAGTGTGTTTCACACTGCATGAGATTCCCAATGGGTCACAAGGGACCTGCCTCATTAATATTCATGAGGCAGGTCGGAATTTGTGACCCATTGGGAATGGATGGCACTCACAGGGATGGGGGTCTGTGACTGCTCTTTTAAAGAAAACTGTTTTTTATTTTGAAATGCAGCCAGTTTCCCTTAAAGGGAAATGCGGTGCATT
Organism: Triturus cristatus; assembly: GCF_964204655.1. Taxonomy (NCBI): domain Eukaryota; kingdom Metazoa; phylum Chordata; class Amphibia; order Caudata; family Salamandridae; genus Triturus; species Triturus cristatus. Next base: position 262,219,333 of record NC_140593.1, read on the forward strand.
TCAAAAAGAAAAATGAGTAGGCAGTGCTCCGTGGAGCCACTGCCTGCTCTTAAAAATGTTGGCGCTCTTAGAAATGTTGGCGCTCACATTCACAAAGGGGAAGTGGTCCCTTGGTGAAACCTTCCCATTTGTGAATGGGTTACCACCTTCTTCACGGAGTTGGTAAAGTATGAATGTTTTTTGACTGCATGTCATTGCAAAACATTCAAATATGCCCCATATAACTTGTTACTAGGAAGGGATGCCCTTGGTATGCCTCCTGCTAATAACAACTCACAAAGCCAATTTGTGATTCGGTATTGGCTTAACAAACCTCAAATAGGGATTTGGAAATTAAAAAATGCTTTTTTCAGGTTTCAGACGGCCCAATTCTGCGAATCCAGCCATTTGTGAGCTGAAAAAAAGCTTTGTACATCTAGCCCAAGGTAACTCACATGGTCAATGAGGACGAAGTAGGAAAGGAAGAGATTGTATTCCAAGTTTTTAATGATATTTTAAATTCTGAAATGATGTATCCCATGTGTGACATAGTTTTACATGGGGTCACATTCAATGTTTTTGTAGATTTCTGCTCCCCTTGCACCTTGATCAACAAAGACACATTTAGAGAAAGATTTCCAACAAAGTTAATTCTGTGCTTCCTGCATATGTGAACCCGGGCGGTTACAATAAATATCCTAATCCCCTAGCAAGGTTGCTATTCTTGCACTTAACCTTCAAAGACATAACCATTACGGGCACAGCTTATATCTCTAAAATGGGATCCAATCTCCTAGGCTGCAAACATCAGACAGACTTAGGGATCAAGCTGGACCCCATTGAAATTGAACAGGTTTCTCTAGTTGAAAGGAATGTTTCGGGTATGGAAATTTGTGTGAAATATCTGAAAGTATTCTTGTGTAAATTGGGATTACTCAAACTTTTTCTGCACAAGATTAAATTAAAGCCTAGTACCACACCGGTCATACAGAAAGTTTTTTCCATTCCTTTACTCATGAGGGACTTCCTCAGGAAAGAATTAGACAAGATAGAAAACTCAGGGGTGATTGAAGAAATCAGCTGAATGGTTGCCCACCATTGTCATTGTGTTCAAATCAAGGGGTGGGAATATTTGGCTATGTATAGATTTAAGGGATCTCAACGCTAATATTTTAATAGATAGGAAGCCTTTGCCAAATATCAAAGAAATAATGAGTATCATCAAAGGTGTAAGCTATTTCAGTGTGATAGATCTCTGATCAGCATATTACAAGTGGCTCGTCACCAAGATTCCAAGGCCTTGACAACCTTTATAACTCCTTTTGATGCTTACCAATTCTGAAGGACACCATTTGGTCTAACATCCACAGCTGCAGTATTTCAGTGGGTAATGCAGCACATACTCCAAGCGACCTGGAAGGTCATTTGCTCTAAGGATGACATTTTAATATATCACATCTCCAAAGAAGGAGCATGATGAAATCCTTGAAGAGGTGCTTGGTAAAGTAAGTAAAACTGTATTCACTATACAGATGGAAAAATGCAAAACAAGAGTCAAGCAGATGAATACCTAGGACACAACATTTCTGAAGAAGGCATTAAGCCTAAGTACAGTTTGGCGAACTCTGGCAAATTTGTACCTACACCCTCTTGCAAAGAGGAACTCAAACCCTTCCTGGGATTGGTGGAGTACATGTCCAAATGTATCCCCAATTTCACAGAGCAGGTCCATTCCATGAGAAGTATCCAACCTAACACCACAATGGTGGCCCTTAACCAAACCGAGGGACCCTCACACACCCAAGTAGTGTAGTAGAGGTGCTCCTCCACTAATAAAGGGATACCTTGGAGAAGGTGAGGGACTTTTAACCTCTAGTTAAGCCCTCTGGTCATCCTTCTCAGAAGCGCTCCCTGGAATACGGTAGAACCCATCCTGACCTTTGGGAGTTGGGGTGAACCCAAAGATGAAGCATGACACTACAGGAGTGTGTGAGGGTTATATATAAAAAAGGAATTGTTTCCTTCCCGGTACTAGTCACAGGGAGCTACTGTTCCCACTTGGGGTGACCAACCCCTCTATCCTCTGTCCCTCTGTTTTGTTAAGGCCCATCCTTGTGGTCTTAGGTGGAATACTTTTTTGTTAAAAAGGATATACTAAGGAGGACCTATCCCCGTACACCCTTCAATTGCGAAGGGTCTTCTCTACCCTCTAGATTCAGCAAGGGCCCTTTTTTCGTATCTTAAGTTTATAACCATTCCAGGAGAACCCTACTCAAAAACGGAGCACCTTTTGAGTGGAGTTCCCAGTGCAAAAATGACTTTGACCAAATAAAGCAAGCTATCTCTAGCACCCCTCATTTAGGCATGTTTAGCGTAAAAGCTAAAACCATTTTGACAATGGATGTCAGTATGAGATGTTTGGGTGCGTCTCTGTCGCAAATCATTGAGGGAAAGGAGAGGATCATAGCATTTTTATCTAGGACTCTCTAGGAAGTGAAAATCAACTACTTTGCTATCAAGAAGGAAGCAGTAGCGTGTTTCCAGGCTTTAAGCCACTTCAAATTCTAACTTTGGGACATACCATTCAGTTTGAGAACAGGCAATAAACCACTCATCCCCATGTTCTCTACTGAATGCATTGAGAAAGCCACACCTTGCATCACTGAATGGATAATAGCATTACAGGGCTAAAATTGTGACTTTAAATATGTACCTGGTATGAGGAATCATGTAGCCAATTGCCTGTCTCGACTACTCATAGCCTGCGAAGATCCCCAGTTGAAATCCCCAGAGAGGGCAATGTTATCAATAGAAATTACTGCGGTAATTAAAAATTAATGGTAACTGAGTGAGAAAGATGATACTGTACTAACAGCTATGAGAGAAAAACTTTCCAGAGTTTGGCCAGCCAAGTGCATGAAATTGTCTGAAGATTTACAACCTTGTTGGAACATAAGATATGAATTAGCTACCATGGGTAAAACAGTTCTAAGGTCCAATAAAATTGTACTCCCAAGCGACATGAAAAATGTCATTATTGATATTGCTCACGAGGCTTACTTGGGATGTAGTATGTTATGTTATGTTATGTTATGTTAGTTGCATTTTAATGCGCACAGCTGCTCCAGCGAAGGAGCGTCCTGGCGCAGGGAAAGGTAGACACAACACAACACTAGGTCCGGTAACAGAAGCAAACAAATAAAAGCTAGCAACAATTAAAACAGGAAGGTTTTCAGGGCCCTACGGAAAGACATTAGGTCATTCGAAAGGCGGATTTCCAAGGGGAGCGCATTCCAGAGGGTTGCGGCTTTCACGCGGAAGGAGTGACCTCCCATCCGACTAAGTCTGAAACGGGGGACGACCACCAAGGACTGTCCAAGGGATCGTAGTGAGCGGGTAGGAACATAGGGAGAGATCAGTGTATTGAGTATTCCGGGTGCCAACTCTCTCAGAATTTTAAAAACCAGGCAGAGGGCCTTGAATTGGATACGCTTGCATATTGGGAGCCAGTGCAAGGACCGCAGGGTGTTAGAGGTAGGGCAGGTTCGAGGCAGACCAACCACCGCCCTAGCCGCCGCATTCTGGACTCGTTGTAAACGAAGAATCTCGGCTTGGTTCGCTCCTAAAAGGAGAGAACTGGCGTAATCCAACCGCGAGATGATCATTGCTTGAATGACCAGCTGTCTTGTAGGAGCATCGAAGAATCGCAGCAGGGGTCTTAGCCCGCGTAGTACTCCAAAACAGCAGGCCGCCACTCTCTTTGTATGAGTCACAAAGCTTAGCGTGTGGTCAAGCCATACTCCGAGATTTCTGAGTTCCAGGACAGGGGCTGGCGCTGATCCCAGCTCTGGAGGCCACCATTCGTCCCCCCAGTGGTCCGCTTCCCTTCCAACGATCATCACCTCTGTTTTTGACGCGTTCAGCTGGAGACAGTTGTTATTCATCCAGCTGGCCACCTCTCTCAGTCCACTTCGGAACCTGAGGGCATCCTGCTTGGCATCCCCGCTGATCGTAACCGCCAACTGAGTGTCGTCAGCATAGGAGACCATGGTAAGGCCCCATTGCCTGACGACCTCAGCCAGCGGCTGCACGTACAGATTAAAAAGCGTGGGACTCAGCGAGGAGCCCTGAGGGACCCCCAGGTCCAAAGGATGGTACTTGGACTGAAAAGGAGGGGTGGCAACGCAGAAGGAGCGATCACTAAGGAAGGAGCGGAACCACTGCAGAGCTGAACCACAAATGCCAATGTCCTGCAGGCGGTGTAGCAAGATGCGATGGGAGACAGTGTCAAAGGCAGCGCTCAGGTCTAGTAAAATAAGCGCTGCCGTTTGACCTGCATCGAGCACACTTCGCAAATGCTCAACCATAGCCAGAAGGGCCGTCTCAGTGCTGTGGCCAGCACGAAACCCATTCTGCGTGGGATCCAGGACATTCACAAGGGTCATATGCTCCGTGAGGGTCCGATTTACATGGGCCTCCATAACCTTGGCCGGCCAAGGGAGCAAAGATATAGGGCGGTAGTTTTCAGGTCTCGATGGATCCAAAGATGGTTTTTTTAGGATCGGGGAAACCACCGCTTGCTTCCATTTGGCAGGGACCAGGCCAGAGGTTAGGGAGAGGTTAATCAGGGAGCACACTACTGTGCGTCCCTGAAAAGCAACGTCCCTGAAAAGAGCAGATCTTACCGGGTCCGCAGGCGATCCAGACTTGACTTGCAGGGCCCACTTAGCGAACTCCTCATTGGAGATGGTAGGAAGGGAGTGCAACGATGGACAGCTGCTAGAGCCGCTCCAGGGAATCACAGGAGACAGTGTGCTTGGAAACGCCAGATAGATTTTCCTGACTTTATCCAAAAAGAAGGTGGCTAGGGCTTCACAGTGGGCGGTGGAACTGTCCAACTGTGGGGGAACTCTCTTTGCCATTAAGTCTTTTATGGTTTTAAAGATGGTTTTAGTCGGGTTAAGGCTATTTCGAAATTCGGCTGCGTAAAACGCCGCCCGGGCCCTGCATATAGCTCGATGGTAAAGCTTAACTAAGGCCAGGTAGATGGATTTCTTGTTGGCATCGTACGACTTACGCCACACCCTTTCCGCCCGTCTGCAGGAGGACTTCATTGCACGCAGCGCGCTGTCATACCAGGGGCTAGCCTGCCGGGGACTGGACTTGCTGGAGATGATAGGTACCAGGACGTCCAGCGCCCTGGTAATCCAGTTACAGAACCGGTCATAGCCCGAGGTGGCATTCAGCAGGGGACCTAATGGCTCAGCACCCATAATGCGGTGAAGGTCCTCTAACCTAAGTTTGTTCCAGTGGCGCCGGGGTATCCGCAAAGGAGGCGGTATAGTAGTATGACCAAAAGCAAGATCAGTAATGTGATAACAGGTACTATATATGGATTCCATGGAGGAAGGGAAAATCAAGGACTGTTTAGCATGTTGTGCAAGTGACAAATACAAGATCAGCCGCAAAGTGCTGCTTATTCCAATCGAGATCCGTCAAACCCTGGGAGAAGCTTGGGTTGTACATCATAGGATCCATGAGTTATCTAAGTGCACAACTCAAGTACATGTTTGTATTAGTAGATTATTACTCTCATTGGGTATCTACCAAAGCAGTGAACAAAACTAATACCACCACGTTGAGAGAATTCCTATCTGATACTATGCCCTGGAAGGCATCCCCAGTACTATAATGACAGACAACAGGGCACAGGTCACTTCCACAGAGATGACTCTGTTTTTGGAAAGTTTATCCATCAAACATATAAAATCATCTCTTTACTGTCCAAATGCCAACAACCTCATGGAAAGAGTGAATAGGATGATTAAAGACACCATTCAGTTAGCTCTTATCTCAGGAAAAAAATTGACAAAGCTGTGAGGAAAATGCTATGGTCCTATCATCCTACACATAACACAATTCAATGAGAATCTCATTGTGTATCTCTTAAGGGCAGCAATCCTGGAACCAAACTTAGTCTCAATTGGTTAAATAGGGGAGGTACCGTCTGAGTTTACAGGAACCTAGTCAAGAAAAGAGTGGGAGAGCATTAAGAGGGTACACAAAAAGATGTGACAACAAATGGGGGACAGTGAGACGTGAATGTAACAAGGAATAATGGGTGGTCGTTAAGAGTCCATACACATCACACTCTAAGTCTACCGCATTTTCTAAACTTAAAAATATAAGATGTGTGAAGCACAACTCTGTGATTCTGGAGGTTGGCTCTGCTAGGGGTATGGAGTACATAGTCCGTGGTCCTGAAGCTTTCATTTATACGGAAAACAGAGTAAGCAGTAAAGATGGGATGGCCACTCAAGATGTCCAGGTCGGTAGAGGAGGGTAGGTCTTGGGTGACTATACCACTAGAACCACTTTTTATCTATTCACAGTGAGATGTGGTCCTCTGCCTCACCTAAGAGGTGTTTTTCACCTAATCTCTTGGTGGAATCACCTCTCTGCACCGTAGCAGGTGCATTCTTTATTGTTTAAGTGGCTACCCATTTTCTTCACGTCTCTTTTTGGGCTGGGCCGCACATTCTTTGTTTATAGAGTAGGTACCAGCCTGGTCCTGAGAAAATGCCATTTACCCTCCTGGCACACTAGGCATGAAATTTGTTGACCTTACTCTACACACACTATAGCTAGAGTCAAGGGACCACTACTTCATTAAAATCTCTTTGGTTCCCTTAGCCCCTTCAAAATCACCTCTTCACCACCCTATTTCACATCCTTACTTGCACTCATCATTCAGCTTTATGATCAGAAGATTTCTGTCAAAGAGCCCGCAGTCAGGGGCCAATCCGGCATTGCAGAGCCGGCTTGATGAGGAGCACCCAATGATGAACCATGACACCTTACCAGGTGTGTGAGGGCACTTTGATCTGATCATTCAGATCCCCCTTGATCCAACTGTTTGGACCTGCTGTTCTATCTATTAGGGCTTCTTCTATCCCTTACTTGAGGAACTGCCCCCTCTGTATATAGGACACTCAAAATATAGATCATAAGGCTACCTGGAGCATTGTCTACCTGGCTTGCGATCCAATTACAAAATGGGATGAAATTATTCTGCTGCTTCAATATATCAGGCACTGAGATGGTTTTATTTAGTATGTTTTTCTCTTTTCGTAGCTGGGTAATATGCCATATTTGTTTTCTATTTTAGGTTACATTTGATTACTGTACATTTCTACAATTCTACATTTACATTGCTTAACGTCTCTTTTCTTACAAAGGGAGATGTGTTGTAATCTATAACTTAAGTGGTATATTCTCTTTGCCTCCTTCCTTTCCACCCCTCCTCCTCCCTGCCTTACCCCATTCCAACTTGAATTGTTTGCATGAAGCTCACATTAGAACGTTGGTGTGAAGCGAAGTAAGGCGAGTGGCTTGATGTTGAAGAGTATTGATCTTCAATATGGGATCTGGATGCAGAGGAGATTTGGAATAAGGCACTCTTGTGTAAATTAGTGTTCAAGTTATTGAACCAAGAAGCCAAGCGATGCAGGACATCAGTGACCTAAGGAGTAAATCTGATTTTAACCCAACTCTTGCACTTTATAACTTGGCTGCTCCCTAACATTACCTGAAACTTGCATGGCCTCTGAAATGAAAGACACGAAAATTCTGGTATTGTTTCAGCCTAATTCCTCTAAGAGGCCTTTGGTATGGCAGGATAAAAGGTGAGGTGGCCACATTATTTTGCCTATGTGGGTTGGCACAAGACTCATGTTGTCTGTATCTGTCCAAACTTAAATGAGCTGTGGAAATTTTGGCTGTTCTTGCAACGTAGCGGTAGAAACCTGTTTGAGAAGAGACTCTGGCCAGTTCACTTTTGAGTTTAAAGATTATGGAGCGCGCCATCAAAGCTTTAAGTAACTGCCCATAAGGTGCAGTAGGTTGTCATGAAAGAAGTATGTCCACTGTTATACGGTAAACCTATGCCAGCCACCTATAAAATGTGCTGTATGTAAAATTGTGATTTAGGTTGAGGATTGAGAATGTCAATGAGATGGTACAGATATAAAAAGGAATACTCACCGCTGTTCTCCAGTTATCCCTGAGTCGAGTTGGGATGATCACTGTGCCCATTTTTTCTTACCTGCTTCTGCCAGTCTAGAAACTGCCATCTTGTACTCAGTGAGACTACAGTAGGACTGAATATTAAGTGTTCACCCTCTACCATCTGCTGTCGGACTGAGGCTTCTTGAAAAGTCATCAAGTGGGCTGGGAATTGAGGATTACATACCTTGCTGAGTAATGTGGTATTTTGGTTTGCACAATATACAGCAGATGTGTAATGTAATTATATTGTAGTGCATCTCAGGTTGGTCAGCTGTTTACTACGTTCGGGCTACAATTGTGAGTGGGTTTCATCATGTGTTAAGAGCCGGCATGGAAGAAATGGTAATATTTTTTCCCGATCATTTTAAAGATTTTGGAATGTTTTAATATAAGTAGTTGATATATATTCTCTTGTATCAGGTGAGTGTCTTTACAAGCTCACTTGATTACATGCATTGAGGTGGAGGAACTTTGGAGGCAGATTTACAAATATTTTCCCTAGGTTGGTATCACAAAAGTGAAGCTAACCAGCACAATTCTTTTCCCCCTAATTTACTTTCAAGTGCAAAACTTGTTTTGCTCTGGAAAGTACCCTGAAAGTAACACAACGCCTTGCTAGCATTGCTGTGTATTACTTAGTGTCAAGGGGGCGATACATGGGTGATACATGGGCGTTCCCATGCTACCACTCATGACTTTTGACGCAAAACCCTATCTACAAACAATAAGAAACAGGACATAGTGTGAAACGTTAACGTTATTTGAAAGGAGACGTTAAGAGGAGAAAGGTTTTATTCCTCCTTTCATTTTCGACTTTGCATGTGTGCTGCACTGGGCAGCACACATTATAAAAATATTTTTTATAAAGCACATAGCTACCTCATGTGAGGTGTTCCAGCGCAGAATGCAGGACTCTGCCCCTACGCATCACCTAGCATAACAGACCTCATGCCTGAAAAAGCAGGTTTTAAGTCTCCTCCTAAAAAGCTCTTCAGATTGCACCTGACAAAGCGACAGGGGCAAGGTATTCCATACAAAGTAGGAAAAGTTTTAAAGTTTGTCAAAGCATAGTATGTTGTACTGGAACCAAACCCTTTCAGTGCAAAATCTATGCTAGACTCAAGCACACACCCAAAAGTGTGTGCCTGGCGCACAGCAACTGAAATGTGCACCAGCACTAGAGAGAGGTGAGGAGAGAGCCATATCTCTGTAGATATGGCAGTCTCCTGCTCCCGCCCTGTCACGCAAAGCAGCATAGCACAGTGCAGCATTTTTGGATGCTGCGATGCGGTACATGCCTTTTTAAAAAAAAAATCTGTGCCTTAGTTTTTTTCATAAATCACTATGTCAAGCATCCACTGTCAGAAATGTATTCTCAACCTTGAACCTCATTGTTTTACCTCATGCCACCCACTGCTGAAGGGGACTTCCTGATTTTTACAGATTGTGACTGTGCCTTCTATCATTACCAGGTATGGCTGTAGTGGGTTCCTATAGCTAGAACTTCACGAGTTTTATGCTCAAATAATTTTTTTCTTAGCATGCATCTTTAATGAACCAATGTGGTCTCCTATTCCTGGCTGGGTTCACTGACAAAATATCGAAACCACAAATATCATGGGACATAAATAGCATGACAAAAATATTGAGTACAAAAATGTAGTTATACACTAAAATACATTTATTTTAATATATAAACATAGTTAAACATAGTAAACATCATATATATAAACATTAAACAGTAATATAATGCAAAGTAAATAGTTTAAAATGATATATACATTTTTATATTATTTAAAAAAACTTATACACATAAAGGTGCCGATTCCGATCCGTCAAAAAAAACTTACCGTCCGACTCGCATCCGTATTTTTTTACATACGAATCGTACAAGTCCCGTACAAACGGCGAAGTACGATTCATACGTCTAAAATCCATACGGATGACTTCGGGAAAAGTCTACGAGACGTCCCCGGACATTTTTACATACAAATTGTAAAAGTGAAGTTCGAGCGCGCAAGTACGATCCGTACCGGCCGTCCAAAAACACAAGCGCATGGAAAAGGCTCCGTACGGATCGAACGCCGTACCACTCGTATCCGGGTAAACATGTGCCCGGGATATGAGTCGTACAGCCCCCCTAACCCCCCCACATGTCTGCATTGTAGCCCCCCATGTCCGCACTGTACCCCAGCCCCGTACGTGTACGCACCGTACCCCACCACCGTACTCCAGCCCTGTACCCCAGCCCCGTACATGTACGCACCGTACCCCACCACTCTACCCCAGCCCCTAACTTGTACGCACCGTACCCCACCACCGACCCCAGCCCCTTACTTTTACGCACCGTACCCCGCCACCATACCCCAGCCGCGTACTTGGACGCACCGTACCCCACCACCTTACCCCACCACCATACCCCAGCCCCGTACATGTACGCACATACCCCACCACCCTACCCCAGCCCCTTACTTGTACGCACCGTACCCCAACACCGTCCCCCAGCCCCATACTTGTACACACCGTACCCCACCACCATACCCCAGCCGCGTACTTGGACGCACCGTACCCCACCACCATACCCCACCACCGTACCCCAGCCCCGTACATGTACGCACCGTACCCCACCACCCTACCCCTGCCCCTTACTTGTATGCACCTTACCCCAACACCGTCCCCCAGCCCCATACTTGTACGCACCGTACCCCACCACCGTACCCCAGCCCCGCACATGTACGCACCGTACCCCACCACCCTACCCCAGCCCCTTACTTGTACGCACCATACCCCAACACCGTCCCCCAGCCCCATACTTGTACGCACAGTACCCCACCACCGTAACCCAGCCGTGTACTTGGACGTACCGTACCCCACCACCGTACAACAACATTGCATATGTGAGCACTGTACAAAAACATCGCGTATGTACGCACGTTACATACGCTAAAACGACTCGTACAGAACCAGGACACTGCAAAACAGCACAAGGAGGGTCAATTCGAATCGCACAACACCACAAAACACATCTACAGTACTAAAAACATCTAAAAGACTGACCTGGCACATCCAAACAGGCAAACAGAGGCCCAAACTCACAACCACCAAAATTTCAAACACAGCCACACCCACAAATGGACCAATAAAAAGGGCCCACACTCACAAACTATGAGCCTTTGCAACAGACCCACTGCTGACAGACACCACACACAAACAACAGCACCCATACACCTTAACTTACACACCATCACACAACCTCCTTCACACATACCCCCTCTACACATTCACACACCATGCCCACAGACAAGAATCCAAAGTTCACAAGGGAGGAGCTGGATATCCTTGTCAACAAAGTCATCAGAGTCGAGCCACAACTCTTTGGAACATTGGTCAGACAGACCAGCACAGCTGAAAAATCACGCCTGTGGCAGAGGATCGTCGATCGGGTGAATGCTGTTGCGCCCATCAGAAGGACCAGGAATGAATGCCAAGTCAGGTGGTATGATCTGCGCAGGGCAGTCAAGCGCAAAATGAACGAGGACTACGCCCAGAGTAACATCACAGGAGGTGGGCTGCCCCGCAGACCGGTACTTACCCTCCCTGGGAGGAGAAGGTGATGGCCCTGCTTCCGCCGGTGGGAGTACACGGAGTCGAAGGAGTTGCCGAGCCTGGTAAGTACACTAACAACTTACGTAACATGGGGGTAATGGCATCCACACCCCAACTACAACAAATGCACACACCTACCTCCAAGCCGTCACCGGACACAACCACACTCAAAAACAACGCTCATGCCACTAACATGTATATGCCCCATTCTCAAAGAAAGGCCATGCCATGTCCCAGGTTGCACAAACCACAAACCCAAGACTGGATGTCAGGGATGCTGGGAGGGTGGGGATCACTAAACATATTGTACAACTCAGAAACAGACACCATTGCCCTCAGCCCATATGGCCCAGGTACATACCCATGCACCATGCGCAATGCACAGGGACTGGCAAAGTACTGACAAGGTAGCTGACACTTGGCCCTGCTGTAGGCAGCACAAGGCCCTCCTGTGACAACTGCACAATCTAACACAAACACAACCAGCTCAGATATCTAGGACAGGAACTCACACTCACTGACATGGCAGCATGCTCCATGGGGGGACAGATACATCACCTGGGAGACCCACTGCCAAATCACACTACACCCACCAGCAGGCACCATCAATCAATCAACAATCAATCAGGGTACTTGTAAGGCACGCTACTTACCTGTGAGGGTCTCAATGTGCTGAGGGGGGGGGGTTCCCCTACTGCTCAAAGAGCCAGGCCTTGAGGAGTCATCTGAAGGCAAGTAGGTCTTGGGTCAGTCGTAGATGGGTTGGGAGGGTGTTCCAGGTCTTGGCGGCAAGGTAGGAGAAGGATCTCCCGCAGGCTGTCGTACGTTGGATGCGAGGGATAGATGCGAGGGCGAGGCTGCCGGAGCGGAGCTGGCGGGTGGGGTTGTAGAAGCTGAGTCTGATGTTCCGGTAGGCTTGTCCGGTGTTGTGGAGTGCCTTGTGTGAGTGGGTGAGGAGCTTGAAGGTGATCCTCTTGTCGATGTGGAACCAGTGCAGGTCACTCAGGAGGGCGGAGATGTGGCTGTGGCGGGGGGCGTTGTCGATCAGTTGTGCGGAGGCTTTTTGGAAGCGTTGTATCCACCGTTGGTGTTTGGATGGGAGTCCTGCGTAGAGTGCATTGCCGTAGTCCAGTCAGCTGCTGATGAGGGCCTGTGTCACTGTTCTACTTGTTTCGGTCAGGATCCACCAGTAGATCCGGTGGAGCGTGCGTAGGGTGTCGTAGCAGGAGGAGACGGTGTTGACCTGCTTGGACATGGAGAGGGAGGATGCGAGGATCAATCCTAGGTTGCGTGCGTGGTGGGTGGGTGTCTGTGCTGTCCCCAGAGCGATCGGCCACCAGGAGCCGTCCCAGGCTGAGGGTGTGTGTCCCAGGATGAGGACCTCCGTCTAGTCCGAGTTCGGTTGTAGATGGCCGTTCCGCATCCAGTCGGCGATGGACCTCAGCCCTTGTGGATGTTTGTTTTGGCGGTGTGAGGGTCCTTGGTGAGGGAGAGGATGAGCCGGGTGTCGTTGGCGTAGGAGATGGTTTTGAGGTGGTGGGGGCGGGCCACTTGTGTGAGGGGGGCCATGTGGATGTTGAACAGCGTCGGGCTGAGGGATGATCACTCACCCCTTACACAAGCACACACCTCCGGGGCAGCCAATGGAGTTACCCACTCTCACAATGGACATGTGACACAACAAGATCAAGCCACAGCCAAAGAAGCATCCAAGGCCAAATTCGACATGTCAAACACCGTGGAGAACATTTCAATCAGTCCCCTGCAACATACCCATCCACAAGTGAACATTGATGTGAATGCTAGGCACATACAACTACCTTGAAGAACTGTGGCAAATAGAATATGTGTGAAACATGGATGTCGCATTAAACAGCATTAACATAGTCTCTCTCTCACACACAGGGCAACGTCATGGATCTCCTCCCAACAATGGGGGAGAAGAACCACAGTCCCAGGCTCGGGAGGAACCTGATCCCACCGGCAGCGACACCTCACAACACTCCGCGGATGAGCCCAACCCACTTGGCCCCTCTGGTGTCCAAGCCCCTGCAGCACCTGCTTCAGGTACATCTGTGCCAACCACCACCACCATTCCTGCCACATCCCAGGAGACACCCAGGAGCCCTGCCCACACTGAACAACTGAGCCAGTCTGACCTGGAGGAACAAGGTTCGGCGGGCACCCAGGAGGAGGCAGCCAACACCGACACTGCCATCCCTCAGGGATCCCGTACACCCGATGTGCCCACAACGGCAGGCCAGGCCCATGTGGGCAGGGGTGGTGGGAGTGGAGGCGAGAACCTGACCAGCCAGCTGAAGGGACCGGTATGTCACACGTCCGCAACATCATGGAGGCATACCGGCGTGACACCAGGGCCATCAGTCAGGTAGTGGCGACCCTCACTGACATTAAGAATCAAAAGGCCGAGCAACACGCGAGTCAACAACAACTCCAAGGACGGATGGAGGCAAGACTGGCTGAGCTCGTGGCGGTGCAAAGGGACATAAGCCATTCACTCCGTCGGATTGCCGACAACATGGGCAACCCTGCCTGTGACACCAGGCGCAGACCTATAACACAAGGAAGGGAATTCACCATAAAGGAATGGATTGATTGCAATAGCAAATTCTGTATATACGTGATAATCTGCCCCTGCAACCTTCCATACATTGGCAGCACAATCAGACCACTACGGATCAGGATTCAGGAACACTACCGCAACATCCACAAACATTCTACCGGTCACCCACTCACTGAACATTTTGATGGCACTCATCCCCACAAAAAGGACTTTCAATTCTTTGGATTGGAAATTATACACCAAACCAAACGAGGGGGAAATCGTGAACTGAAACTACGAAGACGCGAGAGTGAACTCATCCTGAACTACAAAACCACAACTTTGGGACTCAATAAAGATGCGGAAATGCATGTTTGGTTAGGAGATGACTAACTGCTTCTCCTTCCCTCGCTTATTGGTCCATCTGCACCTCTGAGCCCCAAGACTTCACCTCTGTGCCTTTCCTAATAAAACCCTCCACAAGATGTGCACCGTCTTTACTACCAGAGAATACGCAGCAATTCCCCACTGACAGATATTGCATCGGAAATCTCAGAGCTAATAACTCCAAGCTACCTTGTAAAACCGAATACTCGTTTGCAAGCTTTAAATCCCTTTTTTACCTCTCTTTATAATACAGAACATCCAGGAATGCCTACATCTACAAAATAATTGATGTAATACTGCTGTTGTTTCATCAACGCGCTTTCATGCAAATGTTCATTCGTTATGTTTTTTTACCTATTTCCTCTCCCCAATCCAAAATGGCAACCGCCCTTCTCGTCCTACTTGCTAATTGGCCAATTGCTCCTCTCCAAACACCCCGCTCCAATATGGCGCCAATCGTTAGTTCACCGTCACTTCCAGTTCACCCGGAAGTCTTTACACACGATCACCTTATCTGCGCACAATCCTACCGGCTTCACATCGCGCCACGATCTGAGAAACCCTTCGGCACCTGGCATTAGCCAAGACAATAGGTAAGAGCTACCAGACCACCCCCGTATTGTCCCAATTGACGTCGGCCTTTTTACCCGCACTTCAATTGTTCTGCTTTGTTTTGATTTCCCTCTAGAATCTTCGGGTTGACAAACCCTTACAATCATTCTGATATCCCATTACCTGACCTCCCGGTAAGGGAACCTCGATCTTTTTGAGCACCTCACATGGCCTTGCTCACCCAATACGCCGAGCGCATCTGTACGTTTCACAATTTCGACACACTTTTAAATGAAACACCAGTATCACGCTACGGTTGGCATTCACGAACGATTCCTACACTTTTACCTGAGTCTAGCGCGTATGAGCACCTCTTGACACCTTGAACTAGCCACACTCCACAACATTGCCACAATGCCCATGACTACTGTCTCGATTATTTCTAAAGATATCACAAGATCATTAATGATTAATACCTGCATGATACTGCATCTTTCAAATCACCTTGTTCTTAAACGAAGGACACATTCGACCCGCGGCCCGCCCTTGTCACCGCCTCACTTTTATTGACGCCACCTCCTAATAATGTGACTAAAGTCAACCTCTCTCTCTTCCCTTCATACCTGACCGGACCGCCTTGACGCTGAACTCCAAATAATTCTGTAATTATATACTGTGTTTCTACCATCTTACATCTGATTTTACATATCCTGTTTTTGACGTCTCTCGACCATGTCATTGCTTTACCATCACGAATTGTACCTTAACTATTAACTATTAATACCCGACTTCTTGTATGACATGCTCTCTCCTCATTTGTGATCTTGAATGTCCGCTTGAATCTGTAAATTGAAATAATGCCTTCGTGACCTTGATGGTGTTACAAACATGCATGTTACGAACGGATCTCTATCCCACTCCTGTCCTGGACACAAACGCTGTCATAATTATTGTTATTATGAAATCTTTACAAACATGTACATTGTCAATCGCTATTTGCTCTGAATGTCCTTTTGCATACGCGCGCCACCGTTACTTGTTGTTATCCAAAACCTCGTAATTTATTTACCTTCCATTATCACACTTGTCATTCTGTTTGCATTTGACTAAACATAAATAATCATGCAAATGTCCTAAATGTATGTAATGTTCCTCCACTAATGCCAACCTACCCCTTTTCTTACTTTCTATTCTATCTCTCTCCCTCACCATCTAAATGATCCAAATACCGTTATCACATTCCCCCTCTTTCCGCACAACCTAACCGCTCCTTGCTCGACCACCCCAATCACTAACGTTGACCCCCACATAATATCTATCCTGTATTAACCCACACATATACTTCTCCTTGCAACTACACCTTCTTTTTCGGAAACAACCCTTGCCCTTCTCTCATATTCTAACTCTGTTCTCTTCCCTCCTTCCTTCCGTTTTCACTGGTCTCCTTTAACAACTTGTTTACTTCCTCACCCCTCCACCTCTATTCCCACCTAACACACCCTCATATACTAACTATATGATCCACTTGACTGGGTGCTATGAACTCTTATGGCTACTCTATCTCTGCTCAGCCCTGAAGAAGCCCTAGGCCTGATGGCCGGTTAGAGGGCGAAACACGTGTTGGCTGTGCCATCCTTGCTCTTTTCTGATAAACAAATAAAAGCACAAACTTCTCACCAGTATCGCTTGATATACTTGCATCAATTGGATATTTTATCATAATCAACCATAAAAAATCCAGACTCTTGCCCGGACACACTAAACTCATCCTACTTCATTTTAGGGGGATAGGGGTTTCTCCCCCTGTCTCTGGGCCAGAAAAATAAGAAGAAAATACACGCTTATTATATGATGAGTAAGGGATGTGGATCTTTTTCCCCTCACCTAAAACGCAACAAACCCTAAGGTCACATTCCCGAAAAATCAGCAAGCCAGAATCTAACAACGGACTTCATAAGGAAAGACAACTCCTCTGCAAATACTAAGAACTAAGAATCTAACTCTGACCTCATGGCTTTCTGCCAAGATCGAAGAGCACAACGATCAACAAGGGTCGAAGAAACCTTTTCCAGTGAACCAGTAACCAATAGAAGCACAAACTCTAAATCCAATCCAACATCTGCACGAAGTACTTTCCAGAACTTGGAACGTGCAGTCAAGAGAGAAACAAGCAAATGGTGGGAAGCAGAATCCCTCAAAAAATATCTTGAAGCAGATCGAATTCCACGGGGACTTAGAATACTTATCTTCCCCCCATCTGACTCCACTAACCCCCAATACATAAGCAAATGGGAAGAGAACCTCAAGGAATGCTCTAATAATATGATTAGACAATTAATCGATCATTCCCAAGAAGAATACAACCTTGCCAAAACTGAAGTGGACAATCTCAGCAAACACATAGAAGATTCGAACTGGGGAGATCTTACAAAGAAGAACTACGAGATACTTAACTCAATAATAGACGAATTTGAAGAAGATATCATTAAAAGAAAAAATCGCAAATTTAGAAGGGACCATCTGGATTACCAATTTGGAAGAGTGTATACCTTCGCTAAGAAATACGACGCTAAACCTCAGGATACATCCAACACCGAGACCGTGGAAGAACCGTCTGGAGGAACCACCAGCTCTGATATTGACTCACCAGCGCCAGTACCAGAGGGAGAGAACTCAAGATGCAAGGTAAATTTTTTAGAGGAGGTACTACGTTATCGACTAGGTATCAAAACATCAAACACCACAAATACTTCAACCATGGGAGGTTCCCAACAATTTGGACGCCAACAGACACCAACAATAGGCGTCACTACGAGATCCAGAAAAAAGGAGATGGAAAGAAGGACATAACACCACTAAACCTAGTCAAGAATCTATCACATATTCAACTATCTAACCAGGAAGCAAATATTCTGAATAAAGGACTATCTTTTTGCCCCACGGCCCCATGGAATCTTACCAAAACACAGATAGATCTGTTTAAATTCATTCGCAGATTGAAACTCAAGGTGTTCTTTGCAGATCAATATACGAGGCCTGAGCCCACCATAACAACTATCACGTCTGATCTATCAATTCAAGAACTAGAACATGTGGACCTACTGACCAATCTCAGTGAGGCAGACGACGATCGTGATACATTGACCAGAACGGCACTCGAACTTGGAATTGACACGAACCTCACAATTGACAGTAGACTCACTAAAAAGTCTACCTTCCTACCGCAATTACCCGCAGGTAATAGCATTGATGCTTTTCATCTAGCAGTCACACATGATCTGGAACATGAGTACACCAAATACCGGAAAAAAATCTAAATACCTCCCAAAAAACATCACACAAGAGGAGAGGAAGGCCATTACAAACCTTAAAGAAAGAAAAGATCTAATCATCAAGGAGGCAGACAAAGGTGGAAACCCGGTTACACTACATATTGATGACTACATCCATGAAGCGAACCAACAACTTGCCGACAAATCCTGCTATGAACACCTCACCAAAGATCCAACAAAAGATATACTCACATCAATCAGCACTATGCTGGACAAATGGTACACATCAGGACTCATATCACAATCGGAAAAATCTTTCCTATATATTCCGTACCCTACTATGCCCACCCTATACCTCCTCCCTAAGATTCACAAGGGAATTCACCCCCCTCCAGGAAGACCTATCATAGCAGGTATAAATTCACCATGCTCTAGACTAGGTGAATATGTTGATAGGAAACTACAAGGACTGATGAAGGAAATACCATCCTTCATCCAGGATACAAAAGACATCCTGGATAAACTTCAAGACATCGCCTGGGAACCAGACTTCATATTGGTCTGCATAGACATCGTAAGCCTGTACACATCTATCCAACATAAAGACGGACTGAATGCAGTACAATCCTCACTATGGACACAATCGGCAAACCTACTTGAAAGTAACAAAATGACCCTGGAAATGCTGAACTTCTGCCTAAATAACAATGTCTTTAGCTTCAATGGAAAGATATACCGGCAAACACGCGGTACGGCCATGGGAGCCAAATTTGCGCCGCCGTACGCCTGTATCCTAATGAGTCACGTGGAGAAATTCTGGCTATGGGACCCAGAATTTTCAGAATTCACACCCCACATCATAATGTGGCGACGGTACATAGATGACATCCTATGCATCTGGCAAGGAGATGAAACATCGCTCAACAGGTTCCTGAAACTACTAGACAAAAACCCCTGGGGAATTAAAACAACTCATACCTTCTCTAAAAAAGAGATCAACTTTCTTGATGTTACACTCTATGTCAAAAATAATACCCTACAAAGCAAACTATATCGGAAGGAAACAGCGGCCAATTCCATTCTACGCGCTGACAGCTTCCACCCACGACATAACATAAGGAACATTCCTAAAGGTGAACTGCTGAGAACACGCAGAAATTGCAGTGAGGACGACGTCTTTAAAACAAAAGGCGAGGAAGTCATATCTAGACTCACACAACGAGGATATGACCACTCAATGCTGCAGAATACACTGACCTCAGTGGCCAAAGTGGAGAGGAAACAGATGCTCAGGAAAAACACTGAAGAAAAAGCAGAAAAAAAGGAAGATTCAGCACTACGCTTCATTACTGACTATAATATTGGCCATCATCAAATCAGACAAAGCCTCAAAAAACATTGGCATCTATTAAAACAAACACCTAACATTAGTCAAGACCTCAAAACATACCCGGAAATCACATTCAGACGTGCACCAAACCTAAAGGACATGCTCTGTAAATCGGAATTTGAAGACAAACGCAACACAGTCACTACGTTCCTAGACAGACCGCCAGGATTCCACACATGCAAAAATTGCAGCATCTGCAAACTAAGCTGCAGCAAAACCAAAAGAATACCTATAACACAAGGAAGGGAATTCACCATAAAGGAATGGATTGATTGCAATAGCAAATTCTGTATATACGTGATAATCTGCCCCTGCAACCTTCCATACATTGGCAGCACAATCAGACCACTACGGATCAGGATTCAGGAACACTACCGCAACATCCACAAACATTCTACCGGTCACCCACTCACTGAACATTTTGATGGCACTCATCCCCACAAAAAGGACTTTCAATTCTTTGGATTGGAAATTATACACCAAACCAAACGAGGGGGAAATCGTGAACTGAAACTACGAAGACGCGAGAGTGAACTCATCCTGAACTACAAAACCACAACTTTGGGACTCAATAAAGATGCGGAAATGCATGTTTGGTTAGGAGATGACTAACTGCTTCTCCTTCCCTCGCTTATTGGTCCATCTGCACCTCTGAGCCCCAAGACTTCACCTCTGTGCCTTTCCTAATAAAACCCTCCACAAGATGTGCACCGTCTTTACTACCAGAGAATACGCAGCAATTCCCCACTGACAGATATTGCATCGGAAATCTCAGAGCTAATAACTCCAAGCTACCTTGTAAAACCGAATACTCGTTTGCAAGCTTTAAATCCCTTTTTTACCTCTCTTTATAATACAGAACATCCAGGAATGCCTACATCTACAAAATAATTGATGTAATACTGCTGTTGTTTCATCAACGCGCTTTCATGCAAATGTTCATTCGTTATGTTTTTTTACCTATTTCCTCTCCCCAATCCAAAATGGCAACCGCCCTTCTCGTCCTACTTGCTAATTGGCCAATTGCTCCTCTCCAAACACCCCGCTCCAATATGGCGCCAATCGTTAGTTCACCGTCACTTCCAGTTCACCCGGAAGTCTTTACACACGATCACCTTATCTGCGCACAATCCTACCGGCTTCACATCGCGCCACGATCTGAGAAACCCTTCGGCACCTGGCATTAGCCAAGACAATAGGTAAGAGCTACCAGACCACCCCCGTATTGTCCCAATTGACGTCGGCCTTTTTACCCGCACTTCAATTGTTCTGCTTTGTTTTGATTTCCCTCTAGAATCTTCGGGTTGACAAACCCTTACAATCATTCTGATATCCCATTACCTGACCTCCCGGTAAGGGAACCTCGATCTTTTTGAGCACCTCACATGGCCTTGCTCACCCAATACGCCGAGCGCATCTGTACGTTTCACAATTTCGACACACTTTTAAATGAAACACCAGTATCACGCTACGGTTGGCATTCACGAACGATTCCTACACTTTTACCTGAGTCTAGCGCGTATGAGCACCTCTTGACACCTTGAACTAGCCACACTCCACAACATTGCCACAATGCCCATGACTACTGTCTCGATTATTTCTAAAGATATCACAAGATCATTAATGATTAATACCTGCATGATACTGCATCTTTCAAATCACCTTGTTCTTAAACGAAGGACACATTCGACCCGCGGCCCGCCCTTGTCACCGCCTCACTTTTATTGACGCCACCTCCTAATAATGTGACTAAAGTCAACCTCTCTCTCTTCCCTTCATACCTGACCGGACCGCCTTGACGCTGAACTCCAAATAATTCTGTAATTATATACTGTGTTTCTACCATCTTACATCTGATTTTACATATCCTGTTTTTGACGTCTCTCGACCATGTCATTGCTTTACCATCACGAATTGTACCTTAACTATTAACTATTAATACCCGACTTCTTGTATGACATGCTCTCTCCTCATTTGTGATCTTGAATGTCCGCTTGAATCTGTAAATTGAAATAATGCCTTCGTGACCTTGATGGTGTTACAAACATGCATGTTACGAACGGATCTCTATCCCACTCCTGTCCTGGACACAAACGCTGTCATAATTATTGTTATTATGAAATCTTTACAAACATGTACATTGTCAATCGCTATTTGCTCTGAATGTCCTTTTGCATACGCGCGCCACCGTTACTTGTTGTTATCCAAAACCTCGTAATTTATTTACCTTCCATTATCACACTTGTCATTCTGTTTGCATTTGACTAAACATAAATAATCATGCAAATGTCCTAAATGTATGTAATGTTCCTCCACTAATGCCAACCTACCCCTTTTCTTACTTTCTATTCTATCTCTCTCCCTCACCATCTAAATGATCCAAATACCGTTATCACATTCCCCCTCTTTCCGCACAACCTAACCGCTCCTTGCTCGACCACCCCAATCACTAACGTTGACCCCCACATAATATCTATCCTGTATTAACCCACACATATACTTCTCCTTGCAACTACACCTTCTTTTTCGGAAACAACCCTTGCCCTTCTCTCATATTCTAACTCTGTTCTCTTCCCTCCTTCCTTCCGTTTTCACTGGTCTCCTTTAACAACTTGTTTACTTCCTCACCCCTCCACCTCTATTCCCACCTAACACACCCTCATATACTAACTATATGATCCACTTGACTGGGTGCTATGAACTCTTATGGCTACTCTATCTCTGCTCAGCCCTGAAGAAGCCCTAGGCCTGATGGCCGGTTAGAGGGCGAAACACGTGTTGGCTGTGCCATCCTTGCTCTTTTCTGATAAACAAATAAAAGCACAAACTTCTCACCAGTATCGCTTGATATACTTGCATCAATTGGATATTTTATCATAATCAACCATAAAAAATCCAGACTCTTGCCCGGACACACTAAACTCATCCTACTTCATTTTAGGGGGATAGGGGTTTCTCCCCCTGTCTCTGGGCCAGAAAAATAAGAAGAAAATACACGCTTATTATATGATGAGTAAGGGATGTGGATCTTTTTCCCCTCACCTAAAACGCAGCAGACCAGCACTAGCCACAGGGAGGGAGGAGGAGGATTCTTCTGACGGAGAGTTCCAAACATCGTCAAGGCCTGCATCTGAGGGTCCCCGGAGGAAGGTGGGTCGTCCACGGAAAAGACCGTGAGAGGCAGCGGACCATCAACATCTCCCAGGTCACCTGGCCTGGCACCTGGCCTTCATGCGCAACAGCAGCACATCATTCACTGACATTCTCTGCCACATGGACTTGCTGGTCACAGTCTGACCAATGATGACCAACACTGTGGTCTGGACTCTGATGACTTCAAATGCCAAGGATAGCATCTCCCCCTGTGAACTTTGGATTCTATGCACCCGGTAGAGCACCTTTTGTTATCTACCAAAACACACACCCCACCGAGAATACAACTATTTTTTTGTCATGAGATGTTGCTGTCATTTTGCATTAGTCCACAACATACGTGTGTGTTAATGTCAAACTATGCCTGAGTGTTGAACTAACTCCAACCATCCATACCCTGGGATCTGAGTCCGGTACAGGACACACATGGGTCACAATGTATCATCCAATACAGCCTGGGAGCCCAATACTCACCCATGATGGCCTCAAGCTGCTGAGGGGGGGCTTGAAGTACTGTGCGCACACACCAATCAGGAAGACGATGATGAAGGCCTACAGGTCATGGCTCATGTGGAGGTTCCCGGGGAGTGAGTCCCAGGTATGTTTGGCCAGGTGGGAGAACCATCTCCTTCATGCTGGAGTGTTGTGGATGTGAAGAATGGTGGCCAGGCCAAGTTCGGATGCATTGAGTTGGGCCAACGGGGTCTTGGATGACAGACGTACAAGGTTGGTATTGGGGTCTGGGGTTGTTGACTGCCTCCTGAGTGTGTGTGAGGAGTGTGAAGATAATGATAGCACGTTCCTGAATAGGAAAATGTCTTTCGTTTTGCACTCAATCTCAGAGATATGATCTCTTTTGTGAAATTAAACTCAGGTAAATCAGAATTTATTCAAGTGTAACTTGAGTTTATTAACCGTTGTTCAAAGTTAATGAAGTCAAAGAATTGTATTCATTCTTTATCAATGCATCATATATCCAACTGCCCAATGCATTTCGGGCTTTTTTTAAGCCCTTCTTCAGGGGCGGTACTCTGAAAGGATAAGGTATAGGGTTCAGTATATATATACATTTTATAAACACTCAATGGAAAAGAACAATTTTTATCCAAACAATTATACAGTAGATTTTGATTGTAACAAACATGGTCATGTTGAAACAGTATTAAAAGTAATACGTTCGTAATGAGTAAAAAAACACAATACCAGTGTTGGTAATTACCAAAATGGAGGTACACTACACATCAAAGTGATGTGAAAATATCCACTTGTTTTACATGTTAAAACAACATACTGTGATGTGCATTTACCAAGGTCATAGGAAATAGTGAAGCCGAAATGGACCAAGAAAGTTTGGGTGGTAGTGTAAGTAAAAAAATTAAATGAAAAAATGAAAATGCAATATAGGACAAAGTAATGTGGTGTGTTTTTGCCAAAATTGTAGGAAAAAGTAAAAATGAAATGAAAAGAAAAATCTAGATGGTGGTGTGGGTAACAAAAATACATACAGCGTGGGGCTTTTTAAAAGAATACAATCACTATCTGACAAGTAACGGAAGATCAAACTTACAGTTGGTATGGTGATGTATAGGTTCTCCTGAACCCGGGAAAATCAAATTGGAAATGCTCCGGTCAGTGTAATGGATGGTAATCATGTGATATATAGACATGTGATAAGGAAAAGTGCGGGAAAACGAGAACTACAAAGAAAACAGACTTGTAGTTCCAAGAGGTAATCATGTGATATGTAATGAAGAAAAATGCGGGAAAAGGAGAACTACAAAGAAAACAGACTTGTAGTTCCAAAAGGTCAATAAAGTTTAGTGAAACTACCCGTGCAAACAAAATATAAAATAATAAACAATATGTAAAATAATAAACAAAAGTGAGTGCAGTTAAATCTGTAAAGGAATTAGGCCAAAAGTAAAAAGAAAAATGGAATAGACAGCGTGTGACACCGAAGAAACACATGTAATTCGAGTGATTCGAACCAAAAGCGATAGTTCAAAAAATTTAAGATATTATCAAATCCTGGAGCTTGTAAGGAAGCGTCAATGTAATAGTGCAATAGTACATGTGTATAAGATGAAATTAGTAAGTTAAATAAAATAAAATAACTGTAAGGTTCAACATGAACTGTAAAGTTACACAAGGTCGGGTGGAAAGTTCAAATCTCCAATTTAAGGTGAATAAAGGAGACCTTAATTACAGAAAACAGCCCAGATCATAACGCTCGTTAAGACCTTTCGGATGTATGGAATTCAGCTTGTGGATCCAAAATGTTTCTCTTTGTAATAGATATTTACTATTGTCACGACCCCTCAGCTGGGGAATCTGTTCAAGAACCAAAAATCGCAGTTGACAGATGTTATGCTGATGCTGGTGAAAATGAGTTGCGATTGGTGATTTCGCCTGTTTGGTACGTATATTGCTTTTGTGTTCATTGATCCGTATACGGATTTTTCTCTCAGTTTTGCCCACATAAACCAAACCACATGGACATTTCAACATGTAAATGAGATTCTGACTATTACATGTGGCTGTAACCTTGAGTTTGATCGTGTTGCCTTGTGAAGGATGTTGGATGTTGGTACCTTTGATGATAGAGTTACAGTTACCACAGTTAAGACATGGTAAAGTACCTTTGAAGGAGCTGGTAGTGAGTTCATCTGCTTTAGACAATATTTGTTTGATATTGCGTGATCACAGAGACAGGAGACCCACAGCATACAGCCAGTGAAGGCCCAACAACTAGCAGTTCGGGACAATCTCATTTTTTAGAGGCAGGCACAAGGCCACCCGGAGATCCAGGAGGAAAAACATCAACAAAATCAGTGGCCAAGAGCACGCGCAGTCAGAAAACCTCGTGATAAACATCTCTTCTTATAATCTTACACAACTCCAGATTGCTACACTTCAAAAAGGAACCTCCTTTGTTCCCACCTACCATTCCAATCAATTAGAAACTGATATAAGTTTCTTTAAATTCATGCGTCTACTGAGACTTAAACACTACTTTCGAAACATCCTTAACATTCCAGATGTACCACGGAAGAACACCCTAATGGGACTTCGCAATAGGAGCACCTTCACAGCACCCATGAGTCATAAAGTATTGGATGCCTACGAAACAATCGTTAATAAAGAACTCAAAAAAATTGGCTACCATAACAAAAAGGCATACTCTAACATAACCAAAAAGGAACAACAAGCCTTAAAAGAATTAGCAAACAAACCAGAAATTACCATACGTCAAGCCGACAAAGGTGGAGCACTGGTCATTATGGATACCATCTTTTACACTAAAAATGTTAATGATCACGTCAACAATTCAGATACATACATGCCCACCCCAACGGATCCAACCAATGATTTCATGATTGTGCTAAAAACCATCGTTAATACAGCTTTAGAACAGGGTGTCATCAACGACGAAGACAAAACATATCTGATCAAAAGCAACCCATCTACACCCTATATCTATATGCTCCCCAAAATGCACAAAAACGCCACAAGACCGCCATTCAGACCCATTGTGTCTACAGTGAACTCACTACATGAACCCGTAGGGAAATACTTGGATAAACATCTACAAGCTTCTGTTCAGTCGATGACTACCTACATTAAGGACACTACTGATTTTCTCAATATCCTGGAGTCCATTCAAAATTTGATAACCATGGAAACCGTCCTATGTACCATTGATGTAAACTCACTTTACACTTCCATACCCCATGATAAAGGCATTGAGGCAATCGAGTCATTTCTGATGACCACAGACAAACCAGAGAATCTCAAAGTATTTCTGATGGAACTCATGCATTTCACCCTTTATCACAGTTACTTCGAATGGGCAGGAACATTTTACATTCAATGCTCCGGAACTTCCATGGGCAATTGTGCCGCCCCAACATACGCGAACCTCTTTATGCACCGTTTTGAAATAGACAACATACTTTGCAAACACGAGTGGACCCAACATCTTACCCTTTATAAAAGATACATTGATGACATCTTTATCTTATGGAATGGCTCAATTGATCATCTGGAATCATTAATCGAATCACTTAATACAGTTGACCAACGAATTCAATTCACTCATTGTATAAACAAAGAATCGATAACATTCCTGGATACCAAAGTAACATTATACCAAGGAAACCTCACCACTGAGGTTTACACTAAACCTACTGACCGCAATAATCTCCTGCACTTTCACAGTTTCCACCAACCATCTCTCAAGAATCATTTGCCCTACTCACAACTACTACGATTGAAAAGAATCTCAAGTACCAATGAATTGTTTGAATCAAGCAAATCCGCTTGCATTTCCAAATTTGAACAACGAAAATATCCTACCAAAGTTCTTGACAGCGCCATATTGAAGTCTAACAAATCTACCCGACAGATGCTTCTTTCACCCAAACCACCAAAAACTTCTGATCAACGAATAACATTTGTGTCAAAATTTTCCACACAAAGTTTCAACATAAAAAAAACCATCCTCAGGTATTGGCCTATGTTAAGCATGGAAATGGATTTCAATAACATTTTTGAAATATCACCTAGATTTGCTTACCAAAGATCACGCAATATCAAACAAATATTGTCTAAAGCAGATGAACTCACTACCAGCTCCTTCAAAGGTACTTTACCATGTCTTAACTGTGGTAACTGTAACTCTATCATCAAAGGTACCAACATCCAACATCCTTCACAAGGCAACACGATCAAACTCAAGGTTACAGCCACATGTAATAGTCAGAATCTCATTTACATGTTGAAATGTCCATGTGGTTTGGTTTATGTGGGCAAAACTGAGAGAAAAATCCGTATACGGATCAATGAACACAAAAGCAATATACGTACCAAACAGGCGAAATCACCAATCGCAACTCATTTTCACCAGCATCAGCATAACATCTGTCAACTGCGATTTTTGGTTCTTGAACAGATTCCCCAGCTGAGGGGTCGTGACAATAGTAAATATCTATTACAAAGAGAAACATTTTGGATCCACAAGCTGAATTCCATACATCCGAAAGGTCTTAACGAGCGTTATGATCTGGGCTGTTTTCTGTAATTAAGGTCTCCTTTATTCACCTTAAATTGGAGATTTGAACTTTCCACCCGACTTGTGATACCCTAGTACCTTGTGTAACTTTACAGTTCATGTTGAACCTTACAGTTATTTTATTTTATTTAACTTACTAATTTCATCTTATACACATGTACTATTGCACTATTACATTGACGCTTCCTTACAAGCTCCAGGATTTGATAATATCTTACATTTTTTGAACTATCGCTTTTGGTTCGAATCACTCGAATTACATGTGTTTCTTCGGTGTCACACGCTGTCTATTCCATTTTTCTTTTTACTTTTGGCCTAATTCCTTTACAGATTTAACTGCACTCACTTTTGTTTATTATTTTACATATTGTTTATTATTTTATATTTTGTTTGCACGGGTAGTTTCACTAAACTTTATTGACCTTTTGGAACTACAAGTCTGTTTTCTTTGTAGTTCTCCTTTTCCCGCATTTTTCTTCATTACATATCACATGATTACCTCTTGGAACTACAAGTCTGTTTTCTTTGTAGTTCTCGTTTTCCCGCACTTTTCCTTATCACATGTCTATATATCACATGATTACCATCCATTACACTGACCGGAGCATTTCCAATTTGATTTTCCCGGGTTCAGGAGAACCTATACATCACCATACCAACTGTAAGTTTGATCTTCCGTTACTTGTCAGATAGTGATTGTATTCTTTTAAAAAGCCCCACGCTGTATGTATTTTTGTTACCCACACCACCATCTAGATTTTTCTTTTCATTTCGTTTTTACTTTTTCCTACAATTTTGGCAAAAACACACCACATTACTTTGTCCTATATGGCATTTTCATTTTTTCATTTAATTTTTTTACTTACACTACCACCCAAACTTTCTTGGTCCATTTCGGCTTCACTATTTCCTATGACCTTGGTAAATGCACATCACAGTATGTTGTTTTAACATGTAAAACAAGTGGATATTTTCACATCACTTTGATGTGTAGTGTACCTCCATTTTGGTAATTACCAACACTGGTATTGTGTTTTTTTACTCATTACGAACGTATTACTTTTAATACTGTTTCAACATGACCATGTTTGTTACAATCAAAATCTACTGTATAATTGTTTGGATAAAAATTGTTCTTTTCCATTGAGTGTTTATAAAATGTATATATATACTGAACCCTATACCTTATCCTTTCAGAGTACCGCCCCTGAAGAAGGGCTTAAAAAAAGCCCGAAATGCATTGGGCAGTTGGATATATGATGCATTGATAAAGAATGAATACAATTCTTTGACTTCATTAACTTTGAACAACGGTTAATAAACTCAAGTTACACTTGAATAAATTCTGATTTACCTGAGTTTAATTTCACAAAAGAGATCATATCTCTGAGATTGAGTGCAAAACGAAAGACATTTTCCTATTCAGGAACGTGCTATCATTATCTACGATTTGAATTCCCTACTCAGGGGGATTAATTCGTTTGCACCAACTAATTTTGCTTAAAATATTGACCTGGAGAAATTTTGAGTGCGCAACTTCTGCTCTAACTTTTCATATGAGGAGTGTGAAGGTCATCCTGCAGCACACAGTAATCCCTTGCAGCTATCTCAGGTGGACGGTGATGTTGATGGGGTGCGGGATGTTGAAGCTGAGTTGTGCAGATGCACCCTGGATGTGGACAATTTTCCCGTGAGTTAGGATGTACTTGCTCCGTAGAGGGTGGGGCAGTAGTTGACACGGCTGGTGTCGTGGACCTGGGGGATGGTCTGTCTTTCCTTGGAGTGGATCTATCAGAGGATCATGTGCATCATGCAGAGGGTGCTGCAGCATGAGGTACAGATGATGGTGATTTGCATGGCAAATGTGAGTGACAAATCCATGATGCACAACATCTTGTGTGCGTGGCCACTGGGTGCTTGTGTAGGGCCCCTGCGGGTGGGACCCAAGGAGTTGAGCCAGCTGTAAGGGGACAATCCTCCGATGCTTACTTCAGTCCTGTACAAGGCCAGCCTCAGGTGGCTGATGTTCAGCCATTCATCCACGGACCTCATGCCTTCTTGAATGTTGGAACTGGCAATGGCTGGGTCTTTGGTGAGGGTGAGGAGGACCTGGCTGTCAATGGCATATGACATGATTGATGATGAGGTTGTGTGCGCATGTGATGGTGGAGAGGGGGGTCCTGTACACATTGAAGATTGACACGCTGAGAGATGAGCCCTGGGCCATGTGCCAGATGACACCACTATACCACATGCTGAAGGCCTGAGTCCCACTCCCATGGCCTTGCTGGTGTACGGAGCAGGCGTGGAGCAGGAGGGACATGATCTGGTTGGTGTGACAGGGCCTGGAAGGCGAGGCAGCGCTGTGTAGGCAGTTGGAGTTGCACACTCAGCATGCAAAGGTGTCATGTGTGCGCTTAGGTATGGCTGAGAGCAGGCGATTGAGTTTCAGATAGACATTGCTTGGAGGGTGGCTACAACCTCAGACTGTAGTGTGATGTGGGTCATGCAAGGACTGAGGGTCATGCAATGTGCACGTTGCATGCGCTGATGGTCCTGCCTTTGGCACCGCGTGTACCCAACAGTGGCACAGACAAGGTGATGACAGCCAAATGAATGGCTGGAGGTAGGCAGGGAGGAGCATCTTTGAGCCGTGTGTGTTGCCGAATCCCACCACTTTGTGGGCCCTTGCAGCAGGGTGGCATGTCCTTGAAACTATGCCAAAAGTAGCACACAAAGACAAGGATGTCAGAAAGGACAAATGCAACAGGCGTAAATAAAGGAAGGAGTGTCCGGTTACCCATGGAACCCCCATAGAAAATGGATGCACAATCACCAAAGATGACTGACACAGGATCAGGAAACAGAAGGCCGAGCCGCGGACAGGAGACACACCCTCAGCAGGCGTTGACGGCCTGTCGTGGGGACCAACATGCCCAAATACATACACAACCATGGACTTCATGCACAATAGAGATTCTGACTCATGAAGACCTGCATGCATGTAGCCAAATTACACATAGACTCATATGCACAATCTTTGACAACTATGCCAGAGATGCCGCATGCAAAGTGGCAAGAGACC
The DNA here is from genome assembly GCF_964204655.1 of Triturus cristatus. Taxonomy (NCBI): domain Eukaryota; kingdom Metazoa; phylum Chordata; class Amphibia; order Caudata; family Salamandridae; genus Triturus; species Triturus cristatus. The sequence continues at coordinate 262,250,458 of NC_140593.1, forward strand.
TGCATTGACAGAGATGAGGAACCTTGGAGGGTGAGGAACACCTTTATTACTCAGGCTCACACTAAGGGAAAAGCATCAATATGAACAGACACACAGGTCATTGGCTGAACATGTGAGACCTACACTGGACACCCCCTTCACAACACAGATGTAGTAAATCCTAATGGCCTGGCACACAAGTTAAGGGGATGAGCCAAACACCCCCTTCTGCACACGGAGAGGCTGCAATTCCCCATTGAGCCTGTTATGGGGATGTCCCACACCATGTCCACCCGTAGCATCCCGTATGTTTCTGAGGGAAGTTATACACACATTGATGCCTTCATCAGAATCCACAAACCATTAGAGATGACTGTCACGAAGGTAGACTATCAATTCATGGGTGTCATGCTACATGTCATGAGTCGACATGTATGCATGGTAACCCAACATGCACAGGAGCAGTCCCCACACATTCCAAACACCTAACAACCCCAAAATGCCTTGCTGCAATCCTCACCCAAAATGACTTTTCCACATGTCCGTGCATGGAACGCTGATTCAGCACACGTTGCAATACTCATGAGGAATAGCAGGAGGCCAATGATGACACGACCAGACAACATGCGCAAGAACCTGTGGATGACAGACATACAAGCAGTCAGCTAAAAGATTGTTATCCGCATACATGGTCATTTACTCTACAGGAATAATGTTGTCACCATGCGATTATAAAAATTAGGGTCACAGCTAAAATGATTGGAATGACATCATCACTCGAGTGACACATCAGAACAGACATCTAAGTCACTTAGCATACAGTCAGCTGGACACACACATTGCAACACATGCCACACAAGGCTCCAAGCGTGCACACTCAGACCCAGTGACTCACCATTATGAGAAGAAGTTGCGTATGAGCTGACTCCTCCTCCTCCTCCCCCTCACTTGCCTCATGACCAAGCCCTTCATCCTCCACGGGTGGATGTTCCTGCTCATGCTGCTCCAGGATGAGTGGCACTGCCTTCTCCACTGCCATGTTGTGCAGCATGCAGCACATGAGGAAGATTTAGCAGACCTTCACCGGTGCATATGGGAGGGTCCCGCCTGTCTTGTGAAGGCACCGGAATCGGCTCTTCAGGAGGCCAAACGTCCTCTCAATCACTCGCCTGGTCTGCCCGTGTGCATCGTAACGGTGATCTGCAGCTGATCTTGGGTTGCGGAGAGGCGTCATCAGCCATGGCATGTTGGGATAGCCAGAGTCCCCTACATGGAAACATCATATCAAAAAGTGGGTCAGGAGATGCCGTAAGATACAAAGATACCGCAAAACACAGGACAAACAGAGTATACCCACCAACAAGACATGCTTGTTTGTTGTGCAGCCCCAGCATAATTTCTAGCACCCTGCTACACCTCATAATGTAGGCATCGTGTGCTGACCCTGGAAAACGTGCACAGACATGGGAAATCAGCATGTTAGCAAGACACACCACAAGGGCATTTATAGAGTGGTAATGTTTACGGTTGCGATAGGCGACCTCCTGTGCCTGTGGTGGTACAAAAGCCACATGTGTCCCATCAATGGACCCAATGACATGGGGCATCCCTCCCAGGGCATAGAAATCACCCTTGACACCTGTCAACTCCTCAGGAGTCGGAAAATGGATGAATTCATCCAGGTGCTCCAACATGGCTGCCAAAACATCATGCAGGACACTGCTGAACATCGTCTGGGACATGCCACCAACATCAGCTATGGTGAATTGAAACGTACCTGTGGCAAAAAAATGTAGAGCTGCCATCACCTTCATCTTGGCGGTCAGCGCAGTAGGATAACTGCGTCGCGGTTGGAGGTGTGGTGCCAGCCTGTTTGTCAGGACCTCAATCAACTGTTGAGTGAATCTGTAACGGCGTATGCAATCACGTTCCCTCATGGCACCCAAGTCTGGCATTGGTCTGGGGACAGGCGGTGCCCTGCAGAAATTGGGAATAAATAACGAAGAGTGAGAACCTAACAACATCAATGTCAATGAACTGAGCACATGCTCAACTGCTAATACACATCTGCTAAATACAATGTCTGGTCTGTACAATACATCCAGGACACGTATGCCAGCCAGGTGATAGTCCTACGAAAAGCCAGCTACACCCGTTGATTGGCAAGTGTACATGACATGCCCTGAAACAAGCTGTGGGCCAGTGTCAGTGAATAGCCAGAGAAATCACAAGAGTGACATACATCCACATTTCTGCATTTTAAGGATCTCATCTCATACAGACAGCTGACGGCAAGCTAGACGCACAGATCACATGGAAGGTCAAATGTACAGATCACACACATTGCGATGAAGGGGTACACGTGAAAACAGAAAACACAGACATTGAGACGACGCAGATATGTCCTCATGTCAAAATATCAAGTTCGATGCATACAGACACACGTTATGTGGAAATCCACATGTGGCATGGTGTGCGTAGATGTGTGCCATGCCCATCTAGAAACAGACACGTGTTGGATGCAGGAACAGCAGATGCAGTTGACGGGACACGAACAGCAAGCTCATGGGAACACATGACACACACATGACATAGTCACATCGGTGTACGCTGGTCGTTAAATGTAAGTTGTTAGTGTCCCTGTCCCTGGCATCAGGGGACAGTTGCGGGTGGTGGTGACTGTGCCATACCAGTGATGCTCTGCTTTACACGTTTGTACTACATGCACACATGTGCAAAGTGTGAAGGGAAAGTGTGCCACATAGTGCCCCATCACACATGACATGTGTACACAGGTCATCACACATCAATTGTGCAAATACATGAGGAGACATGTGCAATATCACTGCCTGACACACCTAGGCCCTGCACATGTAGGACAGCAATGACAATGACTTGATGCACATCCTTCTGCGGGTCTGAGACCTCCATTCCTTTCGTGTGGGCATCCTATCAACAGTGTAAGTGTGTGAAACGCACCGTACACACGCTCTGAGGGCGTGTGTACGGTCTGTATCACTAGAGTTGTGTGCCCGTAGGAGCACTCGTGGTACGGACCGTACACACGTACGTGTACTACCAGTGCCTACATGTACGTGTAGGCACTGTGAGTACACGTACGTGTAGGCACTGGTAGTACACGTATGGGTACGTGTACTACCATTGCAGACACGTACGTGCAGGCACTGTGAGTACACGTACGTGTAGGCACTGGTAGTACACGTACGGGTACGTGTACTACCAGTGCCTACACGTACGTGCACTACCAGTGCCTACATGTACGTGTAGGCACTGGTAGTACACGTACGGGTACATGTACTACCATTGCGGACACGTACGTGCAGGCACTGTGAGTACACATATGTGTAGGCACTGGTAGTACACATACAGGTACGTGTACTACCAGTGTCTACACGTATGTGTAGGCACTGGTAGTACACGTACGTGTAGGCACTGGTAGTACATGTATGGGTACGTGTACTACCATTGCGGACACATACGTGTAGGCACTGGTAGTACACGTACCGTATTACCATTGCGGACACGTACGTGTAGGCACTGGGAGTACACGTACGGGTACGTGTACTACCATTGCGGACACGTACGTGTAGGCACTGTGAGTACACGTATGTGTAGGCACTGTGAGTACACGTACATGTAGGCACTGGTAGTACATGTACCCATACGTGTACTACCAGTGCCTACACGTACGTGTACTAACAGTGCCTACAAGTACGTGTAGGCACTGTGAGTACACGTACATGTAGGCACTGGCAGTACACGTACCCATACGTGTACTACCATTGCGGACACGTACGTGTACTACCAGTGCCTACACGTATGTGTAGGCACTGTGAGTACACATACGTGTAGGCACTGAGAGTACACGTACCCGTACGTGTACTACCATTGCGGACACGTACGTGTACTACCAGTGCCTACACGTATGTGTAGGCACTGTGAGTACACTTACGTGTAGGCACTGGGAGTACACGTATGTGTCCGCAATGGTAGTGCACGTACCCGTACGTGTACTACCAGTGCCTACACGTACGTGTACTACCAGTGCCTACACATATGTGTAGGCACTGTGAGTACACGTACGTGTAGGCACTGGGAGTACTCGTACCCGTACGTGTACTACCATTGCGGACACGTACGTGTACTACCAGTGCCTACACGTACGTGCAGGCACTAGGCACTGGTAGTACACATACGTGTAGGCACTGGTAGTACACTTATGTGTAGGCACTGGTAGTACACGTACAGGTACGTGTACTACCATTGCGGACACGTACGTGTAGGCACAGGTAGTACACGTACGGGAACGTGTACTACCAGCACCTACACGTACGTGTAGGCACTGGTAATCCACGTACGTGTAGGCACTGGTAGTACACGTACGGGTAAGTGTACTACCATTGCGGACACGTACGTGTAGACACTGGTAGTACACGTACGTGCACTACCATTACGGACACAAACGTGTAGGCACTGTGAGTACACGTATGTGTAGGCACTGGTAGTACACGTACCCGTACGTTTACTACCATTGCAGACACGTACGTGTAGGCACTGTGAGTACACGTACGTGTAGGCACTGGTAGTACATGTACCCGTACGTGTACTACCAGTTCCTACACGTACGTGTACTACCAGTGCCTACACGTACGTGTAGGCACTGTGAGTACACGTACGTGTAGGCACTGGGAGTACACGTACCCGTACGTGTACTACCATTGCGGACACGTACGTGTACTACCAGTGCCTACACGTACGTGTACTACCAGTGCCTACACGTATGTGTAGGCACCGTGAGCACATGTAAGTGTAGGCACTGGGAGTATGCGTACCCGTACGTGTACTACCATTGCAGACACGTACGTGTACTACCAGTGCCTACACATACGTGTAGGCACTGCGAGTACACGTACGTGTAGGCACTGGAAGTACACGTACCCGTACGTGTACTACCATTGCGGACACGTACATGTACTACCAGTGCCTACATGTACGTGTCAAAGGCACTGTGCAACTGGTGCCATAGGGGTATGTGTGAAACGCACCGTACCTGTGTGTGGATTTGAAAATTACATAGGGGACACATAAGGGACAAGTATTAGGCACTAAATGCATGCTGGTTGTCATGGATACAGAGTTTTCTGTTCAAATTTTCCATCAGGTGGCCTGGAAAAGTCAGTTGGCCACAAAATACAATGTTTCAAAGTGGTTGTTGACTTGACATGATTCTGAAATTTTGAACAATGCAAATGCTGTCACTGGTGTATGTGGAAAGGGATTGGAGTAAACGTAAGATGCAAATGAATCTGACCAATCACTATGTACTCCTCCAAATGAATGCCCCTCAGCAAGACAGATATAAGTCAGCCAGAACCCATGAGAGGGCACTTGCCTGCACAACTTTCTTGTCGACAACACTGCTGCTGTCTGTGCTTCCTCTGGCACCATGTCAAGGTCTGTGGAGAGGGCCCAGCAATTCACCCAGGAGGAGAATGAGGCATTGCTGGATGTCATCCACCCACAGTACCCCAGCCTGTATGGGAGACCAGGGGAGCAGGTGAGTGCTGACTCCACTAGCTTTGACTGTGCCCCTTTTTTGTGACTGTCACTTCTGGCATTGTGTCCAGATGTGACAGACATGCAATGTTGTTTAGAGTGGGTCCCAGGGATGAATGGCTTATGTCTCCCATGCAGAGCATGATGTAGTTCATGTGTGCACTCCTCACTTGCATTGTGTTTACTGTGACATTCACTGCATAGTGCATGACACATTCAGCCTGGCTAATCCTTTGTGGCATTTTTTGTCTATTGTCCTGAGGTGATTCAGTGGTCCCCCCGGTGTGACAGGAGACTGTTCCCACAGATGTGTCTGAGTTGAGTGGAACTGTGGTGAGAGTGTCCAAGTGATGTGCACGCCCCCTGGACATTGATGTGTGTGAATGTTCCTTGTCATGTTGGTGAGTGTCTATGTGAAGTATTGCACCACAGCTGCATGGAGGAGGCAACAGCTCTACCCATCTGATGTGAGAAGGAAGCCGTGCTGTGTGACTGACTTGCTGAGCTAGCCCCACACCTGTGACACCACACAGGCAAGTGGCACATGTGCAGAGTGAGGTTTGTATCCGTTGTTGCCAATGGCATGTGATTGATCTGTGCCTGTGTGTGTCTGTGTACTCTGCTGAGGTTGCGTCAGTGGCCTGGGGCATGTAACTGCTTGGAGGTGCTGTCCATCAGCCTGGTGTCTCTTGTGATGCACAGTGTGTGCCATGTTCATGGAGTTTGTCGCACCCCTCATGCCACCTGTGTACTTTATATGCCATGTAGTGCATTGGGGCTTCCACAGAGGCCAATGTCCATATGACTAAGATGCAATTCCTTGGCAGCATCCTATGCCCTGTTCAACATTTCAAAGATGTTCAAATGTGTGTCTCTCTCACATGGAGCAGGTGTAGTGATGTTGTCTCACTTTGTCATCCTCACAGGTAACTGCCTACGCCAAGGGGGAGATCTGGAAGCAGGCCGTCAGGGCCGTGAGATCGGTGGAGGGTCGCAGTCGGCGCCTAGCACAAGTAAGAAAACGGTGGCAGGACATCCGGTGCTGGACCCGGAGGATCGCCCGGGTCCTGCTGGAGGACTCACCTCCACGCCGCCACGGCGGGTGCCGACGCCTGACCCACCAGATGAAGCGTGTCCTGGCGGTGGTCTTCCCTGAGATGGATGGGCGGTTACAGGAGAAACAGCAGCAGCAGCAAGGGGGTAGGTACATGTGTGTTTGTTGTGTGTCACCAGCTTTTGGAAGTGCTCAGTCGCCTGGATACACTGCCAGGGTTTATATGTGCAGTGCATATCCTTTTCCCCCAAGTCAACCGGTGCTGTTCTTCATCTCTTCCCCCCCTTGACATGTGTTCCCTGGTCTGTGTGTAAACACTATTGCACATGGTCATCTAGGCTGCCAGCTAATCCATGTGCACATTGCTTTCTGCATCATGTTTGGGGGTGGTCTGTGACATGTGTTGGTACCTTGCCTGTGCCCTGTCCTGTTCAGTCATTTGGGGGTCCATATTTGTTGGCACTGATGCTGAGTCTCAACATAGGAGTGTGAGGATTCAAATTAACAGACTTGCAGCATTCATGACCGATGTTGTGGCCTCAGTCATAATGTGCATGAGTGGGAGATATGCATAGTGCCGGGACGTTTGCTCATGTTACAGTCAGATCATTCCAGGACCATGGAGCAGTGTGCCCACTACAGTCCCCTGAGACACCCTTGCCTCTGATTCATGTGTGTCATCCAACACTGTGCCCATTCTCTGTGTGTTCAACATAGGTTGGCCTCTGTGGCATTGTTCCCTGGCCTCATTTGTATTAATGTAAAGTGTGCTACATGTGTCCACTGGACAGGGTGACCCCATTTGGCTTGTGCATCCTCACACTGGGCAGTGCCTGTGTGTCTATGTACAACTATCTGTTGATGGTTGTTTGTCACAAACATGTGTTGGCAGCCTCACGAGGTGATGTGGAGTACATTTGGGATTTCTTGATGCACATTTTAGTAAACCCAGATTAAGAGGTGTAACTTCTTGATCTTTCTCAATCACATTGTGTCAGGTATGGGGGGTTTGTGCGGGCAAGGCCTACATGTCCAAACCTTATGTCTCCTTGCCAGGTCTGACCTGTGTGTGATAATTGTCTGGACAGACACTCAACATGCATTGACCCAGTCATGTTGTGCAGGGTTTAATTTTAGTGCTTTGCTGTATGTGTCAAAAGTTTAAATACATGATTCCTGCTCATCCATTTTTGGCACCAGTGCGTGGTCCGGATGCTACGTAGTTTGGTCTTTGTGTGGTTACATCTGTGTGGACATTCTTGCTTGCCATGAGTGTGTCTCCTCAGTGCAGGTGCTCCTTATTCCGACACAATTGCAGGCCCATTATCTTATGCATTGTCCTGTTTTTGGACATGTGTGCCACTCCACATGACAGACAGTGGGTCAGATGTGTTGCCAACTGTGTCATCATGGTACGGATGGCCATGTGACAGGTGGCATGATTCAAGTTGTTAGTCAAGAAGTCTAGTACCCTGACACTCACTACACTTGTCAACATGTCTTCATGTTTTCAATGCTTGACTTTGATGTTTTGTTGTGTAGGACAATAATGTGCCTGCATGACAGATGTCTCCCACGGAAGTGCACAAGAAACCACCTTTACACTTTCAGGGGACACGCTGGCACATATTAAAGAAAGGCACAGTTTGAATAACACTTTTTTTAAGGTAATACTTATCCATGTTCCCACAGTGTGGTGGCATTTGGGTAAGTCCTTGGTTGTTGCTGATACCAACTTACGAGTGTCAAGTCATCCAGACCACCATGGGGCCATGTATATGTACTTACTGAAACCCCATTTCTTTCTAACAGTGGCTTGTTTGAATAAGGCTGGCAGCTCATACAATGACTGTATAAATGTAGTTTTGTGTGCACCTCCTTGTGTGACTTCTTTTATACAGGCACATGTGTGTTCTGTTCACAAAGTGGCACATTCACATATTCTAAACATGTAGATTGTGTAAAGTGTTGTGATTCCCAAGGGATCACAATGTATTTCGTTTGGGTTTCCAAAGTACTCACAGGTCTCTGATTGTGGGGACACCTTCAGCATTGCAGTCTGTTATTTAGCCTTGGGTGCTTCAATACTGTTTCGTTCACAGTAAACAAGAGGTGGCATGCCTTCATAGTATTGCTGTGCTCAACTGTTCCCAGACACTAGCTTCTCAGTATAATTCGATATCAAGTCATTTGCTGTTGTGTCCTAATTTTCCTTGTTTCCAAGTGGCATGGTGGGTCAACCAACTGGGGAGTGCAGGGCTTACATATGTGCGGAGTAATGTTGATGTTACTCATGATGCTTTTCCTGATATGCACTGTGACCTATTTTGTTTGGACTCATGTGTCAGATGTATACAGGTGACTGATTATTTTCTGTATCTTCACCTTGCCCACAACATCATCGGAGGACACCGAGGAGACACCTGCATGGACCTTGAGGAGGGATCCGGCACCGGTGCCACCACTGCTGGCGAGTCTGCGGGAGAAAGTGGCATGAAGGGTGAGGGGAGTCAGGCGCAGACCTGTCTGGTGGCGACACCGACTACGACGCTGACGGGTCTGAGGCTGAACTCCTCGAGGGGGCAGAGGCTGCTACAACACCTGGCAGCAGCACATCTGTCACCGCCTCCTCCATTCCCATCACCGCCCTCCCAGTTGCTCCGTTCCCTTCTGTCCGTGCAGGGCGCCACCGTGTCTCCTTCGTGCCAGGCACCGCACCCCCTGCCCCTGTCCCCCTTGCTGCCCTCACTGCAGAGTCTCTGGACATTCAGTGGCAGTTGCAGGTTGGCCAGACATCGATGCTGAATGTCCTCCATGGCCACACCAGACTGCTGACACAGATGGTGTCGTTCATGGAGGGCATGTCAGCAGCGATGTCTGACCAACGGATGTTGCTGAGGTCCATGGACTCTTCACTGACGGCAGCAGTGAGTCTCCTGCAGCGCTTTGTCCCCCCCCACCCCTGCACCATCCACACTTCCCACTCCCATGCCTGTCCCATGCACACCCAGACATTCCCAAGCACGCACCCCACCAGACACAGGGAGCACGCAAACACGTAAGGGCAAGCACACACCTCCTGGCACGCACACTCAGGGGGATAAAGGCACACCCACTGGGTCTGGGGCACACAGGCATACACACAGCCACAGTCTGAATCTGCATGCCTCACTACCCAGTCCCTCCAAAGGCACTCCCCTTGGCTCCCCTGCCACACAGTCAGACAAGGAGAGCTACTTGGCTGTGCTGGGCCTCAGCCCCACTGGCTCACCAGCCCGCAAACGGGCAAGGCACTCCCCGGTTAGGGGAGTTGATCCCCCCCTCTCCACCCCCTCCCCCAGTAGCGCTGCACCCCATCCCTCCGACCCCACCCCTTCCTTTGTGCCTGTGGTTTCTTCCGGTGCAGGGGATACTCTGGACGACCTGGCAGAAGTGTGCAGCGCCGAGCTTACCTCCACCTTTGGCGCTGCCCCATCCCCTGTGGTGGAGGTGTCCAGCCCTGCACCCACCACACCTACCCTTCCACCTCCTGTCCCTGCGGTGCCTGGTCCTTCCCCACATGATGCCCCCCCAGTTGACAAACCTGAGGGTTCTAATGTGCAGGTAAGCTAGGGGAGACACGTGCCCATGTGTCCCCCCAAGGACTTCTATTCTGCATTGGCCTTTGTATATAGTGTTGTTGATACAATTTTTATCTTATTCTGATTAAAGCATTTTCTTTTGACTTTGCACACTATTGCATTTCAGGTATTGATGTTGGTGCTGATGCTCCAGGAGTTGGGGTTGTGGTAATGTGTTATGTTTCGGGCAAAGGTTCGAGAATGAAGGTCAGGAGGTGGCCCATGGGATCTGCGTGCCATCACAAGGTCTCTGCAAAGGATCTTTGGTTGTGTGTGTTATTTGTTTTTTGAGACATTGTACCAAGGTGTGTCCCTTCCTCCGTGGCACCTGACACCTTCCCTGCAGAGAGTTGCACAGTTGTTGTGCTGACCTGTGTATACATTCCCTTTGTTGGTGACGGATCCCTTCAACTATGGCCATGCCTGCTCAGCAATGTCTCCGGCTGCATCGTCTGTGCCATCCTTGCTAGTCGCTGTACTTGTGTATTGAGTATTGCCATGCCTTCAGGGAGTAATTCTCCCTTTTCCGCACTATGCATGTGTGTAATCCCAGCCTACCACACATATGGTACGTGTTCTGCAGGGTATTTGTGCACCTGACTGACAATTGTGGGCATTGTATTTGTGGGAACTCAACCCTATTCCTTCCATTAGAGATAACATCTTGGTGGCTGTCCCAGCACCTGTACATTCCTATCAGTCCTGGGATGTGCGTGACAGTGTGTGTTCCCTTTGGCTCTCTTAGTTTAGTAAGCATAGACATGACTATACAGTCTTGTTGCATGATCTCTGTGTGTGTATTGTGCTGCATCCGCCAGGGGTGGGTATGCATGTGTCAATTGTCCTCACACCCACATGTGGTGTGTCATGCAGTGGGGGAAAGACAGCCATCCTCATGGGAGTGGGACACTGCTGTCAGTGATATGTTGTTATGAAAATTATACTTGTATAGTGCGTAACTACCCGGAGGTCTCGTCGCGCTTCAACAGATTCTTATGACGAGCTCCATGGTGCATTAACACGTTTTTGCAAACAAGTGTGTTTTTAGGGCTTTCCTGAATGCCAACCGATTGTTAATCTGTCTTATGTCCAAGGGAAGGGAGTTCCAGAGTCTGGCAGCAGTATGGGAAAAAGAGCGGCCACCCCATCGAGCTTTAGTGACCTTTGTTGTGGTTGCTAGATGCAATGAACCGGAGCGAAGAGCTCTGGGAGGAACGTAGGGCACCACAAAGGGGAGCAAGATGGCAGGGCCTGTTCGGTGGAAGGATTTGTGCACAATGCACATAGCTTTGAACTGTGCTCTGGCAGCCATTGGGAGCCAATGTAGCTCCTTTAATACTTTTTTGGCTGACTGCCAACGGGGAATGTTATACAATAATCGGGCGGCACAGTTTTGGGTGACTTGGAGCCTATTGAACACCGCTGCAGGGGCGCCTAAGTATAAGGCATTCCCGTAATCCAGGTGGGAGAGAATCAAGGCTTGAATCATGACTCTCCTTGCCTGGAACGGAAGCAGGGGGAGAACTTTGTGAAGCATTTTCATTAGCCCAACACATGTTGAGGCAGTTTTAGTAGCTTGGACTGAGAAGTCAAGCGCCCTATCAAGCCAAATTCCAAGGCTCTTTATCTGAGGTTTGGGGAGGGGAAAAGTGCCCAAACATGTAGGCCAAATGGAGGCCAAAGTAGTCGGTGGGGAGTTGCCTAATAACATGATCTCCGTCTTCTCCCCATTAAGTTTCAGACAGGAGGAATGCATCCACTTGGCAACAGCCTCTAGACACGGGCCCAGGGTGTTGGACGACCCCTCAGTGTGGTCCAAAGAGACCACCAATTGGGTGTCGTCCGCGTAGGTGACAATACGCACACCGAAGGGCTGGACTATATTTGCTAGAGGTTGCATATAGACGTTAAAAAGCGTGGGGCTTAGGGACGAGCCCTGTGGAACCCCACAGCTAAGTGGTTGCTTAGGAGAGACCATCTCACCCTCAAACACCTGGAAAAAACGCTCATCCAGGAAGGAGGTCAGCCATTCCAGGGCCGCGCCCGACACGCCCATGCCCTTCAAACGATGTAGTAGAGTTGCATGGTTGACAGTGTCGAACGCGGCACTGAGGTCGAGTAATATAATGGCTGCTTTTCCTCCCTGGTCCAGCACAGCTCTAGTCTCCTCTGTTACTGCTATGAGAGCAGTTTCAGTTCCATGTTGAGGGCGGAAGCCCGTCTGTGAGGCACATAGTAGGTTGTTAGAATCTAGATAGTCTACTAAGATGTTACTAATGTGCCTCTCAAGTAGTTTGCTCATCCAGGGAAGCAAGGAGATAGGGTGGAAGTTGGCCAAATTGTTCTGATCTAGGGTGGGCTTTCAACATAGTCGAAAATTAGGGATGCGTACATTCACCCATGGAGTTGTGGTCATCTGATAATGATGTACACACCCCATGTCTCTGTCCACTGCTGGTATTACTCTGCACCCACCCCTCACATGTCTCTGTCCACTGCTGGTATTCCTCTGCATCCACCCCCATGTCTCTGTCCACTGCTGGGAGTGATAGGCACCCACCCTCACATGTCTCTGTCCACTGCTGGGAGTGATAGGCACCCACCCCTCACATGTCTCTGTCTACTGATGGGAGTCCTCTGCACCCACCCCCATGTCTCTGTCCACTGCTGGTATTCCTCTGCATCTGACCCCATGTCTCTGTCCACTGCTGGGAGTGATAGGCACCCACCCCTCACATGTCTCTGTCCACTTCTGGGAGTGATAGGCACCCACCCCTCACATGTCTCTGTCCACTGCTGGGAGTGATAGGCACCCACCCCTCACATGTCTCTGTCCACTGCTAGGAGTCTTCTGCATCCACCCCCATGCCTCTGTCCACTGCTGGGAGTCCTCTGCACCCACCCCCATGTCTCTGTCCACTTCTGGTATTCCTCTGCATCTACCCCCATGTCTCTGTCCACTGCTGGGAGTGATAGGCACCCACCCCTCACATGTCTCTGACCACTGCTGGGAGTCCTCTGCACCCACCCCCATGTCTCTGTCCACTGCTGGGAGTCCTCTGCATCCACCCCCATGTCTCTGTCCACTGCTGGGAGTACTCTGCACCCGCCCCTCACATGTCTCTGTCCACTGCTGGGAGTCCTCTGCACCCACCCCTCACATGTCTCTGTCCACTGCTGGTATTCCTCTGCACCCACACCTCACATGTCTCTGTCCACTGCTGGGAGTCCTCTGCACCCACCCCCAAGTCTCTGTCCACTGATGGGAGTGATAGGCACCCACCCCCCACATGTTTCTGTCCACTGATGGGAGTGATAGGCACCCACCCCTCACATGTCTCTGGCCACTGCTGGGAGTGATAGGCACCCACCCCTCACATGTCTCTGTCCACTGCTGGTATTCCTCTGCACCCACCCCTCACATGTCTCTGTCCACTGCTGGGAGTGATAGGCACCCACCCCTCACATGTCTCTGTCCACTGATGGGAGTACTATGCATCCACCCCCATGTATCTGTCCACTGCTGGGAGTCCTCTGCACCCACCCCCATGTCTCTGTCCACTGCTGGGAGTCCTCTGCACCCACCCCTCACATGTCTCTGTCCACTGCTGGTATTCCTCTGCACCCACACCTCACATGTCTCTGTCCACTGCTGGGAGTCCTCTGCACCCACCCCTATGTCTCTGTCCACTGCTGGGAGTCCTCTGCATCCACCCCCCACTGCTGGGAGTCCTCTGCACCCACCCCCATGTCTCTGTCCACTGCTGGTATTCCTCTGCATCTACCCCCATGTCTCTGTCCACTGCTGGGAGTGATAGGCACCCACCCCTCACATGTCTCTGTCCACTGCTGGGAGTGATAGGCACCCACCCTCACATGTCTCTGTCCACTGATGGTATTCCTCTGCATCTACCCCCATGTCTCTGTCCACTGCTGTGAGTGATAGGCACCCACCCCTCACATGTCTCTGTCCACTGCTGGTATTCCTCTGCACCCACCCCTCACATGTCTAAGTCCACTGCTGGGAGTGATAGGCACCCACCCCTCACATGTCTCTGTCCACTGCTGTGAGTCCTCTGCACCCACCCCCATGTCTCTGTCCACTGCTGGGAGTCCTCTGCACCCACCCCAATGTTTCTGTCCACTGCTGGTATTCCTCTGCACCCACCCCTCACATGTCTCTGTCCACTGCTGGTATTCCTCTGCACCCACACCTCACATATCTCTGTCCACTGCTGGGAGTCCTCTGCACCCACCCCCATGTCTCTGTCCACTGCTGGGAGTCCTCTGCAACCACCCCCATGTCTCTGTCCACTGCTGGGAGTCCTCTGCACCCACCCCCATGTCTCTGTCCATTGCTGGTATTCCTCTGCATCTACCCCATGTCTCTGTCCACTGCTGGGAGTGATAGGCACCCACCCCTCACATGTCTCTGTCCACTGCTGGTATTCCTCTGCACCCACCCCTCACATGTCTCTGTCCACTGCTGGGAGTGATAGGCACCCACCCCTCACATGTCTCTGTCCACTGCTGGGAGTCCTCTGCACCCACCCCCATGTCTCTGTCCACTGCTGGGAGTCCTCTGCATCCACACCTCACATGTCTCTGTCCACTGTTGGGAGTCCTCTGCACCCACCCCCATGTCTCTGTCCACTGCTGGGAGTTCTCTGCATCCACCCCCATGTCTCTGTCCACTGCTGGGAGTACTCTGCACCCACCGCTCACATGTCTCTGTCCACTGATGGGAGTGATAGGCACCCACCCCTCACATGTCTCTGTCCACTGATGGGAGTGATAGGCACCCACCCCTCACATGTCTCTGTCCACTGCTGGTATTCCTCTGCACCCACCCCTCACATGTCTCTGTCCACTGCTGGGAGTGATAGGCACCCACCCCTCACATGTCTCTGTCCACTGATGGCTCTGCATCCACCCCCATGTCTCTGTCCACTGCAGGGAGTCCTCTGCACCCACCCCTATGTCTCTGTCCACTGCTGGGTGTCCTCTGCACCCACCCCTCACATGTCTCTGTCCACTGCTGGTATTCCTCTGCACCCACACCTCACATGTCTCTGTCCACTGCTGGGAGTCCTCTGCATCCACCCCCATGTCTCTGTGCACTGCTGGGAGTCCTCTGCACCCACCCCCATGTCTCTGTCCACTGCTGGTATTCCTCTGCATCTACCCCCATGTCTCTGTCCACTGCTGGGAGTGATAGGCACCCACCCCTCACATGTCTCTGTCCACTGCTGGGAGCGATAGGCACCCACCCCTCACATGTCTCTGTCCACTGATGGGAGTACTCTGCATCCACCCCCATGTCTCTGTCCACTGCTGGGAGTTCTCTGCATCCACCCCCATGTCTCTGTCCACTGCTGGGAGTACTCTGCACCCACCGCTCACATGTCTCTGTCCACTGATGGGAGTGATAGGCACCCACCCCTCACATGTCTCTGTCCACTGATGGGAGTGATAGGCACCCACCCCTCACATGTCTCTGTCCACTGCTGGTATTCCTCTACACCCACCCCTCACATGTCTCTGTCCACTGCTGGGAGTGATAGGCACCCACCCCTCACATGTCTCTGTCCACTGATGGCTCTGCATCCACCCCCATGTCTCTGTCCACTGCTGGGAGTCCTCTGCACCCACCCCTATGTCTCTGTCCACTGCTGGGTGTCCTCTGCACCCACCCCTCACAAGTCTCTGTCCACTGCTGGTATTCCTCTGCACCCACACCTCACATGTCTCTGTCCACTGCTGGGAGTCCTCTGCATCCACCCCCATGTCTCTCTGCACTGCTGGGAGTCCTCTGCACCCACCCCCATGTCTCTGTCCACTGCTGGTATTCCTCTGCATCTACCCCCATGTCTCTGTCCACTGCTGGGAGTGATAGGCACCCACCCCTCACATGTCTCTGTCCACTGCTGGGAGCGATAGGCACCCACCCCTCACATGTCTCTGTCCACTGATGGGAGTACTCTGCATCCACCCCATGTCTCTGTCCACTGCTGGGAGTCCTCTGCACCCACCCCCATGTCTCTGTCCACTGCTGGGAGTCCTCTTCATCCACCCCCATGTCTCTGTCCACTGCTGGGAGTAGTCTGAACCCACCCCTCACATGCCTATGTCCACTGATGGGAGTGATAGGCACCCACCACTTACATGTCTCTGTCCACTGCTGGTATTCCTCTGCACCCAGTCCTCACATGTCTTTGTCCACTGCTGGGAATCCTAGGCAGCCACCCACCCACCCACCCGCACCCTTTGTGCAGTACACTGCTGTCCTGGCCATACACCCCCCCAATGTACTGGTTATATGCTGCACCAGGCCCTAAACCAACATTCATGGCGTGTGTACGCCTTGTCTCACAAATGTACTGGTGCCCTAGGGGTACGGGTGATGCGGTCTGTACCCCCGCATTCATCGGTTGGGTACGGTCCGTACCACGCGTACCCCTACATCACCACTGCAATGGTGGTACGGACCATACCCTTGGCCTCAGAGCGTGGGTACGGTCCATACCACGCGTACCCCTACATCACCACTACAATGGTGGTACGGACCATACCTACGCCCTCAGAGCGTGGGTACGGTCCGTACCACCATTGTAGTGGTGATGTAGGGGTACGCGTGGTACGGACCGTACCCACGCTCTGAGGCCAAGGGTATGGTTCGTACCACCATTGTAGTGGTGATGTAGGGGTACGCGTGGTACGGACCGTTCCCATGCTATGAGGGCGTGGGTACGGTCCGTACTACGCGTACCCCTACATCACCACTACAATGGTGGTACGGACCGTACCCACGGCCTCAGAGCGTGGGTACAGTCCGTACCACCATTGTAGTGGTGATGTAGGGGTACGCGTGGTACGGACCGTACCCACGCTCTGAGGGCATGGGTACGGTCCGTACCACCATTGTAGTGGTGATGTAGGGGTACGCGTGGTACGGACCGTACCCACGCTCTCAGGGCGTGGGTACGGTCCGTACCACCATTGCTGGGATGACACGTAGGATGGGGTCCATGGCTGTCCGTCGCGTACCGGTGCTCCTTCTTCGCGTCTTCCTCAATTTCCCGGGAGTTTTTGGCTGCCGTAAAATATTAGCCGTACGGAGTGACGTAGACACGAACCATACTTGCTGGTCCGTAAAACGCTGCCTGACTCCGTTCGGACTTCACGTACGTGATGTCCCGGATCGGAATTGTGGGTATTTTTTCGCCGCACGTAGTTTTTTACGATTCGTACGGAAATGGCATTTCTTTACGAATCGTACTTGCTGCTTTGTAAGGAGGATTTCCCGGGTACGAGTCCTATGGAGAATACGCTCCGTACGACCATTCGTACCTGGGTTTTACAGGATCGGAATCGGCACCCATATGTCAAACTATATTTAAAATACCAATTATAATTAATGTTAGAATTTGCTATTCTTTTGTACACTTAAAAAATAACACGTAAGTACATATGTATATATCTATATATATGGAGAAGTGTAGCTCACTGGTTAGAGGAGGCATACCCTGAAGCAGAGGTCAGACCCGGGACCAGGGTTCAATTCCCGATGCGGCAGGGTCCGGAGCCCAATTGTCCACGGACTCGATAATTCTCGCTTCGGTGCCCACTCTAAGCACGAGTTCACACTATGCAGCTCTGGGCAACAAGCTTGCTTAATCTCCACAACGGCCCCCCCGCGGCGGGATGCCTGGCTTTCACCTTGGGGATGCCCAGTATGGGTTATCTCACAGGGAAAAACCAGGACGGGTTCCCAATGCAAGCGCCAAGATGCCCAAGGGTAAGTTGAGCGCTATATAAGAACACATAATAATAATAATAATAATATATATATATATATATATATATAATAAATTGCAAACTGTAGCAAATAAATTGGAAAAAACTCTAAAAAACATACCAATGTAGTTACACATAAAAAAACTAAACAAAATAAAAAAGACATTTTACAAAAAAATCAAAAATATATATTTCATATTAAAAACATTAATAAATAAAAATAATATTGGGCCTGATGTTGGGCTGAAAGTCATCCATCAGCTCGGCGTTGGCTTTCTGCCCGACATCATGGGTTTCTGTCCGACCTCCATACTACGATATTGGTGGTTGGAAGGAAACCTGCGGGAGGATTCCGCTCCGCTTTGGACTGGCTCAAGGAGCCTGTCAGAGCGCTGGAAGGACAGATAAACCCTAAATGGCAGCAGTGCCTACTCAGGCACATCCGTCGGGATTATGATGCCCTATTTCCTACATGCAAAGGCTGTTGGAAAGTGACTCTTGGGGCCCTAGCAGTACCCCCTTCCCCTCTGAACCTCTGCTATGGGGTATGAGGGCACATATGGTGCCCCTCTAAACATCCCTGCACCATGTGTCAGGCACCGCATGGTGCCTGCCATGCAGTGCAGGGATGTTTAAAAATGTATATTTTCTATTGAGGTTGGAGCTGCAACCCGCAGCACAAGACTCTATAGGAAAAATACACTTTCAAACAGCTGTGAAGGCGGTTGCATCATAATTGGGAAAGCAGGACATCAAACTCCTTGTCGGTGGTCACTTTACGCTATGATGTCATCTGACCGACATCGTAGTTAGGCCCATAATATTAAATACATAGACACTTCATAATAATAAAAATGTACACAATATCAACATAACTATAAAATTGCAGGAATAATACAATTATTATTCCCACTCCAATCTCTGCAAAGGTAGGGACATCATTGGACTCAGGAGGGGTAAAATGTATTGTTCCCACTCCAGTCTGTGCAACAGTAGGGAAAGTGTTGGACTCAGGAAGGTCACAAATTACTATTCCCATTCTAGTGGGTGCAACAGTAGGGAAGGTGCTGGATTGGCGAGGGGTAAAATTTACTATTCACACTCCACTCTGTGCAACAGTAGAGAAAGTGTTGGATTGCAGAGGGGTACAGTTTACGATTTCCACTCAAATCAATAACAATGTAATATTCTCAATCCAATCAGTGCAACAGTGGGAAAGTGTTGGATTGTGGAGAGGTAAAATGTACTATACCCACTCCAGCCTGTGCAACAATAGGGAAAGTGTTGGATTGTAGAGGGGTCACATTTACTATTCCCACTCCAGTGTGTGCAACATTAGGGAAAGGGTTAGGCTCAGGAGGGCAACATTTTTTATTCCCACTCCAGGTTGTGCAACAGTAGGAAAAGCGTTGGATAGCGGAGGCATAACATTTAGGTGTCGATTCCGATCTGGTAAAACACGGGTACGAACCGTCGGACAGAGCGTTTTCTCCGTCCTACTCGTACCCGGGAAACCCACCTTTCAAACCCGCAAGTACGAATCGTACAGAAACACCCTCTCCGTACGATTCGCAAAAAACACCAACCGGCTCAAATATACCCACGATTTCGATCCGGGACACCGCGTATGCGACATTCGCACGGAGTCAGGCAGTGTTTTACGGACCAGCAAGTACGATTTGTACCCACTGCACTTCGCACGGCAATATTTTTACGGGACCCAAAAAGTGCCGGAAAAGCTAAGTACGCCACGATGCACGGCGAAAAGGGGGCCCGGTACGCACCGTACCCCCATCCCTACACGTCCGCACCGTACCCCCAGCCCCCCCATGTCCGCGCTGTACCCCAGCACCCCCCCATGTCCACGCCGTACCCCTACCCCCCGTAGGTACGGTGCGTACCCCTACCCCCCGTATGTACGGTGCATACCCCCACCCTGTAGGTATGGAGCATACCCCCACGCCGTAGGTATGGAGCGTACCCCCACCTCGTAGGTATGGTGCGTACCCCTACCCCCCGTATGTACGTTGCGTACTCCTACCCCCGTATGTACGGTGCGTACCCCCACCCCGTAGGTATGGAGCGTACCACCACCCCGTAGGTACGGAGCATACCCCACCCCCGTAGGTGCGGTGCGGACCCCCAGCGGGTCTGCACCGTACCTACGGGGGTGGGGGTACGCTCTGTACCTACGGGGTGGGGGGACGCACCGCACATACGGGGGTAGGGGTACGCTCCATACCTACGGGGTGGGGGTACGCACCGTACATACGGGGGGTAGGGGTACACACCGTACCTACACCGGGTGGGGGTACGCTCCGTACCTACGGGGTGGGGGTACGCACCGTACATACGGGGGGTAGGGGTACGCACCGTACATACGGGGGTGGGGATATGCTCTGTACCTACGGGGTGGGGGTACGCACCGTACATACAGGGGGTAGGGGTATGCACTGTACATACAGGGGTAGGGGTACGCACCGTACCTACACGGGGTGGGGGTACGCTCCGTACCTACACGGGGTGGGGTGGGGGTACGGCGCGTACTTGGGGGGGTGGGCTGGGGTGGTGTTCGGCGCGGATGCAGGCACATGTTTGGACGTCTCCATGGTTGCTATGGGAGTGCGCTTCGTACGGTGTTTTTTCCATACGGTTGTGCATTCGTACGGACGGGACGGATCGTACTTGCGCGCTCGGACTTCAGTTTACCGATTCGTACGTAAAACTGTCCGGGGACGTGTCGGACACTTTTTCCGACCCGAGGACGTGTCGGGGAATTTTCCCAATGCGATTCGTATGGATTTTTTAACATACGAATCGTACTTGCCAGTTTGTACGGGACTTGTACGATTCGTACATAAAAAAATCCGGATACGATTCGTACGGGGAATATTTTTAACGGATCGGAATCGGCACCTTAGTCTGTGCTACAGTAGAGAGAGAGAAGTTCACTTCAAAAAGATGAAATATTTTAACAACTACATAAAATAACAACAAATGTAAATATTTAAATGTAAAATATATTAAAAGAAATTATCAAATGAAAGAATTACATATTTATTACACTATTTAATACATATTTTAAATTAAAACAAATAATAAAAATATAATTAAAATAATACACTATATTCTCACAATTAAAAAAACCAACAAATATATGTTTATTACAATTAAGAAGCGTAACACAATTAACACATAATAAATAACACATTTTTTAAACAATAACATTATTTATGTCTATTATTACGTGAATAACTTCCTGCACTATTCCTCCACAAAGTAAGCAACACACACCAAAAATATATCTTGCAAATAAATTAATTTCAAATCTACATAATTAATTATCAATGAAACAATTAGAAGTAATTTACTAATAAGAAAATGATTATATTCAATCAACTTCCCACCATTTAACCCTAGACACCCAACAATGCGCACCTAATAAAAAAAAAAAAAAATCTTTCTTTACATACTTTATTATCAAGTAAACAATTAATGACAATTAACTAATAATAAATTAATTATATTCAATTAACTTCCTACCCTTCACCCCTACAAACACAACAACCCGCACCTCACATATAACTTAAAAAATAAATAATTAGACAATTGACATAATTAATTAAATAATTATTAATAATTAAGATAAATAATTAATTATTATGAGTATTTCCCTTCATACCCTTTACGCCTACAAAAACCACAACCATCCCCAAACATATTTATAAAAAATTAATTACACAATTTACATGTTTAATTATCAATTAACTAATTTCTTATCAGTTCATAATTAATTATTAAATAATTATAATTTAATTATTTACCACCCTATACCCCTACAACGCCCACAACCTGCACCAAAATCTTAACATAATTTAAACAAAATAATGACACAATTGGCATACTTATCGATTAAATAATTAATAGTCATTAATAATTCATTATTAATTATAATTAAATTACTTCCCTCCCTGTACCCCACTAAAAATACAACTAAACTATGAAATAGAATTTAAAAACAACTAGAAGTTTGCAAACTCTATAAAAACATTAACAGTAATCACACAATTTATAACATATACAGTGAAAATATATACTCAAATGCATAAAAATTATTTAAAAATTATTTTATTAACAACAATATTTTTTTAAATGATAATAACGACATAGATATTTTTAACATCAATATAACTTACCATAAAATTGATATTCTTGTCCACAATATTTTTGTACACAATATTTCAAATTCAATATTTCAGCTCCCCGATATTTTTTTTATATATTTTGACTGAATACCTCTAGGCCGGTCATAGCTGCCATCTTTGTGAGGAAGAGCAAGCATTTTGAAGATCCCTCTTTTCAAAAATGCCTTGATTTTGGATCTAAAGTGAAGACAGTTACTGTAACATAACATTAGCTATAAATGTCTTTTATCAGCGTATTGCACCTTTCTATCCAAGCAACACATTCATGTAATTTATGTCAATTTTGCCACCAAAAGGACATTTACTGGAAGGCAGGGTGCCACACGGCTCTCTATGGGCCAGATGTATGACAGTTTTTAGTGTTCACACATGGAGAATCAGGACATTTGTGACCACTAAAATGGTTGTGCAATGTACCAACCCTATTTTGTGAGTCTGTAATCTATTATGGACTCACAAAGGGGCCGATTCCGATCCGTTTAAAATATTCGTCGTACGAATTGTAACCGGATTTTTTTACGTACGAATCGTAAAAGTCCCGTACAAACTGGCAAGTACGATTCGTATGTAAAAAACTCCATACAAATCGCATTGGGAAAATTCCCCGACACGTCCTCGGGTCGGAAAAAGTGTCCGACACGTCCCCAGACAGTTTTACCTACGAATCGGGAAACCGAAGTCTGAACGCGCAAGTACGATCAGTCCCGTCCGTCCGAATGCACAACCGTATGGTAAAAACACCGTACGAAGCGAACCTCTATAACAACCATGGAGATGTCCAAACATGTGCCCGCATACGTGCCGAACACCCCCCAGCCCCCCCGCGGACGGACGCGCCGGACCCCCAGCCCCCTGCGGATGTACGTGCCGGACCCCCAGCCCCCTGCAGAGGTACGCGCTGGACCCCCAGCCCCCCCGCGGACGGACGCGCCAGACCCCCAGCCCCCCGTGGATGTATGTACGGAGCGCGCCCCCACCCCCGCTATGTGCTGGGGGTTCACGTCGTACATACGGGGGTGGGGGTACCCTCCATACATACACGGGTGGGGGTCCGCGCCGTACATATGGGGGTGGGGGTACGCGCCATACATACGGGGGTGGGGGTACGCGCCGTACATACATGGGTGGGGGTCTGCACCGTACATACGGGGGTGCGGGTATGCGCTGTAGATACGGGGGTGGCGGTCTGCACCATACATACGGGGGTGGGGGTACGCGCTGTACATACAGGGGTGGGGGTACGCTCCGTACATACACGGGTGGGGGTCTGCACCGTACATACACGGGTGGGGGTACGCACCGTACATCCGTGGGGGGCTGGGGGTCCGGTATATCCATCCGCGGGGGGCTGGGGGTCCGGCACGTACATCCGCTGGGGGCTGGGGGTCCGGCGCGTACATACGGGGGGCTGGGGGGGTGTATGGCACGTACCGGGCCCCCTTTTCCTCATACTTCGCGGCGTACTGTCGGTACGAATCGTACTTGCCGGTACGTAAAAGGCTGCCTAACTCCGTCCGCATGTCGCGTATGCGCTGTCCCGGATCACATTCGGATGTATTTTTGTGTCGGTCGGTGTTTTGTACGATTTGTACGGAAATGGTGTTTCCGTACGAATCGTACTTGCATGTTTGTATGGTGTTTTTACCGGGTACGAGTCGGACAGAGAAAACGCTCCATCCGACGATTCGTACCCGGTTTCTCCAGGATTGGAATCGGCCCCAAAATAGGGTTTGCGGGTCCCTATTAGGAAGGGGCGTGCCATGGGCAAGGGCATGTACGATTTTCTTGCGACCAGAATGAGGTCGCAAAACAATCACAGTTTACTGCCTACGTCAAGTAGGTGGTAAGTCATTTGCCAACAGGAAGGAGTCCCCAGGGCACCCCTTACCCTTTGCGATAGTCTACTCTTAAAAAATGAAACAGAAACTTTTCAGTTTTCTTTTTTGAAATGCATCTCGGTTTTCTTTCATTTATTTAAGAATAAACACATCCATGGTGGTCTGCTGTCCCCAGCAGACCACCATCCCTGTATGATTACCCGTCCCTTATGGGTCACAAATTGCGATCTGCCTCATGAATACTGATGAGGCAGGTTATTTGCGACCCTTTTGGATATTGCTAAAAGTGTATGTGACACGTTAGTACATTTCATTTTGCAAGTCTCTAATTGCGAGCCACAATGCATCATAGTGAGAGACTCACAAAATGAAATGGTCATATATCTGCCACTATATTCCTTTGCAGTGTTCACTACCTACATTTTTGACTTCACCTTCAAGTAATAGGAGCCTCAAGTATGCCCTTTTATGACTATTCTGTCAATATTAATCTGTTTCTGGAGCTCACTCGTGTGAAACAAGACCACATGTAGTTTATGATAGACAAAACTAATAGCAGGATGAACGCCAACCAAGTATGCCTTAACAATAAGATCTACAGAATTTCGGACTCTTTGCACCTCTGTCAGTTTTAATAATCATATCTACTTTCAGTCTCAAAAGCAGTGTTGTTGTGTTCTAATTAGACTGCTGAAGCAACATAGATAATTGACATCAGCCTGTGTTCAAATATTTCACATTGTGTAACTGCTAATATGTAATGCTTTATATGAAAATCACAAAATAAGTATGATTACAAGGAAAAGAAATCTGCAAATTTCAATATGTCATTTGATTTGGAATTAGAAAAAGTTACCATATTGCTTCATCCTTTATCAAGGTGCATATGTGTCAGAAAATGCTCAATTTTATGTGGTTACCGCCATTATTTGGTGATTTATATTTCTTGTTTGTGGACTCTTATGTTGAGAGCCTAATATATGTGCTCTGACCCCCTAAAACATGTAAGAATTGTCTAATCCCTGAATGCCTTATTTACCTTTTGTACAAGGCAGAGAAAACGGGGCAGACAATGCACCTACAGCTTAGAAAGTCAAATTGTTGCCAGTAGACTGCAGCACTTATTGTGTCAAATACCTTGTGTTACACAGGAAAACATGGCTCCAGGCCCACCATTTTAGCCTGATTTTGCAACTTAAATTCAGCAGTAGTGCCTGTAATAATAAACCCTTTTAACACGTGAAAGCCTTCCTTTTAAATATTAGTATGCCCCTCCATGTATGACTCGTAACCCACAAGGTAGGATGCATGGTATTTAAAAGTGTGACATCTACAAAATGTATGTTAATATGACCCAACAGTGGCAAGGCTATAAACGCTATTTTCACTGTTGCAGGCCTTGCTGTCATACAGCAAAGACCAGAGAACAGAATGAAATACTAATACCGCGTCTATGGATTAGGACCATCTAGAAAAATAATTAAATCACTGTTTTTAATCGGTATTAAAAAAACAATTTGATGCTGTAGTTGGATTATGATATAAATGGAGAAAAAGTAACTTTTAGAAAGTTTCCCTTTAACTGAGCTGTCAGTCTGTTGATTAGCATTAACCTCTGCCAATTCCCAGTATGTGCTTAGCCTGGGAAGTGGTGTAAAATTCCTCCAAGGAGCACCCAATAAGCAATCCTCTGAGCTCAATAGAATATGTGGGGTGGGGTGTGCTCTGGGCATTCTGTTGGCACCACAGTGACAACCCTTACCTGTCAAGGTCTTCTGAGTTAAATACCAGGGCAATCCTTGTGTATCCCCTGTTTTGTTCCTGAAGGACCCTGCTGTTGTTTTATCAGACTTATATATCTGGGTTAGTAGCGGGTACAGTGCCTGCTTCAAACTGTAATCTAGTGTTGATGTTAGAACACTGAGATTACCAAAGTGCAACCCCCACTCCCACTTTAAGGATTAGAGTGAACAGTTACTGTGACCATAAACCGTTGTCATCTTTGATTTGCTGTAAAGCAAACAGGACCTGGGAACCTTTACTCTACTGGTCAGAGAGGAACTTGGAGTGTCTTAGGTTGTCACCCATCCAAAGGATAGTGAATCCTACAAGGCTGTACCCTTACCCACCCAACCTTCCTCAGAACACCACTGGACTTGTGAAAGGATGGCAGGTGGACGGAATCTGCTGCACTAGGCATATGTGGCCTATGACAAGGACCTGAAATGGTTGGGCCCCCTTCCACGTGGAATACAAAACAGAAGGTTCTCCAAGGTTCATACGGCTTATCCCCCTGGGTGGCTTCAGGAAC
Source organism: Triturus cristatus (assembly GCF_964204655.1). Classification (NCBI taxonomy): domain Eukaryota; kingdom Metazoa; phylum Chordata; class Amphibia; order Caudata; family Salamandridae; genus Triturus; species Triturus cristatus. Next base: position 262,276,839 of record NC_140593.1, read on the forward strand.
TTAAAAAAGCTCAAGAGTACAATCCTGTGAAGAAACTCAACGGACTGGTGGCAAATGGACATGGACTGCACTTTACTGTAGCCCTCTACCTGACACCCTGAGAGTCTCTAAGTGCTCCCCCTGATGCCCCAAAGGCCTTGAAAGTGGATTTCAGGGGTATTATGGGGACTCTTTCAAAACTTCCACTCCAGAACTACAGTTCATTAACAGGATCTAATGCAAAAAGTATCCAACTGGTAGTCTAAAGGGTTTGATTGAATGTCGGGAGTGACCCCCATGGAGAAGAGTTTTTTCTCAAAAAAATTACATCGTAACTTTTCAGATTAGGACTTTCAAACCTTTTTGAACTTCCCAATTTCCAGGCCTTGGCCGGCCTATCTGCTTTGTGTATTTGACCCTTGCTCCATGCCTAGGTTCCAGCATACGATGACCATTGACTACCATTGGAGCTTTGCTCTTTTTTGGTGTTATTTACACTTACATTTTAAAACATTCCTATCACCAGCTACCCTTATTGAATTTTTGTTGTTTTGGTGGCATTTTGATTATTTTTATATATTAGAGTGGGGGGTTTATTTTGTTGTGTCTTTGACTTCTTAACTGTTTTAAATGCTTAACACATTTTCTCTAGGTTACAGCTGTGTGCTCTGTACCACAGCTACCAGGGCTCTAAGCTCAGGTTTGAATTGATGAAATCGACCTGATAATATAGCATCTTTATTTCTTGTATTGGAGCCCAATCCACCCCACCTAATAAAACACTCCCTCCCAATATTATACTATGTTTTGTTTAAAGATATTTCTTTATCAGAAACTGTGCAAACTACTAACTGTCAATCAGCAACTCAGCTCTTATCTAGAAATTAATCAAATACTTGACCCTTCCCAAATCGGCTTTGGCCCTGGCCATAGCACTGAGACAGCGCTGATGGCAGTAACAGACTCTCTGCGTCTGGGAGTGGATGCAGGCAACCCAATGATACTTGTATTATTGGATCTCTCCTCAGCCTTTGACACCATCTCCCATATGAGGCTGATAGAAAGGCTTCAAGAAATTGGCATTCAGGGTCTGGCATTAAAATGGCTCCAGCACTTCCTGCATGATAGACATCAAACTGTCATCATGGGTTCCTATTGCTCACGCAAAATAACCCTAGATAAGGGTGTGCCGCAGGGCTCATGTCTGAATCCCACCTTGTTTAATATCTATATGGCTCCTTTGGCTGAGATCGCAGGGCACTTTCACTTTGATATAATTTCTTATAATGATGATACCCAGCTGATGTTTACACCAGGCCAGGACCTGGCGGCGGAAAAAGAACGGTTTTCCTCAGGCATGTTAGCCATCTCAAACTGAATGAATAAGAACTATCTCCAGCTGAATGGAGATAAGACAGAGATCATGCTGTTCTGCAAAGCCCCTGCCATCTGAGCTGATGATTGTTGGCCGCAGCGACTGGGCACCTCCCCTGTACCCAATCAAGCAATAAAAAATATGGGGATAAAACTGGACCAAGCCTTAACAATGAGAGATTATATTCTGGCCACCACTGGCTCATGCTACTACTATCTACACCTATTGCACAGAATCTTCCCTTACCTCCCTACTGCCGCCCGGAGAACGCTGGTTCAGGCTATAGTAATAAGCAGACTGGACTATGGCAACGCCCTGTTGGCCAATGTCAGTGAAACACCGATCTCTAAACTTCAGGTTGTTCAAAATACTTCTGCAAGGCTTGTGCTCAACTGCCCCTCGGGCACCTCTTCGGGACCTCTGCTGAAAGAACTACACTGGCTGCCTGTGAGGAAACGCTAATATTTTAATATCTGTTGCCTCACATATAATGCCTTAAAGGGCAAAGGCCCACTTTATTTTCAGAAAAGTGTAAAAGCGTATACCCCTAGCTGAAATCTAAGATCTAGCTCATAAGCACTGCTGTGGATCCCTTGCAGCCGTATAACAGAGAGCGGCAGTAAGGCTTTCTCCTATCTCGCCCCTGTGTACTGAAACAAGCTCCCTCTTCATGTCTGTTCATGCCCAAGTTACTGTAAATTCAGGAAACAACTTAAAGCCCATCTATTTTAATATTATCCGCATGGAGGTCTGTCTTTGATCCGCAAGCAGCGAAGAGATGCCCTAATGTGATTTGCGCGCTATATCAAGTTGATTTAACATATCATAACATAACTGCCTCAGAGCATCGGTCTGCCCACAATCTAGACAGGCGATGGGCTCTTCAACACTGTTGATTCCCTGAAATAAATATTACAAGAATATTGTCCTGCCTTATATTACAAGGATATTGTAAGTCACTGAAGACTTCTGTGACCAAACAGAGGAACGGGTCTAGGTATGGGAGCATAGGAATTAATCGCTGGTGTATGTGAGTATATTTAAAAAAATATTTATTCCTATTTTGATATTTTCAATATTCAATAGAATGATAAAATAAATTAACATTAATGATTTCATTTATTTTGTAAGAAATTGATTTATTGGTTGTAAAGGATGTAACTACTTTATAAGTAATAAATCTGCAACCTTGTATTTACTGGCAACCAGACACTCCATTGTAGGACTTGACTCTCTCAGGCTAGTGAAGCAGAGCAGTCAAAGGGCTACTTAGGGAAAGTGGGGTGGGCTAGAACCACCAGCTTTCTGGAAAGCAACAACAACGCTGAATAAATCTTTGTTTGAATTAGTGCTCTTTCTTATAAAGAGGAAAAGTACTTTATTACACCCACGTCACTTAGTACTAAGCATTACATTACAATTATGCACAATTGGGTACATAGAAATAACTTTGATTAGACCCTTAGAACACACTACACTCCCAGCAAGCCCTGAACATCTGCCCACAATACCCCCAACTGCTCCAACACACAATAAATAGAGGTATGATTATTAAAAAGGTAACCCTATTAATAGGAGCAAAACATGCTATATCCAGCTAATTTAACACCGTTGCAATGAATATTCACTTTAACTTGTAAATTGTCAACATCAATCACATTATTATTAATCTAGTATACCACATTTAATAAAGTAGGTGCTAAACTCTTTTTTTTACTTTCATCATGCTGCCAGGGGAATGTTAAGACCAACAAGAAGGAACATGAAACATTCAAAACCGTTTCCTGAGGACATTCAAGTAACCGCCTGGGAGAAATAGGGCAACAATTCTAGGAAAGTGTGGGCTGCTGTACTTCTGACAGTTCCCACAAAAAGTTCTAAAACTGTTGGTTGTGCCACTGCCACTGCCCTTGATACTGATGCACTATTGTAGAGAGATATGCACATTTTTAGCCTTGCCCAAGCACTTATTAGGGGCTCTTAAGCTCATCTTATTGGGTCCAAAAATCATAGATTAGTGGAGAGGTTCACAAACGTTTTAGAACCATGACCCACGTTTTAGAACGACAAACTTTCGAAACCCACTTACATTTAATGGACATGAGGAGTGGCGATTCTTGAACGTAACTAAAACTCTGTGTGGTAACTAGTTTATTGTCATTCATAGACAACACATTTTCCACTGAAATGGCCACTAACTTTGCACAAACATTACGTTTTACTGGTAGACGTACATAGCACAAAAATGATAATGCATTGAGACCGGGTTTCTGTGAATATTTAACATTTGTATATCACCAAGTAAAGTCTCTTGATTTGCTTTGATCCTATTAAAATGTATGTTTCCAGCACACTTCAGAATTACACAAACAACATGCTTCATTTTTGCTTTCCTAACTGCTAAATGCAGAAAGTTCATTTACAGGTATTTTCCATTTGTTTGTGTGTTGCAAACAACATCTCAGAGCCTTCCCTTTCACATTCCCTGTACTTCATCAGGATAGTCACATACTTTGCTTTAAAATCTCCTCTCATTTTGGAGCCAGAGAAAGTAATTTAAACAGCAGTCATGCAGCTATTTTTCAGAAGACATAGCTTGACATTTGACCTTTGTCTTTGAAGCACTGGCAGATGCAACTTATAAAGAACATAATTTAAAGGCATCCTAATGTATTGCACCTACTTTCCTGATCCACCAAAAAGCAGCTCATTACCCCCAGTTTGGGAAACCCTGAATTAGTGACTTTGGCCTATGCATTATTTTCTTTCTGTTGCCTTGCGTTAGGTGTTCCTTTTTTATGGGTGCCCCAATCCCACCTAGGGCACCTACAATCTATTTTTGTTGAGGTAATGGGGGACCCTCAATGCCCCTGTGACCTCTGCCAGTTCTTCAATGTGTAGGACAACATTGTTGGGTGCCATGTGACAGCCAGTGTCTGGTTTCTCCCATCAGCGCTATGCAAGTAGGTGTGGTGCTGTGGTGTGTTCCCCACTCCCCCCCCCAAGTATGGGGAGAGGTATCAGTGGCAACACACCACCAGACGAGGAGAAAAGCGGGGTTTCCACTCATTGGTCTTTGGTCCTGAGACTTTGGGGTTCCCCGGACCATTTTGATTGTCTCAGGGCCCGAGGATTGGGTGCCATGGACCATGTTGGATCTGAGGTAGGTAGAACAACACATGCCCACAAATGTAATCCATGATGATGCACAGGACCTTAAGGTCCTGACCTGACCCAGGAGGACTTTTTAAAATTTGACTGGTGCCCTATGTGTGCCATTACCCGCCTAGTCTCCATGGGATACCAGGCTTTCTTCCACTGCTTCTCCAGCCCAGTAGGGCTAATTTTGTCTGGGTGAAGTCATTTTGCCCTGGGTGGTGAGCTCTATAGACCAGGACCATTTACCTCAGGACTCCTGGCCTCTAAACATTGTTTTTCCAGGGAGCTTCAATTTTAATAGTCCTGAAGCTGAACCTCTCCTTTGTCTCAGCCCCTAGTGCCTTCTTTTACCCGGGGGTTTCCTTAGGTCCCCATACAAGCTCGCCAGCAGAGTACCCTCCCTGTCATGACTCCCCAGACTCCATGGCTTTGGCTGTCTCTGACTGTCTTGCAGGACACCTATGTATCAGCAGCAAAGTCAAAGACCACACTCCTGCTGGGGGTCACCAAGCTTTAGGACCAGTCCACTAAAGATCCATGGGTACCCTTTACTGTATCCCCTAGCAGGTCCAAACCTCTACTGTCTCTCAGATAGTAAGGGAGATAGCACCACTAGCCCTCGAGAAACACTCCCTGTCCCTGGGTGCCAGTTGGAGTCAAATCCCTTCACTTAATTCTTGCAGAGAACTCTGGTGACTTCTCCTTCCATTTGTGCATCCCTCCATTGTTGTCTCTCCCAGGTCCAGTGAGCACTCAGTGTCTCTCCCTTGTCTCTGGGGTTTTAAGTAGGGGTGGAAGGTTTTGTAAGGCAAGCACCTCTGGCCAATCTGAGGATGTCATATCATCATTACACCCCTACCCAATGCTCCTACACAACATTCTGGGACATTTAAATATTGTTACTTGATGTTGTCTATGAAAAGACCTCCTGTGGGATTTTTGGTCCTACCCCTAACTTACACAACTGTGTTACTAGCAAATTTTGAAAGGGCAGTCCCTTGTGTGTTTGGCTCCAGAGATTTGGCCTGCCGTCATTTATTAAATGGGATTGGGCTTATCCAGGCCAAGAGCAGTGTGAACAGTTAACACATGCAGATTTCTGCCCCACCCCTTCCTTTCCCAGGAAACTGGCCCAAGCACTGTCAAAAGGCTCTATTTTGTGGGGAGCCCTTTGATTCTCCTGCTGGCCAGCAGAGCATTTAACTTGGCCCAATACCGGTGGACAAAGGCATGGCATATGATTACAGCTCAGGCAGGAAAATAGGACAATCATTCAAGGGCCATACAGGGTTCAAATATCAAGAAATGGACAGTAGATCTACGCTCTGGGTACATGTGTACCTTGAGATTGCACCTGAGCAGTTTCTCTGGGCCTACGTACAGTGAAATTGTGCTGTGACACATGTTTCAGCCAAAAGTTATTATTCGGTGGGAGTGCAGCCTTTCAGTAAGCTTTATAGTTGAATCTCACATTATAAGGCTTACACCAGGTCAGAATGTTAAGCACATCAAAGGTAAGTTGTTTTTCAATACTAGATATTAATAAGGGCAGCGTTTGCCCACTTCCATGATCTGTGGTTCTTTGGACATCCCGTGATCAATTTAAAGAGCCAGTTTTTTTATCAAAGTGGTTTTTCCCTTTGTCTTTTGGGCAAGCAAAATGAATGATTGGTAACACTCCAGCCCACAGCTACAGGGCTTCTGTTCCACTGACGGCTACCAATAAAAAAATGTGGTGGGTGGGGATGACCCTAAACTCACCAGTCCCGATCCCTCCGGTGCATCACTTTGTCCCTGATCATGTCCTTGAGCAAGAAAGGGAAAGACTTTCTTCCTGCTCGCGGAACGCAAATCCAACCAATCCTGGAGCTGCTCCCATAATGAGAGCAGCTCCAGAATTAGTGTGAGCAGGCTAACCCAAAGCTCATTTCGAGGCCAGGGGCCTGTTGCAGCAATCCCCTGGATGTGTCACAGCAAGGGATTGCTGGGTCTACAGTGCGCATGTCGGGCTCGCAGTAGCAACAGAGTGGGTCAACCCAATATGCGCACAGAAGGGGCAGCTGTAATCCTACAATGCCCCACCCCTTGCCCTCATATTAGCGTGAGCGGGTAGAAAAAAATGGCATGGAAATAAAATAGCTTTGACATGCCATTTTTTTTATTTGTGTGTGCCTGCTGCTCTGCAGCTGGAGGGGCGATGCTCCTCTGGTCCTGAGAAAGAGCCGTCCCTGCTCTGTCTGAATGGAGAATGAGTTTGCTCTCTCTAATCCAGCAGACCACATCATGCAGACATCATACAATGGGCATGACATTGGCAAACTACATTTCCCATTAAACTCCCTTGTTACCGTAGGAAAGAGAGCAGGTGTCTTTAAATACCTTCACTGTACATCTGCAAAGGATCCTTTAGGGCTGAAGTGCCCATAAAATACCAGATTCACAAACTAGGGACAGGTAACCATGGAAGCATGTGGAACCATAAAGAGGAATTTGAGCTACTCCAGTGGATTGAATTTCTCTTTCTGGCGTCAATGCTATTCCTCCCATTCACAAGCTCATTCTATTCATTAACAAAATCCTGCAGTGAGTTGGTACCCATTGGCTGCTACAGACACATAAGACCCCATGCACAAATCTAAACGTATTGTATGTCCGGTCCCTCCACATTTGAGAAAACTAATACTTTTGTACTACTCAGGAGAAAGTGTTCTCTTCTAGATCATTTTTGCACTCCATCCCCCATTCTTATCACTCCTTGCTGCCTGGATGAATTGTTGCTGCTAGAGAACCAAAACGGAACGACAGGAAGCTCTGCTCCATCGAGAATTGATCTATATCCTCCCTCTCTGTATTTATAAACCTCTTGCATGCCACATTAGACCTTTCCGTTTGAGGTCAACACCGTTTATTAAAACCTTATGCAGATGGCACTGAACTCAACTTTGCCATTAACACTTCCAAAACAATGGAAATGCAAAATTAAGCACAAAATTCCAGTAGTGCGGGATTATAGGGGAGCCAGAATTAAACAAAAGGTACATTTCAATGACAAGGATGCACCTATAGAGTGACTCTTAAAACAAAAAAAGCTCATGTAGTCAAGAGCATTAACCTGAACACCTCCTCCTCTCAACGCTGATCATTCTGCATGCGTTTTTTGGGTGAGTGCTGCTATTACAACTTTTTTTTTTTTACACTTCCAAATGGATTTGATTATACGGATGATTACATTGTTTCCAATCTGGCACCACGTTTTAAAAAAACGAAAAAAACCTTTATACTTTTCCTGCTCTATTCTTTCCCTGTTGCATTAATTTATTCCGAGTTTTAAAAAGTTGCAATTTTCTATATAGATATTTTGATTGCTGAGATGATAACTAATTGCATTTATACATAAGCCTTCAGTTTCCTTTCTAGGAGCCATTTGTATGTACCTGTATTTACGACCACAAAAACGGCCAAAATAACCTAACAGTCGATTTACTTTTAATGTTCAAAATTGTGCGAAATAAAGTGTGCAAAACATAGCTGTGTTGTTTTGTGTGCGCTATTTAACCCTACATTCTGGGTTGATACAGGCTATTAGCAACATGGGGGCATATTTGTAACAGGCAGCGATAATTATCGCTGACCTTATATACCGCATTTTTTTCTATCGCTGAAATATTTCGCCCGGCTAGCGTTGTATTAACAACGCTTAGCGCCATGGTGATGTATATTCCAGCCATAGCACCCTTTTCCATGGAACATCGCTGGTTGTGGTCGTATCACATGAATCCACCTCCCATATTAGGTATGCCTTAGTCAGAAATTTAACAGACGTTAAATTCCTGTGTTAAGGCATACTTAGCGCGATTAAAATAATCGCTTCCCCGCATTTAAATATCGCAAAGCTGCCTTCGCGATATTTACCTATGTTGTTTCCACAGACACGCATACTTTGCATCTCATTAGCGATGCGAAGTTAGGCGTGCTGTAAACGGGTGCAAAATAAGCAAAACACGCAATAGCATGTCTTTGCTGATAAGGCGATAAAATAATCACTGCTTTTCGGTACTAATTATAATTCAATTTTAAGTCTCGTTTTAGGCAGTATGTGATAAGAAATTGGGGAAAATTGCATGCAGATCTGGGCACAGTTTTGCAAACAGTTGATGCAAGAAAGGATGTTGCACTGTGTCGCATGAACTGGAGAGAGCAAATCTGTACCACATCTGGTGGCGCTGTTCTACTCTCTCCAGCACTGCGCACTTTCAGCAGTCATGTGCCAATGCAAGCATCGTGTCCCATAGTGCACGTGTGTCTGCCATATAGTCAGCATAGTTTTTGTACCAGAAAATATCCCTTCCTGCAGAAAAACAATGGGCTTGATTTTGATTTTGGCAAAAGGGTTACTCCGTCAGAACAGTGATGATGTTCCATCTGCCGAAATATAAATTCCAAAATATCCTATGGGATTTACATTTCTGCAGACAGGATATCCGTCACCATTGAGACGGAGTAACCCATTCAGTGAAATCTAAATCTGCCCTAATTTCTTACTGCAATTTCCTCTTTGCATGTGTGCTGATGCAGAATGCAACACACGTGCAGAGAGGAAAAATGAGGAGAAAAATGATTTCTCTACATTATGTCAGTCTCAGGGAGGCACACGTTTTTGGTGCAAATTCATATCTACAATTCTTTGGATTTTCATCAACATCCATCCAACACCCATGCACCACCCAAGCAATGCCTGCTTTACACAAAGTAATGCAAGGCATTTCATTGTTCTGCGCTGCATTACGTTTGTTTAGGGGTGGGCAGAACTTGTGGAGTTCCATCAAAACTCTGAGAGATTACGTGGAGTTCCGCCCACCCATATTTGCATACAATGTAAAGTTTTGCATTGCCCTTCCTTACTCTCGTGCCCTCTTCTGGGCTGTTGTCTTGTAACCTATGGGGATGCAGACTGTCCAGTTAAGGGGATGGTGTATGCTGCCCTTGTTCTCCATCACGCTGCAGAAAGATCCTTGTGCCACCTTCAGCCCAGCTCATTGTCACCATGAATGTCACCAGAAATGGCAGCTTCAGGTGACAGGGTGCACAAAGGTCTCCGCACACATGCGGCACTATAGAACTTTTTTTAGCACCAGGCCTTCCAAATTTGAAAGATGTACAGTGCAAGGAGTTCATGACTTCCCATACAGATTAAATGGCAAGTGATTGCCCCAGGGCTAATCAACTTTAAAGAAACATAAACAGGAGTGGGAGGATCAATCGTGGAAGAGGCTTCTCCAGTGAGAAACAGGAACCCAATCTTTTTTTATACTAACTATGCCTGGGCGGAGTTCGCGGAGTTCCGCGTGCAAAAAGAACTCCGCCGCACTATGCTGAGTTTCTTTAGTTAAATGCAGTGTGCCGTGATTTTCAGTGCCAGGTGCTTGTCCGCACTGTGCAATCATCGCGAACAGCATCATGCACAGCGCAAGTCACTCGAGTAGATTTTTATTCGAGCTGCAGCTTTATCAATGCGAGCGGGTGGTTTCTCAAATTGAGGTTGACGATCGCGAACGAGGAAAATTCACGCCGGGAGGTGGATTGTACTCGCTGCGCTCGCCAACTTGGTGTTGATGAATGCGTGTTCTGCGTAAGGCGGAGTGCAGAAAACTCTGTAAACTCCGCAAGCGGAGCGGAGTTCACTGCCCAGACTTTAAGGCGTAGCAACATAAATTTTATCTCACAAAAAATCTGGCAAAGGCAGCATGGCTTCTGTAGGGAAAGAGTCTTCCAGTCATCACATATTTCACTTCAGTTGGTGCTTCCCCATTCAGGAGCCCACACCAAAGGGTGGGTGGCTGACGCAGCTTCGCTAATAATTTCCCTGAAAAAAATGTGTTTTTTTCTGGAATAGAATTGGGCTTGTGTTTATCCAACATGGCTGCCAGCTGTATACGGCAGCCCCAACGCTCCCATGCCACCAGCGAGACAAACAGCCAGATATTGTGATTGAACTTCAAAGATTAATCTTCCATTCACAGATCACATCCAATCTACCCCATAGACACATCATCACAGTTAAACCAATGCTCATCATTCTGTGAGGAATGCAGATCGCACTAGACCCGAATCTTGTGTGTATGAATTGATCGTGTGCACTACAACCTTCCTCTGTCCCTCTCTAGGGGACCTGGTTAACAAACTATAAACAACAGACATTTGTACAACTCAAGAGACAAAAAAAACAAAAAACACCTGCTTACTAGCGTAACCTTTTTCACCATGGACCCATATGCACACTCAAAGAAATAAAAGTATCAGACATGTCTAATTTTTCTTGCCTCAGACAGTGTCCTGTTTCTCCAGCTCTAAGTGAATTCTCTTTTTCATCTCCATGTTGCATGGGTTAATGGTTCTCCAAGCAAAAAACCAGTCCAAACGGTCAGTGTGCCTGCTCCTGACATATGTATCAAACCCTCCAGTCTCAGGTTCCAAGCACAAGAAAAGCGCTCAATGGGCTAGTGTCCTTGCCATAAAGATCTTTTTTCAAAATGCCGATCCCAAGGACATTTCTGAAATAGCAGAGTACATTAATTATATTGTATGTTTTTGAGAGGGTTAAAGCCAAATAAACTGCCGAGCAAGTCTCAGAGCCCCAAAAATTATGATAGGGGTACCTGTCTAGGCTTCTGGGAGGGAATCCGGTTTAACCACCTTCTTCCGGAGCTCTCTGTAGAGAGGCCTGTGGCCCAGGGCGCTGGGCTGCGGCTAGAGGAGGGGCACCTTCTTGTAGTATCCCGGCCGGCCAGCTACCAGCGGACGAAGAGGCACCTGTGAGAGGCTGCTTCACTGTTCAAACAGTCACATACTTTACCTTGGACTTGCACAAGATCTCTTCCAGGATCTTTGTCCAATTTGAGCACACACCGTTGCTCTACTGTAGTATCTGAGAGCAGAGGTGGGCCACAGCAGGTGACGCGACTGTACGAAGTGACAGTCCAGGTGGCTGTTGGCGGCAGCTAGCGTCACTGAACCTGCTAATGGGGCGGAATCAAGGACAACAGAAGTTCAGAAGGGCACATGCGATGATAATCTGTCTATAAGTGAATCATTTCCTCAGTGGAATGGCACACTTTTTTAGTAATTCCACATTACAAGAGTTACATTGAATTACTAAATCTCTTCAATTCCTCTGGCGGAATTAAAAATCCCACCCACCCTTGTTAAAAGTGACGCATAAGTGGCTCAAGGGGCTTGTAAATCTGCTCCCTGGATTTTGTGTCAGGTCTGAGTCAAAAAAGGAACACAAATCAGACAAAACATCTTTGTAAATATGGGTACCTAGGTTGCACATCTTGGACCTGGTGGATTTGCAGACAGTGCCTAATTTGAGTCAGCGGTTGCCAGTAGGGGCCACCGGCACTTATTTGTGTGTACTGGGACTTCTGCATCAGATATTTAGCAAGAGCATGAGGGGGAAATACACAAATAGGAAAGATTGAGGAAGAGAAAGATGAAAAAACTGTCACATAGGAGTAAGCAGGAATTTACGTAAGAGAAATAAAGGGCCATGGAGTTTTTAGTAGTGTATTAAAGAGCATGAGGTAGATTTAAGACTACTGGTCTTGGTACATGGAGCACTGATGTCTATTTGCACCGGCCGCGGGATTTTAAGCAGAGGTTCCGGCACCAGCACTCTTTCTTTTACAAATACAGCACTGTTTGCTGGTAATTCCCCAATATGATGTGGTGACATGATGTCACTATTTTCCTTTTAGCCTAACAATTATACTAGTGCACATTAGATATTTTTATCTAAATTGTGATTTCCACTTCAAATTTGACCTAAGTTAGCGATTCTCATGTTATAGTTGATCATAGGTAAAGTGTGTCCCTGTGAAGTTAGCCATAGTTAATGTAGGCTTCAGCTAAATATCTCCTGCTAACATTCAAACTGTGCTCATGATTATTGTGAGTCTTATCTCACTCTTTCCTCTTGTTTCAGGATCCAAACTAAACTGCAGTAGCTTGAATTAATGAATAGCCTCAGTTGTTTAGTTTTCCTGAGAAATTGTATTATCGTTTGTTTCACTGTAACCGGATATTTGGTTTCTTGCACCTGTGCCTTGGACAAACTGACCGGGATTTACCATCTTGTGCAAGAAATATCCTGAAGATGTTGCATCTGTGAGCTTCCTTTGAGTGACACCTGGGAAGAACAGAACAACTCCTATTGACAAATTGCTGAATTTTGATTGGTTCCCACTTCTTGGGAACAATGACCAGTGTAACTGTTTGTTGAAACTTATGTTTTAATTGTTCATCACAGATCTTCTTAGATTCACGTGCTCCTCTCTACTTTTTCGAAAGCAGATGACCCGTTCCTGTCTCTTGGGACCCTATGATTATCGTATTCTCGCTCATAGTCACACTTCGTTCTCCCAGAGGCTTTACTTGCTAAACTTTAGGGAATTTCCCTACAGGGGAAACTGAACCTTATTTGATTTGCATATGGATATCTTTAAATAACCCGTCTTTGTATTTTTTATTTTGACTTGCTTTGGTTTATACCCAAAAAAGCTTTTAGAAGGTAACTTTTGAATTATGACCAATTTGATTGAACTGAACTTGCAACTTTACAAAGTTGCTAATAATCTTTCATGGTTTGTAAATCTACTGCTCTCTGTAGTCCTTGTGGGGCAACATGTGGTTCACTGTCTTTGATATATTGTTGAACTGTTAATGTTAACCCTTAATTCAAGTCAAAGGTCCATCCACTCAAGTGCAGCTTGTACGTGAATCTGCGCCGCAGATCTGCACAGTGCACACCCCATCCCGCGCTGCTTCAGACATGCCCAACTCAGAATCCAGGGGCAGATTTACAAGCCCCTTGCGCCTCTTTTACGCTGCCATCGCGTCACTTTTGTGAGGCAGCGGCGGTGCAAAGCCAGCGCCATGGTGCGGGGTACTTTCAACGTGACGCATCTATGCGTCACGTTGTAAAACCCTGCGTCACATGTAGGCGTTCCAGCGCTAGGGGGGGGGGGGGTGCGTTCCAGCGCAGGAACGCCTCCTAAAGTTGCTGAGTGAAATCTACAAGATTTCACTCAGCCTCTTTTAAGGCCATGCTGCGTCAAAACCCTGCACCTGCTTGAAGCAGGCGTAAGGATTGACGCAGCATTTTAAAGATAGGGCACCCCCGAGCCTTGCTGAAGCTGCGTTGCACTTGCGACGCAACTCCAGCAATGCGCCGCCTTTACGGCAGCAGATGCGCCACGCATCTGTCCATTTTTGCCCCATGGTGCGCCGCATTGTAAATGCGGCGCATCCATGGTGGCGGAGCCGTGACGCACAATAACTGGCGCATCCCTGCTGATATGCAGGGATACGGCAGTTATTGTAAATCTGCCCCCCAGTACGCATTGAAACGCAAACACCCAGCGCACATTTTAAATTAGGGGGTGCACAGTTTAGACCTGCTATTCACAGTCCACTCATAGTCAGGCCTCAGGTAGGACCTGTTGGTACTTGCCAGCATAATAAGTAAAGTAGGAGCAATATACGTTTCCCTCCTGACGTCCAGACTAACAACAATTTGATTTGTCTCCGTTTCTAAAATAGTGACAGAGTTAAAACGACCCAATCAGTTTTAATCTCTGAGTAAGGGAGTCTGGAACACGAAAAAATATTGCGAGAAAGTGTCAATAGGAAGCTAAAGGTCTTAAAAATATGGGCATAGTCAAACTACATTTTCTGCTTTTAATAGATCGCCCTCTAGTGGTGAGAGTTAGCGAGAAGAGCGCACATTCCAAACGACAGTTCAGTCTGCAAGGGTCTCTCCTATTCTTAACCTTTCTAATTTAGTGCATTTGTGGTGAAATAAATCTGGTATTGAAAATATTTTTTGAAAGCCATTGCGTGCAGTACGGTGAACCTTAAAAATCAATCAGGAGCATATTTGACGATTTTCAAATTCTTGAGATGAAAGCCGTGGTGTAGGATGACAACATGCAAAAGATAATATAACTAACTGTAGATTAAAACAGTCATACTTAAAAACAATGTGCTTGTTCCATTTCGACATAGGTCTCTTTTCATCAAGCCGAATGTACATTTTAAATAAAAGTCTCAACACGATAAAACAAAACCCAAGACCGTGGAGAGAAACAAGCGTTTGCAATGCAATAGGTCTCGTATTTACGCGAGTTTCAGCTATTGGCATTGTAAATGTGAATGCATTTTATTTATTTTTTAAAAACCAAAACATAAATAAAAGGCACTGTCATTTACAATGCTGCCAATAGCTCAAACTCGCGTAAATACGAGACATATTGCATTGCAGATGGTAGGCATCACGGACAAAGGGAGGGGGGTCAACAAGGCACAACAACGGGAGGGAGGGGGGTAACATGTAACTTATAGAAGCTGTCATGCTTATCACTCTAAGCCAATTGCATGTGTTTGTAATTGTGTGTTTAAAACGAAGTTAGCACAACTTAAATCTCCTTTCAGTATTTTGGGAAGACAGCAGAACATGACACTTTGTGGCATGTTGAGTGTTGGTTTCTGAACAACATTGGTAAAAAGGCACAAAAAAGCGAGGCCAGTAGGCATTGCCAGTGGTTGTTTTTGTGTAGTGATTGCTACTGTAGATTTTCCATTTATTTGACCTGTAAACATAAGGTAGCACTGTAACCCAACACAATTGTACTTACTTTAGCGAATTCAGAAGGCTGCACCGGCTTTATCAGAATTCAAACCTGACACTTGCGCGACACCCACAAATGTTGTGTCACTCCTGACATTGAAAGTTTTCACATTTTATAGAGGTTTTCAGTTGCCCTTTTCTGGCTCTTCTGACGGACAAGCCATGACAGCCACGGCCTCCCATTCAGACAATGCCGGCTGCAATTCTGCAGCGACCTTCAGCTACTGGGAATAGATGTCACTCCTGTGATGTTGACAGCCTACGCACACACTACAGCAAAGTCAGACCTGCAGGCTTTGACAATGCTTCTTGCTATGAAGAATGGAGAGATCATTACAACACGCTCCCCTTGAGACACTTATTTTTCTCTGTACATGCCCCACGTATAGGCTTGTCAATTTACTCTGAGCTAAATCACCAACAGATATATTAGGAAGAAACGAATCGATTAATTCAACATGTGGAAACAATGATCATAGACATTTGGGCTATACGTAACCTACTGGTAAATTGGTACCACAGTGTGCCAGCTTTGGCTTTCATATGGCATCCTCGTTAGTCCCAGAGGACCGACGGTCGAGCCAGACATTAGCCCCAGCCATAGTGCCAATATCGGCAACACTCCCCATCTCTCCCACAGCAATATCCTGGAGAAATAATCAGACTAGACACATTCTTTGTGGAGAAAATTGCTGCATGTTTATTTGCATAACAAATATGCCAACATGGTGGGTTATCTTACGGACGATACCAGGGAAGGCAGCCCCTCGCCGCCTGCCCACCTGATGAACCAAATTACACCGTGGCCCTAGCCAACTGCTGTTTGTCAGATTTGGGGGCGGGGATAGCCCCTCCCACCGGTGGACCACCAGTCCATCCACTTACTCATGCCCCCCAGAAAGGGAATGGAGCGTTGCAGGCAACCCCAGTTGCTCAGGTCCACAACCACCCGTGGGACTAACGGGGTGCCGCCGCTCCTCCAGGGTCCAACGCGAGGACCTCCCTGGGGATATTTGGTCTTTGCACTCTTGTGGTGCTCGTGCAGAGGGTACCCCTCTGTACCTTACAGCCTCTGGATCACCCTGTAACTTCACCTGCAAAACAAAATAATAAGTTAGATAAACACACACCCCCCCTGCCTGTACGCCGGGTAAGCGGTGGGGAGGGAAACGGCATCATGGCAGCAGAACAAAGAGGGCGACCAGTGGGCGGGAGAGGTATAAGAACCTCACCCCCCGTTGCCCGGAAGTGACGTGGGCATGGGGGCCCTCGAGGATCCCAAAACAATTGGCGGCTGACTTGTGTGCCATCCTGTGGCACTAAGGGGGGGCCGCCCTCTTAGGATGGCCCCTTCGTGGGCCCGGGGCAGCCCTGCAAACTAGGGCCATGCCTGGCTATCCCATTTCTGGCGGGGGCATACTGCGTGACGCCAATAACCGTGGACATCTGCAACCCTCAAACATGCTATCACGAGCCCAATGCCACACTTGGTACAGTACGTACTGTTTCTGCTTCCACGCCACACACCTTTTGACCCTTCTTTCTCCCTTCTGGATGAATTCTCAGAGCCCGGCTATCCGTGGGCCGAGTGTCGAGGAAGCATTGCAGTGACCACCGCTAGTCTAGAAAGTCCCTAGACCCCAGGGGTGAGATGATGAGAGGAATTGCATGCAGACACAGAGCCTCTGCACAGTCCTCGGGGAGAGTTCCCAGGGTCTAAGGGGCGAGTATCACTAGGGCTGAAACAAAGCTTCTTCCCCATCCACACAACCCTATCAATCCATAGCCCGCTACTCTGTGCATGCTCGGAAGCAGAGACACTTCCATCATTGATTCTGATGGTCAAAGGGTGCTTCATTGTAAAAGAGCTAATCCATTGGGATAGAAAGAGGACTAGGCACTCGAAGCATGACGACGAAGAAACTTTTTTCTTTGATAAAAAAAAATTATTAAACAATAACTATGCGTTGGCCAAGACCATTCTATGATGGTTGTCTGGTTTGGAGGCCATGACCGGGAGGAATGTGGTGTACCAGAAACAAAATGAGCAGCAAGCAATTAGCCCATTAGCACTGTCTGAGGAACGGTAGTGTGCTAGTACAAGTGACTGGCTGCTTGTAAAATGACAGCGCACATCGCAAGCTGAATGTTGCAGGAAAGCATGTCGTACACATCAAAAAAAGTAGTGCTTACAAAAGATGTACTGTGTAACAACCGAAGTAAAGGGGCCAGTAGCCATGGGAGAGAGTGAGTAGAAGGTTGAGACATAGAGAGTGGATATCTTTAGAGGTGTTGCAAGCAAATATCCAAGCAAATAGATGGCAATACTAATCTCTACCTAATGTTTTTCAATCTAGGCCCCTATTTACTTTGACACAAACAACCTGGATGTAGATACCTTGCTTCCACCTCTCATCAGGGTGATTTGCCAGAGCATCTGCACAGAGGTTGGAAACCAAACAGAATTCATCTCCACCCCAGGATAAAGCCCTCAGTGATGGCAACACTCCTGAAATGTGAACCTGGATGACAGTCCTGGCCCATCTAGTCAGCCTGGGCAGCCAGTAACATTAGGGTTCCCTGTGCCCTCAACAACACCTTCTACCAAACCTACAACAATATAGCCAACCACTGCACCCCCAACCTGTGTGCCTAGAACAGTCAGTACCATTATTGCCCCCAGTCCTGAATTCTGAGGCATCTACCAGTGGGCACAGGCCAAAAGGGGGAGGGGTTGTGGAAAGGTAATTGTGGGACAACAGTGTGAGCCCACAGGGGCCACTGACACGCAGCCTGCCATCATCCAAGTCCTACCATGACTCCTAAAGTGGAATGGGTCAGGTATTGACTGAAATCTGTGAAATGAAGCAGCTGCAGAGGGACACATACCGGGAGGTTGCAGGCATACAAGCCGAGGTGGCCAGCATCAACACTAACATAGCCTCCCTGTTTGAGGTGATGCAGGCCATCAACACCACCCTCATCAGAGATTTTCCACCTACATCTTTGCATTCCTGTGGTCAGAGTCCATCCAGGGAATCAACATCTGCCACAGCCACAAGAAGGGAGACCCTGTCAGCGGCGACATGCCTGCATGCGCCCCTGTCTCAGCAGCTGCAGATCCCCCCTCTGTCAGAAAGAGGGGACGTCCATGCAACATTCCAGGAGGTAGGGATGGCAAGATACCCACCACCTCTAGTAAGAAACCTTGCCCCTAATGTCCTGTGTGTGCCACACATTCACTTTGTTGAACTATTCCTGCCCACTTTTCCATATCTGATGGGAATAGTATGTTGGACTTTGGACTCCAGACAATTTGGACTCTACTACAAAGGTTTCATCCACCAAGAGTGAAGATTTCACTGTTGGTTTTCACTGTGTAATCTTTAGTTAATTTCTTGATTTTATCTGTGTTCACTTCACTAAAAACACACTTCACCAAATCATTGTCTCTTGATGTAATTCTCACATATAACATTGTGAATGTTCTAGCATGTGAATTTTGTAATGTCCAAATCTAGGTACTACTGGAAGCATGGGTTTGTTGTATGTAAACAATGTTTAACTCAGGATCACTACCATGCCACAACAACACATACATACAAGTGTCTGGGCTGATATCACCTTTATTCCATTGTTCTAATCATAGACTGACATGATGTCAGTAACATAGCAAATAAGACCGTACTCAGTTATTCTGTGGCAGTGATCACATTATCAGTCACAGACACTTGCAACATGGAAGGAGGAGATACATCTGACAATATCCTACACATAAGGTAACAATAAATTAGGTCTACAACATCAGCTGTAGTCATATTGCCTACCTCACAAAAGGAATCCTCAATCAAATAAACAAATAAATAGACACATGTCAGTACTAAAGGTCATTCCGATACAGTGTTGCTTGCATTTGGTGGAATGTCACAAACAAACGTCAGTGGTGTGCCACAGGCACGATGGCCTACAATGAGGAGACACATCATCAGCTACATACAGTTTCATACACAATGATGAATTAGCCAATGTTAAGGCAGAATAACATGAATTGGGCCCAACACAACATGGCGTTGGATCAAATGATGGTCCGCATATTACATTAGGATCAACACACCATAAGGACCAAGTCTCATGGGAGCCAGGTAACTTCCATCCTATCACTGTGCAAGCTATCTTGGTACCTACTTTGTACACCCAAACACTGTGACAGACATTCCCAGGATCAGTCCATGTTTACTTCATACGTCTGAACAGCATCATGTACCTGCTAATGTCACAACTCTGAAATGTTCAAATAAAGATGCCATTGTGAAGCAATCTAAAACAGATCAACATAGAGAGGGAGTAGCTAAGAAACCATTCAAATGTCAAAAATCACATTGACAACACCTAGAATATACAGTCCAAGGCAAAATTTACTGCCGAACAAAGCTACACTTACAAAAAAAAACACCTTTTCACAGATTTTGCAGACCCATTGATTCCTAGTATGTAGCATTAACATCCTCCTCACAACATCACTACAAGAGTGACAATAATAATCAAAGTCATCACATCTCACAGCATACTTACACTCTACAGAAGCAGATTCAGATGAAATCTTGTTGCAAGTCGATTACTTCCTCTTTACCACTATCATCATCATAAGTTGGCATTTCAGGTTCTTCACCTGGTGGTTCTTCATGGCCTGTATCCTCTGCGATGTAAGGTATGTTCCATCGCAGGGCAATGTTGTGGAGCTTGCAGCAGGCCACAGTGATCTTACACAACTTCCCGGGTGAGTAGAGGACATCTGAATCTAGCTTTCAGAAGCCCAAATGCCCGCTCCACTGGCCACCATGTTCTTCCATGGGCTTCATTGAAGCATACTTCCCCTGGCATTGTAGGGTTCCTGAGCTGTGCCAACAGCCGTGGATGGTTGGGATATGCTGAGTCTCCTAGATGGAAGGCAGACAGAAGTGCAACAATGAGTTACCCACTTTCAGATTATACTACCTGACATTACCCATAAAAAGTTAGGACAGATCACACTTACCTACAAGCCAGGCTCTTTCCGGTAGTAGTTGTGACACCAGCTGGGGTATGGTGCTGTTCCACAGTATGAAGGAATCATGAGCAGATCCTGGGAACCAGTTACAGATATTTGAGATGTACAAATCTGGTAAGCAGACAATTTGCACGTGAATAGAATGAAAGTGCTTCATGTTGCGGTACACTTGTTCCCTGACTTGTTGTGGTACTAATGCAATATGGGTTCCATCAATGGATCCAATCACATGTGAGGTGTGACCAAAAGCATAGAAATCCACCTTCAAAGTGACTAAATCCTGACTTCTGGGGAACTGGATGTAGCTGTCTACGTCTGTCAACAGTTCTGCTAGCACACCTTGGAGTACCTGGCTGAACATAGGTTGTGACATTCCACCGGAAATAGCGACTGTGAATTGAAACAACCCTGTGGCGAAATAAATACAATACAGACATGATTTTCACAAATGGTGGGATTGATGTAAGATAAGGGATGTGAGGTAGGAATTTAGGCTCCAACTAATGACATAAGTCCAGTAGTGTTTTATGATTCAAATGAAATTTCTATATGATATATTGCTCTTCCATTGTCAGACAGTCTTGAAATGGGTGGTACACTGCAGCCTGACTCTCCTCCCTCTCCCAGGGTACCTATGTGAGGAGTAGCACAAAAATGTATATTGGTCATGTTGTGCAGAGTAACATATATGAAGGGTAAGGCAAACGTCATGTGACAAAACATTGATGATTCATGAAGCATTATACATTTCATGCCATCATTGTCAAATGTTGAACATTCCATCAGTCATCTCCAAGGTGGCCTTCACAGGTCTGTAACAGAACTGAGTGCATCATTTAATCAGAAATAGTAAACTGGTGCTATATTTATGGAATTACATTTCATGTGAAATACTGCCAACTGTGGTGTACAGTGCACCTCACACATTTTGCCTATGTGCACAGTACTGCACTACACAGATGAATGGAGTTTTACAAAAGAAAACATGTTTGCGCTAATTTGTAGTGGTAGTGATGGACTTAGCTGTCACCAATATTATTTCCCCAACCGCTAACATGGCGGGTGCCTGGCCTCACTAAAGGGACATTTCAAATATCAGCCACCGGCGGTAGTCGACCACACGGTGGACAGTCGCATTCACGGCGGACACAGTCATAGGCTAACATTGTTGATAGCAATGGTCACCGTCCAATGGCTATATATGTCGGCGCTTTTGACCACGTGCAAGGTGTACATATATGCTGAGGTTTGAAAAAATACTCACTAGCCTTCTTACACTGTTGCTATCAACACCTCCTCCATTTAGATGCTGTTTGCCACCTCTGGGAGCAACCACGGCACACCATGCTGGTGAGAGGGCCCTTCCCTTCACCACAGAGTAGCTGGATACCCTGGTAGATGAGGTCCTTCCCCAGTATGGTCAGCTCTATGGTTCACCAGAGGAATAGTTACGTTTCTTAAATACATACAAAACTGCATTTAACTGCATACTTGAACTTCCTATTCAGATGGCTACAATGTGCCTCCGAGTGTCTGAGTGTAAGCTTGATGTTGATTGAATATATTGTGTTGTGCCTACATAGGACACACATGTGATGGAATATGGAGGCCCTCTACTTTGTGGAGGGAAGAACACAATTGTAGTGTGTGATAAGGGTGATTTCTACGTGTGTGAGATGCATATATCTATGCAGGGCTCCCTTTCCATAGTAGCTACAATTATTTCTCAGATTACATCATGGTATATGTGCATAGCTATGTATAGGCTTTACACCGTGAGACATGTCTGTATACTCTTATAAGCATTTGAGGATAATGTTAGCCGTATGTACCATCCCATAGATCACTCATCAGGCTTTGTAAAACAGTTGTCTGGGAGGTAGCTATAGCTCACAGACCCCTCAGAGTGCCACACAACCGCAGGCTCAAATATGAGATGGGCAGAATATGTATATGTATTGAATTTGTAGAAATGTGAGGTTCCTGTGGGATCAGTAGGGATAGCCTGCAGAGACCAAGACCTGACAATGAGTTGGGGGCAGTCTGGGCCATGGCACCACCTGGGCCAGAATTACTGTGGCAGGAGAAGTGATGCAGAGTAATGTCCCTGTAGACCTGCTGATTTATGGATGCTCCCAGAAAGAGTTATCTGTCCCATTAGTGGTATTGATATCTGTAGCATGGATAATATAAGGAATAGTGACTGAGGTGACCCCCTGACCTGACAATTCTTTCCATTGACCCACAGTGTCAAAGTGTGTCTGTCACTAATGACTGTACCCTTACTCACACAGATCTGTTGAAACTTTTCTAATAGTGTTGCTTCCACTGTACAGGCCTATAGCATGTCTTTGACATGAACAGTGTAGATTGTTGGTTACTTCTAAATACATTTAGAAATGTGAATCATCTGCAATACTTCCTATCACGTTGACTTTTGAAGAATGCTTGTGCAAAATGTGTATCAAGCTTGTAGTTATCTGTTGATCCGAGATGTTTTAGATGTCGACTTGCAACTGGAGATTGGCTGCACGTGGGGGTTACATGCTGTCACTTAAGAAATTTCTGGCAAAAAGTTTTTTTAGAAATTAGCAGAAAACTGGAAATCAATGTTCCTCCCAGCCCTGTAATTGCTCTTTTCGGTAGACTAGAGCTAGGAATAGAACTGACTCTAGGCCAACGCCAATTCACCTTTAAAGCAAAAGTAATTGCAAGATCACTCATCTTAACAAATTGGAAATCTAAGGTGGTGCAGAGAGTTCTTAAACGGCAAACTATTTATGCTAAAAGGGTAGGCTCTGTAGCCAAACTAAACAGAATATGGCAGTATTGGAAATGAATTGCCCTTGCTACCATTATACAATCATGTTATTCTTTATTATAAATTACTAATCGTATATATTTAAATTAGGAACTTTGCATTTTACCATGTCTTGAGCTTTTAGCATAACTATGAACCTTGGTGTACGCTAAATCTGCAACAGCCAAACAAAATCTATTTTATGCTTTTTATTTTCTTTATTAGTTCTATGATGTAACATGGACATTAAATGTATGAAACAATAGGTATGCGGGTTATAAGATGCATGATGAATTATTAATAGAATATTGCATACATTAATAGATTGCTATACCGTTGGTTTTATCTCTGTAAAGCCCTTTTACTTTGTCTTTGTTTTTTCTGCTATAAAAGAAGAAGCTTGCAGTTAACCACAAACTTCCAGTTACAATCTGTTTCTACATTAGAAGAAGGCCATTTGGAGACCATTCGCTAGAAGGCGCGGACCTTAAGGGTCTTTAACTGGCAGAGTGCCCACTTGAGAAAGAGGTGGGAAGACCTGCGGCGCTGGACCCAGAAGATCATGGAGCTCCATCTGGGAATGTCCTCCCAACATGAAAGTGGCATGTGCTGGACCCTGACCCCTCTGATGGCCAGCATACTGGTGGTGGGCACCCCAGAGCTTGATGTACAGTTGAGGGCCCAAAGGCAGCTACATGGGGGTGAATCATACATGTTATATTGCTAACTTTGAGTGTTATAGACAGGCTTTTCACCAACCATATTGGTGGTGGCTCATGCCACACACAAGATGAGTAATTATAAGTGTAAGTGTAAGTGTGGTAGTAGGTGCATGCTCCTCTTTCTGTCCTGGAACAGAGCAGAGTCCTGTCCAAATCCAATTTTCTCTTGGTGAGCAGACACCTAGATGAGTGAAGTGAGTAATCATCTATGTTGTCAGTTGTTCTGGGTGGCAAGTGTACCACACAGGCAACTTGTCTTGCTTGTGTGGCGGCCCTATTACATGTGACATGCCACAGTACATGTATTGACTGTATAACAGTTGCCATTACTAAGTACTGAATAAATAGTGAAATTAAAGTGCAAACATCACTGGTGCTATTAGCATTAGTGCCTACATGTTGACCAGTGAACATTTGATGGTTTATCTGCAATTGTTTTTCAAAACAGTCACTGACTGGTGACATGAACAAGGGAGGTGGATGTAGAACTGTGCGGATGTGTGTGTCTACATTGACCCTTCAAGGGCAATCAGAGTATTCAGCACAAAGAGTAGTGTGATGTGCTTGCCCATTGGGACTCTAGTCATCCCACATTTTTATGTCATAGATGATCAGGGGCACCCACAACCTTCAAAGCTGTCTTGACTTGTTGATATATAATCTCTGACTGGCGTTATCACCAGTGCCAAGCAAGATTGGGGATGTTCATATGGCTATTGGAGTCTTTTGCTGTGTGAATTCTAAGTATCCATCTCCCAAATATTTGGACCTCAATGTTTTCAGGGAAATGTATGTGCTAAATGTGATACATAGCTAAACTACATGTGTTCAGCTTTCATTTGACTTTTTAGGTAGAGGACATATAATGTAACTTGGAGTGCAAAGTGTCATCAGTGTGCAGTGAGCATTTGCATGTGACATGATGTCTGCCACAACACTAATTGGTGGTACATTAGTGTTGAACTTGACCAAGAGCACATCATGATGTGTTAGGAGTAATAGGTAGATTCTTTCAACACTGGGACTTGTGTGAGCATTGTGTGATTCTCAAACTTTTATCCATCTTATTTGGTGACATAATTTTACAATAGTAAACTACAGGTGCCAAAGTATGCTAGGTGATCAACTATCCTAGTATGGACTAGAGAATGGAGTGTAGACAACTCCATCATTGCATTTGGGCCTGTATGGGATTATGACATGAGTGGAACCAACTGTTTGCAGGTTATGTAGCATGCATGTATGTGCTCATGTTAAATTTGAAGCATATAGAGTGAATCATGAGGGTGGTGTGATATGTGCACTTGATCGATTTTCTGAGAAGGGCCCAACATTGTCGGGGACACAAATGGTCACAGAAGTTCTGGATGTGAGACATCAGACACGGAGGGATCCAGTGACCAGGAGGGTGTGAGGAGTGCCACGGAGGACAGCAGCTCAAGCTCTTCATCTTCAGAGTCATTCTTCGGTAGACACTCCCGATTGGTGGCAGACCCAACAGGATTATTACCACCTGCATCATTGTCTGCCACCCCCAGTACTGTTGCCACCCTCCCTGTTGTCCTGCAACAAGTTGTCCATTCCCACTCCCCTAAGAGGGTGCGCAATCTCTTTCACTACAGGCATCTCAGCCACTTCCCCTACCTCAGTTTACCCACTGCAGTAAGTGAGGAGGCTATTGTCCTGAGAGCCATCTCTGTGGGTCAGAATGCAGTCCTGGATGCCATCCAGCCAACCAGCTTACCCATATGGTGGCCCATTCACACCACATTGTCTGACCTACAGAGATCTTTTCAGACTCTGGCCTTCTCCCTCATTGCTGCCCTCCACCCATCCCAACCTTCCAGCCTGCCTCCTGCCCCTGTCCCTCTCCCATCCAAATACCCTATTCCCATTCTTATCCCAAGCACATGCACACCTAAGCACGCACACACTTCAACAGACACAGCACCACACACTAACACAAAACATCCCAAAAACTCAAACATATACACACAGCAGACCCTCACCACCCTAACCATCCCCAGCATTCCCGCAGACAACACGGCAACACACACAGAGCCCTCCACAGGCACAACCATACATGCAGACAACATAGCAACATGCACAGAGCACTCCACAGACACAACCACACCCACGGACAACAAAACAACACACACAGAGCCCTACACAGACACAACCATACCTGAAGACAACACAGCAACATACATAGAGCCCTCCACAGACACATCCATGCCCACAGACAACACAGCAACTCACACAGAGTCCTCCACAGACACAACCATACCCGCAGATGACACAGCAGCACACACAGAGCCCTACACATCATCCAGCCCATCCACAGCACACACAGGCAGAAAACACAAATGCCTACAGTCGCCCACACCACAGACACCAACACAACATACAGTGCAGACAGCAGACACAGCTCACACTTCCACTTCTTCCTCCCAACTCAAACTCCACCCCGAATGTGCTACCCGTTTTCCCCATGATGATGACTTGTGTGCCCTAGCCCTTACCCTTCTGAAACCCGACCCCCACCCTCCCAAAGTCTCAAAAAGCTCTCCCACACCCATATCAATCCCTTCCACTCCCCACTTCACCCCTGAGAAACAGCATCCCCACCCCTGAACCCAGCCCCCCAAAAAACATCCCAAAGACAAACCCACTCCTTCCACTTCCTACATCATACCTACAAAACAGCATCCCCACCCCCCTGAACCGAGGCCAAAATAAAAGAAAACCTCCCAAGGACAAACCAACCCCATTCACTTACTACTCCACCCCAGAGAAACAGCATCCCTGCACCATTGAACCCAGCCCAAAACCCTGCAAACCCAAGAAGACCCCTTTCAAGGACAAACCCACCCCTCCCTAAACCTCAGCGCCTCCCCCTCTCAAGTGCCATCTTCAAGGTGCCTGCAGTGCCCAATGGATTCCCCTTTGTGAGAAAGTTCCCTGGCATTGTCAGTAAGGGCAAGTTTGGTGACACATAATTTTGTGTGGCACATCACATTACGATGGAATGGCCATTGGCCTTTATTCCCATGATGTGTTGTTCAATTTGTAATGAACATTTTCATCTTTCGGTCCTGCCATTACTATTCTAACTATTTTATATTCTTGTATTGTTAGTGATGTGTGACTACAGTTGTGTTTGTTTGATCCCTAATTGCTGAACCATTTGAAGTGGTTAGTATGATGTGACCTTAGGCCCAGTGCTGGCGTTACAAAGGACAAGGGATAATGTTGGATGGATGTATATGTGATATGAACTCCGATTGGTGCAGACATTGCATTGGGTGTTATGTTAAATAGTCAGTGTTTTGGCTTGTCCTGCCATTGTCCACATCATTTAGGTTGAGCCTATGATATGTGTGGGATATTTGTTAGGTGTTTTGAAGTTAGATATTTGTAAATTCACACATGGAGGGTGTTAACTTGTCATACCTTTGTGGAGTTTTGCATGGAATATGTCCAGTTTCCTGTGGGCACCTTACAGCTACTTTATCTAGATGTGTGGCACATGCTGTTAGTGTTGTGTTTGCTTTCATGAGTTGCACTTACACAGATCATTCACATGCATGGCAGTTGGTTATGCTTTTGGTTGTTTCTGATATGCTTCATTTCACAGGTCCAGTGAGTTTGTCAGTCATGTGCAAAATGTACTGTGCCCAAGGGCACCAGCCTTTCAGGGTTCCGCCTGATAGAGGCATAGCTATCTTGCAGAGAGTGTTTCCATTGTGCCATTAGAATGCTTCTCACACTGATTCTATGAAATTCTATTGACTGGCATTGCCTTTGCATGTGGATGATGTGTGTGAGTCCTATATAGAGTTGTAGCAGGGAAGGTGTGTTTCACTGTAATGACACATCCATACAGATGTTTCTTTGACATCAAAACAGGATCTGGGATGTGTGCAGTGTGAGTGTGTCACATTCACTATGGAATCTTGGCTTGAGGTGCAGTCGCAGGGACTCATTGTAGTTGTAGTGATTTAATTGTGGACTTACCAAGACTAGACAAATGGTAAGGTACATGGGCAGTGACTCTCAGCAGTGACATGGCAGACAAATGAGAAAGGGCAAAAGATGTGTGTCACAGACATTAATAGATGTGATAGTGATGAGGTGGTGCCGTTGTATAACCTAAAATGATGCACTCATCACTTTCACTGAATATAATTTACAAACACATGTCCATTTGTGTACAGTGTGCCTGAGCAGTATGAGTGTATTGGCCTAGGAAGGCATCCTTCAGATGTATTTTGGATACTCATATGAAACAATCCCAGACTGGGTCCTTGTAAATGTGTAAATTACTTATGGACCCCAACTCCCTTACCCGGTCCAATGGCGGGGAATCGTTTTGCTGAGGAGTCCATGGAAACTGTAGTTGAATGACTTACTGCCGATTTCCTCCGTGATGGAGTGGGTTTTGGAAATGATCGAGCAGGTACATCAGTGGCAGGATGTGTGCGATGGGCTCAATGGTGGCAGAAGACGTGTAGAGGTGAGTAGAGGTGAAATTTGCCCTTATATCCCGTCCTTTCCGCTGTCTCAGATGTGGTGGTTGGAGTGTCACTGTCATGCCGCCTGTTAAGCACCTCGTAATTGGGCTGGAGGTTTCACTGGCCTTCCAAGTCTTCCACAGCCTCATTGGCCTATTCCATGGCCGCCGCAGTCAGAGTTCTCCAGCAGTGTCAGCGTGACCACGGCAGTGTTTCTTTCATATAACCACATGTCTCGTAATACGGCGGTCGGACGCAACTGTGGGCACAGAGGTGCCTGGATCGCCGAACTCATAATCAGGCTCTAAGTATAAGTATGCTAAACTAAACATGCTGAATAGTACATGTGCATTCATAACAAACATACAACATATTGCTTGCTCTCCTTCGCAAGTAGCATTGGCTGAATGTACACCTTAAAAATGTCACTTACCATGAGTGCACAACTGAAACTAACCTATGCAGTACATGCTCCTCTGTTCCCTCAGCATCTTTGCAACACCTACACATACTGTTCCACTGAGCTTTTTTCTTGCATAACTCTTATTGTTCCACCGGTTTGATCCACTGTATGTGTCCTGCCCTCTAGAACTGGCATATATTTGAATGTTGAGAGGGGTCATGATGTGGTAGACATGGGATTGAGTTGTTAGAAGCTAATGATGTGTTGATTCGCTTTGTGAGCAGAGTCAACATTCTTCA
Organism: Triturus cristatus; assembly: GCF_964204655.1. Lineage (NCBI taxonomy): Eukaryota > Metazoa > Chordata > Amphibia > Caudata > Salamandridae > Triturus > Triturus cristatus. The sequence continues at coordinate 262,305,824 of NC_140593.1, forward strand.
AAATACATCTAGCTTGGAAGGGATTCATGTTTTTTCATTTATGCAGGCTGTGACTGTTGGTTATTATGAGTCTGATTCACAAAGATTGGCGTATGAGTAGGTGTGACTTACTCTTATAGTACTTCTGGCTTACGCCTGACTTCAGGAGTGAGCCACAGCAAAGTCTCTGTAACCCAGACCCTCTTTGGTTACTTCTTGCAATATTGCATGTGCAGAGATTTTGTGACACTTTCCATCCGAGTCACAAAGATTAATGAAGAAATAATTAGTGTTGGGTACTGGCTTTTATCACCTCGTCAGTATTCTACTAAAGTTCTGCCATCCTCCTCTTTCTCTAGAGGAGCTGCCTTTTAATGTTCATGCACCGGCCTCATCCCACTAACACCCACGCATGATAAAATAAAGTATTCATAATGAAGAATCATTCTCCCTCAGAGGATCTCCAATTAAAATATTCAAATAATGACAGCTTTCTGAAAGACAAAAAGGTTTTGGAGGGCAATAAGGATTCCTCACAGTTACTCGTCTGTTTAAAAATTGTCATGCAGAACCCAGCAATCCATCTAAATATAGCCCCATCTCGAATGTGTCCATAAACAGTGAAATTCCGGCAGGCGAGGTTGCTAATAAACCCCAAAGAGGACGCAGAATCTAATAATTGTTATTTGCACCCTGCGGGGAATGTTGGGATCCCAGCATCCCATTAGAATGCTGCAAACGTCGCCGACAATTACTGTCATGTGCCAGCTCAGGAATGCTGCTATGTTTGCTAGAACATTGCACTTCTGCACGAGCCTCCTTTCACTGGCACCCTGTCCCTATGTTCCCGTCCGTCTCCTGTCCTCCCGGATTGTTATGTTTTGTTTTTATGTTTGTCTGGTGATGGGGGCTACTACTTAGTGCGGAATGCCCCAAGAATACCATGACCCAGATGTGCAAGGTTTTCAGGCAACATAGCACAGAATTGAAATTTGCAGGGCAGCGTTGTGCTATCTACCAGGATTGCCATTCATTCTGCTGTCACCCCCCCCCCCCCCCCCCATGCTGGCACTCCACAAAAGATGCCTTGTGCGGTGCAAAGCCTGACACCATACCCTTTTAGTTCACATTCCTATGACAGAATTAGAAGCATCTCATGCATTGAATGCAAGCTGTGCACTGCAGCACTCGCGCAAAGCATCATTTGTTGGAGAAATAAACACGCAGCAGTTGACGCGACGGTGGCACTGGTGAGTGTTTGCAACTGGAGTCTAGGAAGGCCAAAAGTTGGTGCACAAGAAGGAGGCGGTAGGAGTTGCTAGTAAGGAGCAGTGAAGCAATGAGGGAGTCAAGATTTGTTACGTGAGCTCATTCACAATGTTGTAGTGAGGGTTCTGGTAAAAGAGCTGCTGCAGAAGACTTTGGTGCAAATGGGGCTCCAGGAATTATTAATAGCCATATTATCCTTAGCTCTAGTCAGTGTCTGTCGTTCTGTACCAGAATTGTAAAACAAATATGTAATAGCCTTCCTTGCCTGCATCTGCAACTAATAAGCCTTAATTACAAGCAACAATCAGGCATCAGACCTGAATTAGTCTAAGAAGCATCACTGATTAGCGTTCACCACTGGCTAATATTACAGTAGTACAGTCAAAAGGATGGGCGACCCAATAACCTCTCGAGAGCTTGGGTATCTTTAGAGTAAAGGGCAAAGTGCTGACAAGAAAGTAATTTCGAATTTTAGACAGCCATTTAAACAGAGAGTGCATCTAAGGCTTAAAATTACTAAATGAAGACAAATAGGGTGAAAATGAAAGCAAAAAGTGATCATTGAACAGAAACGAACACAAGCGTACACACGCATTAATTTAAATGAATTGCTCTGTGTTATTTGTGTTGAAAAATAATTAGAGTCATAGGGTATATAAAAATATATACGTTTATGTTTATAGATATTTATATAGCGCAGCTTATCACCCGTGAGGGTATCCATGGCACTGTCCATGGGCACAGGGAGAGTAAGTGATTTCACAAGAATCACCAGATGTTGTGCTGACACCGTGACTCAAACCCGGATCCCTAGCTACCGGGTCAGCAGCTCTGGCCCCTGCGCCACACCCTCTCCGACCCATCATACATTAACATGTCTAAATGCAAGAAGTGAAATTCTTATTTCAACACCATTTACTAATGTAGGTAAAATCCACTCTCTTTATATATAGAATCAATCTGTTTGCATCAGTAAATCAGAGAATGCAAAGGTAAAGGTGCAAGAAGTGGAACGGAAGTCAACGTTTTGGCCTCTTGTGTCAATAGTATTTGCGACCATCCTCAGCACCATATATGTTAGAAGAGTTTCCAGATAATACAAAAATTAGTAATACCAAAATAACACATTTTAATGAAAGTAGGCATACATAAAGATATAGGCACTTGTCACTCAAAGTCTGTGGATTACACACGTGTTACACTGCAAGCAATTCGTAAAGTGTGTACAATGTGTTTAAACTTGAATATTCGAAGAATAGATATTAAACATGAATTAGAAAAGATCCGAAATTGACCAAGTCTCCAGCCATGAGTAAAATATTGAGTGGTGTAATAATACACCAGTCAAAAGTTATACTTCCATGTGGATGCCACAAAACAGCTTAATACAATTTTTATAAGAGGGAGGCATGAGTAAAAACGAAGACACTTGTAAGAAACTGAGTTTCTGGTTGACTTGGGTATGAACACTGGTCAAGCAGCAACCACAATCCTTGTCAGGGTGAGGCATAAGCCAACGCAAAATTAACCTGTGCTCAACCCTCTGGTAGCATCACACAGTTCAGTCAGGCTTAACTTAGAAGCAATGTGTAAAGCATTTGTGCCACACTTAAAACAGCAATAAAGTGAAAAGCAACACACCAAGTTAGAAAAATAGAGCTGTTTTTAATAAATAAAACATGATCAAATGTCAAAATCCAATCATTAGAATTAGAGATATGCAATTTTAAAGATTTCAGTGAAAATAGCGCCAAAAACAACAAAGTGCCAACTGTAGATATCTAATCGCACTAGACTGGGAAAAAAAATCATAAGTTCAGGCTGACTGTGATAGAGCATGAGCCAGCTCGGGAATCGAATTAGGTCCACTGAACTAGAGTATCTTAAATCCTGATTTGCAAAGCGTTGTGAGGTTCCGTGCCTGGGATTTATCATGCATCCAAGGCTATGTGTCAGTTCAGAGGTGAAGCGGAGCTGCGATTCGAGTTCCTGCTTTGTTGTCGAAGATCCCATTGACAGGGGCTTGAGATGCGAAGTCCAGCATTCACGTACCACTTGGTAGGGTAGGACTCACAGATGGCAGAATCCAGGTGCTGGGTTCAATATTACTGGAGACTCCTGTCTCTGAGACTCTAGCCAGAAGGCCAGCCCGCTAGCCCTTGAAGTCACTTTGGTTTCCTGGGTTTAACAGATGCAGGTCCAGCCCTTCCGACTCAGGCAAGAGGGCAGCAGGCAGGAGGTCAGCACAGCAGGACAGCAGTCCTTCAGAGTAGCAGTCCAGCAGAGTGGCCCTTCTTTCAGCAGCACAAAATTCCGTCATCCTGGAAGAGTATCCACAGGTCCAGAAGTGTAGTGAAAAGTTGGTATCGGAGGTGCAATATTTGCACCCAGTTGTGCCGTTGAAGTGGGGAGAAACATCTAGAGGCATGTCCTTGAAATGCCCTGCCTTCCCGACCCTGACTCCAGACTAATTAATTACAGGGTTTAATCCTATTCAAATGTTAGTGGGACTGGGCTCAGCACATCCCTCCCATCTTGCCAGTGATGGCCCATTCAAGCATACCAAAGCTCCCTATTGTGTGGGGCTGTCTTAGAGGAGTACACAACACCCAACTGTCAACGACATCTAGTCACGTGACCCAGAGACAGGCTGTAGGCATTATTATTAGCCTAAAGCAGGAAAATGCCAGAGACATTTTTTCAAAATATAATTTAAAATCCTACCTCACCACAAGTTAGGATTTTTCATTGCAGTTTCAAAAACTCAAAAAATGAACAGGTTACCTGCTCCCATTTGGAAATTACAGCCTATTTAATGTAATAAGACAACTCCAATGATATTGTATGGGTTAGGTAGGCATTACAACTGTGAAAAACAAATGTAAGAGTTCTTCACTACCAGGGTGGGTAAAACCTAGCAGTACATGTCAATTTTTTTAAATACACTGCACCCAGCCCTCTGGGCTACCCAGTGCCAACCCCATCGGTGGCTTATATGCATGAAAGGTTTGGGCCTGGCAAAAAGGTTTATTTTGCCAGGTCGTAGGGGCAGTTTAAAATGCACACATAGGCTCTACAATGGCAGACCTGAGACATGTTTAAAGGGCTTCTTAAATGGTCGGCACAATCAGAGGTCAGGCCCCCTGGTAGCATTTAATTTACAGGCCCTGGGCACAGATAGTGCCACTTTACAAGGAACTTACAAGTACATTATATATGCCAGTTGGGTATAAGGCAATTCTACCATGTTTTAAAGAGAGAGCAGAAGCACTTTGCCATTGATTAATAGTGGTAAAGTGCTCAGACGTCTAAGGCCAGCAGAAACAAAGTCAGCAAACAGAAGGTGAAAGGCAATAGGTTAGGGGGTAAACTACTCAAAGGAGGCCAGGTCCAACAACACTTTAATTGAATTTTTTTTAAAATTTAAGTTTATTGTGCAAATATTGGCGAAGATTCAAAAGTGCACTCACCTACAGATACAGATAGGTGTACTTGGAATACAGTTTGCAATATCCCCTGGTTTTGTTGCTATAAATTGCCGGAGAAAATGAAAAGGGGGGGTCTGTTAAACCAGTATTCCAGGGTGCTTATGAGGAGAGTCAGGAAGGGAAAGGTTCTTTTGCCTCCACAGATTAAATCTAGCAGGTGCGGTCATGTGTACCGGCAACAATGGCGATATGCTGAGCGCGTCTCGGTTTATAGCAGTTTTCAGGCGGAAAATGTAGTGCCACGACTAAACTGTCAAAATTGACTGCCATATTGAATTAATATATTGCCATTTAGTCAGGTCTGGAGCTGCCATTATATAGAGTACTTGTGTGTAATGAACTAAATGGGTAACATAATCGGGATCAATCAAACGAGAAAACCTCACACATACCAGCATCATGATTGGTGGTGACAATTTGTCTTTACTACATCTCGTATTGTGCAAAGTTTAATATGCCGTGACTGAATCGTGAACTTTGTCAGCTATAGAGATGAAAACAAGCTCATTATCTATCTCTCTAACACCATTGGATTGTAAAAAGGTTGAATATAGTTGATTCAAAAGGGCGATTGAGATCAATAATGAAAGAAATAATAAAGTGATACATAATGAAGTAATTGATCAAGTGTGTGTGTGTGTATGTGTGTGTGTGTGTGTGTGTGTATATATATATATATAGATATATATATTACCTACTGGCGGTTGCCAGTAGGTAGTTATAGTTAGGACCTAAATTTGTAACATTCTTTTACCAATAACTTTGGTGCCGGACGACGAATCTTCGTGAAATTTTCAAAACTGGTGGGGCGCTCCGGTCAGCTCCTATCCTGAAAGTTTGGGGGTGATTTGTAAAGTAGGGGCCAAGAAAAAAGGGGTGTCCCAAAACACGTTTTCTCTATGTTATTTCCCATAGGCAATTTTGGAACAGGCTACAGCCCGAACTGCTGAACGGAATTACACCAAATTTTGCAAAAAGGTAGCCCTTAGTTCAGAAAGAGAACTTTTTTTTTAAATGGTGTAAATCCGTTCAGTAGTTCCTGAGAAATTAAAAAAATAGAGGTCAAAAAATCAATTTCCAATAGGAAACTTTAGACACAGTTATAGCAAAAACTGCTGAACAGAATTACACCAAATTTGGCAAAAAGGTACTGCTTGGCTCAGAAAGCGACCTTTTAAAAGATGGTGTAAATCCGCTCAGTAGTTTTTGAGAAATTAAGAAATAAATATAGTGATATCTATGGCCGCGGTGGATCTGCGCACCCTCCCGATCACGAGCTTCATGCTAATTGGCTGTCAACACTCCAAACCAGGAAGTGTTGGCAGCCATCTTGTGCCTCAGTAGAACCGAGGCACAAGAAAACAGAAAAAGAAATGCGCAATACAGGAAAAGGGGGCAGAGTAGAAACACCCTGAGCCCGTAGGCCTGCTCAGGGGGTCCCACGTGGGATGCTCAGAGGATCGGCGGATCCGGCTGAAATTTTTTTTAAAACGAAGCGCGGGCCCACACGTTTCGTGTTAATAAAGCCCCTGGGTGGGCCAAGTCCAGGGGGCAGTTGAAAAAAAAGTGTGGGGTCCCAATCCCCACCACACTTGCCCCGAGGACCGCCACCTCACCGGGGCTTGATGAAATAGGCGCAGGGGGGCACACAGCCCCCTGTAGCCCCGGGGACCGCTACCCCATGGGGCAAATTTATAAATGTGTGGGGGGCCTCTAAGGCCCCCCAAGCCCAGGGGACCGCCACCCCCCAGGGCTTTCATTAATTGTAAGCGGGGGCACACGGGGCTTTTAAAATTAACCTGTGTGGGGAGCTCGAGGCCCCCCACATGCCCCAGGGACCGCCACCTCCCAGGGCCGGCTCCTGCAGTGTCCCGGGGTGCCCACCCCGGGACACTGCTGTTTGCAATGACAGGGCGTCATTGCAAACTCTGCTTTGCTTCATTGAAGTGAGTCTTGCTTCAATGAAGCAAAGCAGAATTGCTTTTCCATAAGGGGAGCTGCATGTCAGCAGCTCCCCTTGTGGAAAAGCAATGTCGGCAATGTCGGCTCCCGCAGTACGTGGGGAGCCGGTGGAACGGTGGGGGGATTGGGGACCCCCCACGGTCCCCAACAGATAGGGCCGGCCCCGGGGGATAGGGTCCCCGGGGCCAGAAGTGGCCCGGGAGGGGGGCCACGCAGCCCCCCTCCCTTAAAAACTTTTTTTTTCAAAAAGGCAGACCGGCCTGGGGGTTTGGGTCCCCGGGGCCATAATAGGCCTGAGGAGGGGGGCCCGTGGCCCCCCTCCGGCTGAAAAAATCAAAAAAAGCAATGGCCAGGCCCCGGGGTATGGGTTCCCCGGGGCCAGAAGTGGCCCGGGAGGGGGGCCACGCAGCCCCCTCCCGAGAAATAAAAAAATAATAAATAAATAAAGGCCGGTCCCGGGAGATGGGGTCCCCTGAGCCAATAGAGGCCTTAGGAGAGTGGCCAAGCAGACCCCCTACATAATTAAAAACAAAAATATGGCCAAACCCCGGGGGATGGGGTTCCTGGGGCCGGAATTGGCCACAGGAGGGGCGCCCACGCGGCCCCCTTCCTGTAACATTTTTATTTTGTTTTAAAAATGGGGGTCAGGCCCTGGGGGATGGGGTCCCCAGGGCCCATAAAACAGAAAAGGAAGGGGGTCCACACAGCCCCCCTTCTTTAAAAAAAATTATTAAAAAGACCGGCATCGCGCCGGAGGCCCCGCCCCCTCCCTGCAGCACTCTTCAAATGCGCCCTTTGGCGCATTGTAAGATGGGGAAGTAATTCCCCTTGAATACTGGGGACCCTGGGGACTAACTAACCCACCAGGAACCTCCAGTATGCGCCAGGGAGCTGTGTTGCAGAGAGATGTTCAGAGGCCATGCCCCTTTTTACACCTCTCTGCAACGCAGCTCTGTGGCGCTTACTGAGGGTACCTGGTGGGCTAGTTGGAACCCAGGGACCCTCAGGATTCAAGGGGACTTAATCCCCCAACTTTGAACACGCCACGGGGCTCGTTTGCACAGTGGTGAAGGGAGGGGGCAGGGACTGAGGTGACGTGTGCAAACACACCCTGTGGTGCGTGTTAAGTTGGGGAATTAATTCCTCTTCAATACTGAGGATCCCTGGGGGCCAACTAGCCCACCACTTACCTCCAGTAAGCTCCACTGCGCTGCGTTGCAGAGAGGTGGCCCAGGCCATGCCCCTTTTTACACCACTCTGCAACGTAGCTCTGTGGCGCTTACTGGAGGTAAGTGGTAAGCTTGTTTGCCCCCAGGGAGCCTCAGAACTCAAGGGGACTTATTCCCCCAATTTACAATGCACCAGGGGGTGCGTTTGCACACTGGAGCATAGAGGGGGCGTGGCCTGATGTCACAAGTGCGCAAACGCGCCCTGTGGCGTGTTTTAAGTTGGAGAATTAAGTCCCCCTGAATCCCGAGGGTCCCTGAGGGTCCCTGGGGGCCAACTAACCCTCCAGGTACATCCAATAAGTGCCACGGAGTTGCATTGCAGAGAGGTGTAAAATGGGGCATGACCTTGGACCACCTCTCTGCAATGCAGCTCTGTGGTGCTTGCTGGAGGTACGTGGTGCGCTAGTTGGACCCAGGGACTCTCAGGATTCAAGGGGACTTAATCCCCCAACTTAAAACATGCCCCAATATAACCTTTCATACACCCACTCCAAATTTTAGACTACCATTCTCGAAACCATAGACACATGTGCGTACATAGCAATTCTGCTCTGCTTAATTGAAATGAGAGCATTTTTCCTGCTCTTGCTTCCGTGAAGGAGGTGCGGGTCCCCAGGGCTGTGTGGGGGGCTGGAGCCCCCACACTTTACTTTTAAATATAGCCCTAATGAGTTGGCGGTACCTGGGACTCTGTGGGGTGGCTGTAGCCCCCGATGCATCTTCATGAATTTGGCCTCGGGAGGTGGCAGTCCCCAGGACTGCGGGGGGCGTGTGTCCCCCCATTTAAGATAATTAGCCTCAGGAAGGTGGCGGTTCCCAAGGCTGCATGGGGGCAGGAGCCCCCCATGTATTTTTTTAAATAAAGCACCGGGGAGGTGGCGGTCCCTGGAGCTGCAGGGGAGGCTCTTAACCCCCCGGATTCAGTTTAAGCCCCAGGGAGGTGACGTTCACTAGGCATGCTGGAACCCGCACTGGCCCCTCCATCTCATTTCATCATTGCCCCCAGGACCAGGCCCACCCGGGGCCTAAAGGAAATGGAGCATGGGAGCCAGGAATTAGTTTTGTTTGAAATTTTCAGCCGAATTTGTGGATCCACTAAGAATCCTGCCAAAATTATTTTTTAAAAAAATGCTTTTATTTACCTTGGGGTCCGTGTAGGACCCCCTGAGCAGGCTAGGGCCTGCTCAGGGGGTCACAAGTCACAAGACGGCTGTCAACATTTCCTTGGCAGCCAATCATATTTCAGGCACGAGATCGGGAGGGTTCACAATTCCTTTGTGGCCCCAGTTGTAGGAATATTTAAATTACGCAGAAAGTACTGAACACATTTACACCGTTTGACAAAAAGAGTGCTTTCTGAACCAAGAGCTACCTTTTTGGCAAATTTGGTGTAATTCCGTTCAGCATTTCGGGCTGTAGCCTTGTCTAAAGTTTCCTATGGAAATTAACATAGAGAAAACACGTTTTGGGACCCCCTCTCTTTTTATCGCCCCCCACTTGAGGAATCACCCCAAAACTTTCACAATAGCAGCTGACCCTACCGCCCCATTAGTTTTGAAAAATTCGCGAAGATTTGCCAAACAACGCCAAAGATATTGGCAAATCAAAAAACTATTTTCCTATGGAAACTAGGTCCTAACTATAACTACCTACTGCTGATGTATATATATATTACCGACTGGCACTCACCAGTAGGTGGTTATATTTAGAACCTAGTTTCCATAGGAAATTTTTTGTTTTGTTTTGCTAATACCTTTGGAGCCGTTTGACAAATCTTAAAAATATTTAAAAAACTAGTTTGGCTCTAACTTCAGCTGCTGTTTAGAAAGTTTTGGGGTGATTCGTCAAGCTGGGGCAAAGAAAAAGTGATGGGGGTCCCAAAACAAGATTTCCCCATGCAATTTCCCATAGGGATGTTAGGCACAACTACAGCCCAAACGGCTGAACGGAATTACACCAAATTTGGGAGAAAGCTAGATTTTGGCCCAGAAAGAGTGCAAATCTGCTCAGTTGTTTTTGAGTAATTAAAAAATATATATGTATACATATCTAGAGACACAGATTCACCATGGTGGATCCGTTAATCCATGTGTCAGCAGCAATGCCATCACTCTCTGTCACCACTTCAACCAGGAAGAGGTGGTAGCCATCTTGGGACACAGGACATGGCCCAAATACCAAGAAAAACCAAAAACAAACACAAGAGGGCAGAGTTAGGAATACCCTTTCCCCTAGGTCTGGTGGTAGTGTTCCACAGGAACCTCTCCTTGGGCCACAGAGTGTTTTTCAGAAATGTTGCGACAGTTTCGTGGAGGATCTGTGGATCCGCAGACATTTGTTTTTTAAATGCAGTCTCCCATGCTTGTTGTTTTTTATGCCACCCAGGTGGACCAGGTCATAGAGGGAAAGAGGTCATATGTCACCCCCTTCCTCAGTCAAAATTTGCTGATTATGAGGAGGGGAGGGGGCCATGCGGCCCCACTCTCTGGGCCATTCTTGGCCTCAGGAACCCCATACTTGAGCCTGGCTATTTTAAAAAGTGGGAGGAAGCACACAGCACCCCTTCAAGCCGGAATTTTGCCTTGTGGTCCCCATGCCCAAGGACCCAGCTGTAATCGAAAAGGGGAGGGGGCACATGGCCACCCTCCCGAGCTGATTTTGGCACTTGGGACCTCATCCCCTGGGGCCTGGCCGCAAATACAAAGGGGAGGATGACCTCCGCCCCCTCCGTGAGCCATTAATTGCCCTGGAGACCTCATTCCCCAGGACCAAGTCATATGCTTTGTCTCAGGTTGCCTAGCCCCAGGGCATGGAAGTTTCCCTGTCTTCACTGGCGAAGGCAGGGAAACCTGTTTTTACTTCAGCGAAGCAGTAGCAAACACTAAGTCTGCTCCCAGAAGACAGGAGCATGAAAAATGCTCCCACCCGCTGGGAGCAGACATTTAATTTGTTTACCTGCCCGCACTGAAGAAGGCAGGGAAACAGATTAAACGATTGCTCCTGTCTGCAGGGAGCAGCATTTTAGCTGCTCCGTGTGGGTGGGAGCAATGCTAGCTCCCACTGAAGACAGGGAGCTAGCTGGGGCTGCAGGGGCCTTAGGGATCCCCCCCATGGCCCGAACCATAGTGTGGTGAGGGGCCCAGAGTCGGAAACAGGGCACCTAACCTGTGATTGCCGGGGGATGAGGTCCACAGGGCTGAAATCGGCCCCCTCCCACTTTCAACATTGGCCAGTGAGGGGGGCCGTGTACCCCCTCCCCATTTAAATAGGTGCAGGGCCCCAGGGAATGGGGTTCCTCTGGCTGAAATGAGGAAGAGGAGATGTGTCCCCCTCCCCCACAAAATATTTTGGGCCCTGGTGGGTGGGTCAACAGGACTGATGTCGGCCTGGGGATAGGGGCTGCATGCTCCCCTCACCCTGAAATATGTTGCTGGGTCCCAGGGATGGGTTCCCTGGGGTCAAAAGCAGCCCTGGGAAGGGAGCCCTGTGCTCCCCTCACCCTAAACGTATGCCGGTCACTAGGGGATGGGGTGCCCAGCACCATAACTGGCCCAGGGAAGGGCCCTTGGGTTGACTACCTTTCAGTCATTGGCCACAAGGCCAGGCCATCATACAGGCCTTTTGGTCAGCCTCCACTGTAGACAGCCAAAGGCCGTGTGTACCATGGGGTTGATTGCATGCAGTTAGTCGCAGGACTTGTGGCCAACCTAAGCTGCGCATGGCCAAAGGCCATGCACAGCTTGTGGCTGGCTGCATGTGGTGGATTGGCCGCAGGGTCTGGCTGTGGCGGAGGTTGGATTTACTGATGGTAATTAAATATGACTTTTATTTACAAAAACCCTAGAAATTCACTGAAAAAGCCAAAGGTTACAGGGAGGCTAGTGAGGAAATAGCATTAAAAAAAGTAAAAATTCACTGAAACATACAAAGGTTATAGGGACATTATAGTTAGGAAATGAATTTTAAAAACCTTAAGAAATTCATTAAAAATCAAAGGTTACAAGGACGTTGTGAGAAGTTGGCCTGATATATGCTGTCCCCTAGTTATAGTGGGCACCTTGTATCAGTCCAAACATCCCCTTATTGGTTATAGGTTAAAGACAACCTTTATTGAAAGCTATCCTAATGGTAGCTATGGAGAGCAGCCTTCAGGCTAAGTCTTGAGGAATTTAAAGCCGCTTGTTTTACCAGTCCATAATCTCTTGAGTCACTAAATGAAAGATATCCACACCGGGTATATATATAAAATCTATGTATTTATTACTAAACACACCCTCCTCGTCTCTTTATGAGACTAGAGGTCAAAACACATAAGATACACTTCAATAATCACAGTAAAATAGCACAAATACACGTCAGGCCCTAGGGGCGAGCCAAACCATATACTAAAATAATGGTATAAGAACCACAACTTAACTAGACACAAGGCCTAGAGCCTGTAGAATCGTTGGGACCCCAAGGAACCACCCAAGGTAGTGACACAGGGGACCCATGGGGGCCGTGTGCAGTGTGTGAACACAGCCACGAGCTCCCGTTAGCTTCTATGGGGAAAGTCGCGGTTAGATTTTTAAAGATTAAGGACACTTAGAAATGAGTCAGGACCAAACCATTTTGGACTCAGAAAGTTCTAGGGCTAGCACCCATGGGAGCACAGGAGTACTCGTGTTACCTCACCCAGGGAAGCCAGGTGCATAGGTGTCTTTTGGTGTCGGGTCGTGTCGTCGATTTCAATGGGAGCTGGCGAAGAAGTGCTGCTGCCGTGAAGATGCGTAGTGTCCGAAGAGATCCAAGCCTGGATCGAAGATGAGAAGAACCTGAAAGCAGAGGGGACAGAGTCTGGGTCACTAGCCAGAGACCAAGAAGGCAATGGACAGCTGCCCACCGATGTCGGGTTATTTCAGGTGAAAGAGGTGAAGCTTGACTCTTCAGCCACGAGGACCAGGAGGCATCGAGGACAACCAGGAGCTGGATTCGAGCTGTCCCATAAAGGATATCGAGTGCTACAGTGTTGGTGCCCGGATTGGACACAACAAGCCTTGGCATCAGCAACCCATGCAGAAACGAGAAAGATGCTTCGGTGCAGACCAGCAAGGTCTGTGGAACTCACCACTTGGTAGGGAGTTGGGACACATCTGGAGCAACCATGGAAGCCCAAGGAAATTCAAAGTTACTCCCTCAGGGACCCACCAGTCAATGGACCAGGGATCGTGAAGGGACCTCGAGACGAAACACAAAATGGCGGCCCACGGATCACTTGGAATGACCAGGATGACAATCTTCGAAGGATTCAGTGCTCATGGTAGGGGCTACAAGACGGCCCAAGCACAACTTCAAGAGACGTCGAGAAGTTAACGCACTTGCAAAAGTGCATGGTGACCAGGAGTTCCGGTTCCACGCTACCCACGAGGGCTGCAGGTCTCAGCTTTGCTGGGGACTTGGGTCGGCCTCTGAGATGTATGGAAATCCTCATCCTGGGCTGCAAGTACATTGGAGTCCAGCGGGAGCTTTGGAAATGCAGACCGGTAAATTGCTTCGTTGGGGCCTGCCAAGCAGGGGAGTCACTCCTTCACTCCAAGGGAGATTTCTTCAGTCCTCTGGTCTTTAGCAGAGCGTCGAAGGTCCGGGATTTGGCTTCAGAGTTTCGTCCAGGGTAATATAAAGTTCTGGTTACAGAGGTTCCTTACTTATACCCAAGGAAGGGGTGGGACTAGCTCTGCGGACCCACCTATGGGAAGGTTTGGAAAGAGGGGTGGCTACACCCATTTCCTTTGTCCAGTTTCACGCCAGAGCAGGGGCTGTAAGTCCCTGAACCAGTTTGAGCTGGGCTATGCACAGGGACACCAAATGTGCCCCCAGTGCAGGACTTCAAAGCACTCAGAGAGTGCTCTCACCCAGCCCCAATACACATAAGGCAACCACCCTGTGACAGGAAACCTATAGTCCAGGCCTCCCCTGCCAGAGTTTTGGTCAGCAGTAGGAGGCCAGACTTGTGTCTGTGGCTGCAGCATCCATTTTGTGATGCCAGGGCTCTATTAAGTTTCTACCGGGTATACCAGTGCTGTCAGGTCTCTCCCTCTAGAAGGGTTGGATCATACTCCCACACCAGTTACTGGTGTGGGAGTTTGATTCCAAGGTGTTTGACACCAAACACAAAATGTTTCCGTGCAGCCAGTCCAAAGTTAGCATTTACCGTTTGGTTATAATGCACTTAGGAGTACATGGTCAGGCTGCACTACTGACAACCCCGGAGAAAAGATTCTGATTGCTGCAGAGGGGCTCAGCTCATGCCTGGGCGCTCCCTCACATATAACCAAACACCCTGCCTTCAGTAGTGATAAGGCCTGTCATAGGGGTGACTGATAGGTTTGTAGGTGCAGTACATGGTGAACCTATTTCTCAGTAAGGGGTGCATGCACCACCTTACCCAGGCTGCAGTAGCAGACCTGTGGTGTCATTTTGGGTGGCTTTCCAGGGGTGACATAATACATGCTGCAGGCGCTGGTAGGCCTCTGGGGTACCTATGCCCTGGGTACATAGCATACCATATACTAGGGACTTATAAAGGCACTCCAGATCCAATCTGAACTGTACCTAAAGTACATGCAATCAATTTAGAGAGGAAGCAGGGCGTATTACCAAGCCCATTATCGCCACTTTTGCGGCAGTTTTCTGCCGCTAAAGCGGCGATAATTGTAGTGCCGTTTCTTGATAATATGCCCCATGAAACTTTAGCACATGCCCTAAGGTAACTATAACTTCCCCCCCGGCATGCACTGCTAATTACCCCACATATTACATCAGTCATTACATCTTCTATAACATCATTAATAATATCACTGCAACATTTGCAATAAAATTATTGAAAAGTTAGCGTTTCTACTACTGAATTTCTAGGGTTTTATATGTGCAAAATCTGAACCTAACTGTAACTTCCCTGCAACTTTTGGGTTTTTAGTGAATTTCAGATCTTTTTTACTATAGCATTACCTTAACCTGTATATATATATATATATATATATATATATATATATATATATATATATATATGATCAAGGGCAAGTGGTGCCCGAAACGTGTAATTTGAGGACTATAAAGGAATAATTGCCTACATCTTTGGTGGTTCGTGACTATCTGTTTGGCAAAAGCGACTGCACTGGCAGACGGAGCGTCTCTATGGTCTTGGTATATATATATTACCTACTGGCGGTCGCCAGTAGGTAGTTATAGTTAGGACATATTATCCATAGGTAGTCTGCAAAATTCTATTTGGAATAACTTTGGCGCCGGTTGACAAATCTTCACACAATTTTCAAAACTGGTGGGGCGCTCTGGTCCGCTCCTATCCTGAAAGTCTTGGGGTGATTCATCAAGCAGAGGCCAAGAAAAAAGGGGGGGTCCCAAAACGTGTTTTCCCCATGCAATTTTCCATAGGAACCTTTAATCGCAGCTGCAGCCCGAACTGCTGAACGGAATTACACGAAATTTGGCAAAGAGGTAGCCCTTGGTTCACAATCGTGCCTTTTGGTTAAATGGTGTAAATCCATTCAGTAGTTGCTGAGAAAAACAAAAGTAAAATCATAGATATATCTATGGCCTCGGAGGATCTGCGCACCCTATGCGCACCCAGCGCACACCCTCCCGATCACGAGCTGCATGCTATTTGGCTGTCAACTGGCTGTAAACACTCCAAACCAGGAAGTGTTGGCAGCCATTTTGTGCCTCGGTAGAAGCAAAATCAGTGGATCAAGTGTGCAAAACGTATAAAGGGTGCAGGGTAGAAATACCCTGAGCCTCTAGACCTGCTTAGGGGGTCCCACAAGGACCCCAGGGCCCAAAAAATATATATATTTTAAAACAGCAAAATGCGCGCTCAGTGCGGGGATCCTGTCGTAAAAAAAAAAAAACGAAGCGCGGGCTCCCGCGCTTCTTTAATAATTTGCCCCCGGAGGGGCCAAATCCCAGGGGCAAAAATATTAAATTTGACGGGGGGCCCAGATGCGCCACCCGGCCCCCGGGACCCCACCCCCGGGGCTACAAAATAAATGGGTGGGGGCATGGGGTCCGCGCACCCTGCGCATAGGCAGCACGCACCCAACGCGACTTCGCGAAATCGCATTAAAAACTAATATAGGTTTATTAAAAGTAAAAATATATTATTTTTATGATTAGCTCAGATTATGTCTTGCCTTAATATTTATATTAAATACATATATATATCTTTTGTTTACATTAAAAAATTTCGCGGGACTCGCACACCCACTGCGTCAAACACGTATATGACGTCACATGGAAGCGAGCGTCACGTAACGTAAAACTTATGAGTCGCATATGCTCCTGAAGTCGCCTACGGGTCGCATAGCAATCATGCAGGATAATACGCACCCATTGCACAATCTACATGGATCTTTCACAACAATCGTAAAGTGGCGGCTAGGTTCTGCGCAGTGATCGAGAATGGTACGCATTGGGTGCGCGACTTAAAAAAATATTAGAAAAAAAAGCAGAAAAAAATATTATAAATATATTAAAAAAATATACAATAAAAAAATATATTAGTTTCAATATTTTTTAAAACATTTTTATTTTACAATATGTAATGTAATTAAAAAAATAAAAATATGTAAAAATTAGACGTTTAAAAAATGTAGAAAAACAGTATACAAAAACTTATATATTTGCAAATTATGATTTAAAAAACATTTGAAATTCAGTGAAAAAACCATAGGTTACAGATATGTTATAGTTAGGAAAAAACATAGGTTTTAGGGGTGTTATAGTTAGCTGGACATTTCACTCATACAAAACCATTGAAATTCCTCCGTTATAGTTAGTTCTGCTATATAACATCATTCATGACATGGTCATTGACATCACTGATGATATCACTGATGACATCTCAAATCAGCTTCTGGTGCACTGCTCATGAGGTGATGAGGTCCTCTTGTGTCCTGAGGAGTTCAGGACACAGGTGGACTTCATCGTCCAAGAAGAAGCAGTGCGCCAGAAGCCCCATTTGCAGCATGGTGTGAAAAGGGGCATGGCCTCGGAATACCTCTCTGCAACGCAACTCTGTGGCGCTTACTGAAGGTACCTGGTGGTCTACTTGGCCCCCAGGGACCCTCAAGATTCAAGGGGACTTATTCACCAAACTTACAACGTGCCAGGGGACGCCTTTGAACAGTGGTGCAGGTAGGGGGCGGGCCTGATATAACAAGTTAGCAATCCTGCTGTGTGGGACTTACTGGAGGTAATAAAAGGGGTAGTTGGCCCCCAGGTTGACGTTGGGGGCTAAGTACCCCTCCTGTTACCTCTGCTAAATTCCACACAGTGGGATTGCTAAAAGGTATTTGGAGGCCACTCTCATCTTTCTCCACGACTCTGCAAACATGACTGCTATGTTATAGTTAGAAATTAGCATTTAAAAAACCTTTGAAATCACTGAAAAAAACATAGGTTCCAGGGACGTTATAGTTAGAAATTAGCATTTAAAAAACCTTTGAAATTCACTGAAAAAAACATAGGTTTTAGGCATGTTATAGTTAGAAATTAGCATTTAAAAAACCTTGGGTTTTAGGGACGTTATAGTTAGTTGGACATTTCACTCGTACAAAACCTGAGAAATTCCACTGTTATAATTAGTTCAGCTAACTATAACTCATGCCTCTGCAATGCACTGCTGATGATGTCACATATTACATCACTCATGACATGGTCAGTGACATCACTGATGACATCACTGATAACATCTCAAATGACATCACTGATGACGTCACTGATTACATCATCCAGTGACTGTGTGTTTCTATAAAATGAAAATATGTATTATATGTATAGCAAGCTGTATTGAAAAATGAGTGGATGTATGTGTCTGGATGGAGGATTTAGTAGGTGTGTGACTCACTGTTTAAGTGAATGATTAAATGTGTCTTAATGAATACATGGGTTAGTGACTAAACTAAGTGAATGTCGGTATCAGTCTGTCTGTTGTTGTATATCCTGCTGCATTAGTTGGTCAGTAGCTCCACAGGTGTCTATATGGGTTATTAATCAGTTGCCTGAGTAATTGTATGGGAGAATGAGTGTGTGTGTGGTTGGATGGGGGTGGTTGACTCTGTGCATAGATGTGTGAGTGGTTGATTGACTGGTTGTATGATTTTAAGAGTGCATGTGCAAACAGTTGTATGGGTGAGTGAGTGTGTGTATGGCTGTGTTGGTGAGTGAATGGATGTCTTAGTGGTAGATGTCCAAGTAAGTAAAAGGCAGTGTATGTGAGAGTTGGAGTATATAAATGGCTATATCAATCAATCAATCAAATTCTTTATTTCGGCCAATTAGGCCATAAAAGATACAAAAACAATGTCATCAAAATACATCCACATTAATATAGACCATGATAAAATACATAAAAGCATCATAATATAAAAAGAATTTCTGATTGCAAAGAGGCGTTAAAATTCATAGCCGGAAGGATCAGTTTTTAAGATATTTTGACCTTAACTGCCACATAGCCATTAACCCCTTCAGTGCCCATGACGAGATAGTCTCGTCATGGAGCGCGGTTGCGCTGTGCCCATGACGAGACTATCTCGTCATGAACCCCGCCCGCTAATGAAACGCCCGGCACAGGGCGTGGAAAGGGCGGGGCACCGAAGAGGTTAAAAATTTGGCAACTGCAAAGACTATGTGGGGGGCCATGCTCGTTTTCAATATTCTAAGCGAATGGAGATAGCTCCTTGAGCCCAAATGTCTACATAGAGGAGCTAACCAGAATTGTCTGGGTCTATTGTATGCAGGACAGAAAAACATAATATGGGATTCTTCCTCATCATGAATACAACAACCTAGGCAGATTGTATCCGTCCTTTTTGTCCAGTTGTGGGTAAATATTTTGATGGGAAGAGTCCCTAGCCTCCATTGAATAAACAATTTTCTAGCTAAAATGGGGGAAATGATGTCCATAAACCCTTCAAATTGGTATAAATCCTTAAAATCCAAAAATCTAACAGTCAAGATACCTTTATTGGGAGCTGAAACAAGAGAGGCAAAACTTTTCTCCCTATAAATACCCACAAGGCGTTTGCGTGGCACCCTAAGGCAGCCTTGCTCGGGAGAATCCCATAGTTCTGGAAGACCTAGTCGATATAGTTCTTTCTTTATAGAAGCCAGCCATGGGATTTTATCACAACGATTATAATTCATGACATGGGCGAGCTCTTGCCTATAATGTTCGAGCTCAACAGTGGACCAGAGCCTGTGCCAGAATCTCAGTGGCATTAATTCCAGGTCTTCACTTATGGAGGGTAAACCCAGGTATAATCTTAAGGGTAGAAGGGGTGTGCCACAGGGAAGGGCCAAAAGGCGCCTTATAAAACTATTCTCTACTTTTACAATTCCTAAACCCGCTTTATACCCCCAAAGTTCTCCACCGTAAGATGCAGCGGCTTTTGCTTGCGTTTTATACATCTCAACAGCCGGGCTAATAGGTTTGTATGTAGAGGAATTTGCCACTTTCAGTATTCCCCCTGACAGTTGAGAAAGCTTGAGCCGGCTTCTAGCCATCTGGGGTTCCCAAGATAAATTCTCATGGAGAATTACTCCCAGATACTGAAAGGTATTCACCCTCTCCAGTCTTTCAGAGCTCAGAGAAGGATTAGGTCTGGTTTTAGATGATGGATTGAATATCATGAACTTGGTCTTTCCTGTATTAATTTCTAAACCATGTTGTTTACAGAAAAGGCCAAATCCATCTAGGATCCGTTGGATCCCCATCGGAGATTTCGACAGCAGGAGGGTGTCATCCGCAAACATAATGGCGGGTACCCTCCTGCTACCCAAACATGGGGCATCATTGTCGACAACAGTGTCAAGATGTGCTATGACACTGTTAACGTAAAGACAGAACAGGGTTGGTGCAAGGACACAGCCCTGTCTGACCCCTCTGAGGACCGGGAATTTTGATGACAGTGCTCCCGACCTCCCATACCTGACCTGTGCATAGTTATTCTCGTGGAGCCTGATAATGGCATTTAGAATGTGGGTCGGAACGCCTAACTCCTTTAAAGTCTGCCATAATTTTTTCCTGGGAACCAAGTCAAATGCTGACCTCAGGTCCACGAACACCATGTACAGCCTTCTCCTCTCGATGGTTACAGTTTTCCAATAGAGGAGAACGAGGCGGAAGATCTGGTCCATGGTGGACGTTTTTTTCCTGAAGCCAGCCTGGAGTGGACTAAGAATTTTGTTGTCCTCCATCCACTCAGAGAGGTGGTTCAAGAGGAGGCGGGAATATATTTTTTGGGGGACATCTATCAGACTTATTGGCCTGTAGTTGACAGGGAGAAGAGGAGAGCCCTTTTTAAAAATAGGAACTATCTCAGCCCCCAGCCAGGTACAGGGAATCTCCATCCCACCCAGAATGCAATTAAAAAGTATGAGGAAATAAGGTCCCCATATGTCTGGATGTAGACGAAAAAGGTCACCAGGCAACCTATCAAGACCCGGTGCCTTGCCCCTCGCCAATCCCCCAATTGCGTTAGCCACCTCGGCAAGAGTAAATTCCAATTCAGAAGTAGGGTCATGGACAGTTGTAGAAGCCACATACCCCTCATCATCACATTGAAGCGGTTCTTGGTAAAGCTGTCCAAAGTGGGCCTCCCATACAGATGCTGCAATGTTTGACTCCACTGCAGCTTTGGGTTCTGCCGTGCCGACGTTTACCAAAGACCAAAATTTTCTCATATCCCTCATTTCGAGTGCAAGTGTGAGATCCTGCCATCTGTTCCAATCCCATTCTGACCGTGCCACTACCATGGCTTTCCTATAATTTCGTCTAAGCTCAGAGATTTTAGTCTTATCCAAACCTATTTTGACTGTATTTATTAATTCTGTCTTGATCTTTCTACAGGATGAATTATACCATGTTGGGGTACGTGTTTTATTTTTCCTCTGCGGTGCCACTGGGTAGAAAACCTCACCCAGTGCACCCACTAGATCATCATGGATTAAGGCCAGCTTCTCATTAAAATGCAGATCTTTAGGCTGCATAATTAGCGAATCCAATTCTTGTAACTTTGGAAGTGCTATCCTATAAATGTTACTTATAGACTCCTCAGAGCTCTGCAGTTTCCCCCACTTAACCCTGCGTCTGTTCGAGCTGAGTACCAGGTTCCCAGAATCATGACCAAGCTCAGCAGAGAGAGATCGCGCAGCAGCCACAGGATGCACCATCTCCATTATAAGTGCATTGTGGTCACTGTCCGATCTAACTGTGACTTTAAAGTCCAAGACCTTTGGCCATAGCCTAATATCTACAAAGATATAGTCCAGCCTGGATTCGTGGTTCTTCCTATTAAAAGTGCATGCTGAGGGGGTATCAGAAATAGTGCGTCCGTTGCATGCCCTTAGAGAGAAATTTAATGTTAGGGACATGATTTGCACAGTCAAGGGGGACCAGGATTTGACATACGGAGATTGGCATGGGGGAACACCCCAGACATCATCTTCTGACGTAAGTGCACCTTCCTTTAGGCCTTCCAAGGGCTCGAAGTGGCAATTAAAATCGCCGCCCAGCACTATCTTATAATCGTTAGGGAGGGATTCCAGAAAACTCGTAAGATCATCTAGTAGTGGGGATTCCATAGTAATACCAATAGGGCGGGAGTACACATTGAGAACTGCTAATTTAAAACCATTAGGCCACTTGAGTAGAACACACTGTATGTCCGGCGAGAGAGTCGGTAGACTCTCCGCATTACACCCAATGTGACTAGCTACCCAAATCGCCAGTCCTCCAGATGGCCTCCCCCTGCCAGACCAAGCAGCAGTTACTTCAAAGACTGCGTAACCCGCTCTGGACAGAGGTTCCCTAGCCCAAGTCTCCTGAAAGAGACAAACGTCACTATTACTTATTAAAGAGTCCCAATCACTCGTATCTATTTTGTTAGTGATACCTGCGACATTCCAAGAAAGAACCTTTATAACGTTATCAGGCACTTCTAATCCATGTCCACCAATTTCCTCCATTATAACATCTATAATTGGGGATGGAGGTGCATGAGGTGACGTTTCAGGGGTCGAAGGAGCAATAGTACAATCATTAAGAGTGAATGAGGCAATCGAACTTGGGTTATTGTTGTTAGGACCCTGTGCACTCTGGGGTAAGTAGATTGCTAGACCCTTGGAGTTAGTAGATGACAAAGTCTCCCATCGTAATACGCGGGATTCTCGGAGAGTGATCTCTATTTTAGCACTTGCGGGCTCCTGTCGCAGATAGCGTCAATCTACCTGATCAAGGCAACTATATCTATTAGGATGTATATAGTTGGCATAATTGGGAGGAACATTGCGACTGGACCTACGTCTGTGTCTAGGTCCATCAACAACAGGACCAACCCTGGACCAACCATCATCATTATTCATTTTTAAGTTACTACTATCAGGGTAAAAATATGACAGATGGACCACTTCAATAGATGTCATTCCTGTGTTACCAGACCAGTTACAAATGTAAGGCACGATGTTAGCACTCCTAAAATTTACAATTATGCAGTCCCCAACATTATTCTTATCAGTATAGCCAATCCATGGGACCCTTCTTACCAGGAGGATTTCGCCATCAAGACTAGACGGTAGTGGCCTATGAGTATTTAACCACCTAGTGACCTTGTTGTGCAGGGAATCATGCGATTCCACCGCATTTCCGCGTAGCATAGGAACCCCCTTCAAGACAACAGAATATACTGCCGCCTCTGGGGGGAGATTTACAACTTTGCGCCAATTTTGAGAACTAGCTTGCCTAGCTGGAGGATGGGTTACATCATTTATTACTTTCTCCTCGGCCAGTGTATATACCGGCCCGGCTGAAGTCAACTTACTAGAGTTTGCTATCACAGGTTGTTGTTGACTGCACAGTGTTGTGGGTGGAGATTTTAGCAGGGGAGCTATAGTGGTATTATCTGTTTGGATGGTTATAGGTAATTGAGAGGACGTGATGACAGGGTTTGTGGGCAAATTGGGGGTACCAACAAAATTCCCAACTACTCCATACTCGGCCACTCTTTGGCCTGAAGCTAAACCCAAGAGTCCCTTACGTAGATCCATTAAACAAGTTTCCATATTAGCCAGACGATCTTCCAGGGGGGTAAGCAGTTCCCTAAGTAGGGTACGGAGAGCCAGAGAAGCGACCTCGTCCCCCTCGACTGAATTATGCTGGCTAGAAAGAGTTTTAGCCGAAATTTGATGGTGCAATACACCTGTTCTACGTGATGGTTTTAACCCTTTGCTCGCTAATTCCTTTAGGATTCCCTTGGGCCTGGAGCTGGATTTAGCAGCTTTAACGTTTTTGCTCCCCGATGAGTGGGCCCTTGTTTGATTTTTTGGAATTGCTCCCTCCCTCTCACCATGGACGTGCTGCTTCGACTCTCCATTAGTACACACTTTCTGTTTATGAACAGCCCCTTCGACAGAGGGCTGGGGTATAGGGGCCTTACAGGGCGGTAGAGACAATATACTAAGCTCTGCGTTTCCTGAATTATCACAGTCAACGAAAGAAGTAGCAGAGCAATTTGTTGCAGGTACAATTGATATTCCATCCAAGCCATTTTCCCCCCTGATACTAATGATGTACAATCTAAAGACTTTTCAGGAGTCATAGCACGTGCAAGAGGACCCAAGGAAGATCTCCTCACCCAGTCAATTTCCTGAGAGGTGCGCCTTTCCAAAATGGTGATCTCATCGACAAGGAGGGAGCCAGCTTTGGCAAGGTACGTGTCAAGAGTGCCTATTGTCCTCCCTGTCGCTAAGGCGTTCTTACTCCGGGTTTCTCTGGTTGACATGCTTGCACACTGTTCCTGGTGGAGCGAGGGGAACAAACAGCTCAGAGGGGCCCAGGCCCTTGCTCGCCCTTGCTCAAACGGCCTCAAACGGCCCGCTCTTTGCCCGGTCTTCGTCCCGCGCGCGTCCCGCTAGCGCGTAGGGGGTGAAGGTGTCAAAATAGAAGATGGAAAAGGAGGAGGAGCTAGCGGGAAGAGGCCCCAGGTGCAGCGGAGATCGCCGCACTCAGCACTCTGGTCCTCGCAGTCCCGCCAGCAAGGAAAACGCACACAACAAAGTCCCTTGAAGCAGGCAGGGTCCCAGTGTCCACAGGCAGGTAAGTTCGGGTAGCAGCTCTCCCCCAGCAGCGTGATCCTTTGACGACAGCTACAAGCTCCGTGTACACTATCCGCCGGTACCTCGGGCGGTTTCACAAGCCGTCTGGCTATATGTGAGAGTCAGTGATTGTGAGAGTATCTGTATGAATAAATAAGGTGGTGTGTGTATAACTGTGTAGGTGAGAAAATGGAACTGTGGTTGATTCTTTGCATGACTGACTAGGATGAGTGCATGACTGACTAGGATTAGTGGTGGTGTGTGAGTGTCTGTATAGGTGTATGAGTGCCTATGATAGTGTTGTATTTATCAGTGACCACATGTATGAATGGTTGTATGGGTGAATGAGTGGATATGTGTGTAGACCTAGGAATCAGTGAGTACATTTGTAGTAACTGGTATTGGTGTCTCGATGGTTTTGAAATTGGTAGTCTGTATTTTACAGGGGGTGTATCAAAGGTTATATTAGGGAGTGAGGAGGTGCATCAGATTTTCACGTGGATGATGTCATCAGTGATGTCATTTGAGATATCATCAGTGATGTCATCAGTGATGTCACTGACCATGTCACTGACCATGTCATGAATGATGTAATATGTGATGTCATCAGCAGTGCATTGCAGGGGAGCGAGTTATAGTTAGCTCACCTAGCTATAACGGCGGAATTTCCATGGTTTTGTATGATTGAAATGTCCAACTAACTATGACGTCCCTGAAACCTGTGTTTTTTTCAGTGAATTTCAAACGTTTTTTAAATGCTAATTTCTAACTATATTCTCACTGAAGGCTACTACTAATAATAATAGCGGATACTTGTGTAAGTAACTAGTCCATTCCATCAGTACATGACTAGTAACTGGAGTAATTACAGTGCTGCAAATAGAGTGCATGGTGAATTTATAAGTGCTTACGTATTGCCTCGATGGGGGGTTAGAGACGTGCATCGGACTCACAGGAGGATTCCTACACTGCATGGGTAATAACTTCGTATTTAGAGGAGTGTATTAATAGTATATAGGTGGTTAGAGATCTGCATGGATAGTGTACAGAATATTGAAGCTGTACTTGTATTAGTAATTAGGTCATTCCATAAGTATGTGACTAGTAACTAGATGATTATAGTGCTGTAAAGAGAGTGCATACTGTATTTATAAATGCTTGGGTATTAGTGGACAGATTGCATTAGTATATAGTACTGGCTGGGTGACTGGAGATGGGCATGGGGAATGACAGTGTCTTTGATAGACAGCAAGGGTAGTACCTGAGTGAATTAATCTTACCTGTTTTCAAGTAGATATCAAATTAATAGTAAATTATGTTCACTTCTTTTTTTATTGCAAATTTAAAATATTTTAAACTTTAGTAATAAGGTCTGTAAAAGAGAAGAACAAAATTCTATTATTACATATAATTGTATTGTTTTTGCAACACAACATAAGTATACAATTACATCACACATTCAATTTGCCTTTTTTTGCTCTCTTCAGACTGTATTGAATTTCACCATAAACAGTGATTTCAATGTTAATCATCAGATGACAGCGGGCAAAAAAATACAATCAATAAGCTTGTTAAAAAAAACATGTTTCCCTTCAAAATATTTACAACAAACGCAGCTTGGTATTTACATTTTCACAAATGAACATCCTTAATAACATAGTATATAATACAAAGATCAAATATATCACCACCTTCTTTCGAACACAATTTTCTAAATGCAATATGAAAGAACAGAATCAATAATTGAATCCGTAATTACCAACATCTTCCCAACTGGCAGAATGATGTTTCTGAAAATATTTCCATTAAGTATATAGAAAATCAATTTTTGGATTCATATACACACCTTCCCAATAGGCCACATGATGTTTCTGAAAGCATTTGCAATGAGGATATCCAAGATAGACTTCTAAAATCATATTCACATGCTTTCATTGGGTAAACGATGTATCTAAAATCATTTGTAGTGGAAATATCCAAAATATAGTCAGTAATTCATGTTGATATCTTCTCAGAATTTTGGCATACAAAATATTAAATATGAATTCGGTAATTCATTAGGCAACCGAAATTTATACTCTAAACGTGCATCATTACATAGTGTCCATCCTTTATTGCATTTTAAATGTACAGTATAGTGTCCAGATGTTGAAGTAGTTCCATCATGGAAAACAATAGCCACTGTTTTAAAAGTTCTTCCTGAAATTGAAACTTGACCTGCCACAACATTTTTAATTTTGGTTTCCAATTTTGTACCATCTGCTCTACAACGTTGCAGCATTAAAATAATATATTGTCCACATCTTTGTATAAATAATGTTGACAACATTTCTGATTTGCACTGAGTACATTCCATATGTTGATTAGCTGATTTTACTAAATCGTTGTAAGACACTGTTTTCAAATCTGGCATTGTCAAATATATGAATCGTTCAGTGTCTATTTTAGTAGTAGATGAAAATAAACAGCTGTCACATGTATAAACCCATCTGTAACGTAGTCCAAAGAAATGTTCAATTTGTATACCTTCATCTTATAATACTGCAAGCATAAACATAAGAAATTCCTGAGCATCCTGCTGTACATTCTGTGTAAATTGTGAAGATCAGAACATATATCCAGAAGATTCCGCACATCAGAAGCAGTATGGATTTTCGTTTTATCAGTTTTCAACTTCTCAAAAGTATAATATAACAAAAAACAAAATCTTTTTTCTCGATTTTCCATAATTGCATGCTGTAGATTTTCTAAAAAAACACAACGTTGATGATTACATTAGCATAGCAGTTGATACCTGAACTATTGTCAAACTGATATCCTACAATATTACCAACCTTGTTCCCTTCTATTTTCTTTCCAGACTCATAATTCTTTTCAATTCTTTTTTCTTTGCAACCTCAGTAAAATCTTTATCATATTTTCGTTTTGGACGTATTAAATGTTTTTCATAAATAGGATAATCACCTAAGCTAGGAGCATAGAGTCTTCTTAACCTATTGTACTCTTTTACACAATTTACATCTGCACTAAGCTTTTCTTCATCACAATCAATCAAATACAATCCGGATAACTTTCTTACTCGAGATAATGCAACATATGCCATACCCTCCTTAAACACAGAACTTCCAATATTTACCAAAGCGCTGTGTACACTTAAATCTTGAGATTTGTGAATAGTCATTGCTTATGCTAAACAAACAGGAAACTGTTTTCTACGCACATACAATTCTTTTACAAGCAAGAAACGAACAGAACAGCATCCAATCTGTTTCGCCTCTTCAATCTGATCAAATTTAATCTTCAAAAATTCAATTCCATCTCTATTTGCATAGCTAACAAAGTCAATAACTTTTCCCATTGCTCCATTTACTAATCCTTTCTCAACATCTGAATTACGCCGTAAGTTTACCCGGCAGTTTAGAGATACATATAAGGTCTTTTCCAAACCAGCAGTCTTAGATATTGATTTTTCTAAAGAGTCTAATTTTAACTGCAATTTCTCTGACAAAAGAATAGTTACTCCTTCATGTTCTATTTTATCAATAGCAACCATTTTCATTATCGGTTCATTCTCCAGTTTCAAAAGTTCTTCATTGAATGTAGAGCATTCTTTCAGAGTTGGCATAAGGCAAATTATAGATTTCTTTTCTGCAATTCTTCTGTAGATTGTTTCAGCTGCAATATTTTCTTTTGGAAACAAGTTTCTTAGTAGCCGACTTTCTAAAGCATTTTTTCCATCCTTTGTTAAGACACCAATTCTAATATTTTGAAGAATATTTCCATAATCTTGATCATTTGCTTGTCGCATGTTCTTGATAAGTTCCTTATATTCCAAATGTTCACATTTTCAACACTTCCCAAAGATTTTTTAGTGTCTTCATGAAGAAGGGTTTTAAAAACTGGTTGGCCTTTCACATGTGTGAGTTGTAGTAGATCACCAAATACAATTACATGTTTTCCTCCAAATAAAACATCGTAATTTGTTTTTAAAATCTGATGCATCCTCAAATGTACAAACACAATCATTAAGTTTGAGACCATGCTTACTTCATCAATTACCAGAAGTTTCATTTTCTTCAGTACTCTTGAAACTTCGAAACAAGCTTCTCCAGATAGCTTGTGGTATTCCAACTTATTTTCATGTTCTACTGGTAACATAAGTAGACAATGTAATGTAATCCCTTTAATGTTGTGTGATCCTAATCCATTTGGAGCAGTTACAACACAAGATAAATGTGAATCCGTTGTTTTCTGTAGATAACTTGACAAACATTTAATCAAGAAACTTTCCCCCGTTTCAGCTTGTCCACTGATGTACATAAGAATAGGTCTAAATGATGTACATTGGCAATCATTCTTTTCATGCAGTAATCCATGTTGTATCTGTTGTGTAACTTGGTGATATATTTCTTTCTGTTCAGTATTCAAACGTTCGTCCAAATTTTCAAATCAATATTCTCCTGTTGTGCTTGCTGCATCACTGTTTCCACATCACTCATTGCTATTACCGCTTCATTTTCAAGTATTGCTTCTCCTAGTGGATCTTGACTTTGTGGAGCAGAACTCTGACTATCTTGAGAACTATCTCTAGCAATTTCAGCTGCAATAGTTGTTTCTTGATTAATCTCTTCGTTCAACATATGTAGATAATTTGGAAAAATTGTACATTCAATGCTATCTTTCCATGCATTGAAAGAATCTTCATAGCAGTCAGTAATTCCATTTCAGTCCGCCAAGGTTTGAAGAGCTGCAGAAGAGCTAAATAGAAAAACTCTCTTTTATCTGGAGTATCACTACTTAATTTCCTGTGATTTATCAAATTTCCTTTGTCATGCTTTACCAAACATCCCTCAGATCCAATGACAGCGTATTTTCCCTCATTTATTTTTTCAGTAACATTTTTTAAAAAAGTATAATGTTGTAGTATTTCATATAGACATATGTTTTCCAGGTATGGACTTCAATTTGGATAGTATGTATCCAACATATTTGATTTCAGAATATCTGTACTTTCTGGTTCATTCAGTGCCAAGTATTCAATTTCTTGTACAGATTTCAAAACTCGATTTCGTGCTGCGGCAAGGCCTAAACTTATCCAGATGATTCCTCTTGACTTTGAATATTAACTTGCACATGTCAATCGATACGAACATTCGTAGGATCCAATTTCTTGATGTGTAAGCATCTTCAAGCTGAAGCTGTACAATTTTTTGCTAAGTGTCTTCTCCTGTGAAATTTTCTCCCACATCTCTTCTTCTCAGACTTGGTAATATATGACGTGACATAGCGATCAACATCAATTGAGTTATCTGCAACATATTGTATGTCCATATTTGCATTCCACATCTTCAAAATCACCGGATTATAATCATTAATGTACTTCGATTCTTCTGATCTCTTTATATTCTAAGTATTTTTGGGTGATTTTTGAGTGATAGTATGGCTCACTGCAGACATAAAACTATTCACTCTTCCTTCGGAAATTACTGGATGTGGAAAGCCAAATCGACATTTTGGTGCTGATTCCGATCCTGTAAAACCCGGGTATGAATGGTCGTACGGAGCGTATTCTCCATACGACTCATACCCGGGAAATGCTCCTTACAAACCAGCAAGTACGATTCGTACAGAAATACCATTTCCGTACGATTCGTAAAAAACTACGTGCGACGAAAAAATACCCACAATTCCGATCCGGGACATCGCGTACGTGACGTCCGGACGGAGTCAGGCAGCGTTCTACGGACCAGCAAGTACGATTCGTGCCTACGTCACTCCGCACGGATAATTTTTTATGGCAGCCAAAAACTCCCGGGAAATTGAGGACGACGGAGCAGCGGTATGCGACGGACAGCCATGGACCCCATCCTAATGTGTCATCCCGGCCCTCCTAGCCTACAACCTGGTGCACCGAAACCGCCGCGCATGCCGCAGAAGGTCAGCACAACACCCAGGGGCAAAGGGGGAGCGAGGGGCAGGAAACATAACCTCTACCTAATTTTAAAAATACCATATACTGTCCATACATTACCTCCAGGGTCTGGTCACTTCGAGGGGCGTGTCCACCAATCCCCGCGTACGCGTACCCGTCACCACTACAATGGTAGTACGGCCCGTAATCACGACCTCAAAGCGTGGGTACGGCCCACCATTGTAGTGGTGATGTAGGGGTACGCGTGGTATGGGGCGTACACACGCTCTGAGGCCGTGGGTACGGCCCGTACCACCATTGTAGTGGTGATGTAGGGGTACGCGTGGTACGGGCCATACACACGCTCTGAGGCCGTGGGTAGGGCCCGTACCACCATTGTAGTGGTGATGTAGGGATACGTGTGGTACGGGCCGAACCCATGCTTTGAGGGCGGGGGTACGGCCGGTACCACGCGTACACCTACATCACCACTACAATGGTGGTACGGGCCGTACCCACGCCCTCAGAGCGTGGGTACGTCCCGTACCACCATTGTAGTGGTGATGTAGGTGTACGCGCCATACCCACGCCCTCAGAGCGTCTGTACGGCCCATACCACGCGTACCCCTACATCACCACTACAATGGTGGTACGGGCCGTACCCACGGCCTCAGAGCGTGTGTACAGCCCGTACCACCATTGTAGTGGTGATGTAGGTGTGCACGCCGTACCCACGCCCTCAGAGCGTGTGTACGGCCCGTACCACGCGTACCCCTACATCACCACTACAATGGTGGTACGGGCCGTACCCACGCCCTCAGAGCATGTGTACGGCCCGTACCACACGTACCCCTACATCACCACTACAATGGTGTTACGGGCCATACCCACGGCCTCAGAGCGTGTGTACGGCCCGTACCACGCGTACCCCTACATCACAACTACAATGGTGGTACGGGCCGTACCCACGCTTTGAGGGCGTGGTTACGTGCCATACCACCATTGTAGTGGTGATGTAGTGGTACGCGTGGTATGGGCTGGACACACGCTCTGAGGGCGTGGGTACGGCACGTACACCTACATCACCACTACAATGGTGGTACGGGCCGTACCCATGCCCTCAAAGCGTGGGTACGGCCTGTACCACGCGTACTCCTACATCACCACAACAATGGTGGTACGGGCCGTACCCACGCCCTCAAAGTGGGGGCACGACCCGTACCACCATTGTAGTGGTGATGTAGGGGTACATGTGGTACGGGCCGTACACACGCTCTGAGGGCGTGGGTACGGCGCGTACTCCTACATCACCACTACAATGGTGGTACGGGCCGTACCCACGCTCTGAGAGCATGGGTACGGCCCGTACCACCATTGTAGTGGTGATGTAGGGGTACGTGTGGTACGGGCCGTACCCACACTCTGAGGGCGTGGGTACGGCCTCTACCACCATTGTAGTGGTGATGTAGGGGTACGCGTGGTACGGGCCGTACACACGCTCTGAGGGCGTGGGTATGGCGCGTACACCTACATCACCACTACAATGGAGGTAAGGGCCGTACCCACGCCCTCAAAGCGTGGGTACGGCCCGTACCACCATTGTAGTGGTGATGTAGGGGTACGCGTGGTACGGGCCGCACACACACTCTGAGGGCGTGGGTACGGCGCGTACTCCTACATCACCACTACAATGGTGGTACGGGCCATACCCACGCCCTCAGAGCGTGTGTACGGCCCGTACCACGCGTTCCCCTACATCACCAGTACATTAGTGATACAAGGCGTACACACGCCACGAATGTTGGCTTAGGGCCTGTTGCAGCATATAACCAGTATATTGGGGTGTGTTCATGGCCAGGACAGCAGTGCACAGCACCAAGGGTGCGGGTGGGTGGGTGGGTGTCTGCCTAGGAGTCCCAGCAGTGGACAGAGACATGTGAGGCGTGGGTGGATATCACTCCCAGCAGTGGACAGAGACATGTGAGGGGTGGGTGCAGAGGAATACCAGCAGTGGACAGAGACATGTGAGGGGTGGGTGCCTATCACTCCCAGCAGTAGACAGAGACATGTGAGGGGTGGGTCCCTATCACTCCCAGCAGTGGACAGAGACATGTGAGGGGTGGGTGCAGAGGAATACCAGCAGTAGACAGAGACATGTGAGGGGTGGGTGCCTATCACTCCCAGCAGTGGACAGATACATGTGAGGGGTGGGTGCAGAGGAATACCAGCGGTGGACAGAGACATGTGAGGGGTAGGTGCAGAGGAATACCAGCAGTAGACAGAGACATGTGAGGGGTGGGTGCAAAGGAATACCAGCAGTGGACAGAGACATGTGAGTGGTGGGTGCCTATCACTCCCAGCAGTGGACAGAGACATGTGAGGGGTGGGTGCATATCACTCCCAGCAGTGGACAGAGACATGTGAGGGGTGGGTGCAGAGGAATACCAGCAGTGGACAGAGACATGGGGGTGTGTACATCATGATCAGATGACCACAACTCCATGGGTGTATGTACGCTTCCCTAATGTTCGACTACGTTTATAGTGCCATAACAACACATCACTGACAGCAGTGTCCCACTCCCATGAGGATGGATGTATTTCCCCCACTGCATGACACAACACATGTGGGTGTGAGGACAAATGTCACATGCATACCCACCTCTGGTGGATGCAGCACAATACACACACAGAGGTCATGCCACAAGACTGTATACTCATGTCAATGCCCACTAAACTAAGAGAGCCAAAGGGGACACACACTGTCACGCACATCCCAGGACTGCTAGGAATGTACAGGTGCTGGGACAGCCACCAAGATGTTTCCTCTCATGGAAGGAATAGGGTGGAGTTCCCACAGATACAATGCCCACAATTGTCAGTCAGGTGCCCAAATACCCTGCAGAACAAGTAACAATTGTGTGCTAGGCTGGGATAACACACATGCATAGTGCGGAAAATGGTGAATGTCGCCATTAAGGCATTACAACATACTCAATACACAAGAACAGTGACTAGCAAGGATGGCACAGACGATGCAGCCGGAGACATTGCTGAGCAGGCATGGCCATAGTTGAAGGGATCCGTCACCAACAAAGGAAATGTAGACACAGGTCAGCACAACAAATGTGCAACTCCCTGCAGGGAAGATGTCAGGTGCCACAGAGGAAGGAACACTCCTTGGGACAATGTCTCCAAACACAAATAGCACACACGACCAAAGATACTTTGCAGAGACCTTGTGATGGCACGCAGATACCATGGTCCACCCCATGAGCATCAGACTACAACTTACAACATTACCACAACCCCAAATCCTGGACCATCAGCACCCACATCAATACCTGAAATGCAATAGTGTGCAAAGTGAAAAGAAAATGCTTTATTCAGCATTAAATGAAAATTTATAAAAGGACACTATTTACAAAGGCACATGGCCAGTCCCGATCAGAAGTCCTTGTGGGGTACACATGGCTACGCGTCTCCGCTAGCTTGCCTGCACATTAGAACCCTCAGGTTCGTCGAGTGGGGGGGGGCATCATGTGGGAAAGGACCAGGCACCGCAGGGACAGGAGGTGTAAGGGTAGGTGTGGTGGGTGCAGGGACGGACGCCTCCACCACAGGGGGTGGGGCAGCGCCAAAGGTGGAGGTCAGCTCGGCGCAGCACACTGCTGCGAGGTCGTCCAGCGTATCCCCTGCACCCGAAGAAAAAACACGCTCAATGGAGAGGGGGGTCGGAGGGATGGGGTGCAGTGCTACTGGGGGAGGGGGTGGACAGGGGGGACTCAACTCCCCTACCCGTGGAGTGCCGTTCCCGTTTGCGGGCTGGAGAGCCAGAGGGGCTGTGGCCCAGCACAGCCAAGTAGGCCTCCTTGTCAGGTTGTGTGGTAGGGGAGCCGAGGGGAGTGCCATTGGAGGGACTGGGTAGTGCGGCATGCAGACTCGGACTGTGGCTGCGTGTATGCCTGTGTGCCCCAGACCCAGTGGGTGTGCCTTCATCCCCCTGAGTGTACGTGCCAGGAGGAGTGCGCTTGCCCTTACATGTTGGTGTGCTGCCTGTGTCTGGTGGGGTGCGTGCTTGGGAATATCTCTGTGTGCTTGGGACAGGCAAGGAAGTGGGAAGTGTGGATGGTGCAGGGGTGGGGGGGATGAAGCGGTGCAGGAGACTCACTGCTGCCATCAGTGAAGAGTCCATGGACCTCAGCAACGTCCGTTGGTCAGACATCGCTGATGACATGCCCTCCATGTACGACACCATCTGTGTCATCATTCTGGTGTGGCCATGGAGGACATTCAGCATCGATGTCTGGCCAACCTGCAACTGCTGCAGAATGTCCACAGACTCTGCAGTGAGGGCAGCAGGGGGGACAGGGGCAGGGGGTGCGGTGCCTGGCACAAAGGAGACACGGTGCTGCCTAGCACGGACAGAAGGGACCGGAGCAACTGGGAGGGCGGTGATGGGAATGGAGGGGGTGGTGACAGATGTAGTGCTGCTGCCAGGTGTTGTAGCATCCTCCGCCCCCTCGAGGAGTTCAGGCTCGGACCCGTCAGTGTCGTAGTCAGTGTTGTCACTAGACAGGTCCTCCGCCTGACTCCCCACGCCCTCCATGCCACTTGCTCCCGCAGACTCGCCAGCAGTGGTGGCAGCGGTGCTGGATCCCTCCTCCACGTCCGTGCAGGTGTCTCCCTCGGTGTCCTCCGATGATGCTGTGGGCAAGGTGAAGATACAGAAAATAATCAGTCACCTGTATACATCTGACACATGAGTCCAAAAAAAAATGTCACAGTGCATATCAGGAAATGCATCATGAGTAACATCTAGAATAGTCCACACATATGTAACCCTGCACTCCCCAGTTGGTTGACCCACCATGCCACTTGGAAACAATGGAGATTAGGACACAACAGCAAATAACTTGATATCGAATTATACTGAGAAGCTTGTGTCTGGGAACAGTTGAGCACAGCAAGACTATGAAGGCATGCCACCTCTTGTTCACTGTGAACGAAACAGTATTGGTGCACCCAAGGCCAAATAACAGACCTCAATGCTGAAGGTGTCCCCACACTCTGAGATCTGTGAGTACTTTGGAAACCCAAACGAAAAACATTGCGATCCCTTGGGACTCACAACACTTTACACAATGTACATGTTTAGAATGTGTGAATGTGCCACTTTGTGAACAGAACACACATCTGCCTGTATAACAGAAGTCACACAATGAGGTGCACACAAAACTACATTTACACATTCATTGTATGAGCTGCCAGCCAAATTCAAATTAGCCACTGTAAAGAAGAAATGGGGTATCAGTAAGTACATATACATGGCATTACGGTGGTCTGGATGACTTGACACTCGTAAGTTGGTATCAGCAACAACCAAGGACTTACCCAAATGCAAACACACTGTGTGAACATGGATATGTATAATCAGAAAACAAGTGGTAATCGAACTGTGCCTTTCTTTAAAATGTGCCAGCGTGCTCACGGAAAGTGTAAATGTACTTTCTTTTGCACTTCCCTGGGAGACATCTGTCATGCAGGCACATTATTGTCCTTCACAGCAAACTAGCACAGTGAAGCATATGAAAAATTGAGACATGTTGACAAGTGTAGTGAGTGCCAAGGTACAATACTTCTTGACTAACAACTTGAATCATGCCACCCGTCACATGGCCATCCGTACCATGATGACACAGTTGGCAACACATCTGACCCACTGCCTGTCATGCACCGCGAGAAGAGTGAAAACAAGATGGCCGCGCCCGCGAGCAACCGCATGGGTAGGTTGGCGAGCCGCGACCACGCAGAAAATACCGCGAACGGGCGGGAAAAAAACTTCCGCATCTTCGCGATATTTCCACGTGTTTGCGGAGATTTTTAACATCTTCGCGATAATTTGCGAAAGTCACTTTCGCAAATTCCGCCCACCCCTAATGTCCACACAGATGTCAGCACATACAGACCAAACTACGTAGCATCTTGACCACACACTGGTGGCAAAAATGGATTTTAAATTTTGACACATGCTGCAAAGCACAAACATTTAACCCTGCACAACATGATGGGTCACTGCATGTTGAGTGTCTGTCCAGACAATTATCACACACAGGTCAGACCTGGCAAGGAGACATAAGGTTTAGACATGTAGGCCTTGCCTGCACAACCCCCCCATACCTGAGACAATGTTATTGAGACCGATCAAGAAGATACACCTCTTAATCTGGGTTTACTAAAATGTGCATCAAGAAATCCTAAATGTACTCCACATCACCTCGTGAGGCTGCCAACACATATTTGTGACAAACAACCATCAACAGATAGTTGTGCATAGACACACAGACACTGCCCAGTGTGAGGATGCACAAGCAAAATGGGGTCAGCCTGTACAATGGGCACATGTAGCACACTTTATATAAATACAAATGAGGCCTGGGAACAATGCCACAGAGGCCAACCTATGCTGAACACACAGAGAATGGGCACAGTGTTGGATGACACACATGATTCCGAGGCAAGGGTGTCTCAGGGGACTGTAGAGGGCACACTGCTCCATGGTCCTGGAATGATCTGACTGTAACATGAGCAACCGTCCCGGCACTATGCATATCTCCCACTCATGCACATCATGTCTGAGGCCACAACATCGGTCATGCATGCTGCAAGTCTGTTCATTTGAAAACTCACACTCCTATGTTGAGACTCAGCATCAGTGCCAACTAATATGGACCCCCAAATTACTGAACAGGACAGGGCACAGGGAAGGTAACAACACATGTCTCAGACCCCCCCCCCACATGATGCAGAAAGCAATGTGCACTTGGATTAACTGGCAGCCTAGATGACCATGTGCAATAGTGATTACACACAGACCAGGGAACACATGTCAAGGAGGGGAAGGGAGGAAGAACAGCACAGGTTGACTTTGGGGAACAGGATATGCACTGCACAAATTAACCCTCGCAGTGTATCCAGGCAACTGAGCACTTCCAAAAGCTGGTGACACACAACAAACACACATGTACCTACCCCCTTCCTGCTGCTGCAACTCCTGTAACCGCCTATCCAAGTCAGGGAAGACCACTGCCAGGACACGTTTCATCTGGTGGGTCAGGCATCGGCGCCCACCGTGCTTGCGTGGAGGTGAGTCCTTCAGCTGGCACCGGGCGATCCTCCAGGTCCAGCACCGGATGTCCTGCCAGCGTTTCCTCACTTGGGCTAGGCGCCGACTGCGACCCTCCACCGATCTCACGGCCCTGACGGCCCACTTCCAGATCTCCTCCTTGGCGTAGGCAGTTACCTGTGAGGATGACAAAGTGAGACAACATCACTACACCTGCTCCATGTCACAGAGACACACATGTGAACATCTTTGATATGTTGAACAGGGCATAGTATGCTGGCAACAAATAGCACCTTTGTCATAGGGACATTAGCCTCTGTGGAAGCCCCAATGCACTGCATGGCATTGAAAGTACACAGGTGGCATGAGGGGTGCAACACACTCCCTGTTCATGGCACACACTGCATCACATGCAACACGAGGCTCATGGACAGCACCTCCAAGCAGTCAGATGCTCCAGGCCACTGACGCAACCTCAGCAGAGTACACAGACACACACAGGCACAGATCAATCACCTGCCATTGGCAACAGCAGATACAAACCTCACTCTGCACATGTGCCACTTGCCTGTGGGGTGTCACAGGTGTGGTGATAGCTCAGCAAGTCAGACACTCCGCACGGCTTTCTTCTCACATCAGATGGGTGGAGCTGTTGCCTCCTCCATGCAGCTGTGGTGCAACACTCCACATAGACACTCACCCACATGACAAGGAACATTCACACACATCAATGTCCAGGGGGCGTACACATCATTTGGACACTCTCACCACTCGCACCACTGCTCCACTCAACTCACACATCTGTGGGTACAGTCACCTGTCACACCGGGGGGGCCACTGAATCACCTCTGGACTATAGAACAAAAATGGCCCAAAGGATTGGGCAGGCTGAATGTGCCATGCACTATGCAGTGAATGTCACAGTAAGCACAATGCAAGTGAGGAGTGCACACAGGAACTACATCATGCTCTGCATAGGAGACATAAGCCACCCCCCCCCCCGGACCCACTCTAAACAACATTGCATGTCTGTCACACCTGGACACAATGCCAGAAGTGACAGTCACAAAATAGGTGCACAGTCAAAGGTAGTGGAGTCAGCACTCACCTGCTCCCCTGGTCTCCCATACAGGCTGGTGTACTGTGGGAGGATGACATCCAGCAATGCCTCATTCTCCTCCTGGGTGAATGGATGGGCCCTCTCCACAGACCTTGACATGGTGCCAGAGGAAGCACAGGCAGCAGCAGTGGTGTCGGGTGAAAGGTAGTGCAGGCAAGTGCCCTCTCATGGGTTCTGGCTGACTTATATCTGCCTTGCTGGGCTGCTTCATTTACAGGAGTACAGAGTGATTGGTCAGTCTCATTTGCATCCTACGTTTCCTCCAATCCCTTTAAACATACACCAGTGAGTGCCTTTGCATGGTTCAAAATTTGAGCATAATGTGACGTCAACAACCACTTTGCAACATTGTATTTAGTTGCCAACTGCCTTTTGCAGGCCACCTGATGGAAAAATTTGAACTTGAAAATCGGTATCCATGACAACCAGCATGCATTTAGGCCCTAATACTTGTCCCTCATGTGTCCCTATGTAATTTAGCAATCCATACACAGGTACGGTGCATTTCACACGTACCCCTACGGCACCAGTTGCACAGTGCGTTTGACACGTACGTGTACAACCAGTATGTACACGTACGTGTAATACGGTCGTACACGTACGTGTCCGACCAGTGTGTACACGTACATGTACTATGGTTGTACACGTACGTGTACGACCAGTGTGTACACGGGTCGTACACGTACGTGTACACACTGGTAGTACACGTACGTGTGTACGGTCCTTACACACACCCATACTCCGGCGGGAACACCAATGTAATGATACGGACCGTTCACACTCCCTCAGAGCGTGTGTATGGGGCGTTTCACAGCTTGCACTGGTGATAGGAGGCGCATACGAAAGGAATGGAGGTGTCAGACTCGTGCACGGCTGTACATCAAGTCATTGTCATTGCAGTCCTTCATGTGCAGGGCCTAGGTGTGTCAGGCAGTGATATGGCACATGTCTCCTCATTTTTTAGCACAATAGATTTGTGATGACCTGTGTACACATGTCATGTGTGATGGGGCAGTATGTGGCACACTTCCCCTTCCCACTTTGCACATGTGTGCATGTAGTACAAACGTGTCAAGCACTGCATTACTGGTATGGCACAGTCACCAACACCCGCAACTGTCCCCTGATGCCAGGGACAGGGACACTAACACCTGACATCTAAGTACCAGTGTGTCCCGATGTGACTATGTCCTGTGTGTGTCATGTGTTCCCATGAGCTTGCTGTTGGTGTTCCGTCAACTGCATCTGCTGTTGCAGCATCCAAAATGTGTCTCTGTGTAGATGGGCATGGCACACATATACGCACACCATGCCACATGTGGATTCACACGTTACATGTGTCTGGATGATTCGAAGATGATTTTTTGACATGAGGACATATCTGCCCCGTATCCATGTCTGTGTTTTTCACGTGTACCCCTTCATCGCTATGTGTGTGATCTGTACATTTTCAATGACATGTGACCTGTGCGTCTAGCTTGCCGCCAGCAGTCTCTATCAGATGACATCCTTCAAATGCAGATATGCGGATGTATGTCACTCCTGTGATGTCTCTGGCTGTTCACTTACACTGGCCCACAGCTAGTTTTGGGGCATGTCATGTAGAACTTGACAGTCAACGGGTGTAGGTGGCTTGTCGTAGGAGTATCACCTGGCTGGCATACGTGTCCTGGATGTATTGCACAGACCAGACTCTGTATTTAGAAGATGTGTAGTAGCAGTTGAGCATGTGCTCAGTTCATTGACATTGATGTTGTTATGTACTCACTCTTCGTTATTCCTTCCAATTTTCTGCAGGGCACCGCCTCTGCCCCGACCAATGCCAGACTTGGGTGCCATGAGGGAACGTGACTGCATAAGACGTTACCGCTTCTCGCAACAGTTGATTGAGAACTTGACCGCAAAGCTTGAACAACACCCCCAACCGCGACACAGGTATCCTACTGCGCTGACCCCAAAGATGAAGGTGATGGCAGCCCTACATTTTTTTGCCACCGGTACGTTTCAATTCACCATAGCTGATGTGGGTGGCATGTCACAGACCATGTTCAGCCGTGTCCTGCATGATGTTTTAGAAGCCATGTTGGAGCACCTGGATGAATTAATCCATTTTCCAACTCGTGAGCAGTTGACAGGTGTCACGGGTGAGTTCTATGCCCTGGGAGGGATGCCCCATGTAATTGGGTCTATTGATGGGACACATGTGGCTTTGGTACCACCACAGGCACAGGAGGTCGCCTATCGCAACCGTAAACATTACCACTCTATAAATGCCCTTGTGGTGTGTCTTGCTAACATGCTGATTTCCCATGTCTGTGCACGTTTTCCAGGGTCAGCACACAATGCCTACATCATGAGGCGTAACAGGGTGCCAGAAATGATGCTGCGGCTGCACAACGAACGAGCATGTCTTGTTGGTGGGTATACTCTGTTTGTCCTTTGTTTAGCGCTATTTTTGTATCTTACGGCATCTCCTGACCCACTTCTTTACATGATGTTTCCATGTAGGGGACTCTGGCTATCCCAACATGCCATGGCTGATGACGCCTCTCCGCAACCCCAGAACAGCTGCAGATCACCGTTACAACAACGCACATGGGCAGACCAGGCGAGTGACCGAGTGGACGTTTGGCCTCCTGAAGAGCAGATTCCGGTGCCTTCACAAGACAGGCGGGTCCCTCCCATATTCCCTGGTGAAGGCCTGCAAGATCTTCCTCGTGTGCTGCATGCTGCACAACATGGCAGTGGAGAAGGTTGTGCCACTCATCCTGGATCCGGATGAGCAGGAACATCCACCCGTGGAGGATGAAGGGCTTGGTCACAAGGCAAGTGAGGATGAGAAGGAGGAGGACGACGACATCCGGAGTCAGCTCATACGCAACTTCTTCTCATAATGGTGAGTCCATGGGTCTGAGTGTGCACGCCTGGAGCCTTGTGTGGC
This sequence comes from Triturus cristatus, assembly GCF_964204655.1. Lineage (NCBI taxonomy): Eukaryota > Metazoa > Chordata > Amphibia > Caudata > Salamandridae > Triturus > Triturus cristatus. Next base: position 262,346,994 of record NC_140593.1, read on the forward strand.
ATGTGTTGCAATGTGTGTGTCCAGCTGACTGTATGCTAAGTGACTTAGAGGTGTGTTCAGATTTGTCACTCGAGTGATGATGTCCTTCCACACATTTTAGCTTAGACACTCAATTTTAATATAGCATGGTGACACACTTATTCCTGTAGAGTAAATGACCATGCATGCGGATGACAATCTTTTCCCTGACTTCTTGTGTGTCTGTCATCCCCAGGTAGTTTTGCATGCTGTCTGCTCGTGTCATCATTGGCCTCCCGCTATTCCTCATGAGTATTGCAACGTGTGCTGAATCAGCGTCCCATGCACGGACATGGTGAAAAGTCTTTTTGGTTAATGATTGCTGCACGGCATTTTGGTGTTGATAGGTGTTTGGAATGTGTGGGCACTGCTCCTGTGCATGTTGTGTTACTATACATACATGTCGACTCACCATGGGGCACATGACATGTTGCATGACTCCCATGTATTGATAGTCGCCCTTCGTAACAGTCATCTGTAATGGGACTGTGGATTCTGATGAAGGCATCAATGTGTGTACAACTTCCCTCTGAAACATACGGGATGCTACGGGTGGACATAATGTGGGACATCCCCATAACAGGCTCAATGGGGAATTGCAGCCCCTCCGTGTGCAGCAGGGGGTGTTTGGCTCACCCCCTTCACTTGTGTGCCAGTTCAATGGATTTACAGCATCTGTGTTGTGAAGGGGGTGTCCAGTGTAGGTCTCACATGTTCAGCCAAATTACCTGTGAGTCTGTTCATATTGATGCATTTCCCTAGGTGTGAACCTGAGTAATAAAGGTGTTCCTCACCCTCCAAGGTGCCTCATCTCTGTCAATGCAGGTCTCTTGCCACTTTGCATGCGGCATCTTTGGCATAGTTGTCAAAGATTGTGCATATGAGTCTATGTGTAGTTTAGCAACATGCATGCAGTTCTTCAGGGATTAGAATCTCTATTGTGCATGATGTCCATGGTTGTGTATGTATTTGAGCATGTTGGTGACCACAACGGGCCGTCAGCACCTGCTGAGGGTGTGTATCCTGTGCGCAGCTCGTCCTTCAGTTTCATGAACCTCTGTCAGTCATCTTTGGTGATTGTGCATCCATTGTCTCTGGGTGTGCCATGGGAACCGGACACTCCTTCCTTTACATACGCCTGTTGCAGTAGTCCTTTCTGACATCCTTGTCTTTGTGTGCAACTTGTGGCATAGTTTCCAGGACATGCCGCCTGCTGCTGCGGCCCCTGCAGCAAGGGCACACAAAGTTTACAGATTCGGCAACACACACACCTCAAAGATGCTCCTCCCTTCCTCCCTCCACCCATTCATTTGGCTGTCATCAGCTTGTCTGTGCCACTGTTGCGGCCACGCGGTGCCAAAGGCTGGACAGTCAGCGCATGCACCGTGCACATTGCATGACCCTCATGTCCTTACATGTCCCACATCACACTACAGTCTGATGTTGCAGCCACCCTCCAAGCATTGTCCATCCGAAAATCTACCGCCTGCTCTCAGGCATACCCTAGGTGCACACACGACACCTTTGCATGATGAGTGTGCAACTTCAACTGCCTACACAGCGCTGCCCCGCCTTCCAGGCCCTGTCACACCAACCAGGTCATGTCCCTCCTACTCCCCACCGGCTCCGTACACCAGCAAGGCCATGGGAGTGGGACTCAAGCCTTCAGCATGTAGTATAGTGGCATCATCTGGCACATGGCCCAGGTATCATCTCTCAGTGTGTCAATCTTCAATGTGTCCAGGTCCCCCTTTCCGGCATCACATCCGCACAGCACCTCATCATCAGCTCGTATGCCATTGACAGCCAGGTGCTCCTCACCCTCACCAAAGACGCAGCCATTGCCAGTTCCAACATTCAAGAAGGCATGAGATCCATTGATGAATGGCTGAACATCAGCCACCTGAGGCTGGACTTGTACAGGACTGAGGTAATCACCTGAGGATTGTCCCCTTACAGGTGGGTCAACTGCTTGTGTCCCACCCGCAAGAGCCCTGCACATGCACCCAGTGCCCACGCACACAAGTTGGTGTGCATCATGGATTCGTCACTCACATTTGCCATGCAAATTACCAGCATCTGTACCTCAGGGTGCAACACCCTCTGCATGATGCACATGATCCACAGATAGATCCACTCCAGGGAAAGACAGACCCTCCTCCAGGCCCACGACACCAGCCGTGTGAACTACTGCCCCGCCCTCTACGGAGCAAGTACATCCTAACTCCCGGGAAACTTGTCCACATCCAGGCTGCATGTGCACACCTCAGCTTCAACATCCCGCGCCCCAGCCACATCACCGTCCAACAGAGATAGCTGCAATGGATCACTATGTGCTGCAGTTTGACCTTCAGACTCCTCACCCACACTCAGGAGGCAGGCCACAACCCTAGACCCCAAACCAACCTTGGCCGTCTGTCATCTGAGACCCCGTTGTGCCAACTCCGTGCATCCAACCTTACCCTGGCCACCATTCTTCACATCCACCGTACTCCAGCATGCAGGACATAGTTCTCCCACCTGGCAAGACATACCTGCTACTCCCTCCCCGGCAACATCCACATGACCCATGACCTCTACGCCTTCAGGATACTCTTCCCAATTGGTCTGTCCGCACAGTAATGCATGCCCCCCCTCAGCAGCTTGAGGCCATCACGGGTGAGTATTGTGCTCCATGTCTGTATAGTATGATACATTGTGACCCATGTGTGTCCTGTCCCAGACTCATATTCCAGGGTATGGATGCCTGGAGTTAGTTCAACACTCATGCATAGTTTGACATTTCCCCACACGTAGGTCGTGTACTCATGCAAAATGAATGCAACATGTAATTGTAGAAATTAAGATTTATTCTCGGTGGGGGGCCTGTTAAGTGTGGACAAATAGGTGCTATACAGTGTGCATGGAATCCAAAGTTCACAGGGGGAGATGGGATCCTTGTCATTTGGAGTCATCAGAGTCCAGACCACAGTGTTGGTCATCATTGGTCAGACTGTGACCAGCAAGTCCATGTGGCAGAGAATGTCATTGGATGAGGTGCTGCTGTTGCGCATGGGGGCCAGGTGCCAGGCCAGGTGACCTGGGAGATGTGGATGGTCCACTGCCTCTCACGGTCTTTTCCGTGGACGACCCACCTTCCTTGCGGGACCCTCAGATGTAGGCCTTGACGATGCTTGGGACGCTCCGTCGGACGAATCCTCCTCCTCTTCCCTCCCTGTGGCTGGTGCTGGTCTTCGCCTGGTGGCACAGGGAGGGTTGCCCATGTTCTCAGCCATCCCACGGAGTGAACGGCTTATGTCCGTTTGCACCGCCAGGAGCTCAGCCAGTCTTGCCTCCATCCGTCATTGGTGTTGTTGTTGACTGGCGTGTTGCTCGGCCTGCTGGTTCTTAATCTCGTTGAGGGTCCCCACTACCTGGCTGATGCCCCTGGTGTCACTCCGGTATGTCTCCAAGATGTGGCGTATGTGTGACATACCAGTTCCCTCAGCTGGCTGCTCAGGTTCGCGCCTCCGCCTGCCTCCACTCCCACCACCCCTGCCCACACGAGCCTGGCCTGCCGTTGTGGGCACATCGGGTCTACGGGACCCCTGAGGGATGGCATTTGCAGGGTTGTCTGCCTCCTCCTGGGTGGCCGGAGAACCTTGTCCCTCCAGGTCAGACTGGCTCAGTTGTTCTGTGCGGGCATGGCTCCTGGGTGTCTCCTGGGATGTGGCAAGAATTGGGGTGGTGGTTGGCACAGATGTACCTGACGCAGGTGCTGCAGGGGCTTGGGCACCAGAGGGTCCTGGTTGGTTGGGGTCATCCACAGAGTACTGAGAGTCGTCGCTGCCGGTGGGATCATCTTCCTGCCGAGCCTGGGCCTGTGATTGTTCCCCCCAGTGTTGGGGGGAGATCCATGACGTTGCCCTGTGTGTGAGAGAGAGACAATGTTAATGCTGTTTCATGCAACATCCATGTTTCATACATGCTCTGGTTGCCACAGTAGTTGTATGTGCCTAGCATTCACATCAATGTTCACTTGTGGATGGGTATGTTGCAGGGGACTGATTGAAATGTTATCCAGGGTCTTTGACATGTCGCATTTGGCCTTGGATGCTTTTTTGGCTGTGGCTTGATCTTGTTGTGTCACATGTCCATTGTGAGAGTGTGTGACTCCATTGGCTGCCCTGGGGGTGTGTGCTTGTGTAAGGGGTGAGTGATCATCCCTCAGCCCGACGCTGTTCAACATCCACATGGCCCCCCTCACACAAGTGGCCCGCCACCACAACCTCAAAAACATCTCCTACGCCGACGACACCCAGCTCATCCTCTCCCTCACCAAGTACCCTCACATCGCCAAGACAAACATCCACGAGGGTCTGAGGGCCATCGCCGAAACTGAACTCGGACAAGACGGAGGTCCTCATCCTGGGACCCACACCCTCAGCCTAGGACAACTCCTGGTGGCCGATCACTCTGGGGACATCACCGACATCCACCAAACACGCACGCAACCTAGGATTGATCCTCGCATCCTCCCTCTCCATGTCCAAGCAGGTCAACGGCGTCTCCTCCTCCTGCTACGACACCCTACGCACGCTCCACTGGATCTACTGGTGGATCCCGACTTAAACAAGTAGAACAGTGACACAGGCCCTCGTCAGCAGCTGACTGTACTACGCCACTGCACTCTATGCAGGACTCCCATCCACACACCAACGGCGGCTACAACGCTTCGGAAACGCCTCGGCAAAACTGATCGTCAACGCCCCCCACCACAGCCACATCACCCCCCTCCTGAGAGACCTGCACTGGCTCCACATCGACAAGAGGATCACCTGTAAGCTCCTCAGCCACGCACACAAGGCACTCCACACCGCCGGACAAGCCTACCTGCACATCAGACTCAGCTTCTACACCCCCACCCGCCAGCTCCGCTCCGGCATCCTCGCCCTCGCAGCTGTCCCCCGCATCCAACGTATGCCAGCCTGCAGCAGATCCTTCTCCTACCTCGCCGCCAAGACCCTCCCAACCCACCTACGACTGACCCAAGACCTACTTGCCCTTAGGAGACTCCTCAAGACCTGGCTCTTCGAGCAGTGGTGGAACCCCCCCCTGCGCCTTGAGACCCTGACAGGTAAGTAGCGCACCTTACAAGTACCCTGATCGATTGTTGATTGATTGACGGTGCCTGCTGGTGGGTGTGGTGTGATTTGGCAGTGGGTCTCCCAGGTGATGTATTTGTCCCACCATGGCGCATGCTGCCATGTCAGTGAGTGTGAGTTCCTGTCCTAGATTTCTGAGCTTGTTGTGTTTGTGTTCGAGTTTGCAGTTGTCACAGGAGGGCCTTGTGCTGCCTACAGCAGGGCCAAGTGTCAGCTACCTTGTCAGTACTTTGCCAGTCCCTGTGCATTGCGCATGGTGCATGGGTATGTACCTGGGCCATATGGGCTGAGGGCAATGGTATCTGTTTCTGAGTTGTACAATATGTTTAGTGATCCCCACCCTCCCAGCATCCCGGACATCCTGTCTTGGGTTTGTGGTTTGTGTAGGCTGGGACATGGCATGGCCTTGCTTTGTGAATGGGGCATACTCATGTTAGTGGCATGAGCGTTGTTTAGAATGTGGTTGTGTCAGGTGAGGGCTTGGTGGTAGGTGAGTGCGTTTGTTGTAGTTGGGGTGTGGATGCCATTCCCCCATGTTACGTGAGTTGTTTGTGTACTCACCAGGCTCTCGAGCTCCTTCGACTCCGTGTACTCCCACCGGCGGAAGCAGGGCCATCACCTTCTCCTCCCAGGGATGGTAATCTACCGGTCTACGGGGCAGCCCACCTCCTGTGATGTTACTCTGGGCGTATTCCTCGTTCATTTTGTGCTTGACTGCCCTGCGCAGATCATACCACCTGGCTTGACATTTATTCCTGGTCCTTCTGATGGGCGCAACAGCATTCACCCGATCGATGATCCTCTGCCACAGGCTAGTTTTTTGGGATATGCTGGTCTGTCTGACCAATGTTCCTAAGAGCTGTGGCTCGACTCTGATGATTTCGTTGACAAGGATGTCCAGCTCCTCCCTTGTGAACTTTGGATTCTTGTCTGGGGGCATGGTGTGGGGTGTGGGTGTGGATGGTTGTGGGTGTGTGGGTGTGAATGTGTAGGTGTGTGTATATGTGTCTAGGGGGTCTGTGTGAAGGAGGTTGTGTGAAGGTGTGTAAGTTAAGGTGTATGGGTGCAGTTGTCTGTGTGTGATGTCTGTCAGCAGTGGGTCTGTTGCAAAGGCTCATGGTTTGTGATTGTGGGCCCTTTTTATTGGTCCATTTGTGGGTGTGGCTGGGTTTGAACTTTTGGTGGGTGTGTTATAAGAGATGGTTGTGAGTTTGGGCCTCTGTTTGACTGTTCGGATGTGCCAGGTCAGTCTTTTAGTTGTTTTTTGTCCTGTAGACGTGTTTTGTGGTGTTTTGCGAGTCAAATTGACCCTCCTTGTGCTGTTTTACAGTGTCCTGGTTCAGTACGAGTCGTTTTCGCGTATGTAAGGTGCGTCCATAGCTATGTTGTTGTACAGTGATCACATATGCAATGGTGTTGTATGATTCATACATACGCGATGCTGGGGTACGGTGTTGGGGTACGGTGCGTCCATGTACGGGGCTGAGGTGGGGGTTACGGGGTGTACATACGCAGGTGCTGGGGTGGGGGGTACGGCACTTACATACGCGTGTGCTGGGGTACGGCACATACATGCGTGGGTGCTGGGGTGGGGGGGTACGGCACAGATATACGCGTGTGCTGGGGTACGGCGCATACATACGCGGGTGCGGGGTGGGGGGTACGGCGCGGACATACGCGGGTGCTGGGGTACGGCACGTACATACGCAGGTGCTGGGGTGGGGGGTACGGGGCGTACATACGTGGGTGCTGGGGTACGGCGTGTACATGCGTGGGTGCTGGGGTGGGGGGTACGGCGCTTACATACGGGCCCAAGTGTACCCGGGGTAGGGGTCGTACAAAGTTCGCTCTGTACGGGACGTTTTCCATATGCTTGTGTATTCGGGACGCCGGTACGGATCGGACTTGTGCGCTCGGACTTCAGTTTTACGACTCGTACGTAAATCTGTCCGGGGACGTCTCGTAGACTTTTCCCGAAGCAATTTGTATGTATTTTTATGGTGCGAATCGTACTTCGCCGTTTGTACGGGACTTGTACGACTCGTACGTAAAAACATACGGATACGAGTCGTACGGGAAATAATTTTACCCGATTGGAATCAGCACCTTTGTGTCGGCAATATTTTCCACATCGATGACTCTGAAACCGTAAAACTTGCTGTCTTAAGATATTTTCTCTTCCCGTTTTTGGAATTGCACAGGTAACATACTCTTCAATAAAAGATAAAACAGTCTCATCCAAATCAGTTCCAAATTTGGGTGCATTTTTGATCCATAAAGCACCTCTAGCTTGGTATTCTTTTCTCCCCAAAAATCAAAAACTTTGCCAATAGGGGGATTTTTTTTCATTACAAATGAAAGACATCATAGCTTCAACTCTATGATTAAAATATCTGCAGACATTTACAGGATCTAGGAAACACAAAATCAATAAAAAAAATTTAAAAAAAAAAAAAAAAGGAAACACAGTTCTCCAGGTGTCTTTAATTCAATATTTTATATATTTGAATTTGCTTCTCGTAGAAAATCTATTAAATCATCCAATGCGTACTCTGCACAGCTAAGTGTAACAAACCACGTAGGGGTGCCTACGTTATTTAACATACAATTTAGTTCCCCATGACGTCGATACCAATAACCATTAGTGCCACGTTAACATGCCATCAAATTAATTAACTGTGATTCTAAATGTTTGTCTCTTTCTTCAACTTTGTCCATGAATTCCTGTGCAGAAACATGTGAAAGATGCATTCCAGTTTTTAATATATGGTTGACTGCATATGAAAGTGCACACAGATCACTTTTAAATAAAAGATGAAACAAATATGGAATACACTGACAAAATCTTGGTTCTTCTGAGTACAGTCGTAAAGTACGATATTCTGAAGCTGGAATCTGAACTGGTCGTTCACCATATCGTCCACCTTTTCCAGTACGAAACAGCTGTGGAAAACAACGAGCTTCCAAAGTTTTTTCCCACACACTCACTGGACTTCCTTTTGCTTTTTTCATCTGGAACTATTCAATAGTATCTCCTATCAGTTATTTTGAATGTAGCGGGTGTATAGCATAATGTTCATAAATTTCTTCTTTTCTGGAATTCTCCACTTTTTCTATTTGTCCACTTGAAATATGTGTTTCATCTTCTAAAGTCATTTCTTCTTCTTCTACATTTACACGTTTATAGTAAATATTGTTTTGCAGCAGATATGATGTCGCCTTTTGGACTTTCGTGACATCTACTAACTCTTGCCATATTTTCAGACTCTTTGTGGGTACATCATTAACAAGAATGACTACAGGTTCAGTATCCTCTCTTTCTAAACCAACAGTTTCAACATGTTTCTTAAAATCTAAAGGTAAATACACAACTCTTCCTTTTAAACCTCTTTGTTGATCTGTTGGAGGCAGTTTACCTGTTTTAGGCTCCATACGAATTATAGCCTGAAAAGGGTGCACAGATTGTACAAGGATGGCCTCATATGTATTTAAATCTTCAAGTTCCGGAGTTATAGCTACTAATTCTTAGTCCTTATGGACAGCTCTAGCTGGCATTTTGTTCTCTTCTAATTTATTGTAACAAAATTTACAAATACATTTTACAATACCTAAATCAAAACAACCTTCCACAAACAGATAAGCAGCAAATTCTCTCCATTTATCATTGTTTTCCTTTTCGTTTTTTAAAAACACATCTACATTCCTAGTTTGAATTTTATAGTGAGTACGTCGGTAAGAAATATAAACATAGTTGGGATTTTTACCAGAAACTACATTAAACTTTGTTATTTCTTTTTCAAACTTCACACCAGTAGTATCTTCCATCTCTTCTTTAACACCTACACTTATCAAACTCTCACTTTCTCTACACTGCTCTTGACCAGCAAAGAAACGTAACTCTATATCATCACAATTTTTTTTTTACATCCAACCCTGAACCATGCAAAAGAGCTGTTTTAATTTCATTTAGACATAATGCAGGACTTTTCACAAAGTATAATCTTCTCACTAACTTCTGCATTTTGGAATGATGTACTGCTGACATTCTTAAATGGTGAAAACGTCTTTGACACTCTTTCCTAGAAAGACAAGCTAGAGAATGACCTTGCACCCTGGAATTTTTTCTCAATTTGCAAGGATCCAGTCCTTGTAATATCTTAATCTTCTGTTTCACAGTTTTCTTCCATATTCTCTTAAGAAATTTAATAAAATATCAATAGATTGTTGACGTATACAACAAATACTACTACATTCCCATGTAAACACTGGAACCTGGGTATATCTCCCTTGAACTTCCTCAGCTATTACTTCTTCAGCATTTCTAGGAACTATCTTTTCTTTTTCAATTTCACAACCATTTTTCACTTCATAACAACGACCACAGGTATCAACTGCATGCAGTAATCTATTTTGTTGAAAATAAACTTCTTCATTAAAAAAAGGTCCTGTACTAGAAGTATGCTTCCATTCCCCGGAAAATATTTTACAAAAATTTGTTCTATTTACAATTCTTTTTCTTTTACATTTGTCCTTCATACGCTGCATTATTGTATTTAAAGTCTTCAATCTTTTTGAAATTAAGATAAACAATTTTCTTTCCAATTCAAACGCATTTTCAATTGCACTTAGAATCTCCTCTTTTTGTCTGTAAAATGCTGATCTCCTTTTATATATCTCCTTTTATATATTTTACATTTTTTTAGTAAATTTTGGAGTACTCTACTTTTATAGATTCTTTTTCGAATTTCTGAAAATTGTTTCTTCCTGCTTCCAACATAATTCTTTTTCCGATAATCCAATTTTCCACTTTTTTGTACATTTTACTTTTCCTTTTGTTTCACTGTCCTTGTTGTGCCTGTCTGTTCATTTTTTTTTTTTAAATTGGAAACTGTTTTTGCAACTTTTAAAAAAAAATGTTTACTTCTCTTACCAGAACACTTTTTATTTAAAGGTCCATGTTGTAGTTGATCTAATTCCTCTTTTCCTTTTTTTTTTTTTAAAACTAAACCTCTTTTCTTTGTTCTCTTTTTCTTTGCTCTTTTCTTGTCATTTTTATTCTTTCTTAATAATTATGCAAAAATAAGAATTTTTTTGAAAACAATTTAATATAATTAAAATAATTATATATAAATATTCACATGTATATCTATAAAAATACATACAAAGAAACTAGATCAATAATTTCAGCAATGGAACAGTGCTATCTGCATAATTGTAGTAGTGTATGAGTAGTGTGAAAGATACTAGAGCAAGCATTAGTAGTACACATCTAATTGTAGACCTGCATGGTTACAATCTGTATCATTCCATGAATACATGGCTAGTGACTAAAAGATTACAATACTACAAGGAGAGTGCCAGAGTGCATTTATAAGTCCTTAGCTATTGTGGGAGTGATAGGATAAGTAAATAGTGCTGGATGGGTGATTGAAGAAGTGCATCGGACTGACAGGAGGATTCCTATACTGCATAGGTACTAACTGGATATTTAGAGAAGTGTACCAATACTATGTAGCTGGTTAAAGGTCTGCATGTATAGTGCACAGAATATTGTAGTTCTACTTGTGTTAGTGGCTAGGCCATTCCATAAGTACATAACTAGTAACTGGAATGATTACAGTGCAGCAAACAGAGTGCATGGTGAATTTATAAGTGCTTAGGTATTGGCAGAGTAATAGGGGAAGTAGATAGTGCTGGATGGATGATTGGAGAAGTACATGACACTGACAGCACGATTGCTAAACTACATGGCACGCAGAAGGACACCTGCGGGTAGGCTAGCAGAGGAACTGCTGCGGGACAAATACTATAGTAAAAAGTACGGGCCGTTGCCTTGCAAAGAGATAGCTACGACCGGTAATGTTGGAAGAGGGAGCATGAAGGGATATCTCGCAGAGAGAACTGCGGTATATTTCCAGTGTTGGCTAGCAGAGGTACATCTGTGGGCCCGATGGCTCACAGACGAAGAGCTGTGAGCCAAACGATGGTTTGCAGAGGGAGAGCTGCAAGCTGGCGGACTGGCTCGTAGAGGAAGAACTGCGAGCCGACTTCTGGCTCATACAGGGGTAGCTGCAGCCTGTGGGCTCACAGAAGGAGAGCTGTGAGCCGACTCACACAGGAAGAGCTGCGGGCCAACAGCTATAGGGAAAGTTGCAGGCTGTCAGCTTGCAAATCATAGGTGCGGGATGGTGATGTGTGAAGAGGAAGCGTGAAGGGGATATCTCGTAGACAGAGACCTGCGGTATATTTCCAGTGGTGGCTTACAGAGCTAAAACTGCAGGCCCGATGACTCACAGACGAAGAGCTGTGAGCCGACTGGTGGTTCACAGAGGGAGAGTTGCGAGCGGCGGGCGGGCTCGCAGAGAAAGACCTGCGAGCCCACCGATGGTTCGCAGACAGAGAGCTGTGGGCAGGCAGGCTGGCTCGCAGATAAAGGGCTGCAAGCCGACTGACTGACTCGTACAGGGAGAACTGTGGCTCGTCGGCTCACAGAGGGAGAGCTGGGGGCCAGCTTGCAGAGGAACAGCTGCGGGTGAACTGCGATAGGATAGCTGTGGGACGGTGATGCTGGAGAAAGGGATCATGAAGGGAGTATCCCTCAGAGAGTCAGAGCTGCGGTATATTTCCAGTGTTGGCTTGCAGAGGTACAACTGCGGTTTGGCTCGCAAAGGAAGAGCTGTGAGCCGAACAATGGTTTGCAGAGGGAGAGCTGTGGGCCGGCAGGCTGGCTAGTAGAGGAAGAGCTTTGAGCGGACTAGCTGACAGTTGTGGCCCGTCGGCTCCAAGAGGAAGAGCTGAGGCCCGCTCGCACAGGAACAGCTGCAGGCCGACTACTTTAAAGAAAGATGCGGGCCATCGGCTTGCAAAGGCATACCTGCTGGACACTAATGTGGAGAGAGGGAACGTGAAGGGGCTATCTTATAGAGTGACAGCTGTGGTATATTTCCAGTGTTGTCTTGCAGATGAACAACTGCAGACTGCCTCGCAGAGAAAGAGCTGCGAGCCCACCAGTGGTTTGCAGAGGGAGACCTACGGGCCAGCGGGCTGGCTCGTAGAGGAAGATCTGTGAGCCAACTGGCTGTCTCGTAGAGGAACAGCTGCGGCCCGTCAGCTCGAAGAGGGAGAGCTGCGGGCCGGCTTGCACAGTAACAGCTTCGACTGCAATAGGGAAAGGTGCGGGCCGTCGGCTTGCAAAGGCATAGGTGCGGGACGGTGATGTGGGGAGAGGGAGCGCAAAGGGGGTATCTCGTAGAGAGACAACTGCGTATATTTCCAGTGTGGCTTGCAGAAGTACAACTGCGAGCTAGCAAGCAGAGGAAAAGCTGCAAGCCGAACAATAGTTTGCAGAGGGAGAAGTGTGGGCCGGCGGGCTGGCTCGTAGAGGAAGAGCTGTAAGCCGACTGACTGCCTCGTAGAGGAACAGCTGCGGCCCGTGGGCTCGTAGAAGGAGAGCTGCGGGCTGGCTCGCACACGAACAGCGGTAGGCCAACTGCTATACGGAAAGGTGGGGGCCGTCAGCTTGCAACTCATAGGTGCGGGACAATGATGTGAAGAGAGGGAGCGTGAAGGGAGTATCTCGTAGAGAGACAACTACAGTATATTTCCAGTGTTGGTTTGCAGAGATACAACTATGAACTGCCTCACAGACAAAGAGCTGTGAGCCCACTAGTGGTTTGCAGAGGGAGAGCTGCAAGCCAGTGGACTGGCTCATAGAGAAAGACCTGCCAGCCAACTGGCTGGCTAATAGAAAGAGAGCTACGGGCCGCCTCACAGAGGAACAGTTGCGGGCCAACGGGCTTGCTCGTAGACGAAGACCTGCCAACCGACTGGCTGGCTCGTAGAGGGAGACCTGCGGCCCAGCTCACAGAGGAACAGCTGCGAGCCAAGTAGTATAGGGAGAGCTGTGGGCTATCGACTTGCAAAGGGATAGCTGCGAGATGGTTATGTAGGGAGAAGGATCGTGAAGGGGGTTTCTCGCAGAGAGAGAGCTGCGGTATATTTCTAGTGTTGGCTTGTAGAGGTACAACTGCGGGCTCAAAAACTCACTGAGTGAGAGCTTATTCCCAAAACCATGTAATCTTTCAAACATATGCCACGTCCGTTTTCTACCATTGAAACTGATAACCACCTTCTCTATACACTACAGATCCCACGAACATGCCAAAAAAGTATAAGTGCTATTTTTATACTAGATAATGCTCTATTATTAAATTTTTATAAACACTACTATAGGGTGCACAAAATAAAGAATATGAGATGAGGAGAGTAAACGGAGGTGTAATTCCTAAACTTTAATTATACCATTCCTTTTATGTATGTATATTCAAGGGTTTCAGTCGGATAAAAAAAATGACGGTTGTGTAAAAGCGGTAGCAGTGTTCAGCACTGGTAAGATACGGCCCACTTAAAGGCCTGAGTATATTCAGCACAGAGACACAACTTAAGAATTTTCCTCACTTATAATAACAGTTACTTTACTAGTGTGAAAAAATTGTACAGAAAATTTACTAAAACATTTTTTTTTCTTTTTTATCTCTGTGACATTGATAAAATATTTCTTGTAAAGAAACGCCCCTCTCCACTTTTATTTTGTAAGAATGAACAATAAATAATCCCTTTAGCAGCATCTAGTCACTAACTACTAACACGGTGCAGTATACCCAATTGTAAAGCACAAACACTATTTAGATTATATCTTAAAACATCATCAAATGATTCTAACCATGCATACATACAGAAAGCAACATGTACGTTTACTCTCCATGGAATCTGTGCACATTTTTAACAGGTTTGCAGTATAACACCTGCTTCACTTATATTCAAATATACTTCACAGTGTAAAATATAACATCACAACCAATGCATATGTAATATTTCCAACATAACACAGTGCAGTTTTATGCCAATGAAACTGATTGCACCATTCTCTATAAAGTACATACCGTACCAATATGGCAATAAACTTAGAAGTGCTATTTTTATAATACAAAGAGCTGTATTCGATTATTTTTATAAACAATACCGCTAGGGGCACAAAATGGTGGTGAGAGCTGGACAGAGTAAATAAAGGTGTAATTCCCAAACATTTTTATGTATCGTCCCTTTACTATACATATATTAACAGCTTTAAGTTGAATAAAAAATTTGCCCACTGTCTTAAACGGGTAGCGGAGCTCAGTACCAACAAGACCCGGACCACTTAAAGGCCTGCGTATATTCAGCGGACAAACACACTCTGACAATTACCTTCACTAATAATCACATTTACTTTAGCACTGTGAACAAAATTGTACAGAAAATATACAGAGAACATTTTCATTTATTTTTCATCTCTCACGTATTTCTAAAAAATGTGTTCTGAAGAATTGCCCCCCAACAACTTCCATTTGATAACAACATCAAACAAAAATAAAAAACAACTGAAACCAAATACCAAAAAATTAGTGGAGGGTATTAGACAGGAATACCAACTAGTGGATCCTTGGCGAGATATCAATCCTGATAAAGAATTTTTCACTTGCTATTCGCATCGCTTTAAGACTGCATCAAGAATTGATTTTTTTCTCATATCTAGATCCCTTCAGGTTTTAAAAGCCGATATAGGGTGTAATCCCTTTTCCGACCATGCGTATGTTGGGCTTGAAATATTATTCATGGGAGGGAGCAGGGAACGGCCCAGGTGGCAGCTGGACCGCCTCCTTCTGCAAGATTAGGACTGGGTGAAAAGCTTTAGAGAATGGATCTTGGAATTTTTTTAAATCAATGAGAATACCGCGGAGCCTTTCTCGGTTTGGGGCGGGTTTAAGGCTGCAGCACGTGGTCAAATAATCGCCTATACGGCCGCCCAGTCTAATACCCGGAGGCTTACAATAGCCAAATTACAAACAGTGGTTGAAAAAGAGTATGCCCTCCAATTACAGCTACGCCGAAATCAATTTGAACCAGCAAGAATAGCTTTGAGGGATTTTTTCGTTATAGAGGAGATCTGTAGCTCCCAAATATACCAACAAAGGGCTTACGAAGAGAGTCAGTTGGTTGGTAAATTCTTGGCCAATTCAACAAGGAAGAAACAAGAAGCAGCCACAATATCAAAAGTCCTCGACCCTCAGTCTGTTCAAGAAGTTGTCAATAGCAGCGAGATCCCCCAGATCTTTGTAGAACATTTCCACCAACTCTATTCTACTGAATATCTAGTGGAGGAGGAGCTGATCCAGAAATATTTCACAGATGTGAATATTCCGAAACTTTCAGATAATCGGATCAGTCAACTGGGATCTGAGGTGGAATTCGCCGAGATATCGGCAGCCATCAAAGCAACGGCAGGGGCCAAAGCATGTGGACATGATGGTTTCCCTATTGAATTTTATAAAGATTTCTCAAGAATTAATCATCCTCCTAAAGAAACTATTTAATTATATTAAAGAAGGTGGCTTGGTCCCGGCATGTTTTAAAGAAGCGATAATTGTGTCCTTCGTTAAAAAAGATAAAAATCCTATAGATGTCAACTCATACAGGGCCATCAGTCTTTTGAACTCAGATTATAAGATTCTAATGAAGGTATGGGCAGAACGTTTTTTAATGGCTGCCCAAGAGACAATTCATAAAGATCAGACCGGTTTTATAGCAGGCAGATCAATGACGGCCATACTGAGTTTTTAATGCATGCCTTGGATTATTTTAACTTCAGGAGATACTATCCCTATACTAGGACACGATGGTACAGTAATACTTTCACACAACAATCAATTATATTCAAAAAAGGCACAAAATATTCATAGCATTTATTATATAAAAATGTACATATATTTCATTAAAATCAATTATACATTTGCATAGATATTAAAAACACAAATAACACACCATTTGAAGGTTTGCAAGTATTGACTCAAGTACAATCAACAACCTGTTATGAGCCCGCATAACAGAAGACAACAAAAGACAGTGCACTTTGTCATATATTACACATCCCAGTGGGTCATGAATGTAAAACAGTGGTTAGTGATATATTGACACAATTATATCTACTAAGGGTAAACCACAGTTCTCCCTCGGATTGTGTTATTCAGAGGCGTCGACGCGTTTCGATGGTATTTCTTATAAGGCCATCTTTATCAAGACAGGTCATAGGCTACAGGTCCTCATTTATTGTACTGGGACCTACGTAAGAGAAAAAAATTCCTTTATAAAACTCATCATCGTAATTTGATGATACACTCAGATAATTTTACTCTTTTTTATTTATTCTTACTGAAAATGTATTAATTCTATTCTTGATAAGTATCCCTATTTATTACAGGTGTACCTATCCATCAAAATGAGGTTGTGCCTCACCTGAATGTCGCTATTCCAATTTCTCAAGCAATGCTCCGTGTTCTCTTATTAGGTCACGTTATGGAGCGTTGTCTGTTCTTGTTATTTTATGCTGTAACAAAAACAGCATGATGGTATTTAAAGGAGATATAATTTCCCTCCCTATTAGCGTGGGAAAAACGATACATATAAGGGTCCCTGAAGCCACTTACTTAAAAGTTTTCAGGCTGATTTTCCCGATAAATTTTTCATGAAGGTGACGGGGGTCCGTAATGTCTCTCCCTCAATGCTCGTCACCTATTGTGAAAAGAAATCAAATGCGATCGTGTTAGCGCCGCTAGAATCTATTTCGTACCTCACTTGTTGCTTTACCGGCATAATATCTGCCGCGGATACACCAAGGTACTTTTAAAGGCTAACGCTGCAGTCTCACCTTTTGGCCTCGATAATATCGGCTTCGAATGCGGAAGTGCTCCTATCTCATCTCCCCTAATCCTTGTCTGAAACGTCTGCTTATTTGTTAGTACAGACGTATACCATTATTGGTTAAGATTAGCACGTGACCACTGACCACGTGATGTTATTATTACGTGTGGGGCTTTTTTTAAAAATCTTTATTGTTAAACCCTTTGAGCACAGAGTTTTTGAGCGATATCCATTGTATAAAATATCGCTGCCCTACATGCTGTCGCTATATGTCAAGCAATGGACCCTAATTACAATGTAGTTTGCCATACATAATGATATTTTACTGCACACGAGACCAATTAGAATACCTATAAAATACATTGTCCCATTCATATTATCCTTATACTATCCTTATACCGACATTCTGTGCAATATGACTTCCTCGTTGATTTTTGGTCATGTAAATCATTAACATCTTCTAATGTATTATTTGAATACCAACAGATCCATATGTTTTTTTCGATACAGCTCTGGTATATTTTTGATCTATTAGCCTTATTAACCCCCATGAGTTACAAGGCTACATCTTAAAAAACTTTAGCATTTTACGAGGATACATAATTGTAAAGGTACAGTGACAACAAACATCGTCTCGAAGTGACTAATAGGATGCTAAATCAATCAAAATAGCAGTAATACATGACTTGTTGCCCTCCTCGTAATACATCACTTGCTACCAGAATATCCCAATATTATCACATCTTTAAGAAATACATAATTACAGAGGTATTTGCGACTATTAATCTGCCATTTCAAGTGAAGTTGCAATGTTTTCTACCTTAAGGTACAATGACGACGAACGTCATCTCTAGGAAACTTCTAATGTGCTGACTCAACACAAAGAGGTAATGCTATTTACATTGTCACAACCCATGTATTGCGTCAATTACATACCAAAAACCCAAAACTTTTAACATTTCCTAGGGGTACATACTGCTAAAAATATTTGCGATTTCTGATATGCAGATTCCATTGAAGTAGCAATTATGTTTATTTTTTATGTTTAGCCATCCTATGATGCATAGGCTCCATATGTCATATTGGGCAATCAACATTTAAAGATCTACAGGGAGTGCATTATTGCAAAGGTGATGTGACAACAATCATCAACTTATTGCCCTTTCTAATATACCCGTTCATTTAACTGGCGATGATACTCATCCAGTCCTCTTTTGAGTTTAATCCCCTCTCTACTGTATTTACATAACATATGAACCATTGTTCTCTCTTTTTCCTTTTGATGTTCAAGTCACCTCCTCTTCTGTTCACTGTCACTTTTTCCAAAATAAACCACTGGATTGAATCCCAGTTGTGGTTCATTTCTAGAAAGTGATCTGTCAGAGGGGCATTGGCTTTCCTGGTTTTAATTGCCGATTTGTGCTCCAAAAGACGGATCCGTAATTCCCTACTCGTTTCCCCTACGTACCCAAGACCACAAGGGCAAATTAAAAAATAAACTACATTTTTGCTCCTATAATTGTTCAAACTTCTGGCCCAGATTGTTTTGTTATTGTGGATCAGGTTTTTCGCTTCCAGGCATTGGGGACAAATGGAACACATTCCACATTTGTTGTCATATGTCCTTACCAGTGCATTACGTATTGTTTTATTTCTTCTAAATGAAAATAGTGGCTTTTCTAATGAAGTCTCTGATCCATAATTTAGAATCTTCCAATTTTTGTTGACTATGTTTTTAATCCGATTGCTAAGATTGGAGAATTGAGAGACAAAAACTATACGGCCTGCTGCTTTGTCATTATTTTTAACTTTGTTTATCTCCAATAGGTGGTCGCGATTATAAAATCTCGCTCTTTTGAAAGAGTGTTTAATCAATTTGCTAGGGTAGCCTCTCGCTGCTAGTTTTTTTC
The DNA here is from genome assembly GCF_964204655.1 of Triturus cristatus. Taxonomy (NCBI): domain Eukaryota; kingdom Metazoa; phylum Chordata; class Amphibia; order Caudata; family Salamandridae; genus Triturus; species Triturus cristatus. Next base: position 262,365,802 of record NC_140593.1, read on the forward strand.
TTTAGAAACTCAGAATGATGGTAAAAATCAGAGAGAGTAGTGCAGTTGCGCCTAAGTCTTAAAAACTCCCCGAAGGGGATATTGTCCTTTTGAGAACGCGGATGGTTACTTCCATATAAAAGAAGTGTATTTTTGTCAGTTGGTTTAGAGTACAACTCTACCTGAAGGGTATCTCCCACATTTTTGATTTTTATATCTAGAAACGCCACCTCAGAGTCGCTGTAGTGTGCCGTGAATCTCAAATTAGGATCTCCCAAATTAATCCATTCAAGAAAAAGCTCTAGATCCTGGCTAGCACCGTTCCAAACAAAGATGATATCGTCTATATAACGGTGCCAGCAGGAGACATTTTCAAAAAACGGAGCCATCTCATTGTGGACATGTTTTATTTCAAAGTCACCAACATAGAGGCATGCCAAGCTGGGCGCACAGGCAGCCCCCATGCTGGTCCCTTTGGTTTGGATGTAGGCTTCATCCTTGAATAGAAAGATGTTATTTTTAAGTACCATTTCTATACATGACATAATAAATTCCTTATTAGCTCCCTCTAAGTCCTCATGATCTAAAATGTTTGAAATGACTCTTATGGTGTCATTTTGGGGAATATTTGTATACAGGGCTTCAATGTCCAGGGTCACCAGAATCTGGGTAACCCTGTTGAAGCCCTGCCCCTCAAATACAGAGATAGCATGTGCTGTATCTTTGAGGTAAGATCTCTGTTTCTGAACGATCGGTTTTAAGAAGTGATCCACATATTTACTGAGGGGCTCCAGAATGGATCCCACACTACTGACAATAGGTCTCATTGGTGGATCAGTGATATTTTTATGAATTTTTGGGAGTCCGTAAATAGCAGGTGTCATGGGGTGTGAGTTCAGTAGGAATCTATAGTTATTCTCACATATCCATCCTTGTTCTCTCCCTAAATTTAAGAGTGATGCCACCTCTCTTTTAAGGACATCCGCCTTTATCGGCTGGTTTAATAGTTATAAGATTACAATCTTGTAAACTTTTTAATGCTTTTTTCTGATCAAAAGGGAGATTGTTATTGTGGTACTTAGAAGCTGCCTGCCTCATATTTTTGATTTCCATTTCCACAACTCTCTCGAATATTTCCACATTTTTATCAATTTGATATTATATTTAATACAAACCTTACTCCGGCATGTATCATAATGGTCGATGCCGAGAAAGCATTCAACCTAGTAAACTGGAGAACCCTGTTTTTTACCCTCGGTCTCTTTGGCTTTCCCGCTCAGGTCGTCAACATGTTACGCAGCAACTATCAGGGAGCCACGGCTCAAGTAGCAATAAATTTGAAATGAGCGGGAACCATAGAAATAAACCGTGGAACAAGACAGGGTTGTCCACTCTCGCCACTTCTTTTTACCTTTTTTATTGAACAACTTGTAATTAAAATACGAAATGATGCTGCTATTCAACCCCCCCCCATCTCTGGTATGGCCAAGTTGAAACTTTTTGATGACGACATTATTTTATATCTGACCCCTGACAAAGACAATCTTGAAATAGTTTTGAGGGAATTTAAGAATTTCGAACTAATTGGCGGGTATAGAATAAATTCTAATAAAACCGAAGTTCTTGCCCTCAATACTAATTTGAATTTTCTTCCATCTTGTTTGAGAGCACAAGCCGCTAAGCCAGATCCAATTAGATATCTTGGGATATTTGTGAATAGTGAGTACCAACAGCTATACCAATTGAATTATTTAGGAATGAAAGAGAAAATGAAGAAACTCCTGGAACAATGGCTTCTACTCCCCCTTTCGTTAGTGGGTAGAGTTTCACTAATCAAAATGTCTATGCTTCCGTTGCTCATATTTCTTTTTACTAATGTCCCAATTAAGATACATTTTTCATTTTTTTGAGAAATTTAAACTGTATTTAGAGAATTTGTCTGGGGAAAGAAAGTATCAAGGGTTAAACTGACTGTGGTACAACTACCTATTGCACAAGGGGGCTTAGCTTTGCCTCATTTAAGAACGCATTATGAGGCCGCTTTTTTAGAATTGGTATCTGGCTTTATAGAATCTAAATGTATTAGAGATAGCTTTTTTATAGACAAAATGACGCAAGATATTGGGTCTCAAACTCGAGTGTTTTTAAAAACTTCCAAACTCCCTAAGAGAACAAGATATAAGACTTTAAAGGATTATTTCTTCAGACTTCAGTCCTTTTTCAAAAAGACTGGCTCTTCGGGTCTGCAATATTTAAAATTGAGAGAATGTACCAGTCTCGGCCTCCAATTTAGATTAAGACATATTAATAATTGGGCAGATTGTCGATTACTTGAGCTAAGACATTTTATAATTTAAAATAGGGCGATTTCCTGGCAAGAGGTAATGGCTAGGGCAGAGAGTTGCAGGAAACCCGCCTTCTTTGAATTTTTACAAGTCGTTCATTTATTAAAGAATACCAATGGCATTTTCAATGCTCCAAATCAACTTGTGGTAGCTCTCTATGGGGCTAAAGTCTACGGTGTAGGGAACTGGTATTGGTTACTACATTACCGGGGTCCAGCTCCCATGATAGAGAGCCATTTGGCTAAAATTGCACGTGAAACACAATGTACTTTTTCCCTTAAAGAATGGGAGGCCCCAAGCCACCTAGGAAGCAAATCCCTGCGCTCTGCGAATTTTAAAAGGATGGCCTTCTTATCACGTTGGCTTGCCTATTTGACTCCGGCTACCCTAAAAAAAAGATTTCCGGAAGTTGAAAATAGGTGCTTTCGCTGTCAGGTGGATGGGGAAAGAGGATGGCACCATATCTTCTTTACATGCCCTAGGTAGAGGCCCTTCTGGGAGGCAAATTTCGCAGATATTGAGCTAGCAATTGGGAAGAGAGTTTTGCTTAAGACCGAGGCCGCCCTGTTTGGCTTATGCAGAGATAGAATGATGCTAACCGAGGCCGAGAAAGTTTCTTTATTTATCTCTTGTACTGTAGTCCGTTCATTCATTCTACAGAATTGGAAATCTAGTGAAGCTCCCTCTCATCTGAAATGGTTTAATAAAATGAAAAGGATTAGAAATTTTTAGGAAGCATGCGCTAGACGGGTGGGAGCTACTAGGAAATTTGAAAAAAATTGGAAGTTTTTTAGTGATTTAGAAAAGCTAAAAGAGGAACTCTAACACTCGTTATTGATATTGAAGTGGAAGTTTTAGCTGCCATTCGTGACTAAAAGGCCCTAGCACTTTAGTTTTGCACTTTAGAAATACTAGCACTTTTCCTGTTGTTGCACTTTATTAGATGATTTGCACAGTGCCATTTTATGGTTGAATATGTTATTAGCCACTACAGTCATATTTTGTCTATAACTTTATTATGAAACATGAAGCTATCGTATTTTTTGTACACATAGTTTTTAAAGAATGATTTTAAGTATAGTACTCAATGCTCTCTGCTCAATAAAAAATATAAAAATAAAAAAAAGATAACAACACCAAAATCTAAAGCCTCCCAGTAATACACCAGTCTTCACTGATATTGTAATCTATTGCTCACTATAAAAAATACCACAAATTGTCCACATACCATTTCTGGTTTTTGTTCCATCTCTGTTAAGTTAATAACACATGAATTTTCTACTCTAACCCCTTCCCCACTACGTCCACACTAAGCATAATTTAACTTACGTTCATAGTTATTATGCAGATTCCTAATGTCAAAAACGCATGCAATTCTTTCTTTGTCACACAGTACATGTAATGGATTTTTCTCAGTAGGAATGGAACCAGTAATGGCACAATTTCCCTGTTTCTTCACACATAAATACATGTAAAGGACAAATCAGAATAGTTCATTCATTTTTTTCAAATTGCAAAACTTCTCTCTATTGGTTATTTTCTAACTTTCCATATAAATTTTTTTTTTGAAAATGTAAGAACACATACAGGTGAGAAGTTCAACTTAGTCTAGCAACACACTTTCTAGAACATTCTACTACACGAGCAGGTTAAAAGTTCATATTGTTTTCAATCCTTGCGATATTTTTTTGCAACATTTTCTCGAACATTTAATGCACCTGCAGGTTAAAAGTTCACCTTTGTTTTAAGTTTGAACAGTGCCTTCCAAATGCAAGTAGCAATTGTCGTTGAACTGAGCAAATGTTATCCTATCATCTGTACTCCACGTTCAAACTGCTTTTTATTAACCAATGACAAAGATGCTTTTCGACAAACTAATATGCACCCTACTTTTAAGTAAACAATGCTTTTCATCTCCCAATCAGTTATCGTTTTGTATGAGAAAAAAAAGTAGTTCCCATTCTTTAAACATATCTCTTATTCTACTAACAGACTGCATGAGCTACAGACATCTATTCATATCTTCCAGCTATACCTTCAAAATGCTAGTGTGGATCATAGGACATAGCTATGTTTTCTGGTGCAAGAGGCATGCAGAACAGACACATATTGACTTAGACCTAGGTTTACAAAATGTGTACAATAACTGGTTTGGACAGAGAGGATTAAAGTGGCACCAATTGCTCCCTTTTGTTAAAACCTGTTTGCATCTCCAACACCCTGGCCTCATGATTGTGCACTGTGGTGGTAACGACCTAGGCACATTGACTGGGGTAGGTTTGGAAATGCTAATGAAGGCCACCTTTAGTCAATTGATGTTGCTTTTGCTTAAACTGTCTTTGTATATTCCAATATATGCCAAAGACAGAAGTGGAAATGGTCAAACCAATTTTGTCCTCAGATTGAAAAATCTAGGAAAAATGTCAACAAAGATGTGTCTGCATACCTCAGAGGCCATAGAATGGGGTTGATCTACAACAACAACATACGTTTTGATATGGCTGATATCTACAGAAGTGATGGAGTACACTTCACAGATCAGGGAAATCGAGTTTTTCTGAGTAACCTGAAACTGTGCATATGTAACTCCAACTAATAAACACAAAGGCTCTTTTTAGAGCCGCCTTATATTCCCAATATCAGTTCGCAGAGTGACAGCTGCGATCCGGCAGGCACACGGAGACCTGTGGGCCGTCAAGCAGCCTCGCAGTTGGAGAGCTGCAGCCCATGGGCTCAGCTCGCACAGAGAGAGCTACGGGCCGTCGGCTCGCTAACGCAGAGCTGTGAGCAAACAGACTGGTAGTGTTTTATGGTTTAGGGTATTACAGTGGTGTTTGGGTAGTGTAGGAGATCATGCTGGGGGTAGCGTTTTAACGGTTAGGGTAGTGCAGTGGTGTTTGGGTACTTTAGGGGGTTGTGCAGGGGTAGTGTTTTAGGGTTTAGGGTAGTGCAGTGGTGTTTGGATAGTATAGGGGGTCATGCTGGGGGTAGATTTAGTTTTACAATAGTGTAGTGATGTTTGTATAGTGTAGGGAGTCATGTTGGTGGTAAATTTAGGGTTTAGCCTAGTGCAGTGGTGTTTGTGTGGTGTAGGGGGTCGTGCTTTAGGGTTTAGGGTAGTGTAGTGGTGTTTGGATAGTATAGGGGGTCGTGATGGGGGTAGATTTAGGGTTTACGATAGTGCAATGGTGATTGTGTAGTGTAGGGAGTCGTGCTGGGGGTAGTGTTTTAGGGTTTAGGGTAGTGCAGTGGTGTTTGTGTAGTGTAGGGGGTTGTGCTGGATGTAGTGTTTTAGGGTTTAGAGTAGCGCAGTGGTGTTTCGGTAATGTAGGAGGTTGTGCTGGGGGTAGTATTTTAGGGTTTAGGCTAGTGCAGTGGTGTTTGTGTTGTGTAGGGGGTCGTGTTTTAGGGTTTAGGGTAGGCTAGTGCAGTGGTGTTTGGGTAGTGTAGGGAGTTGTGCTGGAGGTAGTGTTTTAGGGTCTAGGGTAGTGCAGTGGTGTTTGGATAGTATAGGGGTCATGCTGGGGGTAGATTTAGGTTTTACAATAGTGTAGTGATGTTTGTATAGAGTAGGGAGTCACGCTGGGGGTAGATTTAGGGTTTAGGCTAGTGCAGTGGTGTTTGTGTTGGGTAGGGGGTCGTGTTTTAGGGTTCAGGGTAGTGCAGTGGTGTTTGGGTAGTGTAGGAAGTCGTGCTGGCGGTAGTGTTTTAGGGTCTAGGGTAGTGTAGTGGTGTTTGGATAGTATAGGGGTTGTGCTGGGGGTAGATTTAGGGTTTACAATAGTGTAGTGATATTTGGGTAGTGTAGGGAGTAATGCTGGGGGTAGATTTAGGGTTTAGGGTAGTGCAATGGTGATTGTGTAGTGTAGGGAGTCGTGCTGGGGGTAGTGTTTTAGGGTTTATGGTAGTGCAGTGGTGTTTGTGTAGTGTAGGGGGTTGTGCTGGATGTAGTGTTTTAGGGTTTAGGGTAGCGCAGTGGTGTTTCGGTAATGTAGGAGGTTGTGCTGGGGGTAGTATTTCAGGGTTTATGGAAGTGCAGTGGTGTTTCTGTAGTGTAGGGGGTCGTGCTGGCCATAGTGGTTTTGTGTTTAGTTAGGTAGTACAGTGGTGTTTGGGTAGTGTAGAGGGTCGTGTCGACAGACTGACTCACAGAGCTCCGAGCCAACTGACTGGCTTCCAAAAGCATAGCCGCGTCCTGGTGATGCCCGTAGAGGCAGTGTGAAACAGGTATCTCACACAGACACAGATACCAGTGTTGGCTCGCAGGTGTAAAACTACACACCCGATGACTTCTACACGGAGAGATGCGAGCTGACGGACTAAGTTACAAAATGCCTGCCAACACGTTCTAGTTTCAACCGTTCACAGCCAATGAGCCGCAAGCTCGTAACCCCTCAGCCAATCAGATGTCAGAATTCTCAAATATCGATATCTGTAAAATTTGATATTTCTCAAAAACTACTGAACGGATGTACACCATTTCAACAAAAGTGCGCTTTCTGGACCACAACCTTTCTCGCTACCAAATTTGGCATAATTCCAATCACCCCTAAACTTTCAAGATAGGAGCTGATTGAAAAAGAGAAACTTTTTGGAAAAGTTCGTAAAGATTCGTCAAACGATGCCAAAGTTATAAGCACATGGAGGGCTCCAGGAGAGGGGCCATGCAACCCTCCTCCCAACATGAGTGAAGCCCCCAGGCTGCGGGGACCGCAGCGGGCCCCCGCAGCCCCAGCGAGCCCCCGCTATTATTTTTTAAGTAATTCCGTCTAGTTGTTCGGGCTGTAGTCTTGTTCAAAACACCTATGGGAATTAAGATGGTAAAGGCACTTTTTTGACCCACCTTTTTTTTTTTGGCCACCGCTTGACGGATCGTCCCGAACCTTTCCATGCACAACAAGAATCCCGGCACACTTTTTTTTGAAAATGTTGTGAAGAATCATTTAACGACACCAAAGATATAGGCAAGTAAAAAAACACTTTTCATACGGAAACATGGTCCTAACTATAACTACCTACCTAGATATATAAATAAACTGAAAAAACAACGGTTACAGTTATGCTATAGTTAGCCTCAGGTTTCACTCGTACCAAACAGGTGAAATTCAGCAGCTATAGTTAGCTGAGATAAATATAACTCACACCCCCAACAATGCACTACTGATGACCTCACATATTACGTCACTCATGACATGGTTAGTGACATCACTCATGACATCACTGACATATGTATATTACCTACTGGCGATAGCCAGTAGGTAGCTATAGTTCGGACCAAAGTGTTTTTTGCTTTGCCAAACACCTTGGCGCCGCTTGACCAATCTCTATGAACTTTTCACAAAACTTGCCCTTCTTGGTTTTGCTGCTGTGTTGAAAGTTTTGGGGTGATCCGTTACAGGGTAGGGTGAGAAAAAGGAGATGCCCCAAAACGTATTTTCCCCATGTTAAGTCTATGGGTATTTTTAATTTTTTGAACACAACAGAATTACACCAAGTTTGGTAGAAAGCTAGATGTTGGTCCAGAAAGTGTGCTTCTTGTGATTTGGTGTAAATACATTCAGTAGTTTTTCAGATATCTAACTTAAAAAAATACTGATATCTGGAGACACGAGTCCTTGCAGTGGACTCATAGATCCTACTAAAATTTGATTGGCTGACAGCACTTCGACCAGGAAGTGTTGGAAGCCATCTTGGAACTCGGCTTAAAGCCGACTCCCAATAACAAAGTAAAAAATATAGAAAAGGGGGCAGGGTATGAGTACCCTGGCCCCCCAGATATGGTGGGCAGTTTCCTCAGGGACGCCGCCGTGGGTAAAAAGCTTTTTTTTTTTTCTAAATGGTGCCACGGATTTGCTGGTGTATTTGTGGCAAAGTACAAAAAAAGACACGCGGGTAGGCCAAATCCTGTGGGAATGAAGGAGAGGGACTCATGGAGCCCCTCCTGTCAGGCTTATAAAAAGCCCTGGGTACAGCCACATTCCTGGGGCTATAAACAATAAACATACGGGGTCGCTCAGCCCCCTGAAGCCCTGGGGACTGCCACTTCCCCAGGGCAATTAATGGTGTTAATGAGGGGGGCGCTCAGCCCCCCCCTGCTGCCCCGGGGACAGCCACCTTCCCAGGGCAATTTATACTGTAAATGCTGCCCCGAGGACTGCAAACTCCCTGGGGCACTTTAGAAAAGGAATGCATGGGAGCCCTCCCAGCCCCCCTGCTTCCCAGCAGACCTCCATCCCCGGGGCACACTGCTTTTTTAAGTTAATGTGGTGTTAAACCTTCACTCACCTGAAAAGCAGGATGTTCAACTTGAGAGATGTGTAGATTGTTCCCGACTTCCCCCAAGAATCTCCTTCGGACTTGACTGAATATAAAAACAGCCTGTCCAACTTAAATTCTTAAGGGAAGGGGGAAATGGGACAAAATAATAAACAGAAAGACACACTGGCTCTTGTTTTTGCTTCTAAAAATATGCTGCCTGCTTTGTCCAGATAGCGTCTATATGCAAAACGGAAAAGACAAAAGAAGCATTAGCTTACTAGTAAAAACTTGTCGTGACAATTATTGTTTACAAATCAGACCAGTGAAAATGTACCTTTCTTTTACTCAGGTTGAATCGTCACCTGAATATCTTTACACATGTTAAGATTCTGCAATGACAATAAATATCGATTTTAAAAGTCTTGCTTGTGAAACCTTTCTCTTAGATTGAAGAATTAACGATTTTTTCTCTGCATAAACACTTACTAAGAAATTGTCTGTAAATGTTCAAAATATTTATGTCTCTTCGTTTTAAAACAAATCCTTTTTGTTTCACAGAGTCTTTACAATGAAAAATGCCGTGCCAAGCTGAAGATTCCAGAAGAAAAACAAGCTAAGATTATTATTGATTATTTATGCAAGCTTGATCTGATCTTTAGTTCTAGTGCGCCAAACTTGTAAAGTAAAATGAACTTACTTTTGGTAAAAGTGTATTGTCTGCCAATTACTCACTGACATGTCTTTCTTCTGTTTTGTTTCCCTTCTTGAAGCGGGGACTGCTTAGCTGCAACTCCGGAAGGAATCGTGAGGGGTTTCCTGGGCAACGAGGGAAGGAGTTGAAGGCCGGACTGAAATCACCGATGCGGAAGCGATGACTGGATCCAAGATGCAGGAGCTTGAATTTCCGCCGTCAGGTAAGTGAAGAATAAACGAGCGCAAGCATGATTCCTTGCAAGTCTGGGGTTTAAATAGCTTGCGGGAGGGTGGGGTTCTCACCGGGAGGGAGCAAGATCACACGTGCATGACACTCGCGTTGAATGCAGCTGCTACGAACGTGACTTCCAACTGCCTAACACGGGCATGTTTACAACGTGCATAATTACTGAAAAAACAACGTGACAATGCTGCTGTTGCTTTGTACTAAATAGAAACGTGCTTTGAGAACGTGCTGATTCACATGAGACTGTCTGAAGCGAGAAACAGCGTGATTCTTACATATCTTTTCTAAACAAACATTGGCAAAAACATTTGGGAGAAAATAATACAATACAACCAGATTAAACACATTGCCATGGTCATGATCTAATTCTTATAATCTGTAGCCGTATCAAGTCAGGGATCTTCTAATTGAGTCTGAGCATGGTTGTTACAACAAACTGTAACATGTGGGGATGGATCCAAGGTCTCCCCCGCTGCCCCTGGGACTGCCACCTCCCCAGGGCACAAATAGAATAATTAAGGGGTTTGTGAAAATACATAACCTTATATAAAAGTGTTTGTTTATCTTTGCGAATCAGGCCCTAGATGCATGACATAAGGGGAAGTCCCTAATTATTCAGATCAGTGCATAAATAAAATTATTAGTGTACCTATGCCATTTGGCACCACTCTTACTTCAAACACAAGCAATACCTCTCAGGTTCTATTAGACAAACTAGAATAATAAAGAAACACATTATAACATCTCTACATTGCAATATGTTGATGGATTACTTCAAGACTGGCATTATTTCATCAGGATTACAAATTAGAAGCTCCCCAGCCATCTTCACTGACTATCCTAAACGTTGCTCTGGTTTCAGCCATTTGGTGACTGCTTACTCCTGAACCTGGATAGCACTGGGGATCAAAAAAGCCCTGAAACATAGTAAAAAGAAACTTGAGGACATTGTGGAGCCGGGGAAACAAATTCTATAATCCAACACAATTTGAGACAGCAAAAAAGCATTAGAAAGTCTAGAAAGAAAACAGTAGTAGACATTAATAAAATAAAACAAATTAAGAAAATCAATAAAATACTAAACAACATTAAGTACTATTGGGAAGAATGAATGTAACCCTATAGTAACTAGCACTCAAAACACTGATCAATATTTACTGTAGGGGCGTTCTATAAATAAAAAAATCTGTTACCTTTATTTAGCCTTTGGCCAGCTCAGGGGAGGAGAGTTAGCTCCTCTTGAAGCCCCACTACAAGAAATCAGACAGGCACCCAGTCAAGGCCCCTTTTTTGACCAGCAATTTGACAAGGGGCGAGGCAGGGGTAGAGACAGTCCCAGTGACAATCATTACTATAATCATAAAACAAGAAAGAAGCTTGAAACAAATATTACAGATGGGACTACACTCAATTAAAAATACACGCACCACTGAGAAAGTATCTTCTGACCACACAGAGATGACAACATAACAAAGTGATTCACCTTTAGTGATTAAGGGGCACAGGTATCATTGGAAATTGCGCTTGCAAAAGGATAGATGCGCATAATCTGCCCCTTTGTGACCGCAATTATTGCATCTCGGATGCATTATCCCAAATGCAAAAATCGCAATTTGCGATTGCATTTAAGGCATCGTAAATTGCGATGCCTTAAATGCAATGCAAGATTGCATTTAAAAAGGCAATTTAGCAATTAGATCTGGTAAATTCGGAAAATGTAACCCTGATGGTATTTAGCGAATACTTTGAAAAATGCACTAAAGTGCATTTTTCAAAGTTCCAAGTTACACACACACACATGCCCTTGAGGCATGTGTGTGCGCAACATGGGTGCACATATCAATTTCAGGGGTGAGACAGGGTGTCCTTTTGACACCCTTGCACCCTTGAAATTGTATGCTCAATTTGCAAGTACCTATTGGTACTCGCAAGTTGCACATGCAATTTCCCATTCATTCCTATGGGCCTGTAGACCCATAGAAATGAATGGGAAGCCATTCCTTAATTGCGAGTCGCAATTTGCGAGTCGCAATTAAGGAATGTTTAGGAATCGCTATTTTAATAGCGATTTCTACATGCATAGGCTTTTGAGAGTCCTTAATTGCGATTCCTTAATAATCGCAATTAAGGACTCGCTAAAGCATGGCTAGATGAATGTGCCAGCTAAACCATATCCATCCTTAATTTATTGACCAATACTTTATATTCATCAGAAATTGAGATGCTAAGCAAATTCTTATCCTTAATGCCAACAGAATGGAATGATTCCTTTACTCTCTATAAAGATCTTTTTACATTTTTCAGACAAGTAATATTGAAGCTCTTCTTTGCAGAACAACAAGACGACTATGTGACAAATCTCATAAACATTAAGACACCTTCAACCTTTAAGCCACCTTCCTTGACCATGCCTGCTGAAGTCCTCACTTTTGAGAAATTGGTCTGAAGGACATTTTTGAGCGGAATGACACATTCAAGCTTGTCCTATATACCTGAACTGAATCTGAGCTACTCTCCCTTAATGGTTTGAAACAATTTACAGCATATAATTAAATCTACGGACAAGAGTGGTAGAACATGGCGGCGGTCGGCTGATCCGCTGCAGCGCTCCGTAATCAGGCTCCTGAGGCTCCTGCTTAGACGTTTGTGAATATGCGTCTAATAATGTTTCCCCGTAACCCCGGAGCAACAGAATCCCATTAAGATAACATTGACGAAAGAAGCCGCGTGTTGGCAGGAAAACGGATTGTTTGTATCCTAAATACGTTCGTACCTGGTCTCCGCCTCTGCTCGCTGTATGCGGGCTGCTTTCCCTCTCTATGACCGGAGGAAGCAAATTTAGCGGTGGGGATAGCGGCGGTGCAGCGGGCGCAGCCAGGGTTACTCGCCCTATTCAACTTGTATTACCGGCTTTCCTAAAGTTAGGATTGTGGTCCATAGCTGCCCTGGAGCTGCGTCGGGGGAGGAAGGCGCGCTGTCTGTTTCCCGCTGCATGTAATATTTCCTCCCAGGCTCAGAAGCTCGAATATATTTCGCGAGGTGCAGTGGAGGGGGAAAGAGGTGTGGCGTGCCCTGAGGGCACGAAGATCGTGGAAAGCGGTGAGGGGGCTGGAGAGGGGCTCCTGGAGGAACCAACTAAGGATTGTTCACAGCCTGTACTGCTGCTTCAACAGCAGCTTCAACAGCAGTCATCTAAAAGTAGACCCTCACGTAGAAGAGGTAAAGAGTCCATAAAGGTACAGTGGAAGAAGTCTGCTCCTGCCTCACAGGTAGATTTGGCTGACTTGGTGCACGGTGGACACTCACCCCCTGAAGGTAAGAAAGCCTCCTCCTATCTGTCTGTGGAAGTAAAATCAAAGGGTACAAGATCATACGGGGTCAGAGGTAAGGCCAAATATAAAAGGGATTCTAACGTGCCACCTGATTCGAACTCATAGATAACCCCGTCTCTGCGCTCGTTCTTTAAAGTTGTACCACAGGTGCTTCGTTTGTCGGAGGCTCAGGGCACGTCTTCTCAGTTGACAGGAATAGACACTGGCGTTAACGGTATGCCCACTTCGAGTGCTCTGGATGTCATGGGTATTTCAGCTCCAGCTCCAGCAGATGCTGTTCCTGCCTCTTGTGTCCCTTCTGGGGGAGACTCTGGTTTAAAGCTCACTTCTGTGGGCGTTTTTTCTGAGGAGGATTTGGCTCAGCCAGATTTAGAGACCATGGATTCGGTCAAGGCTCTCAAGCCTCAACTTCCGGGGGGGAGTAGTCAATGTAACGCAAGAGAAGAGGGGGGGCAGGCGATTCTGCTGACCATGATTTGGTAATCCCAGTGGTTCCAGATACGGGGGGCGTAATCTCTGCGGCTTCTATACTGGCAATGTTCTCAACCCTGTCCCGTGATATTAAAAAAGGGTTTGAAGAGTCCTTTGCTAATCAGGCGGACATTCGGAACCATTGTGAGTCCTTAGATAAGAAGATCGACGGGTTAACATCTAGGACGGGGGAGTTAGAAGAAACGGTTGCTGTGATGTCTATCCATTTGGACAAAGCCAAGGAAGACATTGTTAATCTACGAAAGGAGGATCAGGCCCTACTTGATAGGATGGAATTGTTGGAAAATAACGCCAGGAGAGCCAATATACGTATACTTAATGTGCCTGAAGGTTCCGAGGGTTCGGACGTTAAAAATTTTGGGGTGCAATTGCTAAAAGAGTCGTTATCTCTTGATAAATCTCTAGAGGATCTGACCACCGATATACAGAGGGTCCATAGAGATCCATTTAGGAGAAATCAACAAAGATCTAAACCTCGTAAAATCTTGGTTAACTTCCATACCTATGCACTCAAAGAGCAGATCCTTAACCTAGCCCTGAAACAAAAATCCCTCCTTGGAAAGGGATTTACTTTCCTCATTAGATCTGACCTTTCTAGGGTTACGTTAGAGAAGCGGTGGGAGTTTGGTAGGCGGCTTGAGGCATTTAGAAAATTGGGGGCAACGGCTCAGTTGGTGTTCCCTGCTGCCCTGAAGGTGATGTTCAATAATAAGATGTTTAACATCAGGTCAGTGCAAGCCGCTGATGAGCTTCTTCTGGAGTTGGGCAATAAGGCAGCTGGCTGATATGTACTTTTGTAACAATTCCAGATAAAAAAAAAAAAAAAAAGGGCTTCGGAGTGTTAAAATATATTAGCAGATTTGTAGGTATTAAACTTAGTTTTTTTTTTTGTTTTTTTTTCTTCTTTCTTCTTCTTTCTCTTTTTTAGGCATTAGTAGAAGTAGAGGTAGTTTGGCTATCACACAGCTATTATGGGGGGAGGGGGGATGGGGGAGACTTGGGAGGAAAAGAAAAAGAGAAAAAACATATATATACATATCATGTAGAAAAGAAAAAACATTTTTTTTTTTTGTTTCCCCCTTTCCTTGTTCTATCCTTGTTGTGTCCATAAACTCCCATTCTCAAATACCAGCATCCACAGATTCTGTTAGAATATGTGCGTAACTAGCTCATCCTTTGAGGGGAAATTGGTTTAGCGTCAGAGAGGGTCACGGGAGCTTGAGATGGGGGTGCTATCTACTGGATTTGTTCCGGTTAGATACACCAAGGGTTCTCCATGGGTGGGAGGGGGGTGTGGGGGGGTACAGGGGTCACGGGGTTAAATGTATCAGAAAATTCCTCATGTGCCAATCTTGTGCATTATTGCATTCTGCTGAGGGTAGGACAGTCTCAGATATGCAATTATCAGACATTAGGCTAGGTCATACGGGTGATGTCCCAAGTCTCTGGGTTGGGTTGAGAGGTATTGAAGTCAGATGGCTAATTTAAAGATAATATCTTGGAATGTAAATGGCCTGCGTACTAAACCTAGGGCCAGGAAAGTACTTCAATATCTTCGGGATTCTGAAGCACAGGTCATTATCCTGCAAGAGACACATCTGGTCCAAGACGAAATGGATACCTTAGTTAAGGAGAATAGGTGGATCGATTTTTCAATTTCTACCTCTCAGTCTCTGACTTGTAGAGGGGTTTCACTTATCTTTAAAAAACAACTTAAGGCTAAAGTCTTAGATTTTAAGGTTGATCCAGCGGGTAGATGGGTTATTGCTTCCCTGTCTATTTTGGGCAGCCAGTTTACTATTGTGGGATATTATGGTCCTAATCAGGACGATCCGTCATCTTTGGAGGTCATTTTTTCCCACCTTCTGTCCTTCCCAGAGCCTGTTATTTTTGCAGGTGACTTTAACATCATTTTAGACCCCACTCTTGATAAATCGCATAATAGTCGATCTCGAATTCCATCAAAATCTAGATCTTTTCTGCTTAGTGAAATGAAGCAATATGGCTATGTGGATATTTGGAGGTTGAGGGTAGGTGTACAGCTGGGTTTTTCTTATAGGAATCAAAAATACCACCACCAATCTAGAATAGACTTTGTTCTAGTCAGCCATACATTAGTAGATTCTGTTAAAGATGTTAAATACCTCCCGTTACATCTATCAGACCACTCGGCAGTAATCATGGAGCTTACTTCAATGCTAAATTTGTCGGCTAGAAGTTGGTCCTTTGATCGCTCCTTACTTTCTCATCCGGAGGATATTCTTTTTATTAAGGCTGAGGTGAGTCACTTCTTAACTATAAATGTAGGATCGGCAAGCATCGGAGTGGTGTGGGACTCCCTTAAAGCGTTTGTGAGAGGCCTTATTACAAATAAAATGGCCTACAGGAGGAGGCAATACAAAGAGGCAGTGACATCAGTGGAATGAGACATCGCTAAGACTCAGTTAGACCTAGACGCTGATTCCATTACATCAGAGGATCGCTCTCTTTTGTCTGAAAGATTAATTTCTTTAAAAGGCCACCTCGCTTCGGTCTTAAATCAGCGGGTACAAGAAAGATGGGAGGCCTGTAAGCTTGCACATTTTCAGTATGGAGAGGGAGCGGGGAAGCTATTGGCATGGAAATCCAAAACAGACCAAGTTCGTAATAACATTGAGGCGATTAGTGTCAATGGCTCCCCACTCTCCCGAGATGAAGATATTAGATCAGCCTTTAGAGATTTTTTTCAAAATATCTACTGTGAGGATAAGAACATCAGTCCGGCTAGAATTAAAGATTGGCTTAGTAAGATCACACTTCCAGCACTCTCCGATGAGCAAAGTGAGAGGTTGGATAGTGTAATCTCGGAGGAGGAAGTCACCAAGGCTATACATAATGCTAAAAAGGTGAAGGCGTCGGGTACAGATGGCCTACCGGCTGAAATTTATAAAGTCCTGGAGCAGGAACTGGTCTCCTTCTTGGTACTACTGTTTAATGATATTTTACTTGATGGAGGTCGGCCCCCGACATCATGGGACAGCGCGTCTATCACGGTAATCTTAAAACCGGGGAAACCGGGGAAACCGGCTACTGCATGTGGTTCCTATAGGCCAATCTCCATATTAAATGTTGACTACAAAATTTTTGCCTCAATTCTGGCCAATAGACTAGCTCTTGTTGCCCCCAAAATCTTGCACCCGGATCAGAAAGGGTTTGTCATTGGGCGACAGTTATATGAACTAACTTTCGACTTAATAGGGGCTATCGATCTGGCAGTTCTGGAGTCCCTCCCCCTGGCGGTTCTTACCTTGGACGCCACCAAGGCCTTCGACAGAGTCAATTGGTTGTATCTGTCGGAGGCCTTGGCTAAGTTCAATGTGGGGGCAGGGTTTCGCCGGACAATCAGTCTATTGTATCAGAACCCAAGTGCCTGTGTACTGATTAATGGCATCTTGTCTGACCCCTTTAACATCTCGAGGGGTACGCGACAGGGCTGCCCACTCTCCCCACTTCTTTTTGATCTTTACGTTGAACCATTCGCTCAAAATTTAAGAGACAATGTCGACATCAAGGCGTTCGCGTATAGTGGTTGGGAGAGGAAAGTGGCCCTGTACGCTGATGATATCCTTATTTTCACTTCTGATGCTCGTACGGCTCTCCCGGAAATAATTAAGGTAGCCTCGGAATTTGGGATAGTGTCCGGGTATGAGATCAACGCTTCAAAAACTGAGATGATTACCTGGGGTATGGATAAGAGCTTTTGTATCTCGGGTATTCAGCCAGGAAATAAATTGAGATACCTGGGCCTTGATATCGTGGAAAATATAGATCAGATTGTGAATATCAATTTTTCCAAAGTAGCTAAGGACTGTCGTAAATTGCTTCAGTCTTGGTCCCATCTTCCTTTGTCGTTACTAGGAAGGGCTAACTTAGTTAAGATGGCTGTCTTGCCAAAGATTTCCTTTCTCTTCAATACTATCCCTCTGTACTTCGATCCAAACCTTATTAAAATTTTTCAGGCCGAGATTAACACTTTTATCTGGAATAAACACCTTCCAAGAATCTCGTGGAAAAAGTTAAGAAGGCGCAGGGAAAAGGGGGGGCTGGCAGCCCCGGACATCCAGGTCTATGCCTGGGCGTTCCAGTTGTCTCATGCTAGGGTGTTGCTAAAAAAAACATTGGAGTATGGGGTGGGAACTCTATACACCACTCTGCTTAGGAGAGAGGGGGTTAGCCAGTCTGGGTTTCTGTTGAAATTCGGAGATCCCAAGTTCTTCAAAAAAATTAAATTGAAAATTCTATTGGGAATGGCAAGGACTTGGGCCCAGGTTTCAAAATCCATTAATATAGGGTACTATAGTAGTAGAACCCCCTTATGGGATCTCCCCGATTATCCACCCTGGTTGGGAGACTCACTTGCAGCACCTATTAGAGAGGCGGGTTTGGAGGTCTGGGGTGACCTATTTGTGGAGGGGGAACTACTCTCCTGGGAGTGTTTGAGTAGAAAGATTGGCCCGGGCCTTGCTAGGCTAAAATATCTGCAGATGTCTAGCTGGTCTCGTTCCTATTCTGCACAGCCCGTTCGAAAAAATAAATTCCCTTTAGGTGGTTACAGTACCCTTATAACTCTGTTAATTGATAGACCCCCTGCTAAGAAGGAGATCTCGTCCTGGTACAATTTGATTTTGGATGAGATGGACGGTGTATTTAAGCTTCCACATGAACTCTGGGGGGAGGACATAAGTAATATTGATTTGCATGAGGTATGGAGAACATCTTGTAGACTGCTGTGGGATGTGGTGAAACCGGCGTGGTTGCGTAGGAACCAAATCTTTACTATCCACAGAGCATATTATTCCCCCCTTCGACTTTCTAAATTTACTCAGGGGAATATAGTTGTGTGTGCTAGATGTGGTCTCCCAGCAGCCTCTGACATCCACATGTTTTATGAATGCCCCCTTTTGTCTCAATTTTGGGAAGCCATCTGTAAGATCCTGTCGTCTTCAATAGACTCCAAAATAACTGCTCATCCCCAGTTGGTGATTTTCGGAATCTTAGAGGGGATCTCTAGCCCGGCGAAGAAGCTAGTATTCTACGCTATACTACTGGCTAGAAGGGAGATATGCAGAAAGTGGAAGGATCCTTTACCTCCCTCTATCAACGATTGGTACGCCTCTGCCCTGCATGTTTCTAAGCTTGATTTGGCAAGAGCCGGGAACCCAGACAAAAGATCATTTTGGCACCTTCTCAAATGGGATCAGTGAGACTCTGTTTTTTTTGTTTTTTTTTCCAGGTCCAATGATTAAGCCATCTATCCCACCGCTTGGCATAAGCGGTGCTCTGATCCCTTTTCGGCATTGGGTATTACCCGGCCTGAATTTCTGAGGTTATGGTATGGCGTTCGCTGGTTTGTCAAGCTGTATTGCTGTGGGACGAGGCCCGGCTCCACGACTATCCCTCCCAGTTGGTATGAACTGTGTCAGCATACTGCTTGTAAGCCGATCGATTGCTTATATAGAACCTTGGTGGCATATATGAGGACAAAAAAAAAAAAAAAGAGTGGTAGAATTGACATCATGGACTTAGTTAATTATCGGAACCAGATGGTAAGACAACTTTCCAGTACCATGCATTACACTCCCCTGACACAAAATCCCCTCAAAGAAAGCCAAGCAGCTTACTAAGAAAGATGAAAATATGGGAATGCTGGGTCTGATGAATTTCTATTTGTACATAGCAGTACTCCCTGCACACTGGTCATTTACACTGTTGGACTTGGCTGTCGCTGCAGAGTCACCCCCAAACTTTTGCCTTTACCCCTCCTATTTTTCAGAATTTTGTTTTGCTACTCTTAGGACTCTGTGAATGTTAGAACTGCTAACCAGTGTTAAGGTGCTTGTGCTCACTCCCTAAAACTTAGTCAAATTGGCTTATACCTGATTGACATATTTAATTTACTTTTTACTCCCTGGTACAGTTGTATGCATTCACCCCGGGTTTGTAAATTAAATGTTACCAGTGACCCTGCGCCATTTTATGTGCCATCTACCTACATAGCCCTTTAAAACATGTTCCAGTTCAGCCATTGAAGCCCGATTGCAGTTTTAAACTGCCAATTTGACCAAATAACACCATTGTCAAGCCTTAAACTCCTCTTTTATTACATATGCCACCCCTAAGGTAGGCCCTAAGCAGCCCATAGAGTGGGTGCATAGTAATTAAAAGGTTGGACATGTACTTTTAAGTTTTAAATATACTGGTAGTAAAAATTCACATATTCCTTTTTTCTACTGTAAGGCCTAACTCCCCCATACTATAACATTAGGTTGCCTTATTGTATTTAATGAGTGCTAACGTCTGAGTGGGAGCAAGTAGGAAATTCACGTTTGGTGTCTAAGAAATTGTAATTTAATATTCTCTTTCATGATAAAGTTGGACTTTAAGTCATTATTTTGAACAAGGCACTTTTAGAAAGTTGGTATTTTTCTGCCATAGCTATTGTGTAGCTGCAGGCTGTTTGTGGGTAACATGACTGTTTGTAGTGAGCAGTTGGACTTTGTTTATACCTACTGGACAGCCAAACAATGAGACCAAAATGACAAATATCCAATCAGTAGAACCAGAGATCTGCAATTTAAAAAATGTAAATAAAGGTAGCGCCAAAAAGCACAAAGAGCCAGCTGTGGTCATCTGGTTGTGCTGGACCAGGAGAAAGTCACAAGTTCAGACTTACCACGATGGAGCACATACCACGAAGGAGCACAGCCGGGCTACAGGGATCCACTTAGGCCCAGTGAAAACATTACCCAAATCCTGGTTCGTAAGAGATGCGGAGTTTCAAGTCGAGGGTGTGTCACGCTGCAGAGGTGATGCGAGGTCCAGCTAAGGAGATGTGTTGTTCAGCAGCAGTTCAAGAGAGCTCCTTGTGTGGAAATCCATCGCACAGCAGCTGTTCCGATGGGCTACATTAGGCAAGGCAATGTTTTTGCAGGAAGACATGTCAGCTCCGATGGGCTCAATGGATGATGCAAAGTCTTTGCATCGGGGACGTTTGCAAGGTAGAGGCGATGCATCAGTTCTGAGTGCAATGCATTGAGCATCAGAGGCGATGCCTCAGTTCTATGGGAGATGCGCCACAGAAGAGATGTGTCAGCTCTTCTGGATCCATAGATGGACTGGCAGAGCACCTTTAGGCCCCCTACCAAGTGTCTAGGACGGGTGGTACCACTTGGGAGGGAAAGACTCACAGATAGCAGGGTCCAGGTGCTGGGTTCAAGGTTGTCTTGTCCCAAAAACTTCTGATCAGGAGGCCAGGTAACTAGCCTTTGGAGTCACTCTGGGGTCCTGGGTTCAGAGATGCAGCTCCAGTCCTTTTCACAGGGTAAGAGGGCAGAAGGGCAGCACAGCAGGGCAGCAGACCTTCAGAGTAGCAGTCCAGAAGAGTGGCAGTTATTTCAGCAGGCAGCAGTCCTTCTTCCTGGCACAAATACAGAAGTGTACTGAGGAATTAAGTCTAAGGATCTAATATTTACACATGGTGCCCACTTTGAAGTGGGGGAAGCTTCTAGAGGTGCATGCCCCCCTGAGGTGTCAGGCATCTGTCTGGGGTCACAAAAGACCAGAGTCAAACCCTTTGTAAGAGTGCTCAGGCAGAGCCTTTGTGATGATCAAGTGTGGTAGGGGACAGTTCCTACCTCTCGTTAACTCAGAGTGACCAATCCTGCCAATACATATCTTCCCTTGGTCTCACTATCTGGGACCCATACACAGAGACTAACTGCCAGCTACACCTAGTCATGTGGCCCAGGATCAGGCTTCAAGCACCAAATGGTTAGGACAAGAAAATGCCAACTTTAAAAAGTTTAGGCTGGACTGTTCCCATTGGGAGCAGGGTCAAGGCAGATTTGTACATGGCTGGGTTCAAACTGAAATGGCATGGGGAGCAAAGAAATGATGGATTTAGGCCCAGATCTCTGTACTGGGGTGAATGTCTGACATCTTTCTGCATTCTGTGCATCAATTGTTCTTTTTGCAACTTTATAAAAGTAACATTATTAGAATTATGATTTCAAATATGGACTTATCATTAAAGAGGGCTTTTAATTACATTTCTTCAGACACCAAACTCGATCTGTCTACCTGCTCCTAATCGGAAGTTACAGCTTATCAAATATAATAAGATAACTCCAATATCATCGTATGGGAGAGGTAGTCCTTGCAGCAGTGAAAACGAATATAGGAGTTTTTTTACTACCAGGACATGTAAAACTGAAAAGTACATATCCTACTTTTTAATTGAACTACACCCTGCCCTCCGATCTGTTCAGGGCGTACACTGCCTAGAGTCATTTATATGTGTTAAAAATGAAGGTTTGGGCCTAGGAAAAGGTGTATTTTGCCAGGTTGAAATGGCAAATAAAAACTGCACCCACAGGCTGCAGTAGCAGGCCTGAGACATTTTTAAAGCTCTATTTAAGTGGGTTACAACAAACAAATGATGGACGGAATGCTGACAATGCAGACATTCTCCCCCAGTCAAGAGATCTGGGTTAAATCCATCGTTCTTTTGCCCACTACGCCACCCCAGTTTAGACATGGCCATATGCAAATCAGTCTTGACCCTGTGCCTCATGGGAACAGTCCAGCCCGAACTGCCAAGCCATGTCTTCCCTGGACCGGAATCAAGCATCCTAGGACCGGTTTCTGGCTATCAGCCGTCATCAGCCAAGATAGCTTGACTCTAGTGGCGTAGTGAGCACGGGTCCCACGTCTGGGAATACCCATCCCACTTAGGGCGAAAAGCGTTACAACAAACAAATGATGGACAGAATGCTGACAATGCAGACATTCTCCCCCAGTCAAGAGATCTGGGTTAAATCCATCGTTCTTTTGCCCACTACGCCACCCCAGTTTAGACATGGCCATATGCAAATCAGTCTTGACCCTGTGCCTCATGGGAACAGTCCAGCCCGAACTGCCAAGCCATGTCTTCCCTGGACCGGAATCAAGCATCCTAGGACCGGTTTCTGGCTATCAGCCGTCATCAGCCAAGATAGCTTGACTCTAGTGGCGTAGTGAGCACGGGTCCCACGTCTGGGAATACCCATCCCACTTAGGGCGAAAAGCGTTACAACAAACAAATGATGGACAGAATGCTGACAATGCAGACATTCTCCCCCAGTCAAGAGATCTGGGTTAAATCCATCGTTCTTTTGCCCACTACGCCACCCCAGTTTAGACATGGCCATATGCAAATCAGTCTTGACCCTGTGCCTCATGGGAACAGTCCAGCCCGAACTGCCAAGCCATGTCTTCCCTGGACCGGAATCAAGCATCCTAGGACCGGTTTCTGGCTATCAGCCGTCATCAGCCAAGATAGCTTGACTCTAGTGGCGTAGTGAGCACGGGTCCCACGTCTGGGAATACCCATCCCACTTAGGGCGAAAAGCGTTACAACAAACAAATGATGGACGGAATGCTGACAATGCAGACATTCTCCCCCAGTCAAGAGATCTGGGTTAAATCCATCGTTCTTTTGCCCACTACGCCACCCCAGTTTAGACATGGCCATATGCAAATCAGTCTTGACCCTGTGCCTCATGGGAACAGTCCAGCCCGAACTGCCAAGCCATGTCTTCCCTGGACCGGAATCAAGCATCCTAGGACCGGTTTCTGGCTATCAGCCGTCATCAGCCAAGATAGCTTGACTCTAGTGGCGTAGTGAGCACGGGTCCCACGTCTGGGAATACCCATCCCATTTCCCAAATCGATTTTATCCACACTCAATGTGGGAGGGTATGCTCAGACGTGAGTCCCTTGCTCATTGCACCATCAGGATTCAGGCAAGCCGGGCCGACGAAGGCTGTGATGCCAGAAACCGGTCCCCGGAAGCTTGTTTCCTTCCCAGTATAAGAATTGGCTTGGTAGTTTGGTTTGCCCTGTTCCCATCATGCACTGGGACAGGTACAGACTAATTTGCATGTAGCCAGGTTCTGAGCTGGGATGGTGCAGTGAGCTAAAAAACGGTGATGGATCTAAACCATGATCTCTTGACTTGGTAAGAGTATTCTGCATCATTCAGAAACTCTGTCCATCACCACCCCCTTTTTCCCAAATCGATTTTATCCACACTCAATGTGGGAGGGTATGCTCAGACGTGAGTCCCTTGCTCATTGCACCATCAGGATTCAGGCAAGCCGGGCCGACGAAGGCTGTGATGCCAGAAACCGGTCCCCGGAAGCTTGTTTCCTTCCCAGTATAAGAATTGGCTTGGTAGTTTGGTTTGCCCTGTTCCCATCATGCACTGGGACAGGTACAGACTAATTTGCATGTAGCCAGGTTCTGAGCTGGGATGGTGCAGTGAGCTAAAAAACGGTGATGGATCTAAACCATGATCTCTTGACTTGGTAAGAGTATTCTGCATCATTCAGAAACTCTGTCCATCACCACCCCCTTTTTCCCAAATCGATTTTATCCACACTCAATGTGGGAGGGTATGCTCAGACGTGAGTCCCTTGCTCATTGCACCATCAGGATTCAGGCAAGCCGGGCCGACGAAGGCTGTGATGCCAGAAACCGGTCCCCGGAAGCTTGTTTCCTTCCCAGTATAAGAATTGGCTTGGTAGTTTGGTTTGCCCTGTTCCCATCATGCACTGGGACAGGTACAGACTAATTTGCATGTAGCCAGGTTCTGAGCTGGGATGGTGCAGTGAGCTAAAAAACGGTGATGGATCTAAACCATGATCTCTTGACTTGGTAAGAGTATTCTGCAACATTCAGAAACTCTGTCCATCACCACCCCCTTTTTCCCAAATCTATTTAAGTGGGTGGCACAATCACTACTGCAAGCCCACTAGTAGCATTTAATTGACTGGCCCTGTCCACATGTAGTGCCACTTTACTAGGGACGTAAAAGGAAATTAATTTGGCCAATTGGGTGTAAGCCAATTTTAAAATGTTTTAACCTCTTCAGTGCCCATGACGAGCTGGACTCGTCATGGGCCGCAGTTGCGCTGTGCCCATGACGAGTCCAGCTCGTCATAAACCCCGCCCGCTAATGTAACGGCCGGCACAGGGCGGGGAAAGGGCGTGGCACTGAAGGGGTTAAAGGTGATTTTTTCATAGGTTAGCAGTGGTAATGTGTGCAGAGTCTTAAAGCCAGCAAAAACGATGTCAACAAAAAATAAGGGTTGAAGGCTAAAAGTTTTGAGGATGACCCTGCAGAAAGGGCCAAGTTCAACAGACTATCCCTGGCAGCATAGGGGTGAGGATCTGGGTGCAGCCCCACTTACAAGTCAATAGGTTGTGCCCTGCCTTTACAAAAGGATTTTCACCCTAGCCCTCTATGCCTGCAGCCAGACTGGAGCCAGGGCAGGGGAAACAAGAAACTCTAAGCATTTCAAAGGAAAATCTCTAGAAACTTCCCCCACTTCAAAGAAAGAACCAGGTATAAAAAAGCACCCTGAAAACCACTCCTCATTTCACTTTCTGGACCTGCGGACTGACTCTCAGAGGACTGCCTGCTGCTGCAACCTGCTGTGTACTGAGAAGACTGGTTTGCTGCACCTCAAAAGACTGTTCTGTTGCCTGATGCCTTCCTTAAACCTTCAGAGGCCTGCCCTGCTACTTGAACATTGTTCTACTTATTAAATCCAGACTACCAGAGTGACTCCAAGTGCTAGTTGGTTGACCTCCTGATTATAGCTTCTGGGACAGAAAAGGCTCCAACCATCTAAAACTTGCACCTGGATACCACTTGACTGAGTCCTGACCCTCTCTTGTTTTGGAGCCTGGTAAGTGGTGCAAAATGTACACAGATAGCCATCCCGCTGGAGAGTTTTCACTTCTAAAAAAGAGACTAAGTCCGAACATAGAAATCGTCACCATAACTTCATCCAGCAACTCCCCAACGATGGCGCTTCCTCCTCAGACACCACCTGCAGCACTCCTCTGCTGAACTTCTACCTTCTAAGCCATTTTTCCATTAAATTTCTCATAATTCCGAAGGTAAGTGCTTACAGGGCTAAATTCACTTTTTGTGTCCGTATCGCACCAATCGAGGTTGGCAATATATTTTGACTTTGACGTTGTCTCAAACAACTAGATGTCCACGGTTCATGTTTTGATCTTTTAGAAGCTATGTTTTACCATAAACTTTAACAGATCTACTGATCAGATTTTTGTCATTTTGGTGTGAAGTAATGTATTTAAATGTATTGTTCTATATTGGGGTGAGATTTTTCTTGTGTTGTGTTGTCACATTATTGCTGTTTGTGTGCCCGCTAAAAACTTTACGCATTGCCTCTAAGTTAAACCTGGTTGCTTTCGTGCCAAGTTGCCAGGGGGTTCACCACGGGTTAATTTAGTGACTTTTGTGGTTCTGTGGCTGTTGCTTGAGCAGGGTTTCAATCCCCCCATACCAAACAATTAACAAAAATAGAAATAACTCTTCTGCTCTCCCTAAAGTCTCCCTATCCGTGTATTCTGTAATCATTAGGCAAATACTTGAATTCGTTTTTATAAATTGTTGTACCTTTGAAACAATTTTATATCAGGGCCAGGACACACCTGATTCCATTAACTTCTGATCTTGATTATGATACATCAAATCATTTAACAGTTAATCTGGATATTGAT
This sequence comes from Triturus cristatus, assembly GCF_964204655.1. Taxonomy (NCBI): domain Eukaryota; kingdom Metazoa; phylum Chordata; class Amphibia; order Caudata; family Salamandridae; genus Triturus; species Triturus cristatus. Next base: position 262,391,763 of record NC_140593.1, read on the forward strand.
TCCTTAAGAAAGAATATCTTGCATAAGGAGGGCCTAAATATATTTGGAAAACTACAGAATTTTGATTAAATAAAAAAAGGATTCCCGTGGGAGACTGTTTTGACCCTAATTTTGCCATCCTATATGTTGACAGCTTTGAAACTAATTATGTTTTAACTGCCTTCATTCCATGTGATCGGAATATACATTTATGAAAACTATACTATTAGAAATGGGGGTCTCTAGTTGACAGTGGCTGGGGCCGATGTCAAATAGTGGCCCTTCTTCCTTAGTCAGAGTAAGGGGGCTACGCCATTTGATAACCCCTGCTCAACCCTGTGGTAACGTAGCATGAGCAGACAGGCCTATCCCAGACGCAGTGTGTGAAGCATTTAGGACCATACACAATAACACAGAAAAGACTCTACAAAATAGACACCACAAGCAGTTATAAAAAATAGCTATCTTTATATAGATTAAGCACAAAACTGAGGAATGCTCAAAGAACCACAATGTATGTAATTACAGATTCGTCTCAAGAGCGATGAAAGCACTTGTGCGTGCGGGTGGAACGAACTTAGTTCGGGCTGGAGTCTATGCGACCCAGTGATGCACAATGTACAAGGTACTTCGGATATAAAGGGGCACGCTGCACAGTTCCTCAGGGAAGGTGCGGGATGGCAGGTGGATCCACAGTGGCCAAAGTTCTTGGGCGGTGGCAATCTGCAGCATGCACTCACGGTAATCCTGGGACGGGCGTGAAAGCGGCGCACGTGGAAGCTGGCAAGGCTCGCAATGTGGAGCTAGCTGGGGCACTCAGCGCCGCAGTCCTTCAGCTGCATCGGCCCACGATAGTGATAGCGATGATTCTTGTGTCAAGGTAGGTTTGGGCACTCAGCGGCACAGCTTTTCGAAGGCGGCAGCCCAAAATAGTGATAGTAAGGACTCTCAAAGCCAATGCGGGCCTGCAGCGACACAACTCCTCAGCTGCAGCGGCCCACAGTGGCAGTTGTACTGATTCTCGTAGTAGGTCAGATGCGGGCACCCAGCGGCACAGCTTTTCAGCGGCAGCGGGCCACAATAGCGACAACAAGGTTTTTCGTAGCAAGGCCAAGGTAGGCACTCAGCAGCACAGCCCCTCGGCTGCAGCTGCCCACAATGGCGTCAACAATGTATCTCATAGTAAGGCCTATGCGGGCACTCAGAGGCACAGCTCCTCAGCTGCAGCGGCCCACAATGGCGATAGCAGTAGTTTCCGTAGACAATCCAAATGCGGGCACTCAGCGGCACAGCTCCTCAGCTGCAGCTGCCCACAATAGCGATAGCAATAGTTTCCGCAGACAAGGCAAATGCGGGCACTCAGCAGCACAGCTCCTCAGCTGCAGTGGCCCACAATGGTGATAGCAATAGTTTCCGTAGACAAGGCAAATGCGGGCACTCAGCGGCACAGCTCCTCAGCTGCAGTGGCCCACAATGGCGATAGCAGTAGTTTCCGTAGACAAGGCAAATGCAGGCACTCACCGGCACAGCTCCTCAGCTGCAGCGGCCCACAATGGCGATAGCAATAGTTTCCGTCGACAAGCCAAATGCGGGCACTCAGCGGCACAGCTCCTCAGCTGCAGCTGCCCACAATGGTGATAGCAATAGTTTCCGCAGACAAGGCAAATGCGGGCCCTCAGCAGCACAGCTCCTCACCTGCAGTGGCCCACAATGGTGATAGCAATAGTTTCCGTAGACAAGGCAAATGCGGGCACTCAGCGGCACAGCTCCTCAGCTGCAGTGGCCCACAATGGCGATAACAGTAGTTTCCGTAGACAAGGCAAATGCAGGCACTCAGCGGCACAGCTCCTCAGCTGCAGCGGCCCACAATGGCGATAGCAATAGTTTTCGTAAGCAAAGCAAAAGCGGCGTTCCCCACAGTAGATCCAGAGGCCCTGGATTTCTTGACAGAGGCCTCACCTGTGAGTAGGATTCCTCTCAATAAGAATCTGGGCTGCTGATGATTGAAGTCTAATGTCCCTGAGACTTCAGCAGGAGGCAAGCTCGATTCAAGCCCTTGGGTAGTTGCTTCAGTGGATGGATCAAAGTTTCAAAGTCCTCTCCCTCTCGTTTACACTGCCAGAGGTTCGTCTTGGCATCCCGAAGTTACACACCGAAGGGGTTTCAGCTCAGAACTTTATACTCCAAAAGTCTTTGTTCTTGAGAAAGTCACAAATCACTTGACCTTGCCAGACCCAGTTTGGTGTCGACTTGGGTCACTTTATTTACAAGGCTGCATCCTCCCTTTCAGGGAGAGGGGCCCACCATCAGACACCCAGTGGGAGGTGGAGCCATCATTCACCTTGCCAGGCACAGTCCTGCTCAGATCAAAGGGGTCGCCCCTCCCCATACTTCAACAGCAGATTGCTCCATTTGACCCAGGTCGGCCCCGGCCTGGCCTGGCCCTCTAAACCAGACAACCAATACACATACCAGTGAAACACGCAGAAAGACTTAGACAAAAAGATACCTACTTTCCTAAAGCGGCAGTTGCACACGCAGATCATAAAGACAATCACTACTACCAGATGCACGTTAATATTTGGAGCGGAAGCATACCAAATTCGATCTCCCTAGCATGTTCCTTGGTACTACTAGGACTACACCGGTTCATCAGTTATTTTATAATAAGGAGCATTCGCACTGTGTCACTGAATGGCAGTGGCACAGCGCCCAGAACACCTAACGCCAGCAACCATGAAGAAGACATAAATGACAAAAATGGAAGGGAGACCTACGCCAATGGTGCCAGGTCTAACACGCGTCCCCTCCAGCTGAAATGTGGGTGAGAACTACCCACCCCCTGGGAGTTCTCATCACTGAGGTGGAAAAATCTGGACAGACCGTCAGCGTTGGTGTGTTCTGTACCGGGGCGGTGTTCCACCGTAAAGTCCATACCCTGTAGAGAAATGGACCTCCTCAACAACTTTGGATTCTCCCCCCTCATCTGCATCAACCATCTGAGGGGCCTGTTGTCTGTCTGAACCCGGAAGTGAGTCCCAAACAGGTATGGTCTCAGCTTCTTCAATGCCCAGACCACAGCAAATGCCTCCATTTTAATTGCACTCCACCTCTGTTCCCGGGGGAGCAACCTTCTGCTAATGAAAGCCACAGGTTGGTCTAGGCCCTCTTCATTGATCTGTGACAGAACGGCCCCCAAAACCATGCTCGGAAGCGTCTGTCTGGACAAAAAATTCCTTTGAAAAGTTTGGCGTCTGGAGTACTGGTGCGGAGCACATGGCAGTCTTCAGGACATCGAAAGCTTTCTGACAGGTGTCAGTCCAGTTCAAAATCTTTGGCTGCTTTTTAGAAGTCAGCTCAGTCAAGGGTGCAACAATGTTGCCATACCCTTTGACAAACCGCCTGTAATAACCTGTGAGTCCTAAAAAGGCTCTCACCTGTGTCTGGATCCTTGGAGGCTCCCAAGCCAGGATGGTTTCAATCTTGGGTTGCAGGGGCGCCACCTGGCCGCTCCCCACCTGATGTCCTAAGTACACCACAGAACCCTGCCAAATCTGGCACTTGCTTGCCTTGATTGTGAGGCCTGCATTTTGCAGTGCCATCAACACTTCCCAGAGGTGGCACAGGTGGCCCTCCCATGAGGAATTGAACACTGCAATGTCATCCAGGTAGGCGGCGCTGAAATCTTCCAGCCCAACCAACACTCTGTTGACCAACCCCTGGAAGGTGGCAGGGGCATTCTTCATCCCAAAGGGCATCACCCGACACTGGTAGTGCCCGTCAGGCGTGGAGAACGCCGACCTCTCCTTTGCCCCATCGGTCAAGGCGATCTGCCAGAACCCGGACGTCAAATCAAACGTGCTGAGGTACTGTGCAGCCCCTAGCCGATCTATGAGCTCATCAGCTCTGGGGATGGGGTGCGCGTCAGTCTTGGTGACTGAATTGAGACCTCGGTAGTCCATACAGAACTGAAGTTCTAGGGTGGCACCAGGCACCGCAGCCTTGGGTACCAGAACCACTGGGCTGGACCAAGGGCTGCTAGGGGACTCAATCACCCCTAAAGCAAACATTTTGGAGACCTCCTCCTTAATGTAAGCTCTGACCCGGTCAGTCACTCGGTAAGCCTTATGCTTCACAGGAGGACTATCCCCAGTGTCCACGTCATGGACACACCAATCGATGACACTAGGCACCAGGGAGAACAGATCACTGAATTGCCCCAACAGTTGGCGACAATCACTCTGCTGTTCAGGGGTCAGTGTGGTGGAGAGGACCACACCCTCCACAGACCCATCTTTCTCCTTTGCCCACAGGAGGTCAGGAGGAGGCTCACTCTCCTCTTCCATTCCAGCATCTGTATCTAGAAGCATGCCCACTTCAGACCTCTCAAAGTGGGGCTTCAGGCGGTTGACATGCAGGACCCGCAGAGGGTTCCTGGGAGACTGCAAGTCCACCAAGTAGGTAACAGGACTCTTGCGCTCCACCACCTCAAAGGGGCCAGTCCACTTATCCTGGAGCGCACAGGGCTCCACTGGGGCCATAACCCACACCTTTTGACCAAGCTGAAACTCGATCAGAGTGGCATTCTGATCGTGCCAGCGTTTCATCTCTTCCTGGCTGGCTTCCAGATTTGCCTCAGCAAGTTTCCTGAAACGCCGAGTTTATTTCCTGGGGAGGCTTCCTGGGAGATTGCTCCCAGCCTTCCTTGACCAAACTCAGAGGCCTTCTTACCGGGTGACCATACAGCAGTTCTAAGGGACTGAACTCTAGAGACTTCTGTGGCACCTCACGGTAAGCAAACAACAGGCATGGCAAGAGAACGTCCCACTTACGCCTCATGGGCTCCTCTAGGCCCATAATCATGCCCTTATGGGTCCAGTTGAATCTCTCAACCAGCCCGTTACCTTGAGGGTGGTAAGGAGTCGTGAACTTGTAAGTTACTCCGCACTCCTCCCACAGAGACTTCATATATTTGTAAATGAAGTTAGTACCCCTATCAAACACCACCTCTCTGGGGAATCTCACACAGGAGAAAATCCCCATCAGTGCACGTCCCACCACGGGGGCCATCACTGTCCTAAGGGGGATGGCTTCAGGGTACCGGGTGGCATGGTCCACCAAGACCAGGATGAACCTGTTGCCCATGGCTGTCTTGGGGTCCAGAGGCCCCACAATGTCAATGCCCACTCGCTCGAATGGAGTACTGACAACTGGGAAGGGCTGGAGCAGGGTCTTGATCTTCCCCCCGCTCTTTCCACTTGCCAGGCAAGTCTCACATGTCCTGCAGTGAGCATCTGAGTTCTTGCGCATCTGGAGCCAATTAAAATGGGTGACCAGCCTTTCAAAGGACTTGGTCTGCCCAGATGTCCGGCCAATGGCACATCGAGAGCCAACCCCAGTAGGAAGGCTCTGAAGCGCTGGGGTACCACCAGCACACGGGCTGACCCAGGCTCAGCAGCCTTAGGCTCGCTGTAAAGGAGGTCATTCTCCCAATAGATCAGATGTGATCCTGACTGATCACCTGCTGCCTGGGCTGTGGCCTGCCACCACAGTCCCTCAAGAGAAGGGCACGTTCTCTGCTGTTCACAAAATTCCTCCCTGGTGGGTCCTCCTTCCTGCTGCTAATGCATCAGCTCCGGTAGGTCCCACAGTTCGGCTACTTGTTCCCCTGCAGGTTCCAGGGCATCCCCCTCAAGGTCTGCTCCTTCCTGGACCGTGGGAACCATGGGGGCCGGTTTCCCACGCGCCCTGCCCCTTCTCTTTAAGGCAGGGGCCTGGGCCATACTTTCAGGCTCCAAGTCCTTCTAAACATCCATACTGCTTGCCATTTACCGAGTGGCCGCACACGCTCACTCAGGCAGACCCAACATTTCCAAATGGGACTTCCTCTCCACTGTAGCCCATGGGGAGTTCTCTAAATCGTTGCCCAACAGACAGTCTACTGGCATGGCTGGCCTCACAGCTACTTGGAGAGTTCCTGAGACCCCCCCACTCAAAGGGAACTTGAGCCACTTCACACTGGCTCTCAGAGTTGTCTGCTGACACTACGGGTCAGAATGCATTGGGGGAGAATCTGCTCTTTGGACACCAACCGGGAGCTAAAAGCAGTCACACTATCCCCTGTGTCCCTCAGAGCCTCCACCCTATGGCCATTGATTGTTACCCACTGCCTGTACTTCTTAGTGTTAGCAGGCAGTGCGGGTTAGGGACCTTCTCAAAGTCTCCTAGCGAAACAAGGGTCAATTCTATGGGATCCCACCCACTTTGGACACCCATCTCTTCCCCTCCCAGGGCTACACTGGCAATCTGGCGGGGGGTTCACGGGGTGATGCATTGGTGTCCTTCAGGGTAATACCTGTGGCCCACTTGACCACTCTTAAAGCAAGTAAGGGGCCCCCTCTGAACAGGCCTACCTGTCGGGGGCACTGGCTTCTTTTCAGGGGGAGGCTGGGACACCACTCCTTGGTTCCCTGGGCAATTATTTTGGGTCCCTCTCTGGAACTCTCTCTGTTTACTCCTGTCCCCCCCACTTCTCTGCTGGGGACCCTGCCCACCTTTGGCGAAGTCTCCCACAAGACCCTTGCGAACCCGGGTGCTCACCCAGCAGTCCACATCCTCAGCAAGCTTCCTAGGGTTAGTGAGCTTGCTATCAACAAGGTGCTGGCGTAGCTCTGGAAAACAGTTACTAGATAAATGCTCCCATGCGAACAAGTCATACAATTGCTCAAAGGTTTCCACTTTGCTGCCTTTTACCTAGCGATCCATTGCTCAGCCAAAGAAAGACACATATTCAACCCAAGTGGTACCCTCCAGCTTCTTGCAGGTCCTAAATCTCTGCCAGTACCTTTTTGGGGTCAAACCATAACGCGTCATCAAGGCCTCTTTCATATGGGCATACACCATCCTGCTCTGCTCAGGCAGGTCTAACAGGGTATCCCTCCCATCACTCACAAAGCGTCCCCACAACCCCGCTCCCCAATCCTTCTCAGGGACCCGGTGGGACACCATGGCTATCTTGTATGCGGCAAACCATTGCCCAATCCTCACTGTTATGGAAATCCTTGATGACATCCTTGGGTATGTACACTCTACTCTCGGTAGGTACTAAAGGTATGCTGCCACCAGAGGGGGTGATCTCCATACTCTTAGCTTTGATCTCCAACTCCCTCAATACTCTGTGAAGCTCAAATTTCATTTTCTCCAGTTCAAATGCCAACCTATTATTCTCAATATCCAAGTTTTTTACTCTCTAGGTCCTTCTGACCTTCCAACTTGGCCATCTCCAAACTATTCCTCCTATCTCTCTCTCTGTCCTCCATATCTTCTGGAGACAGACTCTTTGAGGACACACTAGTACCTGGGTTGGAAAGTGCCTTCCCTCCCACTAAACCCACTTCCTCATCCCGCTGCCCTCCAGCATTCTCTTCCTCATTCCTGGAGGACTCTCTCACCTCCATCCAGGCCTTAAGGGCCTTCTGATATTCCTCCTTCCTAGAGAGTCCCGCAACAGGGATGGTGAATCGCTTGCAAAAAGACTTTAGCTGTTTGGCAGTGTATGTTTCTAACCTATCTTCCTCAAAGAGGAGATCCTCCGAAGCATTGGAGGTTGGCCTACCCAGTGTAGACATGACTGGTAACTACAGTCAACACTAGAACAGAACCAAAATTACCTGGCTGACAATCACAGTCCGCACAGAACAACAAAAAATATTTGGCTGGCAATCACAGTCAGCAATAGAACCAAAATCACCTGGCTGGCAATCACAGTCAGCACAGAACAACAAAAATACTTGGCTGGCAATCACAGTCAGCAATAGAACCAAAATCACCTGGTTGGCAATCACAGTCAGCACAGAACAATAAAAAATACTTGGCTGGCAACCATAGTCAGCAATAGAACCAAAATCACCTGGCTGGCAATCACAGTCAGCACAGAACAACAAAAAATACTTGGCTGGCAACCATAGTCAGCAATAGAACCAAAATCACCTGGCTGGCATTCACAGTTAGCACAGAACAACAAAAAATACTTGGCTGGCAACCATAGTCAGCAATAGAACCAAAATCAAACCGTACATGGTTTACCCTCACTAGTAGCGTACACTGGTTATTGTATGTGGATCAAAAATGCAAGTCCTGATCCTCACCGCTGACCACCAATGTTAGAAACGGGGGTCTCTAGTTGACAGTGGCTGGCGCCGATGTCAAATAGTGGCCCTTTTTCCTAAGTCAGAGTAAGGGGGCTGCACCCTTTGATAACCCCTGCTCAACCCTGTGGTAAAGTAGCACGAGCAGACAGGCCTATCTCAGAGGCAGTGTGTGAAGCATTTAGGACCATACACAATAACGCAGGAAAGACGCTACAAAATAGACACCACAAGCAGTTATAAAAAATAGTTATCTTTATATAGATTAAGCACGAAACTGAGGAATGCTCAAAGAACCACAATGCAAGTAATTACAGATTCGTCTCAAGAGCGATGAAAGCACTTGTGCGTGCGGGTGGAACGAACTTAGTTCGGGGCCGGAGTCTATGCGACCCGGTGATGCACAATGTACCAGGTACTTAAGATATAAAGGGCACGGTGGACAGCTTCTTAGGGAAGGTGCAGGATGGCAGGCGGACCCACAGCGGCCACAGTTCTTGGGCGGTGGCGATCCACAGCGTGCACTCACGGTAATCCTGGGACGGGCGTGAAAGCGGCACCCAGTGGCGCACGTGGAAGTTGGCAAGGCTCACGATGTGGACCTAGCGGGGGCACTCAGCGGTGCAGCCCTTCAGCTGCAGCAGCCCACGATAGCGATGATTCTTATGTCAAGGTAGGGTTGGGCACTCAGCGGCACAGCTTTTCGATGGCGGCGGCCCAAAATAGTGATAGTAAGGACTCTCAAAGCCAATGCGGGCCTGCAGCGACACAACTCCTCGGCTGCAGCGGCCCACAGTGGCGGTTGTAGTGATTCTCATAGTAGGTCAGATACGGGCACCCAGCGGCACTGCTTCTCAGCGGCAGCGGCCCACAATAGTGACAAAAAGGTTTTTCGTAGCAAGGCCAAGGTAGGCACTGAGCGGCACAGCCCCTCGGCTGCAGCGGCCCACAATGGCGTCAACAATGGATCTCGTAGTAAGGCCTATGCGGGCCCTCAGCGGCACAACTCCACAGCTGCAGCGGCCCACAATGACGATAGCAATAGTTTCCGTAGACAAGGCAAATGTGGGCACTCAGCGGCACAGCTCCTCAGCTGCAGCGGCCCACAATGGCGATAGCAATAGTTTCCGTAGACAAGGCAAATGCGGGCACTCAGCGGCACAGCTCCTCAGCTGCAGTGGCCCACAATGGTGATAGCAGTAGTTTCCGTAGACAAGGCAAATGCGGGCACTCAGCGGCACAGCTCCTCAGCTGCAGCGGCCCACGATGGTGATAGCAATAGTTATCGAAAGCAAAGCAAAAGCGGCGTTCCCCACAGTAGATCCAGAGGCCCTGGATTTCTCGACAGAGGCCTCACCTGTGAGTAGGATTGCTCTCAATAAGAATCCGGGCTGCTGATGAATGAAGTCTAATGTCCCTGAGACTTCAGCAGAAGGCAAGCTCGATTCAGGCCCTTGGGTAGTTGCTTCAGTGGATGGACCAAAGTTTCAAAGTCCTCTCCCTCTCGTTTACACAGCCAGAGGTTCGTCTTGGCATCCCAAAGTTACACACCGAAGGGGTTTCAGCTCAGATCGTTATACCCCAAAAGTCTTTTTTCTTGAGAAAGTCACAAATCACTCGACCCGGCCAGAACCAGTTTGGTGTTGATTTGGGTCACTTTATTTACGAGGCTGCATCCTCCCTTTCAGGGAAGGGGCCCACCATCAGACACCCAGCGGGAGGTGGAGCCATCATTCACCTTGCCAGGCACAGCCCTGCTCAGATCAAAGGGGTCACCCCTCCCCATACTTCAATGGCAGATTGCTCCATTCGACCTAGGTCGGCCCCGGCCTGCCCTGGCCCTCTAAACCAGACAACGAATACATATACCAGTGAAACACACAGAAAGACTTAGACAAAAAGATACCTACTTTCCAAAAGCGGCAGTTACAGACGCAGAACATAAAGACAATCACTACTACCAGATGCACGTTAATATTTGGAGCGGAAGCATACCAAAGTCGATCTTCCTAGCATGTTCCTTGGTACTACTAGGACTACACCGGTTCATCAGTTATTTTATAATAAGGAGCATTCGCGCTGTGTCACTGAATGGCAGTGGCACAGTGCCCAGAACACCTAACGCCAGCAACTTTGAAGGAGACATAAACGACAAAAATGGAAGGGAGACCTACGGCAATGGTGCCAGGTCCAACATATACATTGAGAACGTGTTATTGATTTTGAGGGGCAGAAGTATGAGCCTCACTTGCTTCATAAACAGGCTCAATGATACAACTCAAATTCACATTTGAATTTCAGAAAGAAGGTTTACCTTTCTATTGTTTGCCAATTTAGGTTTACCACAGCAAATTATGTGTCAACCTATATCGAGAACCTACCAAACGTAACTGTTACTGTATAGAATCAATCACCCTAGGAGTATTTAAGAGTATTTGCAGGATGGACTACCATAAGCTTAATTTGCACAACTACACAGAAGCTTCAGAGAGAAAACTGACTACCTCGGGGAGGCAACTGTTCTTTCCAAAAGACTGACTGATAGGAGATATCCCATATGCCTCATATCTAGAGTGCTCAAATGGCCATGGTATTGCCCTCGGGACACCACACCAACTCCACAAACTGGAGTTAAAATCAGTGCATCTCTTGTATGACCTCCTTAATTCCTGTTCAAACAAGGTTGGTAAAATAATCAAGAAACTCTGGTCTATTCTCAGAGCCAATAATGGTCAAAGAGCCCCCTTTGTCTTCCTATAAAAGAGAGAAAAACCTTCAAGACTATTTAGTCAGGTACTGGAAATCTTGGGATAACTTTCTCTCTGAAACACTTACAAACAGGTGAGGTTTGCCGCAATTAAATAAACGGTACAAGTGCCAGAAATGATCTGTTTATTCACCGACTAAAAATACCAAGGATCTCAAAACAGTTCCATTACCCATACCTTGGGACAATATGCAAATTGTAACTGTTGTTATGTGGCTGTCTCTCATGATGTGTCACCTCTAGTTCCTTCTGTGACCTTAATTGGTTTATGTAATTTGGGGTTTAATAATTATATCCTCCATTTTTAAAATCCACTCCTAATGACAGATTTGGTTTGATTCACACATCTATGCAAATCCATGCACGCCACTGTGCTCTGCTCTACGATTGCCTTTCTTCCTCTCTGTACACCACCTATATCACATTGTAGGGCAACGCGCCTCTCCCCCTTGTTGTCTGTACTAACATTGGCTCTCCATGGTCCCCAGACCTAATGCCATGCCAGCGATACATCATGATCATTGGTCAGCAGCTCTAGAAACCACTTATTAACCAGCAAGAGGCTGTTTTTTGTTCCTCATTTTCTGTCAGTACAGTGAAAAGTTGCACGTTTGTCTCTGGATCCACGCCAGTCATGTTTCATACTGACCTCCTTCCCCTGAGTGGCACTTCATGCACACTTGAAGGGGATCCTCACACTTTCCACTACATGCCACCAGTTTGACACTGCTTCTATTCTGGAGTGATTGCCTGTCCCTAAGTAGCCTTAGAAATCATTTCTCTTACTGTGGTTTCTTGTACAAGACTTTGCAGCATGTAGCCTTATGACTGTTGTCCTTAACCTTAGCACAGTCTTTCATGGTTTTGCGCACATCTAAAACTCTTTTCTGCATTGAGATTTTTGTAAGCATCTGTACAGTCCTGACTCCCCAATAGTAGATTTGGGTAAATTATCTTCCTCTCTTCTCAGGTTAATGATTATCAAAGCAGTTACTCTTTGTGAGTATTTATGATGGTAATTTCTTTAACTCGTATGATTGCCATCACTTGACCAATGTCTTTTGAACCTTTTTCCTTCTTTTCCTCTTACTCATACTGATTTACTCTGTATATTTAAATTCTCTGCAGGTACTCATAACTTAATTTCTAATGTGTTTCCTTCATTTCAGTTATTGCTCTGGGTCTTAACCTGATTATTTCTCTATCATTCATATAATGGTTTAGTTCACCAGTTTGTGCTCCATTGAACATCTAGACCAAATGGCTCTAAAGACATTTTTAAAAACTATAGTACTGTACACCACATTAGAAGCCATAGGAATTAAACCTACAATGAGTGCCCTTAATGTCTATTTGAATGTAGTCTGCCACCAAATCTTATTTTAATAACAGTCTCAGGCTATGCATCTCACTTTATAGCACTATGTTTGCATTGAACACTGAGGACATACACTATAGCTTTTTTTAATATAGTACAATGTTCATATATGTCTTACAATAAATGTTTGCATGCATGTTTCCTCTTCTTTAAAATTATAGTTTGTTTCCATGGGCTTATTTCTCTACAGCTTTATTTTTGCTTCCTATTATTTATTGTTGGTATGACATATTAACAATATCATTTAAACTTTGTTTGCATTATGGACAAGGGTGCAAAGGCAAAGCGCCAGCCAGGAAGTGCACTGAGTGTGAGACACAAAGAAGTGGCACACAGTTAGTGCACATCACGGGGTCTCTCGGGAAGGGTTAAAGAGGGTCCCATGGATCCCCAGAGATTGGTCAGTGGTGCTCTCTAGATCTAGTAGGTTGTAGTTCATTAGGACAGTGGATGTAATGTCCTCCACCACCCCTCCACCAAACCGTAAATCTGACCCTTAGTACATTAAAGATAGATTCATGCCACCCCCATAGTTTCATTCGATTCTGAGATATCTTGAAGGAGAGTTGGGTATTCTTAGAGTTTGCAGGATGGGATACGGCATCATAAATATAGTGGTACGCTGTTTTACAAGTGCATCATAGCCTATGGGACTTGTAGTACAGTGGACAGAATATGTGGCACATTTTGACAGAGTATCTAGTTATTTCAACAAACTCTAAATAAGTTAATATGTAGAATCTGTCCTGTGAAGGGTCATGCTACATTTACAATTCCTTCACTACTTCCAGCCACCCAAGTCTTTACTTCTGATGTGCCCACCAGAGGTTGTTCATCCTGGTACAGTAATAGCTGCCATGGCTGCAGATGTAGTCAGAATAGTAACAGACCCATAAAGAATAGTAATTAAAAAGCCTCTTTTAATAGTAATGTTGGATTTTAAGTCACAATTCTGAATATGCCACTATTAAAAATTTGGCATTTTCTTATCCTAACCATTTGGCACCTGCTGTCTGTATCCTGGGTCACATGACTAGGTGGCGCTGGCTGTTGCACTTTGTGTATTGCTCCCAGACACTGAGACAAAGGAGAATAGCTGTTGGCAGGATGGGCCACCTATGACTTGATGAAGGGGAGGAGCTGTCACCTACCACGCTTGCACATCACAAAGCCTTTGCTTGAGCACCCTCACAAAGGGTTTGACACTAGTTTTGTGTGACCAAGACAATCTGGGGCAAGAGCAGGGAGGAAGGAAATTCTAAACACCTCTGACGGTGAAAACCTCCAGAACTGTCTCCTACTAAAGTGGCACCAGGTATGAATAATAGACCATCAGACACAACCATTCAATACACCTCTGGACCTGTGGAAGAATCAGAAGGACCACTGTGATGCTCTGCAAGAAGGACTGCTAGTCTGTTGCCCTACTGGCCTGATGCCTGAGTGAAAGGACATAAACTGCACCTTGATCCCAGGATAACCTGAGTGACTCCAAGGGCTAGTTGGCTCGTCTCCCGATCAGATCCTCAAGGAGCCTTGTCCTGGACCCCTGAATGGGGGCCTGAAGGTGCCCTGCCAACCGAGCTTTCGTCCTGTAAGCAGAACTGACACAGTGCGACACGCCTCCTTGCAGCCACATCGTAACCACTGGAGAGCGACGCATTCCTGACGTGGGACCTCGCATCGCAGCCCTCAGTTTCCCAGAAATGACATTGCGCAATGCATCCTTGATACAGGCCTTTGCTTCGCAAGCCTCTTGTCAATGGCATCCTCGATGAAGACGCAACACTTTGCATCTCAGCCCTGCAGCTTTTTCCGAACTACAGCTGCGAAATGCATCTTCAACACAGCACTTCTCCTCACAAGTCCTCATAGATGGCATCCTCTATGATGACGCAGGACTCTGCATCATAGCCATGCAGCTTCCTCAGAACTGCGGCTGCATGACACACCCTCAACACAGGCTCTTGCTACAGTCCGTAAACTAGAAATTAAGGTACTTTGTTCGTCAGGCCTAACTTGGTCCCTGTATTTGGCCTGTAGTCTATTGAGGTCGCCCTAAACTTGTGACTTTGTCCAGGTCTGGTGCGACTAGATATCCACAATTGGCGCTATGTTCTTCTAGGCATTATTTTTACCTGGAACTTTGAAATTGCATATTACTGGCTCTACTGATTGGATTGTTGTTGATTTGGTCTCAAATAATATATTAAAGAGTACTCTATCTTTCTAAAAAAAAAATTTTTTAAATATGTTTATTGAGCAGAATAGAGCAGAATAGTAAGAAAGACAATTTTTTAGCGATTTTACAATTTCTTTCTGTTACATGTAGACATCTGGAACAACACATCCTGACAAACCAATCTAAAAACAGGCAAACAGAAAGTGTAGAGCAGCTAAAGTGCAATATGCAGTGCAATGGACACTCGACAGTTCAAAAATCAATTGTGCCAAAATACCTAAAATAGCCAAATAAATGATCTGAAGAAGTATAAAACTACTAAAGTGCAATGTACAAGACTGTGAGGCTTTCTACAAGATTTCAATTTTATATTAATAACAGTTTATCTACTAGCCTGCAGTCCATAATATGAAAATTATCTACTTTTCCTCGCCCGACAATATCAACGTATTAAATCTTTACATCCAATCAGAAGTAAATTGTGCAAAAATACAAATTTTCTTAAAGTGCAATATGCGTAAGTGCCGTGTGCTAAAGTGCAACAGTTTATCTGATGGCCTCTGCTCCACAATAAGAGAAACTTTTGCTTTATCCTCTTCTTTTTTCCCGGCATGTTTTGATCTGTTTCATCTAATCAACAATAAATTGTGCAAAAATGCTAATTATCCTAGAGTGCAACATGCTAAGGTATTTAGAGCTAAAGTGCTGTGCCACTACCATACTAAAAAATTTTTTTTTTTTTTATATGGCCTGATACTTATCTAAGAATTTCCAAACCCGAAAAAAAATTTTTACTGCCCCTATCCGCTTGGCATATGCTTCTTCAAATCTCCTAGTCCTCCACATTTTAATTAACCATTCCGAGTAGGTAGGAATCTGTTCTGTTCGCCAGTTTTGTAAAATCAATGACCGTGCTATTGCAGCGCCAATAGCCACGAACGTTGCTTCTGCTTTATTTAGGTCAGCTCCTACTCTAGTGATCCCAAACAGCGCTACCTCTGTTTCAGGATTTATATTTTTATCCATTGCATTGCTTATAGTTGAAAAAAATGTATTCCAAAAAATCGGAAGTTTTGGGCATGTAAAACAGATATGTAGCCAGTCTCCCTCTCCCAAGGCCTGGCACCGAAAGCAATTATTAGCAACCCCGGCATGACGCTTATTTAATACTGCCGGAGTATAGTATGCCATCCACCTTGAAAGAAAGGCCATCCTTTTGAAATTGGCCGCTCTCAATGCTTTATTACCCATTAATGCAATCTGCTGCCACTCTAGCTGGGAAAATTTGCAATTAGTTTCTTGAATGATTTTTCCCAAAAACATTTCAACTAAAGGAGCTGACCTCTGTTTTAAAAGTAGAGAGTACCAATTACCTACGCCTTTCAATCGCATCTTATAGAGTGCGTTCACAAGTCCTCCTACTACCTGGTCTGGGCAGATATCATATTTTTTAATCAGGTGCGAGATCTGTAAATATTCCAAGAATCCAGGTTTCTCCATATTCCCACATCTGGCTATAACCTGTTCCCAGGACATAAAGGTTTGAACTATAAAAAAGCTACCTAACTCAAAAAAACCATTGCCCTTCCATTTTGTTAACAGGCGAGAATGCATCTGCAACCCCAGAGTTCTAATTTCTTCGAGATTTAAAAAAATGTAGCCGGAAGAGTTACTTTGTTTAAAGAAGCATAAAAGGCGCCTGGAGAAGTCTCGTATTGTCTTATAGCGGGATTTCTTAGGTAGTTTGGTTGTTTTAAGAAAGGCTGATAATTGTGTTCCAGACTCACAAAGCATTTTTTCATAGTAATACATTTCAGTCAAATCTTTACAGTCAAGAAGACGGGCAGTTATGTCCAGAAGGGCAGCCTCGTAATAGATTTGGATATTAGGTAGAGCCAATCCCCCCTGGTCTATTTCTAATTGTAGTGTGGAGAGTTTAACTCTGGAGATCTTGTTGTTCCAAATAAATTCTCTAAACATTGAATCGATTTCTTTAAAAAATTTCACATTTATCTTAAGAGGAATATTGATAAATAAGAAATTTAATAAGGGTATAATAGACATCTTTAAAAGCCCGACCCGGCCTATCAAAGTCAAAGGTAGTATAGACCACTTGTCCAATAAACTTTTGATCTTACATTTCATTGTCAAGTAATTCAAGCTAAAAAGTAGATCAACTTGGCTAGAGACATAAATGCCCAGATACCTTATTGGGTCTGTTTTCATCGCCTGGGGTTTTAAATTCGGGGGTAGAAAACTATAGTCATTATTTAATATTAACATTTCTGTTTTATTTTGATTTATTTTGTATCCCCCAATTTGTTCAAATCTTCTAAGCTCCGCTAATACCTCGCTCCAGTTCATTTCATCCGGCTATAAGTACAAGATTATGTCGTCTGCAAATAATTTCATTTTTGGCATCCCATCAATGGGAGCTCTAGTTAAAAGATTATTCCTTATTCTACAAGCCAATGGCTCTATAAAAAATGTAAACAAAATAGGTGAAAGGGGGCAGCCCTGCCTTGTCCCTCGTTTTATTTCTACTTCCCCAATTGATTCACCATTTATAATTAGTTTGGCATGAGCTCTTTGATATATATTTTTTAACATTTTAATAGTTTGGCTAGGAAACCCAAACTTGGATAAACCGATAAAAAGAGCTTCCCAATTCACTAGATCGAAAGCTTTTTCGGCATCGACCATTGTGATAAAAATGGGTAGTTTATTTACAGAGGCAAAGTCTAAAGTCTGAATTAAAAACCGGGTATTTGTTGACATATGTCTACCTGAGATAAACCCAGTCTGATCTGGATGAATTAAAACTTGGGCTATGGGTGTAAAGCGCTGGGCCCAGATTTTCATTAATATTTTAAAGTCTGCATTCAAAAGGCTGATTGGTCTATACGAATTCACATCTTTTTCATTCTTCCCCTTTTTGACAAAACTGATCAAAACAGACTCCGTGAAAGTTGTGGGAACCTTACCCCTGTGTTTGATAAAAGTAAATATTTTTTCAAGAAAGGGAGTCAATATCTTCTTAAAAGTTTTATATAGCTCGATCGGGAGCCCGTCCGCTCCACAGGCTTTTGCCACTGGAATTAGTCCTATGGCCTTTTCTATTTCATCTTTGGATATGTCCACTTGAAGCTGGTTTGCCATTTCTCTTGTAAGACTAGGGATCTCGACTTGCTCATAAAATTGATCAATCTGGTCTACTCCAACCTGATATTCAGTTGCGTATAATTTAGTGTAGTGTTCCAAGAATGTTTGCGCAATCTCTCCTTTTTCAGATAACAGGCCATTATTTCTGGGGTCCATGATTTCGATGATCATTGCAGACTCTTGCTTAGTTTTAGTAGCGCCAGCAAGCATTTTACCAATCAACTGGTTTTCTTCATACACTCGTTGCTGGTAAGCTCTGCAGCTAGCTATCTCTTCTATAATAAAAAAAAAATTCAGTTCATATTTAGCTTTAATCAGATGTCTTTTATCCTCCTCTAACGTTGCAGTGCGATTATTTACTGCCTTTGTTGCCTTTTCGACATTCTGTTGGAGATTATTAATTTTTTCCCTCCTCTGTTTCGTTTGGGCGGCCGAGTAGGCTATTATTTGGCCCCTTAGAGCAGCCTTAAACCCCCCATACAGAAAATATGTCTGCCGTGTTCTCGTTTCTGTCAAAAAATTCCTTTATCCATTCCTCCGTGTTATTCACCCACTGACTATCCTGTAAGAGGAGTCGATCCATCTGCCACTTGGATCTTGATCTCACCTTTTCGTTAATTTTGATCTCTACTTTTATTAGGGAATGATCCGAGAAAGGGTTTGTCATAATTTGTGTGCTCTTATACCCCAAAGATTTAGTTATAAAAACAAATCTATTCTAGATGCTGTATTGTATTTATTGGAATAGCAAGTAAATTCCATCTTAAAGGGATTAGCCTCACGCCAAGGGTCTATTAAAACATGTTCTGCTATTAAGCCTTCTAGCGCTTTCTTGGTTTGGGGTTTCAGCTCTTTTTTTTTCCTATTTGAGGTATCTTTTTCTAAGTTTTGGATAAAGTTGAAATCTCCACCCCAAATAATTTTCCCCGGTCTCCCCCGTGGTATTTCCCCTATTTTAATTACAGCTATGTTGTCATCCGTTACAGAGGCATAATAATTCACAAAATTAAATGAAACACCCTTTAATCTGGCTTCAACCCAGATCCATCTACCCAGAGGATCTCTTACTATTTGGCCAAATTCCCAAGGAAGATTTTTACAAAAATATATAGCAACACCTCTACAAGCCAATCCGGCCGAAGCGAAAAAGACATGAGAAAACCAACGAGGAAGAAATAGATTTGGAGAATTTGATTTTAAGTGTGTTTCTTGTAAAAACAGAACTTGAGGAGTCAGGGTGATGAGCCATCTAATCAGGCCTCCGTATTTCTGCTTATTTAAAATCCCGTTAACATTTAGAGAGTAGATACTACACGAGTTTGTCATTTCCTATATAATCCCATCTTCCTTCCACTGACTACTTCCCACCAGTTACCTGAAAAAACATAACCTACCCATCGTCTACCTGTTTTAACCTTCCACTGCTCAGCTAATTTGACCCTTTCAGCTTCTGCTCGGCTTCTGCTCATTATTATTTTGTTTTTACACCCCCCCTACTGACCCAAGATCCTCCCAATCCCCACTCCCTACCACTTACCCTCCCCTTGCATTGTGGAAACCCCCCTAGCTGCCATAATTTCTAAATTAATGTGTGTTATTTCTTGTGTTGTGTTTTCACTTTATCATTGTTTGAAGTGCTGCATAAATAATTTACATATTGCCTCTAAGTTAAGACTGACTGATTTTGTTCTAAGCTGC
Source organism: Triturus cristatus (assembly GCF_964204655.1). Lineage (NCBI taxonomy): Eukaryota > Metazoa > Chordata > Amphibia > Caudata > Salamandridae > Triturus > Triturus cristatus. The sequence goes on from NC_140593.1 coordinate 262,411,076, forward strand.
CAGAGGGTTAAGCACAGGATAATTTGGGGTTGCTTGTGACTTCACCCTAACAGAAATTGTGGATGTGTTGTAACTTTCTTGGAGAAGAAGCTTTATTTGTCAACTCAAAATGTCCCCAGAGGTTCTTTATCCCCTGCTTCCTTGTATAATTCACTGGTGTTCGTCCTGATGATTGTCTGAACAGTGACCTACTCGAGCTGCAGTGTCTCAGGTCTCAAAAACAGATTAGGGCCGAAAAGTCCATGCAGACAAGCTACATGGTGAAGGAGAAAAACGGGACAATGTGCAATAAGGGATTACATTACTCTTACTACAGCTCCCAGAGTCCCATATGCATCCAAAGTTGGGACATTCACCATAGGTACACTTCCCGGTATTTCAGTGCAGTCAGTAGGCAAGACCTTACAAGTATGGGGTAAGTTGTCTGGCAACATCAGTTGTTGTGACTCTCTCGACACTCGCTATAGTCGCACCCAGCTATTCTGCTCCCCACCTTTGTTTTCTCCCTATTCGCCTCCCTAGTCCACATGTGCTTCCCTTCATGTCAGAGTTGTCTTCTGTCTACCAGGTGACACAGTGTACGGTTCCAGAGTGGGACTCCTGGTATACCAGGGTCTAACTACAGCTTCTCTCACTCCTGTTTGCACCAGGTAAGTCCATCTGTACATCATCTGAGCATGTGTTGTCTATTTCCCTTCAGTGAGGTGTGTCCTCTCACCTAGGGCTGGAGACGGAGTCTGCGCTCATTTGTGATCCAAGGCCTTGGGCCGTGTGTCATCCAGTCTGGATATTCCGACATCCCAGCTACAAGAACATATCTCTCCTATGCTCTCCTAACTGCCTTTTACCCCATAACATAAGATAACATATATAATTAACTTTCGAGAACATGCTAAAGGCATACACACGCCTGATAACATGACATATAAATAACATAACACGACATAACACGACGTAACTCAAATAACCAGAAATTTAGCATTTCAAATCAGACACTCCTAACGTGAATGCTCTCTCCAAGAAAACTTAAAAGGACAATTTGGTGACTTGATTTTTATTCCGAAGAATGTGCTCTTTCTAACTTGATGTCATTAGCAGTAACGAAGCTAGAAAGGGTCTGCAGCATCCAAAGACTTTATATTATAATACGATTTTTTAGCTCTAACCTGCTGGACGGGTGCCTACGTAGTTCATTTGCAAAACACATTACTGCTTTATTAACTATTAAATCATTCACTGGAAAAATGAAATATTTAATACATTCCAAGTTACTTAGTGGCTACCTTTACAGAAAAGTATGTTTACTTCACTCCAGTACATTTTGCAAACATTGTTTCTGTTGCATGATGCTTCAATGAAGGAAAAAGTATTCTCCATTTCTGTTTTTTATGCAAAGCATTCCTAGGAATTTCTTTAGGTAAAAAACATGCTTCGTGGTTAGTGTAACATTTTAAACTGCCTTTTTGAATTATTAGCTCTAGTGATTGAAGTCGTAGCTGCCTGGTGGTTAACCATTACCTTTGGAAATAATTGCCTGTCTTTTAAGGTTGACTAAGATTCTGATCTGATAAACTAAAGTGAAATTGAGGTTGCGATTACCTTCTGTTATTTTCTATAGCATTAGCAGTCTGGCCAGAGAGGAGCTGGCAACACTGAAAAGAATGCGGCTTATTCACAGAGATGGGCCCCATTCTCTGCGATTTACAACTTCAGGTGGACAGAAATGTGGGATGGGAGTTCATTCACTGTGGACGGAAAGAGACATCGAGGCATCCTTGTGTCAGGCTTGTATTTGCAAAGCTTGGGGGAGCCCTCTGAATGCTTCCTGGGTATTTGCCAGGTGCCATATCCACTTGTTTCTAAATATCAAAAAGGAAATGTTATCTAGGAAAATTAAATACATGGCATCTAACGGCATGTAGTGGTGTAGCAAGGGAAGCTACCTCTTAACTAATGAAGACGACGGGCTCAGGGCCTTACTATGAGTTTGGCGGTCCTCTTGTAGCCCACCACAACAGCGAACCGCAGGAGGACCGCCAAGCCCCTAGTGCGACCACCCTCTGGATTTTGATAATAATTCTTGGCGGGCAGCCGGTGCTGCAGCGGTGTTACTACGGTGCCTGTCTAAGGCTCACAGGAGAGCCTTAAACAGGCACCGTCGTGACACTGCCACAGGTCGTTCCTGCACTGTATGGAATGCACCATGTTGTGCATTCCATCCAATGCAGGAATTTGAGATGCATTTCCAAGAGAAACAACATGTGCCCCCCTGCAGGCAAACTCTAACCCTGGAGTGGCAGGGGGTCCTATTAGTGCCCCCTTAGTTGCCTCACCGCCACCCTTTTCATGGCGGGCTCACCGCCATGGAAAGCGTGATGGTAAGGCAACTTGTAATATGCTCGGCGGTGCCACAGCAGCACCACCAGCATATTACTCAGCCTGACCGCCACTGCCATGCTGAGGGATCCTGAATCCCCAGTGGTCACTGTGGTCCCGTGGCCATCCAAATGCCACACATGTAATACTGCGGGTGGGCCCGCAGTGTGGCAGTGGTCGGACTGCCACAGGCCACAAGTCTCAATAGAAATTCCATGTTTACTAATCAAATGTGAGACCAAGGATTATGTCCCTGCTCCCACCCCACCCTCATGATGCCCCTGAATGATTTTCCGCTTCTGGGCTGTCAAATGTTTAATTGATAAGCAAAAACTAGTGGTACTCTGAATTGGTTTAAATTCAATGAAAAAAGTGGGGGTGAGCAGGCACTAAAAGGTGTTTGAAAAAAAATATACATCGGTTGGGTTTTTTCTGTTCAACTACAAAGGGTGTAGCCTCATTGGTCTTACTCCACAAAGAATAACCAAAATCAGAGTGCACCAAAAATATTTATTCAACAGTAACTTAGATCATGGACTTCCAGTCATAAAATCTTCCTCTTCCTTTACATGAAAACATTGGGAGACCCAGGTTGAATTCAGTTAGTGATTGGTTCTGAAAATCCTTGAGATGATCCCCAAACAAGGTGGTTAATCTAACGGGTTGGCCAGACTACAGCTCGCTCTCAGTTGATGTGGTCTTGTAGATTTTACGCCTAGCGCATGATGTATGAAAAAATACCTGTTTGTGAATAGTATTAAAGGGATATATAATGTACAAATTTGGGTTAAATAAGGAGTCAATAGAAATGCATAGAGAGCTAAAAGACTAAGGGCCGATTCCGATGTCGTTGGGAAATTCTTCCCAACGACTCGGATCAGGAATGCCTTCCAAACGACCCTTACGCGTGCAATCTGACCAACGGAGTACGATGAAATGCATGTCAAATCCAAACGACTCACATGGAGCACAAGATGGACAACTGACTTATATGGAACACGATCCGTCCAAGTGAATCATACGGAAATCATACGGAAACGAGGCTGATGCAACCGACTCGTACACGAATGCTGCAATTTAGCTAGGCGTGAATAGGAAAGACTCAGACCATCCCGCAAATACATAAACAAGTATCCGGTTTTGTTTATGGAACGTTTCGGTAATGCTCAATAAAGTACAGTAGAAACAGAAAGAAAATGTCCAAACAAGCATTGTCAATGTCAAAAAAAGCCACACCCACAACTCCACCTATGTAAAGGGCCACATTCATGACCATGACCATGATCCTTTGCAAGTTTACTACAACTGCCAGGATATAACCACTGAGACACTGCTCTCTGTTACATACACTCACACCTCACCCACCACACAACCTGCACACATCTAGCAACTGAGATCTACAACACTCTTAAACACACACTCATTAACTAATACACACTCACCCTCACCTTCACCTTCACACTCACCCACACTTCCATCTCCACCACCACCCCTCATCATGCCCCCAAAGAAGATTCCAAAGTTCACAGACAAGGAGTTGGAAGTGATGGTAGATGAAATTGTCAGAGTCGAGCCACAGATATTTGGGAACTCAGTACAACAGTGCCAGAGAAATAAGATGTGGGACAGGATTGTCCATAAGGTGGATGCTCAAGCACCTTGCCTGCGCACAATGGATGATATCAGGAACAGGTACTAAGATGTGCGGAGGGTCAAGTAGCTGCTTTCCAGAGACCATGCACTGAGTCAGCGGACTGGCGGTGGCCCTCCTGCAAAACCTGTGCACTTCACTACCTGGGAGGAGAAGGCGAGGGTCATCCTTTCCCCAGAGGGTGTCTATGGCAGAGCAGGAGTACCAGAGCCTGGTGAGTACATACTCAAAGAGGCAATAATGTTAACAAATGCACAGCCACAGACATCACTGTCAATAAGACAGTGATACTAAACACTGTTAACAAAGTAAAAAGAAATAGAGCAAGAGAACATTTAATGTGTATGCCAATTTGACTAACAACATATGAAGTGCCCCAGCAAGATGGCTGACACTGTTGCATGGTTTCATGTGCACAAGGAATTGGTGGGAGTTACATTCAAGTCCTACACCATGTAGCAGTGTCGGGCTCCTTGCCACTACACTAGCCTCACTGTTATTGAACCTTTGTCTACGAGGAGCAAGCTGGGCTGGGTGGGAGGAGGGGTGCAAGTTCCGGCAGCATAACACAAGCACACAAACATCTGTACCTCAGAGCTCCAACCCAGAAAAAGCAAGAAGGCGGACTTGGTGAACTTATATGTCCATAGAGGACAAGGACAATATACATGATGTGATCAGGCACAGAGCAAAGCAGTAACACAATGTGCTACTCACAGCAATTTCCAGGTGCCCAATGAGATGTGAACTGGGAGTTAATGCTTCAAAGTACTATAAAAATATGCGCCCATACATTCCCAACTGTGAGTGTATAGGTAGCAACACCAATGTCACTGCCAAAAACATGCACAAAGCCCAGGACACATGCACAAACCTTGCAACACATCGTAAGAGGAAGAACACGTATGTCATTGTCAAAGCACAGATGTGTGAAGTACCACACACCTGTGTCACGCACAGTGTGTAACTTGACAGTCAATGTCCATGTGCATTTAAAGTCAAATAAAGACAACATGCACATGTATACACAGAGTTGTACATGCTCAGCAAAACCCATCTGGCCAAAATTTCAATGTCCTCAAAAAACATCTGTGCCGATGGAGCATTTTCTATGTACATACACTCATCCAAATGTACAATAGCAAATGTAATGTGTATAACACAATGACCTGTGCGAAAACACAACAAACATTGTGTCTCTCATCTACCCACAGCGCCTGCTGGGAACACAGCAGGAACAGAACAGGACACCCAGTCACAGACTCTGGTTGACCCTGAGCTCTCCAGCGGTAGCGTCTCTCACCCCTCTTCGGATGACGAGGAACTTCCTGACCACTCTGGTGTGGGTCAGCCTCCAACACCAGCAGCTGTAACATCTGTATTCCCTGCGAACATACCTGAAACATCTGACAACACCCATATGACCACTACCCACACAGACACAAAAAGCCAAGGAAACACTAAGAGCACTGCAACACAGGGCACTCTGGAGTTGGCAGACAACAACACCACTGTCAATGCTGAAGGAGGCTCAGTGTTGTCTGTGCCTGCAACTACTGGTCAGGCTCATGTGGGTAGGGGTCGTGGGAGGCGGCATGGAGGTGTGGGGACAGGTGCTGTCATGCAGCAGATACTGATGAGGAAGCAGACCCAATCTTTCACACATTCTTAGTGCATACCAAGATTGCACTGCAGACTTTGGCCAGGTAGTGGGGATCCTCAAGGACATGCAACAGCAGCAGACTGCCCATTATGCCAAAATGGACTCACACATGTCCAGAATGGACTCACACATGTCCCGAATGGAGTCACACATGGCAAAAATAGATGATCTGACTGTGGTGCACAGGGACATACTCACCTGCCTCCGGCAGATTGCCAACAACATGACCGCACCTCCCTGTGTGGCCACTACATCTGGTGCTTCAACATCTGCAACATCTGCAACTGACACAGAGAGGGATGTGGACTCTAGCAGAGAGTACGCTGCACTGCCGCAGCCTGCACCTGAGGGTCCCCTCCGAAGAGGGACACATGAGAGACAGATGGCTACGCATCCCCTTCAGGAAGTGACAACCTGCTCCTGATATCCTACTTTGCTTGCCAAGTGATCACTTTGTTGACTGTCACTGAACTGTCCCACATTGGATGACTGGCCTAAGTTGGTCAAAGGACTCAAATGTCTGTGGACTTGCCTCAGAAAATTGTATCTACTAGCACTACTAACTACTAACTCCTCTGTGAACTTTCTCCATCATAATTTTGTACAGAGCTATCCATTTTTGTCTATATCAACACATGCACTGAAATAAATCACTCTTCACACAATACTTGCTTATGTCGTGAATGAAACACTATTTGTTCTGATTGAAATGAGGCTCAAAAATGGTAATAATGAAACGACAATGCCATTGGCCGAGAAACAACTTCAGGAATTCACCTACTAGCTTGTGAGTAGATGAAACATGACACAGCATGAGAGAGACACATAACAAGGTCATCACAACACCCATAGCTCATGGTATAGATCATTATTGACTCCACTGATTTTGAATGAAACAACATTGCAATGAACAAAGAACAATCATCGTCAGAAAAACAGATCATCAGGGCTTAGATACAGTATGTCAATGAATGTGGGATGTGTGTAAACAGACAAGGCACACCGCAATGTTGAGTACAGGTTTATTCCACAATCACAACCTGGTGCCCTCACACTGAATGAAATCATATCACACTGTGAAAAAAAGCACAAATGAACAAACAGTGAGCATCAGTTCTGAAGTTAGTGTGGGGCACAGATTCCTGATTGAAAGTGAACTTGCAATCTGCCACTGCATGGTGGATCTGGGAGGTCACAAGTTTCCATGTGCCAGCAATAGGACCCTGGAAAGGAGATACATAGACCAGTCAGGAACACATTAATAATTTTCTCACATCTCCAAGAGACTTATCAGATTCACCAATTTGTACATGTGATCACTAGCTAGGATTCATGTTACCACTGTACCTGAGACCCTACACACTTAATAGACCCTAAAGAACAATGATGATCATATAAGTAGCACACACTCAAACCATACACACATATAGTACACAAGACATATATCATGCAGCCAAAGTGGTTTGTCACCTCATTATTGTATATTTACACTCATGTGAAAAAGTTGTTGATGAGCTGTCTCCAAACATCCTCCTCCTACTACTCCTCATAACTGGCAACATGTCCCAGTCCTGGATCCTCCATTGCTGGAGGCTGCTGGTCTCAGTCATCTTGTATTACCGGAAGCTCATTCCTCACTGCCAGGTTGTAGAGCATGCAGCATGCAAGGACGATGTTACACACCTTCAATGGTGCATATTGGAGGGCTCTTCCTGTACGGTCCAGGCAGCGGAATCTTGTCTTCAGAAGACCGAATGTCCGCTCAACCACTCGCCTGTTACTCACATGTGCCTCACTAAAAGGAACCTCAGCAAGGGTGACAGGGTTCCAGAGTGGTGTCCGCAACCACAGCAGGTTGGGGTATCCAGAGTCTCCTACATTGAACACAGAAAATACTTCAGTTGTCTGAAAACAGGGTACAAACTGACACAAACAACATGACCTACCGATAAGCCAGGCACACTTATGTTGCAGCTGAGACATCAACTGGGGGATCCCACTATTTCTTATTATATATGCATCGTGTACATATATAATGAGAAATAGTGGATCACTATGCATACATGCATTGTGATCCCGGGAAACGCGCACAGACATGTGAGACCGTTATGTCAGACAGACATACAACCAGGGCATTTATGGAGTGGTAATGCTTACGATTCCTGTATGTTTGTGTTTGTTCATTGCCTTGTGGTGGAATCAAAGCCACATGTGTTCCATCAATGGCCCCAATGACATGTGGCATCCACCCCAATGCATAAAAGTCCCCCTTTATGTCTGTCAACTGTCCTAATATTGGGAACTTGATGTAGAGGTTCAGAAATGTCAACAATGTCTTCTGCACATCCCGCAGCACTCTGCTGAACATTGTCTGGAACATCCCGCTAGCAGTAGCCATCGTATACTGAAAGGACCATGTTGCAAAGACATGTTGGGCCACCATCACCTTCACCATGGAGGACAGTGCAAAGGGATATGGGCATCCAGGCTGCAAATGTGGGGCAAACTGGTCTGCCAACTCCACAACGAGTGGTCTGGTGAAGCAGTACCGCCTGATGCTATCCCAGTCTCCCATGGTCTGGAGGTCCGGGAAGGGCCTGTGGACTGCTGGTCTCCTGCGGTACCTATGTTACAAGTGGAAACATATTTGAGGAAATTTTCCAGTGTATGAAGGAACATGCAATTACACACATGCAACATTAAATCAAGACAAAATAATGTCTGAGGTGTAAGGTTGAGCCTAGATAGAGAGCACTGCGATGTGACCCTTATCATACATGTCACCAACACATGGTTAGGCACCAATTACAGTGCTGTACTGTAACTAGTCACTGGTGTCTCTCACTGTACATGTGATCACACATTACATACTCCACACCCATCAACAAACTATCCAAGATATAGGTTGGTGTCAACTATCACATGGTTGAAAGGTAAACAGAACAGGATCATGTAATGCCAGTTATGTGGGACACTAGACACAGACAGCGGGTCACCATGCACGCCACTGTCACAGGGTGGACACTGTCATGATGTCATTTCTGACTAACATGAACAATCCCATACACAGAAGTTTGAGAAAGTGAGGCACGCTTTCATTTGACAAGCATCCATGTATGCCTGTTACACACCAACAACACAGTAACTCACATGACAAAAACAAGCTGATGTGGCTGCTAAATATCATGCAAACAAAATTATTAAGTGTCTGCATTGTACAAGATTCAGACACAGTAGATTTACAAACATAAAATTACCTAAACTTACTTTCTAACACACAGTCAAGCAAAGCAGTGAATATGTGTTGAAATTACATGTCTTAAGCCAATTCTCCCCCGGGAATGTGTCCAAGCCTGGGAGAGTGATCTGTGAAGTGGCCTCACAATGTTGTGATGGGCCTCACAAACTGTGTGATGTGTGTCCATCAAGCTTGGCTCCTCATGGGAGTGTGATCTATCAAGTCCAATGTCCAATATGCCATGTTCATCACGGACCCCACACATGTAAAGCATAGGAACATTAAGATTTTCACTGCTACACAGCACGAGTTTGGGGGACATGCAAGTGGACAGCGTCAACCCACTATTTCCGCAGGGTGAATGCCATCTACCCAGCCAAGATTTTGGGCCCCACTGTATAATGTGCTGAACTTGTCTCTATGTAATTTCCAAACCCCGGGACACTTTCAGCAGCATCTGCACGTTGTCTACTTTCCATCTGCAACAAGCAACAACGTGCAGGCAGGGACGGGGCTTGCCTATTTAAGACTCCTGCTGGGCCCATACCAAAGGTCGAATTTGAGGGGTCCTTCTGTTTGAGTCTTTTGGCTGGGAGCAGTCAGGATCCTCACATCTGATGCAAAAGAAGAGGGGAAACAAAGGCTCACACCTTGTTAGCACTTGACACATACTTAACAGAGGGAGCTTTTCACTTTGTTCAGTCACTTTTTAGGAGATTTGCATGCACTGTGTGACTGTTACATGTGTTGGTCTTTCTCGGTATTGCCACATAGCAAATTGCATTTATATAGAGCTTAACTACACCTGAGGAGGCATTGAAATAATTTAAGTACCACTATTTTTTCATGTATAGCCCTACTCATCCCAATGGAGGGTGTCAGAGCGCTTTACATCAACACGAATGTATGACGTTACTACGCCATCTATTACCACGCAGTAGGTTACAACGTGGACGTTACATCGTCTGCGTTGTTACCATGCATGGCTTTACATCGCAAGTCGTTTCTATCACTGGTGCTAGATGGCGCCCGGGACTTAGGAATAGTATAAATTACTATTCCTACCCCAGTTAGCTCAACAGCAGGGAATGTGTTGGATTTAAAATCCAACACATTCCCTGGTGTTGCGCGCCATTTAGCGCAAGTCGTTGAAACGACTTGCGATGTAATGCCATGTGTGGTAACAACGCGGACGATGTAACGTCTGCGTTGTTATCTACCCGCGTGGTATTACCAGCGCTGTAAACGCTGTTTCCCCATCAACACATGCATATTACATTACAATAAATTATATACGTTTGTATTTGAATGTACAGGATGTGTTACATAAAACTGGGGGGGTGCAAGGTGTAAAAGTCACAAATCTTCCATGGCTCACAGTGCCATTAGCCTCGCAATCCGATCAAATGTACACATGATAGGCCACATATATGCGAGGCCTTTTGCTATCATGTCACTTCTTGTGATGCCACTTCCAGTAAAGTCGTAGCTTGTGATGCCACTTTCTATGATGTCAATGCCTGTTTTGGCATGTGTGATGGAATGTGTGATGTTGTGCGCTGTGATGTTGCGCGCCGTGATGTTGTGTGCAGGATGTAACTTGCATACTGCCTACCTAGGTTAGTCCCCCCCACTTCTTTTTTTAGGACTTGTGCCTTGCTCTACTGTCTGCCCTGCTTACCGATTAGTAGAGGACGCATTAGCCATATCCGAACCGTGTTGGTCAATCCTTTGGCAGATTGTTGTAATGGTGAATGACGCAGGTGAGAATTAAAAGGACACGGGAGTCGCATCCGAACTGAGCCTGATGCACCCATTGGCTGATGGTTGTCATGGTGAATGATGTGGGTGAGTATTCAAAGGACATAGGAGCCGCATCCGAACCGAGCCGAACGCATCCATTGACTGTTGGTCTTCATGGTGACAGATGCGCGTTTCATTTCATCTCTGAATCGCATGCAATCGGAATTGGTTACCTTCCATCACCAATGAATCAAACTCAATAAAGTACCTAGGGTGCATTTTGAAGGTCGCGTTAGGCATGTCCAATGCTAGCAACATTATGGATTGGACAAATTTGGATGATGCGAACAAATCAGACCTATCGTTTTGGACGCATGGAACTGAGTCCGCCTCTGCTGCACAGATATAAGTCTGTCTGTTCCCTAGAGACTTCACTTGCCTGCACTACTTGCAACTTTCCTTCATCTCCCTATCTCTCAGCTGCTGTCTCTACATCCTCTGGGAGCTACCATGGCACGTACTGTGGAGCGGGCCCCTGCATTCACAGAAGAGGAGAACCAGGCCCTGCTTGACAGCCTCCTTCCACAGTACAGCAAGCTGTATGGCAAACCAGGGAAGCAGGTGAGTGGTGATTGCACTGCCTTTTTATTGAGCATATGTTACAACTACTAGTAACACTGGGATTCCCAAGTGCAAGCATGCAAACATAGTTCATGTAAGTTGTACAGTGCGTGGAACTGGGTTCTGGACGGGTATAGTGATGTTTAAGTATGTGTAATCGGTTTGACTTATCAGCACTGTTCCTATGGTTTTGAGGGACAACTGCACACAGGACAACTGCCCATGATGACACGTGCTTGCCTTGCCATTCTTGTAAGAATCTCACCTATGTTTCCGCAGGAACGTTATGGATTTGAAGTAAGGTTCACAACTTCTCCAAATCATCTGTTGCACCCGACACAATTAAGGTAACAATGGTAACCTGGGGAAGAAGGGAAACAAAAGAAGGAAAAAGGGGGAGAAAGTCCATGTCGTAACACACACAACCACAGGATCCGTCAGGATAAGGCAAGAGGCTGTAGGCAGGAAAGAATCAGTACACAAGTTAGAAAACAGAAACATATACTAGCTCTTCGGTTATTCTTGTTATTTTTCTTCCCTACCTTATGAAATCCCTTCTTCATTAAACTGGGAAGTGAGATAATAACATTGTAGAGCTTGTGTCTGGTGCTAGAAAAAACAATGAGGTGATGTAAGTGAAGGACCATTTGAGAAGGAGCTGACACAATCGGTAAGAATCTGTGTATGTACCTACCTATTCACCAAGTATAGCTTGTGGAAACAATCCTCAAGTAACTGTCTTCAACAGCTTATATATCACGAAATAAACAAACCTTATGCTCAGCAAAATAACTGTCCTCACTTTTCTTTTTGTTTCCAGAGACGGAGCGGATCCCCACAGAGCCGAGAGCACAGGATCAGGCAAGTGATGTAAACAATAAATAATGAAATAACATGTCAGCGCATTACAGTATGGAACGATAATGCTGCTTTGTCTTGTTTGTTTTTCTTGTCTTTGCAGGAAACAGGAATGAAGACCGCGGCATGCCAAGAAAAGACGACCCGACAGGCGAAACGCCACACCAACATCGAATCCAATGCGAGGAGCGCGACGACCCGGAAGCAAACAGGTAAGTCAGAACTAAACTCTGCACAACACTAGAACGCGAAGCGCTGCTGGTTGGGGGAGGCTGGGCTTTAACTTGCCTGACCTGTCCCCGCGCATGCGTGTTCCTGGCCGGCGGCCATCGTTGTAATTTGCTGCTCCTGGTCCCAGTCCCGGCAATCATGACAATTCTGACCATGACCTATGTGTGCAAGTGTGTGATGCTGGAACATGTAGCATGTGGAGTAATGGTGTATCACCATTGTTAGACCTGGCGCCATTGGCGTGGGTCTCACTTGCATTTTTTGCTGTTGCCTCCTGTGTTTTTGCTATGTTTTTGCTGATCTAGATGCTTTGGGCACTTTGTCACTGCTGTTTAGTGCCAAAGTGCAAGTGCTCCCTATTGTAAATTGTTGCAATGTATTAGTGACTACCTGATTGGCTATTTAATTTACTTGTCTGACCCTAGTTCAGTGCACCATGTGTGCCCGGGGCCTGTAAATCAAATGCTGCTGGTGGGCTTGCAGCACTGGTTGTTCCAGCCACAGAAGCAGTTTGTAAAATGTGAATCAGGCCTGCCATTGCAGAGCCTGTGTGCAGTCTGGGGTTGCCAGGTCGACTTGGCAAGTGCACCCACTTGCCGGTCCCTAAACCTTTCCTTTTTTACATGTTAGTCACCCCTAAGATAGGCCCAAGGGCAGGGTGCATTGTATGTGAAAGGTAGGACATACCCTGATGTCTGTAGCATGTCCTGATAGTGAATTACAGCCAATTGTTTCTTCACTATTGCAAGGCTATCTGTTACCATAGGCCAGAATGGGCAGTTTGATTATAACATCTTATAATCCTAACTGACCCTAGGAACAAGATAGGAAAATAAAGGTTAGTATGCCTGAACTCAGAATGTTAAAAGACATCTTTTAGTGTGGGTGATTTTTACATTTTGAAAAAACCACTTTTAGAAAGTAGGTATTTTCTTGCCTAACCATCCAGTATACCTGTGCTAGGTTTGTGTATTCCATGTCTGGTTTGTGAGTGACAGGGCTCTGGTTCCAGCAGTTTGATGGGTCAGGGCTGGGCAGAATAGGACCTGCATTGAATAGAGAGTAGGGGGAGGAGATTTCCTTTCACTTGCTTGAGCCTTCATAGAATAGAGTAGGGGGAGGAGATTTCCTTTCAGCTATCTGGGCAAGTTCTGCTTTCAACAATGCTGTCTACACCTCCTACCAGGAAGCTGCACCAGGGAGGACAGAACTGGTTTTGGCTGGGCACAGACACTCACTGCCTTCAGAGAAAAAAGGATTTTGCAGTATAAATATTGGGGCTCAGACCCCAGAATTTTAGATCGCTACTGGGAATCAAGATGAACCTTTGCCAAGGAGAGAAACCAAGGAAGCTGAAGGAAAAGACTGCCCATGTGCTGTTTGCTGTTTGGGGTTGGCCTGCAGTGGTTACTTATTGCCAAGGAAAGGAGAAAAGGAACTTTGTGTGTACTTTAACTATCTTGAGAAAGATCTCCAAGGGCTTGAAGCTGAGCTTGCCTCTTTTTTCTGAAGCCTCAGGGACACAAAGACTTCACCACCAGCTCCTCCTGAATTTCCTTGCTGGGAATTCTACCTGCAGAGAGGTGCCTGCTGTTGTTTTAGGCCCTCTGGAGACAGCATGTCGCTGGGAGCTGGAAGCGTGACGCAATGAGGAAGAAACGCGTTGCCGCCGCAGCAGTTGCCGTCGTAATGCCAATGAAGCGTGTTGCTGCCGCAGCTCTTCGCTGTCGCATCGCCGAATAAGCGTGTCGCATCACCGGAGAAGTGTGTCACCGCCGCAGAGGTTGCCGTCGCATCACCGGAGAAGCGTCGCAGGGCCTGTCACGGCTCAAGAAATCATCGATTTCACTTCACGGCCCTCGGGCGTGTGGGCATCGCATCCAAGTTGTCGCATCGCATCAAAGACGCCATTTTGTCGCATCGCACCGGCTCGTCACATCACAACGAGGCTCCATCTTGTTGCATCGGAACCGGAACGCAGTAAGAAACTGATGCATCACCTCCTCTCCGGTAAGGAACCAACGCATCACCTCCCCTGCGACCCTTTTGTTTGTATTGTGAGACGCATCCAAGGTACTTTGTGAGTAAAGTGTCGCATTTACCATGTACATTGAACTAAGCTATTTCTACCATCTGAAAGTCATATTTTTATTACTGTATTGCGGATTTTTGTGGTTTGGTCTTGTGTTAAGTCTAGATAAAGATTACTTTTTTTTTTGTAAACTGGTGTGGTGTCTATTTGTAGTGTTTTCATTATATACTGTATGTGTTCACAAATGCTTTACACACTGCCTCTGAGATAAGCCTGCCTGCTCGTGCCAAGCTACCAAGAGGGTGAGCAGGGGTTATATTAGGAGTGTAGCCCCCTTACCCTGAATAGAAGCAAGGGCCCCTACTTGGTCCAAGGTACCTACCTCTGCCAACTAGAGACCCCCATTTCTAAAGACTATGTCACCCTTACAGGTCAACTTCCATCAGAAGGCAGAGATATTGCAGACCATCTCCGGTCAGTACGAGCCGTGTGGGTCTTCAGACGCCACTCCACCACTGCCAGAAGAGGTGGTAGGACCTCCGTGGCTGGACTTGGAGGATGTCACCTCCACACAAAAGTGGTGGAGGATGGACCCTGACCCCACATGCTACGGATACTGGCGGTGGTCTTACCTGACTTGGATAGGCAGTTGAAGTCCAGACAGCAGCAAGGAGGGGGTGAGTGTGAACCATGTTGCAGAATTATGTTTAACATGCATGTTGCCCTCCCTCAGCCTGCTACCCCTCTCACAGGCCATCAGTCTGCCAAAACAACACTTCTATCTCAAAATGTAACTATGCCCCATTATAATTTGTTGCCCAGATGTGTCCTGTACAGTCTGTGACATGTATGTCACTTAGGTCCTGTGTATTGGCTGTAGTCCAATGTTTATGTGATCATCTCAATATACAACATTTCCAAGGAGTTGGCCATCATGAGTTATGTAATTGTCTGACATGTGTCAGCACATTGACTGATGTTTCTGTACTCAGTGTGGTACAAACATATATGTGCAGATTTTTGCTATTAGTGCACACAGGTGTACAAAAACAATGCTATACATCCAGGCAGCAGGTGAGATCAATGTGGATGCCTCAGACAATCCATCTTGATCATTGTGCCAAATGTATTGTCCCAGACATAGTGCTCAGTGTAATCACATGTATCCCATTGCCCAAGGACAGGTATGACAACTCAGGCCATCCAAGACACTGGCACATCACATGCTTGTGTGTCAGGCAACACTTTCCCCATTCAAATGTGAGAATACATGTGGCAAACTCTGTGACAGTGAGTACATGTGCCATTTTTTGAAAGACACAGGTGGTCAATCTTGCAACCATGCCAAACATCAAATGCATGTATTTTGCCTCACATATACAGCAGTTGACATATGTGTATCATCTGTTGCATATGTATACTGGTGGCTTGCACATCAATGTGTATGCTGCATTACTTTCTGCTTGAGAGATTTAAATGTGCATGTAAACACCTCTGTTTATTCACATACTCTGATGACTGGCTAGAGCAATGTGTGCTTGTCAAAGGGTTACAATTCTGTCTAGCACATCAGAGACATGTATACTTGACACATACAGATCTGTATTGAAGCAGTAAAGGCAGGATTGTGACACGGTGCAGACAGTAAACATGAGATGTACAGGTCCTGTACCAATAGTCTGTACAGACAGTGCAGCCAGACAGGCCAGTGCCATAGTGTGCCACATGAAGGTTTGTGATGATGCAGTATTTGTATTTGGAAGTGTATTGAGAGCTTGTCACATTTGAAACTGGTGAGCTGGATACAATGTGCATAAAATCTACAGTAATTACCCTAACACCCTCCATGGCTGAGACAAGACATTGGGTCATACAAGTCTCACCCTGGCTAGGCCTACAATTTTGGGGTATCCCTAGTAAGATTCAGATGTCTGACCTGACTGCATTGGACCAAAGACACTGGACACATGCACACAATCACTGTTATCTTTGTGAAATGAGTCATGCTATGAATATGGAAGTTTGGTGTACTGCATGCAGACCATTTGACCATTGACATCCAAAACATAGGTGCACATCATGATGACTGAGGATGGAAGAATGTTGATCATGTCCCATTTCAAATGTGTGCATCCCATTTGCTGTGTCAGTTGAAGACTTCCTTACAGGAGATGAGGCATGTATGTAATCACACAAGGCCATCAGAAGCATTACAGATCAGACCACCTGCTACATAGTGTGGTAATTGACATGGTGGTTGTTGAATTTGACATTCATCTAACCGATGTTGCTCATTACATCATGTGTCTGGGAATCATAGTTGATTGGCAGACTGACAAGTGCCATGTTCACACATGTGTAAAGATTACAAGTGTGCAGTCAAAATGATGCATATGCTTGCTCTGTAATGAGTTCTAATGATACTCATGTGTCAAGTCTATGCAGATGACTGATGTGAATCTTTTTCTCAATCTTGTTCACAGCATCAGCAATAGCTACTGGAGGGGAAAGTTCCACGGACCAAGAGGAAGCAGCTAGCCTGACTGGGTCCAGTGTGGAGCAGGATGAGGGACCCAGTGGCACGGAGGGTGAGGGGGGCCAAACTGAGGGCAGGTCGAGACTTCTACAAAAACAGCTCAGGATGCAGATTGGCACTTAGACACACCTAACCTTCCTTTGGAGTGGCTGTCTAGAGGAAATGCACAAAATCAAGCTGTCACCCACACCAAATGTGTACAGGAGACAGGCTGCAAGCACACTGAGCAGTAAAATGCCCACTTTCTAAAAGTGCCATTTCTGGAATAGTCATGTCAAATCCAACTTTACCAGTAAAGCAGATTTGTCGCTTCCATTCCAATGATAAACCCCATGACAGAGCTACTCCTTCTCAATCAGGAATCACTGTTTAAAAGTGTAATAAGGCACACCCAATGTTAACCTATAAGACAAGTAGACCTCACAGTAGTCAATTTAGATGTTTTTCACTACCAGGACATGCAAAATTTAAAAGTACAAGTCCTACCTTTTACTTACAACTCACCCTGCCCTATGAGCTACCTATGGCCTACCTTAGGGGTGACATTTGTGTAATAAAAGGAGAGTTTGAGGCTTGGCAAGGAGTTTTGCCAAGTAGATATGGCAGTAAAACTGCACACACAGTGGCAGGTCTGAGACATGTTTAACCCCTTCCATGCTGCGCAAATTCCGCCGCTGTGCTGACGGAATCTTGCGCGGGCGTGGTCATGACGGAACGGTTCCGTCATGAGCACAGCTCAACCGTGGCTCATGACGGAACCGTTCCGTCATGAGCACCGAAGGGGTTAAAGGGCTACTTGTGTGTGTGGCTCAATCAGTGCAGCAGGCCCACTAGTAGAGTTTACTTTACAGGCCCTGGGCACAGGTAGTGCACTTTACTAGGAATCTGCAGATAAATTACATGTCCCAATTGTGGATAAGTCAAACCATTTTTAGGGAGAGAACGTGCATGTACTTTAGCACTGGTTAGCAGTGGTAAAGTGCTCACAGTCCTAAAGTCAACAAAGACAAGGTCAGAAAAAGAGGAGAAGGAAGGCAAATGTTTGGGGTGACTCTTCAAAGAGAGCCATTTTCCAACATTCACAGACAAAGAGCTAGAAGTAATGGTGGATAACACCATGAGTTAAGAGTTAAAGTTGTTTAGAGCTGAGGTGCAGACAATTTACTTCAGTCAGTGTAGGACAGTGTGAAGCAGAATTGTGGCCTGAGTGAATGCTGGATCCAGTGTACAATGTTTACAGGCTGAAATGCTCAATAGTTGGAAGGATTTGCTAGGTTGAGTATGGTGATGGGGGCCTTCATTTTTAAATTGCGCATGTATACCTGTATTGGCTATGTACCATTTATTCTGATGTTACTATGACTTCTGCTGCCTTTGTGGTGTGCATTTCTGGAATGTTTTTACTTGGCCATATGTTTAATAAAGGATCTTGATTCTTTTCAAAATGGGCACGTCAGTATTGGTAATGTTAACATAAACTTGCCACTCTAATTTTACTGTCAATTTTCTGGAAATGTATAGTTGGACCTATATTAATGGGTGAATCATGGCACTTGATTAATTTACTCTTTCCAATTCATGTGGGGAAATGTGATTTTCAGTTCCAGTCATTAGGCATGTACTGTGTTCATGGATCTTCTTGCCACACCTTCAATATGTATCATACATGCATTTTGAGTGTTGGAGTCCACATCAATTGAATTTTGTGTTGTGTACACTCATTCCCTTGCCAGAGTTGGCTATTAGAAAATCCTTTAGCGGTTCATTTAGGGATTGTGCTAGTGGGTGTACTACAGACTCTACTACATATTCTCAATTGGTTTCACTGCCTTAAATGTTTCCACAATCCGGAGAAGGTGTTCACAGTGCTCAAAACTACCATGACACGTACCAATCAGGAGATTTGCTAACAAAGGCTTCCCATTCCTATGCGCAACATGCCTCACATACCAGTGATTGGCATGGTATGCTTCTGATAACCATCCCAGCCTGAATGAGGTGGGTATCTGCTCACCTTCTATCGCCCTGCGGGGAAGTGATAATAGGGCCAATAGTTACAACATCTGAGACCCCAGGTCCTCCACCTCTAGTTGGGGTTGGTGTTGCTTCATTTATGTGGGGATGAAGGTCAACACCATTGCACCATGTATCCACCTCTTTTAATACTCTACATTTTACCCTACATATTAGTTGGATGTATATTTGATATTGAGGATAACTCCATTCTAAAGGGACAAAAGTTTCCAGACCTGAACTGTCTATTGCCAACCAGGTATTCAGAGATTGTACATTTAGGGTTATTTCCAATGTACCACTTTTACTCACTCACATGTAAATAATGATGAGTCACAAGAAAGCCTCGGAAAAGGTGTCTGTTGCCACTGTTGACATGTAGACCTATGGTAAAGTGGAGTTCAAGAGGTGTGGAAAGCACAGTACAATAAACATTTGTGTATTATTCAGTGCAGTGGTCATATTTGGTTTCTACAGGTTTTCAGTTAGGATAACTTACAGCCCTGAATAAAGGAATTATTCCCTCTATGTTTTAAATGTTTGCGAGGTCTCCACCCTACATATACTGTGTACAACCACGTGTCAATATATCTGTAATATACTCTACATCTACACAGTTATTGGATCGGTATGCCTTACGACAGATGGATGTATTGGAAAGAGACATATGTGTAGATGTACTGGATATGTTTGTTAGTTGCGTGTAATTTGTGCAGTGTGTATCTTTACTTATTGTGGTGAATGCAGCTGCCAATTGGTCCGTAATCGACCCAGTGCCAGTGCTTCCAGTTGCAGGCTCATCTTGATCGATTACTTGTGGTGTGGTCCGGCTTGAGTTCCCTATTTTTGCATTTTTCCTTCATTAGGTTTAGTGAATATTTCTCCCATTAACCTCTGGCGGACTTTACTTTCTAAATAGGGCATATGGATGTCTACGTGTTATCAATATGGTGCTTTCTCCATCAATAAATGTTTTCATGTGTGGGGGACGCAGTAGATTCACCACAACAATTGGGCCGCAATGGATATGTTGTCTGAAGAGGGTGGGCAGCAAATGATGGTGGTAGGCGGACATATCCATTTTTAGTCTGCCCAACCTCCAAATGTCCCCATCAGTTGTTGGGAATGCGTGAATTGTGTTCCTGCATCTCAATTGCTGTTCCACAGCAGGAAACATTTATTTTGGCCTGAAAAAGGGATTCATTGACAACCAGTGAATGTTGTACAGCAAAGCAAGGAGTGGACATTTTTTCCCGGGGCAATAAATATTATTGCACTGGTTCCTGGATAATTCTAGTGAACTATAACACATACTCGATAGAAAATTGACAGAACAAAACCTCTTATGAGGCAGTGTGAAGGACTGGCGCTAGATGTGCTCAAAACGTTTTCTGAGCTTATATACATAGGTAACAGACATTTGAAACCGAACCATACTATGTTTCCACACAATTTCTGTACAATATTTCGTGTCAAGAAAAGCAATAACATATTATTGCCTAGAGTATTTGGGACAGGAACAGCCTAGGTATATATGTAACAGCTTTATTCTCAGAGGGAATACATACGGAACTCATTTTTCCCTTTCATGTGCACTCCGTGATGTTTTAATGAAACTTTTGTAGCAGCCGCTTCACTGAAGGTGGATGCAAAGCAAGAAGCCGCGGAGGCTCTTTTGTGTAGAATGAGTGAAGTATGCTAATGGAGATGCAGAAAGCTTACCTAGGAAGAGCTGGAAAATTACAGAAATGACGGGAGAGTAGCGAAAGATATCTTGAATTAGGGGGTGCTCTGATTCATCGTCGAAAGATGGCTTTACTGATGTAGATTTTGTCAGACAAACGAGACAGGTAGTTTCAAAAATGATGCATTCTCATTTTTACTGTTATATTGAGCTGGTGTTTAATAATGTGGGGGCATATTATCAAGACAGGCGTTAAAATTATCGCCGCTTTAGCGGCAGAAAACTGCCACTAAAACGGCGATAATGGGCTTGATAATATGCTCTATGGAATTCCAATTGAAGCCCATGTTAGATGTGAAGGACATTTAACCTGGGCTTCAATTGGAATTCCATAGAGCATATTATCAAGCCCATTATCGCCGTTTTAGCGGCAGTTTTCTGCCGCTAAAGCGGCGATAATTTTATCGCCTGTCTTGATAATATGCCCCGTGGAGATTATGCAAAGCAAATATTTTTTTAAATTGTAAATACGTTGCCATGATAATCAAGGGGCATATCAGCAACAACCGGCGATAATTATCGCTAAGCCCACTTAGCGCTAGGATGATTATCGCCGGCTAGCGTGGATTTTTATCGCTGAGATAGCGTGCTATTAGCAACGCTTATCTCAAAAGCGATAAAAATCCTAGCGCTAACTGCCATTCGTGAGATTATCGCTGGAAACCCAGCGATAACCTCACGAAGTTTGGCGTTAGCTTGATGATAGGGCCTCACATACTTAGCCATGATATCCACCTTCCATAGGATATCATGGCTAAGTCAGTCCTGAAGCAGGCGTAAGGAAAGTAGCGATAACAGGGGTTATCGCTACTTTTCTTGCCGCTATGCTTCATAGCGTGGGGCTTGATGATAGGAGGAATGTCGCTTAGCGACATTTCTCCTGTCATGTCAGGTCAGGAACGCCCACTTTGCATCTCCTTAGAGATGCAAAGCTGGGAGTTAAGAATATGTGTGCTAATGCAAGGTTTTACGCGATAGCGTGACCTAGCTGATTAGGCGATAAAATTATCGCCGCTTTCCAGCCGAAAAACGGCCGCAAAAAGCGGCGACAATTTTCTATCGGCGCCTTGTAGATATGCCCCCAAGTTATATATATATTTTTGGTTCAAATTAAAGGAGGAAATTGAATATAGATGTTCCACTGCTAATACTAGCATTGGTAGTAATATGTATATTTTTCAAAGAAAAATATGACTTTGGGACGTTTATGAAACTATAGTGCTAGGTACAGTGTTGGTAAATGGTATTGAATTTGCTGTAAAGTGATCTGGTGAGTAATTAAAATTGTATTGTTTTTTGATGCAACTGTAAATCTGTTAACACCACTTAATGTTTAAGTGAAAGATGCCAGCCCCAATTAGCTGTGAGAGGCCTTCATTCAAGGGAGCATCTGTAACTAGAGTGAGCATTACAATGGCTATCCTGGTACCCCTTTCTAGAGCAGTGATGGAAAAGAGTATTGCAGATTTTGGAAAAGAAAGACGTCTTGGGGTTCAATGACCGAATAAGCACATTAGGAATAGCTCCACGGATCACAGAGGGATACACCGGGGTTTATGTACACTCCAGAAGTACACTATAAAGCCTCACAACAAACGGGGGATTAAAAAGTCCCCTACTTGCATTGTAACCGCCCGCAAAGCAGTGGTCTTGCAGGAGGCGAGCATCAGTGGTAGGCTCATCCAGGAAAATTATTTCTGTGCCCTGCGTTACAATTCTACTATTAAACATATATTTCTGAAAATAAGAGAGGAATGACATTCACAAGGGGATTAAATGACATAATCGCACATCTGGAAGGATAAGCTTGCTTCACGCAGATGTTCAAGCGCACACTTGCCACACTCATGTCCAGTGTAACCAATGCAGCCTTTACGCAGGACAAGAACAGGTCAGCATTGCAAGTGCTTCGGCTCAAAGGCAATGACCTCCCATTTACTGGTTTGGCAGTAAAATGACAGCTTTTATTAAGGTATAGTAGAACCTCATGCCTCAGTCCCTGGTGCCACTCTGCCTGCCATATTATTGATAGCTACAATCCTGACATAAGGGCCTGCTTATACTCGATTCTGCACGCAGTGGCGGCTCCGCCGCTAAAGCTAAAGGAGTGTCACCCCACTGACGTATCGTTGTTATCATTTCATTTTTCCTATTGAAGTGAGTGGCTCTCAGGGCGGGCGTGCTGGCCAGGCCAGTAAGAGGAGTGGTTTGCACTCCTTAAGTACGCATGACTGATTGGCTGACCTTCTCGGGCTGGCCAAACAGTCCTGTGCACTTTGCATCTTCACCACCAGGCATGCTTTACACAGCCTGGTGAGGAACATGCAAAGACTTGCAGTCCCTGTCTGAGGTGCCAGGATTCTGGGAGCCCGGGTGCTTCCTGCTCCTTCATGCAGCCGGCAGAGACAAGAAGAAGAGAACGGAGGAGAGGCGGTGGCCAGCCGGACCAGGTAAGCTTGTTTTAGTTTTTTTATTTGATTCCGTCCTGCACCCCCCTCCCCCACCCACCACTCCCGATCAATAGAAGCCGCAACTGTCTGCAGGAAGTCCACCAAAATGGATGGCGCATGTATGCTTAGTATGTTTAAAGAACAAAAAGGAACCATTTGTTACCTACTGCTACCCTAGAAAATAAGAAAACAACATTAGTTATAATGGGGCTGAACACATCATTTTACTAGCGATAAAATAAGGAATCTGCCTCTCGTAGTTGTACCTAGATGTGAATAATATATATTTATATATGCGGCACAAAGGGGATAATCACAACATCAAGATCTATCTGAAAAACAAGAATCTAAGGTCATATGTACACCAGTTATAGTCACAAAACACAGTCTCATTTTGCGCACCATTGTTTGTGACCACGTAGGGCCTGATGTACTATTATTCCATTCTCAAAAAGTGGTTGCAAATTGTGCACCTACTTTGTGCAAATGGAATAGCATTTTTCAACCGACCTCTGTACTAAAAGGTCGGTAAAAAAAATTCCAAATCACACGGGGCCCAAGAATGATCTGCCTCATTAGTGTTCACTGAATATGTCGATATTAGTGGTCCCCATGATTGGATGCAATCACATGGATGGTGACCTGCACAGGAGAGTTGACCATAATCTCTATGATTACATTCAAAGATAGAACACTTTCATTTCAAAAGCAGTCCTTGTTTCTAAAATCATCCAGGGCTGCTTTTTAGGAAACAGAGGGGTTGATTTATGAACTTGGCACCTGTCGACTCCCCGCCAACGCTCTTACCTGTGCCGGGCACTACTGGTCCTGGATAACTGCATACAAGCCCTGATGCTGATTCCATAATTTGCAAAGGGAAAGGGATCCCTAAGGCACTTCTTCCCTTTTGTGAATGAGTTACCACCCTGAATTGGGAGTCAGTAACTTATCACGGTTGCAAAACATTGATACATAAGGTACCAATTCAATATTTGGAAGAATGACCAAAATATGCCCCTTCCAAATACTGAATTGGTAAGCACTTCCAAACACATTTTCGAAATTGGAAAAAGTTGTTAAGTAAACAATTACAAACCTTTTACTGGTCGCAAACTGTGTGATTTACTGAATCAGAGGGTGTGGTCACAAGTAGAAAGCTTTATTCGCCTTAGGGCCAGATGTACAGCTGTTGTTTGCAGTCACAAACAGGAAATCCCCCCATTTGCAACCGCAAAATAGGTCTGCCCTATGTACAAATTCTATTTTGCGAGTCAGTAACCTATTACGACTTGCCAAATAAGGTGTGCTACTCGCTACTAGGAAGGGGCATGCAAAGGGCGTCCCTTCCTAAGTGAGTCATACTTCAATGTACAAATATTTTGCAACCAATATTGCGGTCACAAAACACTTGCAGTTTACCAACCATTTGAAAAAGGTGCTAAACCTCTCACAAACAGGAAGGAGTCATAGGAGACCCCTTCCCCTTTGTGACTGCCAGCGAAAATATATTTTAAGAGCAGGAAGTGGTCCCAGGGATTACCGCCTACTCTTAAAAAATGAAACAGAAATGTTTAATTTTCATTTTTTAAATGCATCCTGTTTATCTTTAAGGACAACGGGCTGCATTAAAAAAATGCTTTATTTAAAAAGCAATCACAGACATGCCACCATCCATTGGAGTGCTGGCCATTCCCAATGTGGTTGCAAATTGCGACCTGCCCCATGAATGTAAATGCGGTAGGCAATTTGCAACCCCATTAGGAAACGCAAACAGTGTCTGATACAAATTGTGAGTCGCAAAGCGTTGCAATTTGCGACTCGCAAATTGGAAGGGTCATACATCTGGCCCCTAGCCTCTCAGTTACTTTTAAGACAAGGCATGAACAACCTTTCCAGAAGTGCTATGCTGTTTGTTCATAGTAAATACCTTAGCGGCTTTTTCCAATACTGCTCAGGACATAACTTGCGTAATTGGTTTTTGTTTAAGCAACAGCCACAATCCCCTTTTGTGTGAACCACAAAAGTCACTAAATTACCTTTTCTGCTCCTGAGATTGCTCTAGTGGTTTCTCTTCTTTTCAAATGTCATATTTTGTTTTTCTGCTAATTACCCTAAAAAAAGGATAAACACCAAGAAAAGTGGTGGTCAGGGCGCCGCTCGGAATGTTGACACACCCAAGTGGAAATCCTTAATTTTCCAAGACTATAGAATGTCAAGTTAGAAATTGGGTCGCTGGTTTAGGGGAGCGAAATCCTATTTAAGCAGCAGCCACAATCTCTGTCAGGGTGAAACACAAGCAACCCCAAATTAACCTGTGCTTAACACTCTGGTAGCTTTGCACAGATGCAGTCAGGCTTAACTTAGTGGCAATGTGTAAAGTATTTATTCAACACACAAAAAGCAAGAAATATACAACACATCACAAGAAAAATCCCACACTAATTTAGAAAAATAGAGAACATTTTACTAAATTATTTGATATGAAATCAATAAAAAATCAATTAGTAGAGCTAGAGTTATGGATTAAGATATTTTAAGGTAAAAACTTGTGCCTATAAGATCAAAATGCCTTGTAAGTTCCTGGTAAATTGGCACTACCCGTGCCAAGAGCCTATAAATTAAATGCCACTAGTGTGCCTGCCATACTTATTATGCCTCCCACTTAAGTATCAGTATACTAGGCCCAGGCAGATCTGTAATTCCACTTGCAGAGTTGGAGGAATTTGGGTAACTCCGTGCAACACATGCAACGCTGAGTTCCTGCTAAATGTTGCCGTCCGGCACAAAGCAGACTGTAATCCCATTGGCACATGTGAAGCTTGTGTAAACGAGCGCTTGCTTGAGTGAGTGAGATTTGCCTCTTGCTAGTGTGACTTCCAGTCACACCAGAATCTTCTGGCACCATTTTTGTGATGTTTGTAAGTGCTTCTCGAGCAGATTCTCTAATCGAGAAGCTGCTAAATCAACTTGAAAATGACTTTTGGAGTGAGTATTCTACTCGATTAGATCATTCAGGATGTTTTTTAGTGTGAAAAGCATTTTTTATTTACCTTTTTTTCCCCCAATTTGTTTTTAAATGTGCACTATTCATTTATTTTACCATGTGGCCTAGTCTGCCCATGGGCCATCCCGCCAGTACTAGTCATTAGGTTCATGAAACAACTGTTTCTGTGGTATATGCTGTTTTAAAACAACATTTAGGCCAGGGATGGCACTGGATTAAATTAAAAATATATTTTCTTTTTGAATTTCACTTTTTTTTTTAAACAAAAATGTACATTTTGGTGGGGTAATATTTGATGCATTGGGAGGATGTGTTTTGTTGTAAAATTGTTATAGATCACTTAATTTTCATGTTTGGCATTGCTGAATGTTATGGTAGTGTTTTCTTCACTGTTTACTACACCTCATTTGTCTCGCCAGCGTGTGTGTGTGTGTGTGTGTGTGCGTGTGTGTGTGTGTGTTTGTGTGCGTGTGCATTTGCCATAGGTCACCAATTTGCCTTTGTTTTTAATGCCATTTGGCGCAGGCTATTTTGTGTAGTTTGCGCTCATAGTGCAGCAAGTTTTTTTGTCCCTGTCTCCTTGCTTGTTGTTGTTTGACCATCTGGCCATTTTGTGTAGCCAGTCAGTGTGCTTTTGCCATAGGCCTGCATGTGTTCTTGGTTGGGTCTATGCCTCCTTGCTTGTTGTTGTTGTTTGACCATGTGGCCTGTGGCCGTTTTGTGTAGCCAGCCAGAATGCTCTTGCCATAGGCCTGCATCTGCTCTTTGTCGTCCATGCTTCTTTGCTTGTTGTTGATGTTTGACCATATGGCCGGTGGCCATTTTTATAGCCAGTCAGTGCACGTTTGTGTTATTTGTTGTCTATGCGTCCTTGCTTGTTTTTTGTTAAAGAAACTTGTGGCCGGTGGTCATTTTATGTAGCCAGTCAGGGTGATTTTTCCATAGACCTGCATGTGTTCTTCTTCGTTGTGCCGATGCCTACATGCTTTTTGTTGGTGTTTGACCATGTGACCGGCAGCCATTTTGTGTAGCCAGCCAGGGTGCTTTTGCCATAGGCTTGCACCTGTTCTTTGTTGTGTCCATGCCTCCTTGCTTATTGTTGGTGTTTTACCATGTGGCTGGTGGCCATTTTGTGTAACCAGCCAGTATGCTTTTGTCATAGAACTGCATGTGTTCTTTGTTGCTCATGCCTCCTTGCTTGTTGCTGTTGTTTGACCATGTGGGATGGCCATTTTGTGTAGCCAGCCAGGGTACTTTTGCCATAGGCCTGCTTGTGTACCTTGTTGTGTTCTTGCCTCCTTGCATGTTGTTGTTGTTTGACCATGTGGCCAGTGGCCATTTTGTGTAGCCAATCAGTGTGTTATTGCCATACGCCTCCATGTGGTATTTGTTGAGTTCATGCCTCCTTGCTTATTAGTGACTATGTGTCCAGCATTTTAAATTGACCCCCTTTCCCAGTTGTCAAAGCCATTTTCGAGGAACATTAAAAGAGCTATGCTTTTTTGTTTTTTGTTCATTTTTTTACTTTTTTCCCTGATATCAGTTTAATGTGCTTGAGCATCATTGTAGTATGCATGCACAGTGTTTATATATCCCTTTTTTATTTTCCTCCCACAGATTTCACATAGTCCCTAGTGAGAGATCAGCAATTATTTTTCTTATATTATTCCAGTTTTGTCTGGCCTTCACCCCATCTGCCATAGGTCTCTTTGGCCATAGTTGCACACCAGCATTCAACATTTTAAGGATTATTCCTTTTTTTCCCTGGCCTGCTCCCCCTGCCTGCCATAGGTTGGTTAGACCATAGGTATACACCAGTATGCACCTTTTTAAGGATTATTCTATTTTTTCAATGACCTGCCCCTGCATCCCCTGCCTGCAATAGGTCTCCTAGGCCATAGGTGCACACCAGCATTCACTTTTTTAATGATTATTCAATTTTCTTCCCTGGCTTGCCCTGCACCCCATGCCTGTCCTAAGCCTCTTAGGCCATAGGTACACACCAGCATTCACCTTTTTAAGGATTGTTTTGGTTTTTTCTCTGGCCTGTACCCCTGCCTGCTATAGGTCTCTTATGCCATATGTGCACACCAACATTCACCTTTTTAAGGATTATTCAATTTTTCTCTGCTCCCTCCTATCTGACGCTGGTGTCTCACCTTAGAGGCACATAAAGATACATTTTTAATTTGTATGTTGTTGGTAACCTCATTGAAATATTATATTATGGTTTGGATTGGAATGGAATGATCAATAGATATACTAATTATTGTTAATTAGTTGGGAATGTGATAAATAACCTCACTAAATTATATTGTCTGTATGAATAATTGAAACTGTAAAATTAAAGGCCACCTTTCACTTAATGTTTTTCTTGTTTGTTTGCTTTCAGGTACACAAGAGCAATCACCCATAGTACTGTCAGACAGAAGCCCGGCACAAAGTGACATCATGTGACCACAACACGATTCCTCATCTGCTTCCACTAGTGCAACCAAGTGCCAACTGACAAAGCTTGAAGATAGCCCCAAAGAAAGGTGCTGCCAAGACAGTGGCCAGTGAGGAGAAGAAGAAGAAGCAGATTTAGAACACTGGGTTTGCTGCTATCCTCCTTTTTCAGGAAACTTTCTGCACCTGCCTCCCCGTCCACCAGTCAGCAAGCTGGGAGTAACACTCCCACACTGACAGCTCCACCCCAACCTAAACCCAGGGGATGTTTCTCAGCAAGGCAGCCACTGCAATCATGGTGACGAGCATTGAGTCTGAATTGGGTTTGTCTCAGCCACAAAATTCCCAATCATTGTAGGAAACTGAGCAAAGTGAACAAAAGGAGACACAGTCAGCAACAGTTATTTCTGAACTTGGAGCAGAAGGGAGGTTGAGCGTCCTGCTGATCAAGATGTAGCTGAACCATTGGCTGCACAATCTCCCTCAAGAAAAAGAAAGAGTATTCCACAATCTTCTCCAAGCCCCCTTCTGATGATCTGGACATGTAAGTCCAAGACCCACCCCGAGAGGCAAGGAAAAAGGAAAATTCCTGAAAGCCTAACAGTTTTGCAAAGCGACAGTGATGAGGGTGAGCCAGTGATTGCCAGTATGGAAGCCAGCTTAGAGGACTCCGATATTGCACCCTATTCAACCTGCTCAGAGGGATGTGGCACTGGTTTCAACACCACTTCCAGCTTCTATATTTGTGAGGCCCATTCTGAGACCTGTACCACCCCTACCACAGCTGAAGTACGCACTGCAGAGAGGCAACTGACGACATGACTGCCTACCTCCAGTTCATCTTCAGGCATTCGCAGTGGCACAATAAAAAAGCTTTCTATCCCAATTTGGGACTGCTTTACAATTAGCAAGCAGGAGGATAACATTGCAACATGCTCCATTTGCCATGCTAGTGTTCGTCAAGATAAGCCTGGTTCACACTAGGGTACTGGAGGCCAAACAACCCATATGAAAAAACATCATGCAATCCGGTTGAAGGAGCACCTTAGAATATTGTCGGTGGTCGTGCTGATCAGAGAAGGGAATCAACTCCAACCACTGCAATAGGAGATGAGGAAAAAGTGGATGATAACTTTACTTCAAACATCACTGTCCTCAGAGGTGGGCCAGCATTAGCTCCAAATGACACAAGACTCAGATGCTGAAACCACCACATACAGTGATGACTCCCTCAAGATGCACATTTAGCCTACCACCTCCTGGTTCTCTCACAAAGCCACCTGCATCTGTGGCACTACAAAAGAAAACACTCCAAGCTACTATTATGGGCATGTTTAGCCAGGAGGGGCCCTATGATCACAACCACCCAATGGCACTTTTGTACAATAGCAAGACTGCTAAAATGTTAGTGCTGGACCTCCTCCCCTTTTCTTCTGTGGAAGGAGTGGAATTTCTAGAATGTGTGACAGCCATTTGCCCACAATGGAAGGTTCCCAGCTGGACCTATTTTTTCAGAGTTGCTGTTTCAGTGCTTGATCATGATGTGCTGCAGTTGGTTGGAAAATCTTTGAAGCAGAGTGCTGCACACATTATCCACCTGATGACAGACATGTGGACCAGTTGTCAAGCAACTGATTATATGTATATTACTGCAAACTGGATCTCTTTTGTGGGGGTCAGGCAACAGCTATCTGCAGGTCTCAATGCTGAAGAAACTTTTAAGGGCATTTGGCAGGATGCAACAGTGCTGATGTTTGCCACTGAGGAATCCCATACTGCTGCAAACATCTAGGAAGACTTTAACAGCAAGGTGCTTGAATGCCAGAGGTCCAAGAATTGGATTTGTTGCCACAGACAATTGCTGTAATATAGTCAAGGCCATGACAGATGGTGGCTATTTTAGGGTCCTGTGTTTGTCGCAGTGCATCAACCTGATTGAGCAGGACTCTAAAACAAAAAAGACATAGTCAGCAACATACTGGTCACCTGCAGAAGAATCTGCTCTCCTTTAAGTCATTCTTTTAAAGCCTGAAATCAGTTGAGGATCATTCAGCATGCTAATAGAGTACTGGTTAAAGCCCTCATACCAGAGGTGCCAACACATTGGAACTCGACCTACAACATGTTGTAACAATCTGTTTGAGCAGTATAGACCAATCACTGACTATGTCCTTCAAAGAGGAAGGAATGCAACTGGTAAAAGCATGACAATGGAAGTGGATGAAGGAGGCAAGGGAAATGTCTGACACAAATGCTACTTCCTTTTGAGGTTTTTGCATGGGAAGTCATCAAAAGAGACAGTATGATGGGCCAAATAGATCCCATTGCTACATCTGCTACAAGACCATTTAAAAAACATGTTGCAAAGGTTTATATGGGTGAACGAATAAGCGTGTGAGTTGGTTGAGCGCTTAATCCTTCTCTTGGCCATCAAAGCAAGGCTGCAAAGGGTACATCTGTGCCACATTAATCGATCCAAAGTATAAAAAACTACTAGCCACTGTCATTCCTTTTTAAAAGTGAATGTATCACTCTAAAAGATGAGAATTGTTTAGCAAGCGAGAGACCTGTAATATGAATGGCCTGATGTTAGAGTCCCAGGCAGAAATTCTGGTGGGCAGCCTTCAAACACCAGAGACGGCAGTGCTGTTGTCTCACTGTACTTGCAGAACCATAAGGGTTTGCCCAAATCACCCTCTACTACTTGGTCTAATAACTTCACTGTAACCAACACCAGCAAGAGCATCAGTAACAACATCAGCAACATAAGAATCAGACCTAAAACATTGGTAATGGTTTGTTTTCAAGTGGGAATACTTAAGTCAAGTTCAGAGGCAAAAGCAACAGAGGTCCAGCAAGTGGCAGCAGTAATGAACATCCAGAGGATGGCCCAAGACTATCTGGATGCCCCAAAAGAGATCTACAGGCACCAAAATCCATTGATCTATTGGTATGGGAAGATTCACCAATGGTCAGAGCTCAGCAGACTGGCAATAAAGTATCCGGCTTGTCCGGTAGCCAGTGTGTCTGCTGAGTGTGTGCTCCATGCAGCTGGTACAATTGTCACAGTCAGAAGGAACAGACTCTCTCCTCAAAACATGGAGAGATTGGCCATGATTAAAATGAACCAACACTTCATAATATATGATTACACTGTTCCTGAAACACCACAGGAAGAGGATGAGGGTAACTGGTTAGAGTCAAGTGCATCAGCTTACCAACTTCTGAGCGAATTCCCTGAGTTTGAAGACAAACTATACTTTCCTGAATGAGTAGGCCACCATAAAAATTTCAGATGATTGTCAAACTGCCCCCCTCAAAAGAAAATTAGATATAGATAGAGGAAGATTATATATTTTGTGTCTGACTTATGCAGTCCCACCATTTATTCACATGTATGACCAAATTGAAGTAGGATTAGTGTGCAGTGAAGAAGCATCCCCATTCCCTTCAACTAAATTGGAGGCAATGCCTGCCTCCATCCCATGCCTATTTTTCTTTTTTTCATTCTCTAGCAGGGTGGGCCCTGTGAAAATCATTGATTTACAAGAATGCCAATGTGTTGCTTACATGGAAAAAAGAGGAGATATAATACCACAATGATGTGTAACATTGTGCTTGGATTGGAACAGGTAACTATTGCACCAATGAGTGATATATCATTGAATAAGTGTGAGTGATGCTGATTCATGTGTTGGCTGACAGTGAGGGTGTTCAATTAATTTGTAAACTTGATTTAGAATATTTGCAATGTTTGGGGGCTGATGGGTGGTTTTGTCTGAAGGTTATTGGCCCTTCACACTTAGCTAGATTTACTTTCATGGTCAACTCCGTGCTTTACTTTTTTCTGGTTCTTTAAATACCAGACCAGTCTGTTTAGTTAACAATTACAAATCTACACAAAATGCTAACATTATTTTGCTCTTCTTGTTCTTCAACAGCAGTGCACTAGAGGCCTTTCTCTCTGAATCTCATTTGGGTCAGAAGTCAGACTGAGTCATTTATTGGAAGCAGGACTCCGGGTAAGACTATCTCAACATCCAGAAGAAGGAAGCTATCTACTTCAAAGGGAAACCAATATGAGTATGACTCTTAGAAGCCTATCCTGGCCTATTGACTATAGAGAGGTGCGTTGATTTGGGAAATGCTGAGTAGTTTGCTGGCTCAAATGTCAAACTCCTCTTTAATGCAGTTGTGGTCGGGGGTTTGTAATTGGAGACAAACAAGTGATATCACATCATCACATGTTGGACGCACTTGGGTAAATTTATGACAGTTGTGAGATTGATCAGCCAGGTGCATGCAGCTAATTGTCTGTGACTGGTTGTAAAATTACTCTCACTTCTCAGGTTATCACACATGAGAAATCATGAATGATTGCAGCAGCCTAAGCAAGAGGCAAAGTAGGATGCTCTTGCTCTGCTCCTTGGTCCACTCCTCATGAAGCTTACCTTCCGTCCTTGTCCTTGACTCTAGAATATTGTTACTGTTTTACAATCCAAAGGCATC
Organism: Triturus cristatus; assembly: GCF_964204655.1. Classification (NCBI taxonomy): domain Eukaryota; kingdom Metazoa; phylum Chordata; class Amphibia; order Caudata; family Salamandridae; genus Triturus; species Triturus cristatus. The sequence goes on from NC_140593.1 coordinate 262,444,193, forward strand.
TCTTCTCCTGCATGAAAGGCAAAAGGTCCTTAACATCCCAACTTACCTTACTGGACCGCTTCACACAGGCACCCTAGATGGACATTCTGGGAACAATGAAGATGCACCACAGAATTTGGCATTTATATACTGTATACATTTTCTTTTATTAATCATAGTTTTTAGAATGGTGTGGGTTCACAGTTCCATAATTTTTATTTTTTAAACCTAGATGAGAAAACATTTAGATACATAATAACTTGGGTCTCTGGGACTGAAGGACTGTTTGCAATGCATGTAATTGAACTGACATTTCTTCATTTCCTTCCACACCTGATCTGATGATGATGATGTTCTGCTCATCGACCTGATGAATATTCACTGTGGGGGTCTTCTCTTACCGGAGCAATAACTTATGCTAACCCCACTTACCCACACACTCATTAAAGGGATGCATATATAACATCATTCATCAACATCATGATTCAGGCTTTGTGTTGCATAGATACTAAACTTTCTCTTGAGTCCACTCCTCCTGACTGCAGAATTTCATATGTTTAGTTTTAAATTAATTAAATACATGTTCCCCATTGCTCAGAAATTACTACTGGTAGTTGTTGCAATACAATCAGGCCTTTGTGTCATAATGGCCTTCTGGTCACAGTCTTTGATACGTTATGGTAATAATAACCCACTAACTCTATTTTCTTTCAATCTATTTGCCTATGATGGATTATCCTTCTAAATAATCCTACAGTGAGAGTTCACCTAGTGGGACCTCGCTTGTAATGTCTTCCCTGTTAGCGTGAGGGCCTGCTACTACAACTACCACCATAAGAAGGCACCTTGGAAAACCTTGCAAAAAGGTTTTGGAAGATTGAGAGGTAGCATTCATCACTTTATCGATTCAGGTAAGAGAACTAATAAGTGAAGTGAACTAGTTTAGTTAGTAATTTCAACTGAAGATTACAATTTGTTTCATGTATGTTGTGGGCAATAGGTATAGATATACCCCCCTAATGGTCAACATGGTTGCAGAGGGTAGTAGAACAAGGGTATAACTAACTGGTATATACTTTGATAAGTGGCTGGGTGCTGCAAAAGTAGCAAATGTTAATATCCTCAAGCAATGAGACAAATCTAATATGTATTGTTCCCGCTCTGTTAGCAGGGTATGGTTTGAGTATAGATAAGGTAAGTAACATAGCGAATAATTATATGGCAAGGGACTTCAGAATCAGCTAGGGAAGGTCTAGGAGGAAAAACACAAATTGTAATGCTCATTGCAAACACTTGTTTATATAGTAGCAGAACAATGCTGGTCCCCTAGGGCCATTGGAGATTTTGATGTGATTAGTCACAGGATCAAGTTTTTCCCACACATGCATCACATAAAATGACCTGAATAAAAGTGATTTTTTTGTTCAAAGGATTTGATAGTAAAAGCAAAACAAACACTTTGGGACATATTTATTATCCTGTGGCCTCACTTTTTTACCACATGGCAGGGTGCATGAGCAACACAACCCTAAAATGCAATTAATCAAACCACACAAGGCCACTTTGTGTGACCCTGAGTGGCTTGATAAATTTGGAGTAAAGCAACACACTGCAAATCACTGTGTTGCGGTACTCTGCCGCATGTCGGCATTACATGGGTGTTTAGGGGGTTTTCTCATGAAACACCCATGGATTCTGATGCATTCCCAGATTTACCACTACTGGTAGACCTGGGAATGTAACAAAATTCTACGCCTTCCCTGGGGAGGTATAATGAGGATATATATCTTTATTTCTCCTAGTTACTTCCTCTTTCTATATGTGCTGTATTCTGCAGCGCACATAGAAAGAGGAAAAATCCTCAGGAGATTGTTTTGTGAAGAATAGTGCCCCTTCGTGCAGAAAAACAATCCTGCTTGCAACATAGGCACCTTTGCACCATGGTACAAGGGTGCCTACATTGGTAATAGGCAGCACATCATGCACCAGTGTTGGGTAACGGCTGGAAAGTGCTGTATTGTGATAAATACAGTGCATTTCTGCCCTTTTCCTGTAATTCAGCACAGAGCAGCAGGATGACTTTCTGCACTGTGCTGCATTACCTTTTGATAAATATGGCCCTTTGTGAGTAAAAACAAAAATGACCTATATATGGAGCACAATTAATTTAATTCTTTTGTGCAACATTAATGGAGGCATTTTAGCGTCGGGTATGCTACTGGCTGCAGTCTGCATCATGTTTTTTGGGCAGCTGTAATGAACAATGTATTAACTCACTTAAATTCCAATTGAACAAATATTAGATAGAGGAGTTAAAAAAAGGAGAGAGTATAAATATAATTCACAAGGCAAAAATATTTTACTAGTGGGGGAGATTTAAAAGTTAGCAAAATTATAATAGGCTTCCTGGGGCCAGGAAAACCATCTGGCAGCTGCTTCACCCGGCTCCAATGCCCTCTTGCCCTTGGGTGCTGATGTAAGAAATAAAGAAAATAGAAAAAGAAGATTAGTACAGTTCAATCAATCAATCAAACGACATTTGTAAGTGTTTTTGTGAAGAATAGTGCCCCTTCGTGCAGAAAAACAATCCTGCTTGCAACATAGGCACCTTTGCACAATGGTATAAGGGTGCCTGCATTGGTGATAGGCAGCACATCATGCGCCAGCGCTGGGTAAAGGCTGGAATGTGCTGTATCGTGATAAATACAGTGCATTTCTGGCCTTTTCCTGTAATGCAGCACAGAGCAGCAGGATGACTTTCTGCACTGTGCTGCACTACCTTTTGATAAATATGGCCCCTTGTGTGTAAAAAGAAGAAGCATTGGCATAGCCAATAGGTCTCGCCTTTGGGACCTTATAAGTGTTTAGCCATGCAACAGTTAAGGTTGTTGCACCAAGGATATTATGTTGCATAACTAAATACTTATAAGGTCCCAAAAGCGAGACCTATGGCTATGCCAATGCTTCTTTCACTAGTTTGTGGCATGCTCAAAGGGTCAGGGAAGACAATTCCCAGCCTCGGGTGACTAGGTGGACCTTTAAGACTAAGATCAATACAAATCTGAACATAATTAATAGAATACCAACCATGATCGACCATGAGGCAAGTCAAAAGCAAGGAGCACCCACTGGGAGGGCCGCTTGGCCATACAAGCTGCAGCAAAATGTCACGATGTCCACAGCTGAAAAACTCTTTGCAACAAAGATGATCTGCAGTAAATTCCGCTGCAAATAACTACTAGTAGGCAAGCTTTTTACAGCTCTTGACACTGATGCAGAAACATTAGTATGCTCAACACCCCAGGATTTCAATGCTCTTTACTTGTATTCCCTCTGCACAGCAGTTGATAATCCTTTAAAAAAAAAGACAGAATTGCATTGTTATCGACAGACAAGAAAAGCATCAAAACAGCCAACACCAAAACTGCCCGTGCTCTTTGCTACTATGTTTTCTATGTGGACGCATGAAAAAGTTTCACTTTTTTTACCTTGGTTTCACATAATAAACTATGTTCTCACGGTTGAAAATACACAACGTTAAAAAGTCTGTACAAATGGGAGGAAATGATCCCGAAATCAAAGTTTGGGGGACTGTTAGTATCCTACGTTTCCTGTGCTGCACTGTTTACATAAAGTAGAATCAAAATCGATGCACTTTGAGTAGGTTTCCTTTGCCCTAAGAATTCCCATGAGGCGAGGACAGTGCCTACAATTTGCCATCAAAATCAACCACATTTAAGCGACATCTAAAAGATTAGTGCGGCAGAAAGACAGACAGACAAACACCCTGCCCCGATGTGCTCCTCTGCGTGCTCTACTGCTAACAAAACCAAAACGTTGGCATGGCAACCAGTCTCTGGCATCCCCAGAGAGGGACAGCAGTGCACCGTGGGGTGGGTATTCGGCTTGCAAGTGGAATCACTTGCAAACTACGAGACGTGGCACTTTTGAAGGTGCATGCACTTTAAAGACAGTTAATTGTTCGTGTAGAGGCACATTAATGTACTGTGACAGCATCTTTAGCGTAAACAGTTTCAATGTGTCATTTTCTCACAAACCTACGTGCCTCACTGAAAGAAACATGTTGAAAGTTTATGTTTGATAAAACCAAAAGAGATGGGGCCATGGCACTGCTGGACTCACAGCAGGTGATCCTCCTCACACCTAGGAATTATTAGATCCTCCTCACACCTAACCAGCTTGCACACCACTAAACCTAGATAAACAATTTAATATCACCCTTTGATTCATGTACACTGGACTTCTTAAACACACCTGCAAGTGCGGTTTAAGAATACTATTTCGAAAGCATGTTTGCTCGGATACCTTTATCGCAGTGCCAAAAAGGTTACACAGATGTTACAGCATTCCACCTTTCAGTGTTGCTGACCCCTCATTCAAGTTGTCATGATTTGCATTAAGGGCAAGTGAGACATTTACATACCTGCCCTACAGCATCCCCTTAACTAACACGAACTGTACGAGTTTGTGTACACCTTGTAATTATAAAAAAAAGACTTATAGAAGCACGAAAGATGGAACTGAGAAAATGAATGCATTAAATTTACGACTAGCAAAGTATCGCCGTGCTAGCAAATAAAAACAGCCCAAAGCATTTCACCCGAGCATAATCAGTCTCAGCCGCAAATACCAGCATAAAAATTAAAACAGAGGATGCATTGCCCTAAACTGTCCAATATTAAAGATCATGCGTCACCATTGTGGTGGTATAACAAACAGAAAGAGATAAAAGAGCGTAAACTCCTGCCTTACCTCTGCGTATCTCGGAGCGCCAGCTCACCGCGGATGCTGCAGCTGGAGCCAGCGGTGCTGTGTGCGGATCCTGCAGCTGCTGTTCCCATAGCACGCAGGGGAGGAAGGCATCGGAGGGGGCTTCAGAACACAGCAGGGCTCGCAGACCATAGAGACCGCCTGGGCCAGAGCCATTTACTCACATTGTTTCTCTGCTGCAAACGAGCTCTATGGTTTTCATGTGATCACATGGCCTCGAAGGCAGGGAATGTTGGGAAATTGTTGAGCATCCTGCGAGTGGTGCGCGCGAGAGCGAGCACCAGGCCATATGTTTTGAATTATCGCACCCGTGTCTGGGCACGACAATTAAAAACATATGGCGCCCGTGCAGGTAACCGCAAGCAATAGGCCACATGAGCTTTTTGAAACCCTTACAATAAGTGTCGCAGTGCAGCCCATTGAGCGCTGCTAGCCGAGACCTAAAAATGACCTATCATTACTGTGTAAGGCATATATGCAACATAATTAATTTCATTCTTTTGTGCAACATTAATGGAGGCATTTTAGCATCGGGTATGGTACTGGCTGCAGTCTGCATCATGTTTTTGGGGCAGCTGGAATGGACAATGTATTAACTCACTTAAATTCCAATTTAACAAATATTAGATAGAGGAGTTAAAAAAAGGAGACAGTATAAAAATAATTCACAAGGCAAAAATATTTTACTAGTGGGGAGATTTAAAAGGCTTGCTGGGGCCAGGAAAACCATCTGGCAGCTGCTTCACCCGGCTCCAATGCCCTCTTGCCCTTGGGTGCTGATGTAAGAAATAAAGAAAATAGAAAAAGAAGATTAGTACAGTTCAATCAATGAATCAATCAAACGGCATTTGTAAAGTGCAACACTATCACCCTTAGGGGTATCTGGGCGCTGTGTCTGAGTCAAAGAGCCAGGTCTTGTGCCTTTTTCTGAAGTCTGCCAATAAGGGGACTGTACGGAGCTGGAGGGGGAGGTCAACCAGGTCTTGCCAGCAATGTATGAGAAGGAGAGGCTACAGCTGTGGCTGGGACGGATGCGGGGGGTGTGAGCGAGGGACACAGTTGTCTAAATGTTAGGTGGAAGTTCAGTCTCTGGTTGAGGTAGGCAGGTCCTAGGTCATAGAGGGCTTTGTAGGTGTGCATGAGGATCGTGAACTGGCATCTCTTCTGGAGCCAGTGGAGGTCTTTGAGGTGGGGCGTGATGTGGGCTCATTGGGGGAAGTCCAGGATGAGTCTGGCTGCAGCGTTCTATATAGTTTATAGTCTTCTGAGGAGCTGAGTGGAGATGCTCGTGTAGAGGATGTTGCCGTAGTCAAGGGGGCTGGTGAAGAGGGCCTGAGTGACAGTCTTTCTGGTGTTGGTTGGGATCCATCTGAAGACTCTGTGGAGCATGCAAAGTGTGTGAAAGTAGGAGGAAGCGACTGCATTGACTTGTTTCATGGTCAGTTGCCTGTCGAGGATGATGCTGAGGTGGGGTGCATGGTCGGTGTGTGTGTGTGTGTGTCCGAGTTCTGCAGGCCACCAGCTGTGGTCCCATGCAAAGGTGTTCTTCCTGAAGATAAGTATCTCAGTATTGTCAGAGTTGAGCTGGAGGCACCTGACAAGCTCATGCTGGATCAGATATTATTTGTAACGTAAACTTAACATACCTGTTTGTGAGCAGCATGCTATTTGATTTTTTTTTTAGCATTTTTAGAAAACAAAGAAAATTGTTACTCACAGAGCCTTGCATCCTCAACACACAGTAGGTCGAGCAGGTCCTGTATTTGATCAATAATGTCTGCTCAGTAGTGCGTCAGCTGCTGTGTGGTGTGCTTCATCCCTGTGCTGCAGCGTACTGCAACGTACTGACATACTCTCCCCAAGACCGTCACACAAGGAAAGAGAAAACAAAATAAAGTTTTTAAAAATCGCTAAAAGTAAAACAAAATGAAGACAAAAACAGAAGATACACAGAACGATACACACTGTTAGAAAACAAGTAAATGAGGGGAGGATGAGTGGGGTTAAAATCAAATAAGGGAGGATTGAGACTGATTCAGAAAGGCCCAGCAGCATGCACACCTCATCAGAAAGCAGTTACAATAAAATGGTTGTGCCAATCTGCACCACGTGGTGCTGTTCACACTGATTTTCATTGTGAAATGTGCTACTGGGGTGTAAAAAACTGCACTTCTTCATTTGTTGGCTGCTTCTTGACACCTTGTACACCTATATTTCTGCTGCCAACTTGTACATAGGAACAGTGGTTCCTGTGGACAACGTGTGTAATATATGGTAGTAGTTAGCTCAATGGCAGTATTCATGGGTAAAGAGATGTTGGAGAGAGAAAAAATAAACCATATACAACGAAACAATTACGAGTATTAGCTGTCTATGTAAATGCATAATCGAATTAATCAAGAAAAGTGCATGTGTCCCCAATGAACATAGAACCTACATAACAAATTAGTGACAATTTTTTACATAAAAATAGGTTTCAAGAATACAAAAACCACGATAACATAAATATTGAATAGTTTTCTGTTCCAAGTGGTAGTAGTTAGTAGCATTGCAAGAAATTGCATGCAATCCAAGACATCACAAACATAACTATCTTTACATAGGAACATGGTTGCTATCAAGACATGCCTTAGGAGACAGGACTGGTGTAAAAATAGTTAGGTTGGCATTGCAGTGAGAGATTAGTATAACTTTTCATCTTTTATGAGGTGGTGCATTTTTTAGGGAAGTCTTTAAAAGTAGAGCAAGATGAGATAAAGTGTGGTGATGAAGCTAAAGCAAGGAAAATAACAGTTTGAGGTAACACAGGGAAGTCTGTGTGGGGAAGAATATTTTGGTTTTCAGAGCAACGATTACAGGGCCTGAGAACTTGAGAAGCGGTTCAGTCTGATAGTTAGGTAACAGTCCTAACATAGTTTTAAGGACTAGGACAAGAAGGGTACACAGTCGTTGTCTTAGGCGTGTAGGCAATATGTATGATAATGAAAAAGTGAGATAGGGAAATACTTGGCAAGTGCTAGTGAGTTAGCTTATCTACTGAGGAGCAAGAATGCAGGTGGTACACTATTAATAAACTATTGCAGTCCAGCTTGCTGAAAACTTTTATATAGATATCAATCAATCAATCAATCATTTGTAGAGCGCATTACATACCCGCGAGGGTCTCAAGGCACTGGGAGGGGGGGCTGCTACTGGTCGAACAGCCAGGTCTTGAGTAGTCTCCTGAAGGTCAGCAGGTCTTGGGTCTGTCGTAGGCTCAGAGGGAGGGTGTTCCAGGTCTTGGCGGTGAGGTGGGAGAAGGATCTTGTGGTTGTACTATGGATGCGAGGGCCGGTGGCGAGTGCGAAGTTGGCAGAGCGGAGCTGGCGGCTGGGGATGTAGAAGGAGAGTCGTCCATTGAGGTAGGCTGGGCCGGTCTTGTGGAGTGCCTTGTGTGCGTGGATGAGGAGCTTGAAGGATATCCTCTTGTTGACGGGGAGCCAGTGCAGGTTTCTCAGGTGGGGGTTGATGTGGCTGTGGCATGGTACGTCGAGGATCAGTCGTGCAGAGGCGTTTTGGATGCGTTGCAGACATTTGTTGAGCTTGTCCGGAGCTCCCGCGTAGAGGGCGTTTCCGTAGTCGAGTCTTCTGCTGACAAGGGCCTGGGTGACTGTTCTTCTTGTGTCTGTCGGGATCCACCTGTAGATCTTGCGGAGCATGCGAAGGGTGTTGAAGCAGGAGTAGGAGACAGCGTTGATCTGCTTGGACACGGAGAGCGTTGAGTCGAGGATGATTCCCAGGTTGCATGCTTGGTCGGTGGGTGTCGGGGTGCCCCCAGTGCTGTCGGCCACCAGGAGTCATCCCAGGCTGAAGGGTTGGAGCCGAGTATGAGGACCTCCGTCTTGTCTGTGCTCAGCTTCAGTCGGCTGATCCTCATCCAGTCTGCGATGGCTGTCATTCCTTCGTGAAAGTTGGATTTGGCAGTGCTGGGGTCCCTGGTGAGGGAGAGGATCAGTTGAGTGTTGTCGGCGTAGGAGATTATTTTGAGGTCGTGCTGTCGGGCGATGTGTGCGAGCGGGCCATGTAGATGTTGAACAGTGTCGGGCTGAGGGAAGATCCCTGGGGTACGCCGCAGATGATCTCGGAGGCTTTGAATCGGAATGGGGGGAGGTTGACGCTCTGGGTTCTGCCGGAGAGGAAGGAGGTGGTCCATTCCAGAGCCTTGTCTCGGATCCCTATGGCATGGAGGCATGTGCGTAGTGTGCGGTGGCAGACGGTGTCGAATGCGGCGGAGAGGTCGCGGAGGATGAGGACCGCGGTCTCACCATTGTCCAGCAGGGTCCTGATGTTGTCGGTGGCGGCGATGAGGGCAGTCTCGGTGCAGTGGTTGCTGCGGAACCCTGACTGGGAAGGGACCAGGATTCTGTTTTCTTCAAGGTATCGGGTTAGCTGTCTGTTGACGATCTTCTCGATGACTTTGGCCAGGAACGGAAGTAGAGAGATGGGCCAGACGTTCTTGAGGTCTCTAGGGTAACCCTGGGCGTTATACTACGCTTTGCCCACGTAGTGTACGTAGCGCTGCCTGCTTTGCAGTTTTCAAAGTAGGTGAAGCAGGCAGCGCTACGCACACGCCAGGGCGAAGCGTAGCTGCCTGCCACCCGCCACCCGCCTCCCGCCCACCCTCCTTTTAAAATAATATCATGCAGGATAAAATAATTAAATGTAAAGACTTACCTGAAGCGCGGCGTCTCTGGTGCTCCCTCTTCCTCATTTCCAACTTCTTGTGGCAAATGCGCATGCGCGGATGCCCGCGCATGCGCATTTCTCGCAAGAAATGTGCATGCGCGGGCGTCCGCGCATGCGCATTTGTCACAAGAAGTTGGAAACGAGGAAGAGGGAGCCCCGGAGACGCCACGCTGCGGGTAAGTCTTTACATTTAATTATTTTATCATGCATGATATTATTTTAAAAGGAGGGTGGGCGGGAGGCGGGCGGCGCAAAGTGGGGCTACACGGAGCGCGCAAGTGTGCGTAGATTTGGGCACACTACGCGCTGCTCCACGTAGCCCCACTACACCCACTACGCCCAGGCTTACTCTAGGGTCCGCCTTGGGTTTTTTGAGTAGGGCGTTGATCTCGGCATGTTTCCAGCTCTCTGGGAAGGTTGCGGTCTCGAGGGAGAGGTTGATGGCGTTGCGCAGACGGGGTGCGATGGAGCTGCTGGCTTTGTTGAAGATGTGGTGCGGGATTGGGTCTGGGTCAGATACGTGTGTTGGTAGTGTGTAAGAGAATAATGAGATGGAGTTGTGAGGCTCAGTAGTTGGTGTCTATTAGCAGTGGATGTGATTGTAATTAGGGGTGGGCGGAATTTGCGAAATCCACTTTCGCAAATTATCGCGAAAATGTTAAAAATTATCCCAAACACGCGGAAATATCGCGAAGATGCGGAAGTTATTTTCCCGCATGTTCGCAAGATTTTCTGCATGGTTGCGGCTCGCCAACTTACCCATGCGGTTGCTCGCGGGCGCGGCCATCTTGTTTTCAGTTGTCTCGCGGTGCATGATCGCGAGAAGAAAGACGTGATCGCACGACGCATGACGTCACTGTGGGCGCGAACTCTCGCGAGACAGCGCAAATGGCTAAAAACAATACAACATCTCATGGAGAACGTGACAAATTTTAGCCCAGGCCTAATTATAATGCAGGATTCCAGGAATATGGAAGGAGTGAAAAGTGCACCAACGTTTCTACCATTGGGGGTGCACATAAGGGTGTCAGGGCAAATATCAATAATTTAAAATGCATTGGCTAGTAGTTAAAACATACATATAAAATATCATCCACATCTAAGGCCTCATTTATGAGAAATGGCGAATTGCTGGCACAATGATCTGTCAAAATTAGTTACGATGCACTGCATCATAATTTAGCAACTGGATGCATCAAATTTATGGATTGGCACACCAAGGCCCTTTTCTTTTGAATGTAGGCATCATGCACACTGCCAGAGTATTTGGCCAGCACGTAGATGTAGAGGCCCGTTGGTCCACAATGGCTTGGAGATTAATGGAGTGTGTGTGCTTCCAGTTCCTGTAGAGATGTGCAGTGGCTGCAAGAGGTACCAGTTGCACATGTGTGGAGTCTAATGCTCTCAGCATGTGTGGAAACCCAGCGATGGCATGAAATTCTTACTTGATCGCCAACTGCAGTTCCTGTGTTATGGGGAAGAGGAGGTAGCAGGGTATCAAACGGATGATGGTATCCAGGACGGAGGGAAGGGATAGGAGAAATACAGCTCAGATATTCCTGCCACTGTGGCAGCTGTTGTCTGGAATGATCCTGACACCAGCATATGTAATACCATGAGCTTGGCCTGTGGAGGTATGTTGGTTTGCCTGTCAGCGGATGAGTGTAGTCTTGAGGCAATCAGGTGTAGCAGATCTACTATGGACGGTCTCCTGAGCTGATTAAGCGTGATGGTCTCTTCCTCCCTGAGTCCAATCAGTGTGGTCCTCAGGCGATAAATATGCTCACTCCTTCTGTGTTGCCTTTATGGTGGTGACGGGTGAGGTTGGGTTGGGTGGTTGGGGTGGTGTTGCTGGTGGTCGTTGTCTCTGTGCAGCTCCCAGTTGCAAGAAATCAACCTCCATGGTGTTAATCTCTTGGCAAAATCTTTCATAGGTGCAGTAATTTCGACGTAAGCGCACCACTGTGCCACTTTTGCAGCCATTGTGTCATTTTTGTAAAATGTCATAAATATCCATGCATCAATTTTACATTGGCATTTGTGACGCAACGCCTCCTTTGCATATTTTAATACTTACGTGACACAGGCAATGGTGGCGCAAGGGTCCGGAAAGTGACTCATCCTCACAGATGCTTCACTTTTTAAATATGGAGCAATTGCTGGGCTGGAAATGCTTCAATATTTTTGGCACATAGGCAGTGCAAGACCCTTATAAATATGCCCCCTAGTTTTTCACTCATTTTCAATATAGAGATTCCTATTGATGCAAATATATCGTTTTATAATTAAGGAAGTTTGTGTAAAGTTAAACACTTTGTTGTTCATGTTATTCATTAGGTGCTGTTTTAACATAAACATACAGAATAACGGAGTTTTTGACATCAGATATTTTAAATAAAGTATAAAAAATTTTTGGGCTGAGAGACCAAAACAAAACAAAGTCTGGGACCATGTGTAATAAACTTTACCAAATATGTAACATAAGGACAAAAGTAGAACAATGTAATGGAAATGCATGTAAATTTCCCCCCTCCCCCATAAAAGAAATCTCAAGGTCTTTAGACCAGTAACATGAGTAGCATGACTGCAGAAATCACACATTTTATAGGCACTGATGCTGAAAGATGGCCATGAAATGGACTACGAAGGAGACAAGCTACAAGCGCAACAACACAATGATCATGTACCAGCACAGGAACACAGCGCTCACCTGAAACAGTAGAGGAAACAATGTTTGCACACTCAATGTGTCACACTTTTGCATATAAACGTCTCTATCAAGAAAAGTTTGAATGATCAGCATTCAACCTTTGCTCAACTGCCGTGAAATTTATTCTCATGAATGAGCACTGCCAAAGATTAACAGATGCAAGTCAGGTGCTCGATTCCAACTACCACTTACCAAAGATGAGCCCTAATAGAGCCTGAGCAGCTGAGCATTGATTGATTTTGTCCATGGGTTTTCCCACACAACTCCCATGGATTTGGATGCATTTCCAGATTTGCCATTACTGGTAGACCTGAGAATCCTATGCCTTCCAGGTGAGGCTTAACAAGGAGAAATATCCTTATTTCTCCTTGTTACTTCCTCTTTCTATATGTGCTGCATCTTGCAGCACACATAGAAAGAGTAATATGACTCACAAAAACAATCCTGCATGTTACGCAGGCACCCTTGCACCATGGTTCACGGGTGCCTGCGTTGGCACTAGGCCGCCCATTCTGCGCACAGCTGGGGACAAGGTAGTACTGCACTGTATTGTGATATTCCTGCCCGTTCCCGGTAACGCAGCTCAGCAAGATGACATGATGCGCTGCGTTACTTTTTAATAAATAGGCCCCTATCTGTCTGTTTAGGATTCTGTGCAGCATTGTGAATTCATTTTGTTTTGCTTCATGTTTTTCTTCATTTAGTCTACATCTTCTTAATATCATTGCCCGCATATTTTTACTCTCATGGAGACCATATCTGTTTGATTTAAAAAACAAATGTGAAATATCCATTGAATTAGTGACTGGTATTTTAAGACTGATATATATTGTGAACATGTTTACTCTGTTTTTTATGCTATCGGTTTCCGTACACTGGACTGTTTGCTGTTGATTCTTACCAATACTGCTGCACCTATTTACTCATGGCTCAAACAGCTGGCAAAGTCTCTAGTATTATTGAAAGAAACTATTCAAAATTCAATAAATACCACACACTAGAATTGTGGAGGAGGTCTGTTTTCTTCCTTTGTTAACAGCAGATCAAAGCTCATCGCCCAAAACAAACTAACCCTCACACATCTTTGTATAGTAGAAAGGCCACTTTATTTAGAACAGGTAAACTCTCAACTAACTCGGCAAATTTATTTATTTATTTCTCTTTACAATTTAGAATATTAAGCCAAAACCATTTCTAAAATCACATTTCCCCATTTCAAAACTGAAAACCAACCTTCAACTTCTCTGTTACCTTTACCTTGTCATTCTTATCTTCCCCTTTTATCCTACCCGTCTTCCTAAGACCGCTCCTGCCTCACCCACCCCAAACCTTGCCTTTACCAATGAACATTGCCTAAGAGTAACCTGTCTAATAGTGACTTGTTTTTTTTGAGTTTTTTTTTATTTATTTTTTATTTTTTTATTTATTTACTTATTTATTTATTAATTATTTTTTTGGGGTTGGGAGGGTGGGACTTCGTTTTCTTCCTCTCCCCCGCGCTCGCGCTTCCCTACACCTCGCGCACCTGACTAACCTAATTACGTGCGCGCGCGCCTCTCCCTAACGCTCCTACGCGGCTCGTTCCATTCGGGCGAACAGCTCCAGGGGGAGACTGTTTCTCCGCTCCCCCTGGGGCCCCCTCACCCAAAACAAACTGACCCTCACACATCTTTGTATAGTAGAAAGGCCACTTTATTTAGAACAGGTAAACTCTCAACTAACTCGGCAAATTTATTTATTTATTTCTCTTTACAATTTAGAATATTAAGCCAAAACCATTTCTAAAATCACATTTCCCCATTTCAAAACTTTAAACCAACATTCAACTTCTCTGTGTTACCTTTACCTTGTCATTCTTATCTTCCCCTTTTTTCCTACCCGTCTTCCTGGGATGCCGGGTAAGACCGCTCCTGCCTCACCCACCCCAAACCTTGCCACCCAGGAAAACCGAAACGTTTTCCTGTCCCCACCAACCATTGTAGCCGTACCACCCTTCAGCGATCTTTGCTGTTGCACCACAGGTCAACAGCCAATTCCATTGACAAACAGTCCCTGATTTCCAAAAGGTAACATGCCAGGCCCAACTCCGACAAATGAACCCCATCCCCTCTGAATAACTGTCCCTCTGTACTGGTGATGTTTCCATGTGGCAGATACCTTATGCCCATTCCCGCACAATAGTTTTTCATTTCTTTATTCAGTTTTTTACGTGCTCTGTCCATTGCCACTTGATCTTTCACTTGCCTCCAATAAACAAACTCAGTCCATACAACTGTCGTTCTCAACCAGTTGTCCTTGATCACTGCTAGATCTAATTTCATGTGTTTTAACAGCGTAAGACCTGAAAGCGATACGAGATCATTCTCTCCTAAATGAATCAACAGCAAATTTGGCGGCCGTCTATCATACCTCAATCTTTTGAGAGTTGGGAACAATTCCTCCCATTTCATGCTGCCTTTTCCATGCCAAAGCAACTCATGTCCTGCACTTGGGAGGCCGAGGCTGCAACCATAAATCTGTCTTTCAGCGAAGAGGCCTGCCCATTTGACAAAGGAATGTCCGATGATCCATACGTGGCGTTTACCGGACAAAGTGCGGATATCACCTAATCTAAAATAAAAAGAATTAGCACTCCTTATTAACATTTACTAAATCTACTTGCGTACATAACGTGTACAACACCTGGATTTCCACCTGCCAATTCTTTGAATGGCATCCCACCCTAACCCCAACTTCGCAGCGTCCGTCGCTGCTCCTATTCTGAATGAATTAGTCGCATATTTTGAAGGTGATTCTCCCACTAACACCAAAACCTTCCTCAGCACCCCCAAAAGCTGTGTACTGGTAACATGATGGCCTGACTTATGCACGAAAATATAAGCTGCTGTGGTGGTAATGGATTTGTCCTGAAACCCCTCCCACTCGAAAACTGGGCAACACTCCGTCAGGCCACTTTTATTCAGGAAAACCCAAACACCCCTCCCCAATTGGTCAGTTTTTGAACTTCGTAACCAAATCCGAAGCCTCTGCTGATCACAAATCACTTCGTCATAACGTAGGCCTCCTGTCCCTCTGCCCCCAATATTTCTGAAACTCGAAACGCTCTGAAAAAGAGCCAAATCATTGCCAGCCTGAACAATGCTGTCTTGTGAGAGCTATAACAACAATGCGGTAACTGTTGCACCAGTCTCTGCAGCAGCTGAAAAGAAATGGGGGCCCTAGGCAGCCGCCTTGTTACCCTCCTTCTGCTCAAACCTTTTAACATTCTTCGCACCAAAATGCTGTCAACAGGGTCAAAACCCCAGTGTAACTGTCCGTAAAAGGATACCCCAGCCAGTTTACCCGCTATGGTATTAGATGACAACCCTTGTTTCGCCAGCCATAGAACAAAGTTTAAGATAAGGTAAGTAAACTGTTGCTTCTTCCACCCCTTGTTGTTACATTGTACATAACTCATAAATTGTAACCACGCTTGTCTGTAAGATTTCTTTGTGGAGTCCGCTACTGAATTTTCCACGAGCCTCTCAATTGTCAGTTCCCCAACGCCCAGATGCTGTATGACAGAAGGGTTTTGCTGTCATCCGCCCCTGGCGCCAGTTCGCGAAAAAGCTGCCAATTAAAACGTGAAAGGGCGTCAGCAATGCACTTATTTACCCCTGGTATGTGTTTGGCTCTGAACATAATATTCCATTGTAAACTCACCAACATAAACTTCCGTAACAAGCGTAACACTCTCACATCTTTGGCTTTTTGATGATTGAGTAGATTCACCACAGACATATTATCAATATTGAACAATACAGATCTATTTTGAAGCTCTTTGCCCCATATGACCAGCGCTACCAAAACCGGAAAAAGTTCTAAAAAGGCGATGCTGCGCCCTTGTGTCATCCAGTGCACTGGCCACTGCTCCGAGCACCACCGACCGTCCCAAAAGATACCAAAGCCTTTGGAACCAGCCGTGTCTGAATATATCTGTACTTGCCAGATGAAACGGTCTTCAATGAAGTGTAACGGCACTCCATACTCTCAAATCTTCTTTCACCATTTTGGATATGCGGACTCTATGATGTGGCCTCCAGGCGCCCGACAGCGCCATGCCTAAGGCCCGACAAAACGTCCTACCTGCCCTTACTACTCTGCAAGCGAACGTCAAATAGCCCAGTAGGCGCTGAACCTGCCTAAGCTCCAGTTTTGTTTTTTCCAATGTTTCCTCCACATATTCTCGAATTTCACGTAATTTCTCTGCTGGCAGCCTGGCTATTTGTGCTACCGTGTCTATTTCAATGCCAAGAAATGTTAAATGAGTCTGTGGCCCTACTGTTTTGTCCGGCGCCAATGGCACTCCCAGCTCCTTCATCAATTTGCAAAAAACGTCTAAGGCTGCCTGGCACTGCCTAGTACCTGCCTGACCCATGAAAAGGAAATCATCCAAATAGTGACAGGAGGCTCCGTGCTGGTAACTCTGTGAAAAAACCCAGTGCAGGAAGGTGCTAAATCGCTCAAAGAGGGCGCAAGACACCGCACACCCCATAGGTAACACCTTGTCAAAATAATAGTGCCCTTCTAAATACATTCCAAACAATTCAAAATCGGTTGGATGAATCGGGAGGAGCCTAAACGCCGACTTGATATCACATTTAGCGAGCTGCGCACCATCCCCAACAAAATTCACCTGCTTCAGGGCCTCGTCAACTGACGTATAAGACACTGCCGTGTCTGCTGGGGCAATACAATTGTTAATAGAATAGCCTTCTGGCCAAGACAGGTGCTGGATCATTCGAAACTCCCCAGCTGCCTTTTTAGGGATGACCCCAATAGGTGAAATGATCAAATTTGGCAATGGACACATCTCGAACGGACCGCCTACTCTGCCCAATGACACCTCTTCAGACAGCTTATCTCGAACTATGTGAGGGAACTCCATTGCTGATTTCAAAATATCTGCCCACCGACCTTCTCTGGGCCCTTGATAACTAATCTTGAAACCCTCCAAAAACCCCCAAAACAATGTGCTAGCCGCTGTCTTATCATGATATGCTTCCAACCATGGTATCATCGCCTCCAAATTAATTGGCATAGCCGCCTTTTGGCATAAATTGTAATGGTGCCCCTCTAACCCTGGCCCCCCATCCCTGCTCGGGCCCTCTCTGCCCACCAGCTGCATTAAATGTGGTGAAGCACTGGGCAATTGCATGTCGCCCCCCACATTGTGAACATTCATGTCGAAAGCGACACGCCTGCCTGGTGCATAATCTCCTATTAAAATTCCAGCAGGCTCCAATCCCAGCCGCCTATCCCCGCCCCGTGGCCCCCGCCCCTGATAGAGCGGGACGTGGTAGAAAGGGCTTATATGTAACCGGCAGCCCGCTGGCCGTATGAGTAGTCGCCAAAGGATTAGCCAAAGCCATCCACTGGAGCCTCAATTCTGCATCTACCTCACCCCATGGTTTATTTGCTGCCATGCTCATCCTGGCCCTAAATTCCTCATCATAATTGAGCCAGCAATAACCCTCAAACTGCAGCTGAGCTTTCCGAACCACATCTATATATTTAAAAATGGACACTGCTCTCTCAGAGTATTTCTCTGTATATATGCTGGCAAAAATGAGAAACGCAGACGTCCAATTTTCCACATTACGTGGAACCCTTGGCCGCCTCGCCAGCTCCCACTCTTCTTCCTTGGAACCTTCTTTTGCCTGGACCTCCCTGTGTAGTAATTTAAAAATGTCGACAAACTCATGGTCCCAAATTTTCTGTTTCGTCTTTAACGATAAATGTGTACCTAGGGGCATCGCTAAACCCATGTAAGGTAAACGTTTAGCTACCTTACCCACTGCCTGCGATGTGTCCCCCCTGTCTTCTGCATCGTCGAACTCCCTACTTTGTCTTTGTCTTGTTCAACAACTGAGGCCCCTTCCCCCCCAACCTTACTTGACAGTACCTCTGGCTGACTCGCTCTGCTGTTTATATCCCTCAACTGTGGTAAGTCTAAAGGTGGAACCGAAGGGGCCCACACCTCCCACCATGGTGTCGTACCTCTAGGAAGATGTTCTGCTCTGTCCCGCATGCCCACTGGCCCACACACTCGACGTCGTTTCTTTTGAGACTCCTCGACTGGCAGGTCCGCACGTGACTTCTGTAAGGTAGAAACATATGCAGTTGACCCTTTCCCTCCCTCCCCTACCCCTTTTTCCGTTCTGACTTGCTGCAGGACTGCATTGTCTTCCTCTCCAACTTCATCCCAAATCACCTCTTCATCCCCACCCTCTTCTCCATACCCCACATTTTGTCTACTACTGCTAGGCAGGGCTCCATCTCCTATCCCTCCGTCAAAAAGGCGCCAATCTTGGACACCCATCTGCGCTTGAGCGCTGAGTCTTAGTGAAAAATCCGCAATAAACTTTTCTTGTTGAGTCGCTAAATCGCTAGCCACCACTACCTGTGGCGCTAGTCGAGACCGCTGCTCGCCTTGAGCTACAGTCCGCCCAGAAACAGCTTTCGACCTCCGGGTGCTCTTCCCGCCAGTAGGCTGCTCCGCAACTGGTACCCTCGCAAAGGGTGATTTTCTAGCAGCTTCCCTCTCCTGCGCCTCGCCTCTTTGCCCTGAGTGTGGCACCCACACCCATTGCCCTTCATCACACCCTATCTCTGCTACCTGCCTTGGCTCTATTTGACCTGGTGGTAACCTAGGCTCCGGAAAAATACTTCCCTCCGTGTCGCGCTCTGCCCTATGTGAGGGCCAAATATCGCTCTGCCACAAACTCGCACCCAGCTGGTCTACACCATATACCCATTCATCCTGTTCTGCACTGGACTCACCACCTGTCTCTACCACCTGCGCCACAAAATCAACACCTTTTTCCCTTATACCAAACCCTTCACCCCTCACTTGCTGCAACCGTTTTCCCTTGATACCAGTACCCCCACCAGGCCCTTGCTTATTCCTTTTCTGCGCTGGCCGCAACATGCCCACCACCTCATCTTGGTCCCCGTCACTCCCTGTGTCTGACGAATAATCCACCAACGGGCAGCCTTGTTCCCCCTAGAGTGTAACGTCCTACCCAGCGGTTCTGTCATCTCCCTAACCGGTTGGTCCTCCGTTCCCACCTTCGCAACGCTACCTTGCTGCTCCCCGCTGATGAGGCATGGTGCAGTACCCCTCCCCCCACCTCTCCTGCCCCTTACTCTACTCCCTCTGGAAAAGAGCCCCTTAAACATTGCCAATGGGGCCCCCCTCATGCTAGCCTCCCACCCTGTTATGGCACCTTCTACCCTCCCCTGAGGCATTGCTATCACCGGGCGCTGTGCAAGGCGTTTTGCCATACCTCTGTCCTCACTGCCATATGCACCTCCGCTCCTGAGGCACGTGGCTCTCCGTATTCTAGCCTGCTGAGGCAAGCAGGCCGCTACTGCCCTCTGCACTCCGCTTGCAGGACGACGCCTCATTGTCCTTCCCCTGGGCGCAGACGCCGCCTTCGCCTCAGCTGACAGCAGGTCTTCTCTCCCTGCCTTCTTCAGTAATTCCACTGCTGCCCTCACTTGCTCGTTGTCCTCCATGTCTCTCCTGCTCCTCCCCGACGATTTTGGTACTTTTTCCCCCTCAGGGAGACAACCTTTTCCCTCAGCGCTGCCTACGACTTCGTTTTCTTCCTCTCCCCCTCGCTCGCGCTTCCCTACACCTCGCGCACCTGACTAACCTAATTACACGCGTGCGCGCCTCTCCCTAACGCTCCTACGCGGCCCGTTCCATTCGGGCGAACAGCCCCAGGGGGAGATTGTTTCTCCGCTCCCCCCGGGGCCCTAATTTCCTTTTTCAATAATTATGCTTTTGTTACTGTTCTTGTTCTCCAGGTAAAGATGCATAAATTAGGTCAAGATAGACTTGAACCAGCAATCTCCTTCCCACGCAAATCCTGATTGGGTTGACACTTCCATTTCCATCTGAATCAGATAACAACTGGGGCACTATGCGAGTACTCCAGCGCTTTTCGCCCACGTGATTTGCGTCTGCGCAAGCCTGTCACATGTTCGCACGAGAAGGCGCGCCACACTCTTCGTTTGAACGGTGCCCCTCCGAAAAAAACAATAGCTGGGTTACTACTACCGTGTTACATATTACATGCCATTTTTTTAGTACAACTTAATAAAGATATATGAGTGGCATGTGGCAATCTTGCAGAGGTTAATACCATTTAAAAAAAAGTAAACACATAGGGCACAAGTCGTAAACCCTATTTGACCATAAACATATGTTTATATATCTACATAATGGTTCAATTTTTGGCTGCAGTGTATGCACGGAAGGATACCTGTCTGGCTTACATTGTTTTAAAACTGCGATAGTGTAGACTACACCTGCGTAAATTATGCAATAGTAACACCATGCAAAGGATGGGTAATGGCCAGAGCAAGGAGTGGTAATTCTTGATAGTTGGTGAATGTGTGGCCACTCACAAACTCCTCTCCAACCTTTCCACCACTTTTGAAATAGTGGTAGATTTATTTTAGCAAAGGGCTCTAGGAGCTCCCCTTCCAGAGTAAAAAGAGTAGCAGAGGCCAACTTTTAGGCGCTGTATGGGAAAGGGTCTGTCCATAAGGAATCGTGTCTTCCGCGTTGAGAAAAAACACAGAAAACAGAAAAGTGTAATTTTACAGTGGGCTACCTTTCCCCAATGCAGAGCTGTACTGTTCAACTCCACACTGTGGAAATAGCAAATGTCACCTGACATTCCTAATTTTATGCCTTGAAATTCTCCTGTTCTCCCTGTCAGGTAAATTTTAATTCATCTGGAAAACTCCTCTTCAAATCGGGATATTATAACTTGGGTGTTAATGGCAGGACCTGCGAGTACTTGAGTGCACAATTTTTGCCAGATTAGTTTGGCAATATTTTGCCGTGATATCTTCCCTTTTTCGCATCTCGGAATGTAGGATTACATGGAAAATGACCGCACATTCGTAGTCGCAGATCCTATAATTTGAAAAGAGTGGTATTTGTTCATTCGGTAAACACCATACCCGGTGGTATTGGTATGTTCTGGGTGTACAATTACAATCTGATTCTGCGGAAATGGTAACAAGCTCCGAACTGCGAAAATAAAAGTAATGATGATATTTTCCCTTGCAATGATTAATGTTGGCACATTTACCAGGATCATATATTTTTACATCTTTATATTTCTGCAACTGTTCAATAGGACCCACTGAATTAAGCGTATCTCATATGGCACTTAGAGACAATTTATGGCAAAGTGGCGCAGTGCAGCGCACCAAGTCACCTTGCTGTACTGCATCACTGGGAAAGAACAGGAATGTGCTGTATTTAAGTCATGCAGTGCATTTCTGTCCTTTCCGCCTGTGCTGGTGCACAATGGGCTGCCTAGCACCAAGACACCCTTGCTCCAGGGTGCAAGGGTGCCTGCATTGCAATTAGAATTGTTTGTGTGGAGGAAGGGGTACCTTCCTGCACAAAAACAATCCTTAGTGGCATATTCCTCTAACCACACAACAAAAGAGGAAGCAAAGAAAAGAAATTAAGATGTTGCTCCTTGATACGCATCTCCTGGGGATGCGTATCTTTTTGGTGCATTCCCAGATTTGCCTCTTTTGGTAGCTCTGTAAAGGCGCCACAACACCATGAGAGTTGAGTGGGAATGCCTCCCTTGCGCAGAGTAATGTAATGCAGATTTTCTGAGCCATTCAAGGTGACGCAAAGCTGCTTTGCGTGCTTTCAAAAATCTGACTCACGGTTTGAGTCGCTCTTGCACCATATTGCGTGGTGCCAGAGCGAGGCAAACCGGGCCATATATATGGCCCATAATGTGTATCACTTCGCGTGTTACATGCACACAATTTTATTTCATTAAATTGTTTTTTAACAAGCTTACAAAGCGGGGGGGCGTGGCTAGGCGCCCGAGGAGATGGCGGCGCTGGCGTGAGGGCTCCGTCCGTACTGGAGATCACGGGCGGTTCGCACACATGTTGCGGCTCAAGAAGGGGAGAATGCTTTGTCGGAAGGTCTCTGGACCACTTTGAGACCATTCCCATCGTAGGAGCACACTTGCACAGTACTTTACCGGCTTTTACTCCCGGTCGCGGCTCTGCATCGGCCGCGACCGCCATTTTGGTTTTTTTTCACGCGAGTGGCTCCCTTCAGCAGCTCATCCATGGGGCACTCGACGGAGCATGCCTTCAACACCCCAAGCAACCACATGGAGTGAATTATCATTAATGGGTGACTATTTTAATTAATTTTGGACACGTGTCTTTTTTTTTTTTATTATTTGGCGGCCATTTTGTGCTCTCTACCTGCGTTTCCTGGCTTTCTGACAGAACTGCTTATCTGGATTGGCGCCTCTTCACATCAAATCTCCCTGCTGCTCTTTTCCACACCTTGTGTGCTTTGGTCCTTGCTCTATATTTGCCTTTATACTCAATTTGGTGGTCTTTGCTTACATTTTGCAGTCGCATCTATGGCCGAAAACTCCGGCAAGACCCAAAAACGCAATTACATCAGAAACTCTAAGCTTTTTACGGAACTGGCTCATCTGGAAGCTTCTCAGCTTCTCCCCAGTAATGAGATGTCGCTGAATATAGATTCCTCCTCACAGCCCTCAGTTAAAACGACACCTAAGCGTTTAAAAAAGACCCACCTTCGCCTCCCAAGTCCTCTGCGGCCATTTCGATGGAACTAATCCTTGAGGAGATACGGGCCTTGTGCCCCTTCATGGAAGAGACCAACGCTAAACTGCAGGTTCTCACGGACAACTGGACCCGATGGATGAACGAGTGTCATCGGTGGAGCGTGACGTCTCTTTTCTTCAGGATTCTGCGGCCAAGGTCACATTCATGCATACGCAAATCTCTTCCCTTCAGAAGCAGGTGGAAGAATTGGAAAACCGAAATAGGCGCAACAACCTTCGCCTTTATGGCCTTGCGGAGGGCTGCGAGGGAAATGATCCCATCACTTTTTTCAAATCCTTTCTTCCGAAGATTCTGCATTTACCCGACGATAATCCTCTCAATATCCAGCGAGCGCACAGGCTTGGACGAGCTCCCTCCTCTCTTTCCCCGTCAGTGAAGCCCAGAGGTGTTATAATGTATTTTTTGGAGTACACTGATCTGCTGAAAGTTCTATCTGCGGCTAGAGCCTCTCCTCGCATCACCTGGTCGGGCTCCAACTTATTTTTCGCGCAGGACTATGCCAAAGCAACTGCAAATCGCCGTAAGGCCTTCTTAGACATGCGACCTGACCTTCGTTCCATTGGCGCCAGATATGGCCTTTTTCATCCTTGCTTATTCAAAGTCACCCACAATAATAAGACTACGACCTATGAACAGCCTGAACGACTCCTAAGTTACCTGAATTCCTGCGGCCAAGCTGATATGGAACTCTCTGTTCCTTCCTCTTCCCTTCCACCATGACTCTTCCATGAATTCTTATATTGATGCTCCAGTTTTTTTACATCTGTTGTTTCAACTTCTCTAATCCCGTTGATTCATTATGTTTATTCTCTTGTTGAGGGCTTGTTCTTCATAATAGTTTTTCCTATTTGTTCCTTATCTCATGCCCTTGTTATTTGTTGACATTTAACCCTGTTCCCCTTTTTCCCCCACAGATTTATGTTATGCGTTCCGTCCCGTATCTCCGGTTGGATGTCCCTCTGACCCTGAGTGTCCTGCCTTCTCCAGTTGGCCCTACCTCCCTCTCCCTGCATCCACGTGTACCCTTGTCTGTTCCTGTTCCTGGTCATACCTTTCCTCAACCACCCCCTGTGAGTATTCCTCAAACTTTTTTTATCACGTTTGTTCTTGTTTTAGTTTCCCTTACTTTGTTTCATTTTCTCATACTTTCAGGCGTATTGGTATCAACACTCTTTATGCGATCTTTTTCCTTACTCTTCACTCTCTCCTTCTTTATCCTCATTGCTTATTGGCTCCCTCCGTCTATTTTCATTCGTTTCCATTACACTTTTCGATTTTACTTTCCTCTCCCTCATTCACACTTACTTACCGATTTCTCTGGATTTCATTTTCTATTTTCTTGGATCTTAACATCATCTTGTCTTTTTTCCATCTTCCCGACACCTATTTATCCTCTTTTCCTCTTCCTTCTTTCGTATATCTCCCCCTTTCTCCACGTCTATTTTTTCTTTCTTTCCTCCTTTTCTCACCTGTTTGTTTCTCACTTATATGCTCTATCCTTCCTCTGTTCCTGTTTCTTTTTTCCTTCCTCCCTCTTCCCTCTTTCCTTGTTCCTATCTTTACTCACATGTTTAAATCTTAATCTCTTATCTCTGATTGACACCTTTCGCGTTTGCAAGAGTTGCATCTCTTGTTCTTCTAGTCACGCTTCTCTCTCAACTTCTTTCGCATTTCTGGCTTTTTGGGCTAATTCTGATACTGTTGCCTTATATTCTTTCTTCCTTGCTATTGTTCACACTGTCGAGTCTCTGTCTTTGATCCTTTACTTCAGCATGTCTTTACTGGTTTTTCTTCTTTCTTTTTGTCCTCTCTCCTTTTCATGGGTTTTCCTTTCATTGGTTCTGGTTTGCATCTTTTTTTAAAATAAGCTACTGTTATGTCACTGAATATATTGTCATGGAATGTGAAGGGTATCAATTCTCCGATTAAGCGTCAGCGGATTTTATCACACCTAGCCAAACTGAATGTTGATATTGCATTCCTCCAAGAAACGCATTTAACTGATGTAGAGTCTGTCAAGCTTAAGCGTGGATGGGTGGGAGAACTATTCTATTCACAGGGCGATGGCAAGCGAAATGGTGTGGCAATCCTATGTCGCAAGTCTCTTCCCTTTCAGATCCTTACCCACGAATCGGATGCTTCTGGTAGATGGGTTTATGCCAAGCTGTCACTTAGGGGTGTTCCAATTTCTCTGTTCAATGTTTATGGCCCTACCACGGGTGAACCTTCTTTTTGGGCTGATTTCTCTCCACTTTTAACAAAATTTGTGGACCACAATTTTATTCTGGCGGGGGATTGTAATCAACCTCTTGATCCCTTTGTCGATAGGGCGTCCTTGGCCCCCTACATCCCCAACAGACCTCACAAGTTGTTTAGCCATGCTATTTCGCAGCATAAGCTAGTAGACTCCTGGCGCCTCTGCAATCCAAAGCTACGGGAGTACACCTTTTATTCTCCCTGTCACCATTCCCAGTCACGACTTGACTACATCTTTGTCTCACATAACCTTGCTCAATCACTTCTACACTCTGAGATAGGCCCAATACTACTTTCCGATCATGCCCCTGTTCTTACAAGTGTTGACATACTCCCTAAAATTGCTGTCCCTAGAAGATGGCGATTTAATAATTCCCTCCTCGCCGATCCCACGTTTACAACCACCTTTACCTCTTTTTTTGACGAATATTTTCTGATTAATACAGACGATGCCCTCCCTGACCACATTATCTGGGATACTTTTAAAGCAGCTGCACGTGACTTTATTATTCGTTACGTTGCAGATAAACGCAAGACTGCGCGTAGGTTCACCAAACAGCTCCTTTCTGACATCAAGAAATTGGAACATGCCTACTTTACATCTCACTCTGATGACAGCTTGAATGCCCTTGTTGCTGCAAAAATGAAATTTAATGAGAAGTCCACGGAGGACGCCTCCCTGTACTTGTTGAAGTCTACTGCTAAATTCTATGGGGGAAGGAACAAAGCAGGGAAGCTCCTAGCTAATTACTTGAAGATCAAACATAATAAGTTAAATATTGAATCTGTTTATGACTCTGATGACACCTTGAAACACACGGATGTTGATATTCTTGCTGAATTCTCGCGCTTTTATAAGACTTTATACACATCTGAAACTCAATCCTCCCCCAACTCCCTTGCTAATTTTTTCTCCACCATTCACACATCACCTAACTTCCCCCCTGATCTTTCCTCTTTAGAGTCTGACGTCACACAAAAGGAATTATTCACTGCACTGCAACATCTCAAACCCAATAAGGCTCCCGGCCCTGACGGTTTTACCGTAGAATTTTACCTCCATTTCTCTAAGTTATTAATTCCACGGCTTCATTCTCTTTTTCATACTTTTATTGATCGTGGCGCCTCTTCGGGGACGTTTTCGGATGCCCACATTTGCCTAATACTTAAGCCTGGGAAAGATGTAAAATATTGTAAAAACTACAGACCCATATCTTTAGTTAATATTGACTACAAACTTTTCGCTAAAGCGCTAGCGATCCGATTGGATCACCTCCTCCCCGATCTCCTAGGCGAAGAACAATCTGGGTTTGTCAAGGGCCGACATATCACGGACAATACCAGACTTTTATTTAACATCCTGTCAAAATCCTCCCGCTGTCAACACTCACTTGCAGCGATTGCCCTAGACGCCGAAAAAGCGTTTGATCGGGTCGAATGGCGCTATCTCTTTCATACTCTTACTTGGTTTGGTTTTGGCCCTAGATTTATCTCCTTAGTTTCCCTGTTATACTCTCACCCCAGAGCTGCTGTCTTTGCGAATGGTCAAATCTCCTCCTATTTTGATTTAGGTCATGGCGTTCGCCAGGGCTGCCCTTTATCCCCCTTTCTCTTCAACCTTGCTTTAGAGCCGTTTCTGTCCAAATTGCGTCAGAATCCTGCTATTTGTGGTTTTCAGATTGCAGATTCTCACATTAAACTTGCTGCTTATGCGGATGATATTTTACTCTTTCTCTCTAACCCTGCAGAATCTATTCCTGCTTTTCTGAATGAAGTCCGAAATTACTCCTCTATTTCTGGGCATAAACTTAACCATGACAAATGTGAGATCCTTCCCCTGACCAAATTTACTTTCAAACAAGATTTCAGTGACTCGCAGTTTACTTGGTGTCCTTCCCATATCAAGTACCTGGGTTTATATATCACCCCCTCTGTTTCGGACACTGTCTCTTTATGTATGTCCAAATGCGCACAAAAGATCGCTGATCTCACTGCAAGGTGGCATCCCTTATATCTGTCTTGGTGGGGTCGTCTTGACACTATTAAAATGATGATTTCCCCTATTATTCTCTACACGCTTTCTAACATTCCTGTACCCGTCCCAATGAAATTCTTTAAAAAGATCAACTTAACGTTATCTTCATTTTTATGGAACTCTAAAAAACCCAGAATGTCCCTGGCCAGACTTATCCGTCCCGCCTCTGAAGGAGGCGTCAATTTCCCTGACTTTCCTGCTTATCAGAAGGCTTTTTTATTACGACAAGCTTCCCTCTGGCTGCACGATCCCACTTCTCCTTGTCCTCTATGGGTTAAGGTTGAGCGCGCTCTCCTTTCTCCGTTTTCTTTTGCAGAATATCTTGCTTTTTCCTGCAAACCTTCATTGCTCTCTACTTCTATTCATAAATACACCCTTAAGCTTTTATTGTCTGCTACCCCCGGTCCCCCTAAAACTGTCGCTGATTTCCTTTCTTCTACCGTTTGGCATAATAAATATCTCTTAATTGGTCGTAAGCCCTTTTATTGGAAATCTTGGAGAAGCCGAGGATTGATTTGGATCTCGCAGCTCTTCCCTGGCTCCACCCTCTTCTCTTTTCCTGATCTCCGTTCTTCCTTTGATTTGCCTTTATCCTTCTTCCCTAAGTATCTTCTACTAAGGGCTGCGGTTTTGGAGGTTTATGAGCGAATCTTGGTTTCTCCTCCCTCTTCTGCTCCGCTCACCCCCATTTCTCAACTTCACTCTATCTTGCGTACTACTCCCAAAGCATCCCTTATTTATAAGCACCTTCATGCGCATGAATTACTCAGACCCAAGTCCAAGGTTGAATCTCAGTGGGAAACCGTTCTCGGAATAAATTGGCCGGTATCTCTATGGGACAAAATTTGGACAAAAATCCGTAAAACTTCTAGAGCAGCTTCCTTGACACAATCCTTATTTTTTATTTACAACAGACTACTTCACACTCCTTCTACACTACACAAGCGATTTACCAATACCTCAGACAATTGCTGGTCTTGCGGCTCTCCTAATGCTACATTACCTCATATGCTATTTCTTTGTAAGCATGTGTATGATTTTTGGTTACAGGTGTGGGCTCAAGTTAATGTTATTTTCCACACTTGTATTCCCTTTTCTCCCACTCAACTTTTCTTGGGCAGTTTATCCCCTAGTTGGGACAATGTAGACATGTATATTCGTATTGTGGATCTGCTAATTGCCATTGCCTTTCAGCAGATCACTGTTAATTGGAAAAATACATCCAATATCTCTTTCAAAGCGTGGTGGTACAATGTCTGTCATAACCATAGACTTGATAATGCTTTTGTTTCTTCTGTTCATTCAGCAACTAAACGTGCAGACTTGTGGCACCCCATTACGTTGTATTTAGATAATTGTGTTGCTCGTTCTTCTCGTCCGTCGCCTGCTCAACAAGAAGTTCCTAAACCCCCATGATACCCTTCTTGTGTCCATAATTTTTCAATATACTGTTTTGTTCATACTTTTTCTGTACTCAGTTGTTTAGATAGGATTGATGCAATTTCTTTGCTTCTTTTAAAATGCCCATGATTATTATTTTGTTGTAGACTATCTCTTACAAATTTTACTTTGTTGTGAACTCTCTCTGACATGTTGTATTCTGCAATCCCCTTCTTTCCCCTCCCATCCTTCCCTTCCTCTCTCCCCTCCCTACCTGATATTCTGTATTGCATTCTCATTTTCCTATGCCTAATAAAATTCTTTTAAACTTAACAAGCTTACAAAGCACCAAACACAACTTGCGGCACTGGAGCTTCATCATAATGTGTGCAGAAACGTTAGTACAATATTAAAATCACACTTTCATGATAATGTTCTGTTCTCACCTTTATTATACACTAATTGATTGTAATAAAGGTTATTACTATTATGATTCGGTAAAATATTACATGCTAGCTCTACTCTGCACGATCTAATTATCAATTTTCCCACAAAGCTCTCAGCTAATTGAAGTGAAGGCAGGCTGATTGCAAAATGTATTCAAAGCAGATAAATATAAGAGAAACATCAGAAAACGAATTCCTTCAGACTTCTTAAACTCCTGCACCTCATTTTTCAGTAACAATTTTGGACATAGAATACATAAACTCTGGCGCCGTAGAAGGTGGTACAAGCCAACAATTTTGTGGTAAAGTGCAAGGTAACCTTAGTGATCAAAAACAAAAACCACAAACCACAATCTGATCTTTTCCCAGGTTGTATTGTATATGTTGTGTGTGTAACCTGTGGTGCAAAGGTAATGTGTGGGGCTGGCCAGCCTCTTTGTGTGCCTTCATAGGACAAGAAAAAGGGGTTGTCCCAGACAAGTCACTAGGACTTGGGTAAGGAAGGGAACAGGAAAAATGGCCCCAGTGGACACAAATTTGAAACAAAAGGAAGAATTGTAGACACCAACAACACCTGTTAATGCAATTACAAAACACTTTATTCTTCATGTTAACTATATTTTATTCATATGGAACATGGCATCTCATGTTCACAAGACGTGACATTAGTTAAGCACAATTGTAAAGAGGTTCACTAAAAGGGAAGGAGGATATGAGAGCAGCAGCATGTCATTTCTAACAAATATGAGGCAGCACCCAGTACTGCACTACAACGAGCCAGCGTAGCGAGCGATCCCAAACAACTAACAGAGGGTTTGGTGGGGTACTCCCCCCGAGACAATTTTGAAAAAAGAGTGGACCTTGTATGTCTCTCTTCTATGTTCACCTCCTTGCTATGTCCCTATCAAACAGAAGTAAGGTCCTGCATATCTCTCTCTGTTCTGTTAATTGCCTCGCTATTTCCCTGGCAAGCAGCAGCACATCCCTGTACATATCTCTTCTATGTTCATCGCCATGCAAGGTCCCTGTCATGCAGCAGCATAGCCCTGTACATCTCTCTTAGATGTTCATCGCCATGGTCGGTCCCTGTCATACAGCAGCTTAGCCCTGTACATCTCTCTTCTATGTTCATCTACATGTCACCTTGTAGTATATGTTTGCTATCCCATCCTGCGACGCCTGCACTGTTTTGCTGTCCCCTCTTACCATCCTAATATGTACTTATCCAGATCTACATAATACTAAACACAGCAAAGGTATTTCATTTACAACTCTCTAACATTAATTAGTGTGCAAAATTGTTTTTGTGGAATTCTCCTCCACAACCTCGAGTTCCACAAGGCAACATATTGCCAAAGCTTAGGTCCATGAAAGGAGGTCTCCTTGTCTACCATATACATTTATTTTCTTAGAATGCATGCTGCTGCTTTTCCTACATCACAGTTTTCTCAGAGTGAAGGTTGTCACACAAGCAGCATGGCAGCTGCCATACTTCAAATGCATGAAAATCACAGGATACACCAAGGCTGCCTTTTCCTGGAAAGCAAGGGATTATGGGAGCTCCATCACATTTTTCTTGTCAAAATGACAGGTTGTGATGACCACATTCAATTTGCTAATTTAAGAAATAATGTGTATCACAAATCCCTTATTTTACAACTAAGGCACAGACATTTTTAGATACCCTAGTAGGCATTCTCATCACCCTGTAAGAGTACTCGGAACATTCAGCCAGCCTTTCACATCTGTCTTTTGGTGGCAAACATACACTTTCAGTCTTACCAATGAGTCTTCTTGCTGCTCTTCTGATGCAAAGACAGTCCAATGATCTGTTTGAAATATTTTTGGGGAGTCAGATTGCAATTTGAGCCAACTACAAAAGGGTGAGACAGCTCCCCAACACTTTTGTCGCATACTTTTGGTGTCACTATACATTTTAACACAGACACATTGTACTACGAGGAACAGAATGTTTAAGGCAGCTAATATTTTAACCTCTTCAAATAAAATCAATTAAAACACGCTTGCAGAAAGCGAAATGGTATGTCTCTGTGTAAATATTTGTACTAATGACGGAGTCTGCATAAAAAATTCACCCTGTTTTAGATTGTGTGAGCTTGCACTGAAGCATGTAGCATCTAAAAACGAATGCTTACATATTTATACTCGGCCCCTAGAATAGACATTAGACATTGCAATAATTATAAAGAAGCTCCTGGAATGATCCGGTTTCTGAAGCTAGACAATAGTTGTAAAGTATGAACATTAAATAAAGAGCTACATTCAGAGGATGATCTCATCCTCCTGTATAGCCCTTCGAAATCTCTGTGTCATTCAGTAGCAGAGGAGCTTCCACATACCTACCTACCCCTGTCAATCTGGAAACAGAGATCAGCCTCCCAGTGAGAGGAGACAGCACGCGGAGGAGCAGCTTTGTGACAGCAACTTGTTACATCGCTGCCACATGGCATAGTGTCATTAAGAGTCCGGCTCGCGCAAGCGGTGCAGACGCTTCAGCCAGACACGCTACTGCTCCTGTGCAGGGCGAGGGTCTATAGTCACCCTCCTCATCAGAATAAGCATCTCTCTAACAAAAAGCACTGCTCCCTAGTTAGAATGCATACCACAGGGTAAAGAGCGTAATTATGGTAATCCGCAGGATCGGCTCGTCCGTACTCCGGGGCTAATGGTTATTTGGCAGATGGCTAGAAACAGACAGACCACTTGAGAGGTCCATGGTGTGCGCTTTTCTAACACTGGGAGCGCGGGTGCTCGAGCATTTACAATTATGTGTACTTGTTTAGAACGCATCTGTCGGCATTTCTACATAGTGCTAAATGAATGAAAAATGGCTAGAGCACAAGGGAGGGTCAGAGGGGGTCTACCTCCCACGTGTGCACTCCTCTCTAATGTGCCACCGAAATCAAGGAAGTGCCGTATTACCATTAACATCTCCCAAGAAATCTGCTTCTTTTTGCATTTTGTGTGTTCGACGCATTGAGTTGATGTTATAACCCTGCACCAGTCGCGGCTCGCATGATACGCAGGAGGGGAGGGGGGGTTTGTGCTGGGGGCATTTGCACAGGGGGGATCCCGCGGGGGGTTTGAAAACAATATAAAAAACTTACCTTACCAGTCCCGCGCCGCCTCATCTCCTGGCCGGGTGACGGTCCTGCCGGGGTTTCCTGGAACTGGAAGGAAGCATGCATCCTCCCTCCCCTAAGCAAATCACAACACTACAATGGCAACATTGTGATTAGTGCGGAGTCCTGGACAGCGCCCAGCCGGGCACCTGCAGGGAGGCCATTTTCTCTATGTAGGCTATGCAGTCTACATAGAGAAAATGAAGAGTGTGCATGACTGCTTTGGTCGGCCCAAGGGCCGACCAAGCAGTCAGTGCACGCAGAGTTGTGTAAGTCACTCCTCCCCGACTCACCCACATGCCCGCCCCAATGAGGCATACCCTCCCGCCCACCCCCAACCAGGCATACCCCTGCCATCTTATTTCTTGCAGCGTGAGAAGCAGAACATAAAATAGTATTTAAAATACAATTTTTATGTTGTTCTTCCCGCACTGCGATAAAGCAGTGGGGCGGCGCTCCTCCACCCTAATGGAGGAGCCGGCGCTGGTAGCACCACTTTCTTCTGCATACGCTGATCAGCATAGCTACATTGGTTGTTGCACAGCAATGTTCAAAAAAATAATAAATCAGCTCCGTAATGTCATTCTCAGTGGGTGTTCAAGACAAGAATAATAAAAAAAAATGAACAATACAAGTAACCTACGCATTGATTTTCAACAAAGCATATTATATTGGAATTGTTCGAAGTAAACAATGCATCATAATTTCAGTGAAAAGGTGCTCCATCCTCAAGTGATTGCATAGTGAGTACAAATTGTAAAGTACACAGTGTGTAGAGGAAAGTGCCATAATAGAAAATAGCATTGAACTTTGTTTCAATGTACCACTTCAATTTCGAGGAGTTTAATTCCATTCCAATTGTAAAAAGGATAGATGGCGTTTCGCCCCAGGAAAGTAAATGGGTTATCATCAGGACTTTCTCCATGCACTAGTTATACCCTTGCATATTGCATCACTTATAGCATGTGAAATCATAGCATTGATAACAACACTTATCCAGTGGATTCAATCTATCCCACAGTACTGTGCCCAAAACCCCTTTAATATACTTAAGGGAAGCGTACTCTTCTGGCTGTATCATTTACAATTGCTTTACTTACTTGATAACTTGGTCCTCATATGGACATATTTACAGTGCACTGAGGGGAGAGAGAGTTAGCATCACATGTCTGATAAAATCCAATTAACAGTGCAACAGGTTTGGCTACACAATGAGGACCTGTAATCGGTGGCCAAATTTAAGAGTGCTTATTAAAAATTAGAGATCAGTTTTAAGTAGATTACTCTGAAAATCAGACAATATAGCAACAAGGAAACCTAACCTTCTGAAAAAATATATGCAAAGAATAATCAGACAAACAAGCAGTGCTGTTGCTGTTACGAAAAATAGTAACATTAATATATGATGATCAGAATACAATTTAGCTTGGTCTTTTTAATTCATTCATAATTTAAACATTTTAAATACAACCAAAGCACAACACTGCTCATAGTACAAATCCAAAAATGACAATAGGGAAAGGGCAAAAAAGTACAAGGAGTATTGACAACAACATTGCAGAAACCTGGCCAGGAGTCTTCAAAGGGTCCGGAAGTGTTGGTCTAAAACACACTTGGGGAAAATTAACGTGACATGGGGTAATGTCCATTTAAGGGGCCATGGTGTTTGGGTTGTAAAATTGGTAAAAATTGTTTCAGGTTGGAGTCCAAATGGAAGACTCTGCAAAGAACATGCAGAAGAGTTCAGCAAAGAAGTTCAACATAAGGTCTGGAAAGAAAGTCAGAAATTATCTGCCCTCATCATCTCTCATGTGCCTCTCCCTTCATCTGCGCTAATCATTCAGGGAAACCAATAAATAATAATTCCCGAAGTTCGTTGTCACTCCCCTTTTGGTACATCATCAATAGTAGTCCATTTTAATTGTTGCAAAAGTCCATATAGTTGCACATGGTGTTTAGAATGGAACATCAAAGAAAATTCACACACGGAACATGGGAATATCACTTCGGTCCCAGACTCATGGGTAAAGACAACAGTCAATTGTTTGTGTTCGTGTAAACAGTTCTCATGTGCTTGTTGTAGGTATTCCTAGACATGTATCTATTACTTGTTACAAGAATTTATCAATTCAGATTACCAGTTGTTTAGAACTCCTGCAAAGTAAGCTAATCAGCAAAATGCAAGAACATAATGAATTCCCAGGGCCACAAACCAGGCCTTTAATGTAATGCAGCTAACTTAAGACATCACCTTCTCTAATGCGCAGTTTACATGCCTGTGCACATTTCAACATGTATGTATAGAATATTTATTTAGTACTTTTAGTCTACTAAATCATATGGCAAGCAATGGGACTGCATAACAGTAAATATACTTGAGAAGTGCATTCAAGAGTATATACGCGTAACATTAATGCATACTGTTAGAAATGGGGGTTTCTAGTTGGCAGAGGTAGGTACCTTTGTCCAAATAGGGACCCTTGCTTCTAGTCAGCGTAAGGGGTATACACTTCTAAAATAACCCCTGCTCACCCCCTTGGTGGCTTGGCATGAGCAGACAGGCTTATCTCAGAGGCAGTGTCTAAAGAATTTGTGAACACATACAGTGATACCAAGAAAAGATTGCAAATGGACACCACACCAGTTTAGCAAAATAAGTAATCTTTATCTACACCAAAACAAGACCAAACAACAAAAATCCACAATACAGTAATAAAAATATGACTTTCAGATGGTAGAAATTTTTCAGTTCAAAGCAAATTGCAGATGCTACACTTTTCTCACAAAGTGCCTTGGATGCGTGACTCAAGCAAACAAAATGGGTCGCAGGGAAAGTGATGCGTCGGTTACTTACACTTGAAGAAGGTGATATGTCTGTTCCTTGCTCTGGGGGAGGTGATGAGTCGGTTCCTTACTGTTGCGCAAGGGAGGTGATGCGTCAGTTCCTTACCGGAGAGAGGAGGTGATGCATTGGTTTCTTACTGCGTGGGGAGGTGATGCATCAGTTTCTTACTGTATCCACCAACAATGTGACAAACTTGGTGCCTCAATGCAACAATCCAGAACAATGCGTGAACTCTTGCAGCCACACAGCAGGCCTTGCGTTGAAATCGGTGCAGTGATCTCGGACATAGGGGATCGGTGCACTCAATGGGGCGTGCAGTGATTTCTTGAGCCGTGGGCAGGTGCTGTGACTATTTCCTCAGCAATGCATCGGAAACAGTTGCTGATGCGCCTTGCTTCTCAAAGTTGCATTACTGTTCCAACTCCCAGCTGAAACTGGCTCTAGAGGTCCAAAACAACAGAAGGCACCTCTTTGCAGGACAGAACTCTCAGAAATGAAGCTCAGGGGAGCTGGGGGGGAAGTCTTTGTTTCCCGGAGACAAGCTCAATTCAAGCCCTTAGAGATCTTCTTTCAAGCAGCAACGTCCTTTTCTCCTTTCCTTGGTAGCAAGTAGCTACTGCAGGCCAACACCGGACAGCAAACATCACAGGAGCAGTATTCCTACTCAGCTTTTCCGGCTCTTTTCCTTGGCAAAGGTTCCTCTTGATTCCCAGAAATGATCTAAGGTTCTAGGGTCTGGGCCCCAATATTTATACTACCTTTGTTCTCCAGTGGCAGAGAAGCTCTGTGCTTGGTCAAAACCAGTTCTGTCCTCTCTGGTGCAGCTACCTGGCAGGAGGTGGAGACAGCGTTGTAGAAGGCAGAATAGGCCTATTCTGATGGAAGGAAATCTCCTCCCCCTACTCTAAATGCAGCCCAGGTATATTCAGCCCGGCCCTCACTCGTCAGGCTCTCTGGAACCACTGCTCCTCCCCAGCCTCTGACACTCCAAACCCAGACAGTCAATCTACATCCTAGCAGAGGCATACTGGATGGCTAAGCAAGAAAATTTCCACTTTTTAAAAGTGGTATTTTCAAACACCAAATGTAAAAATCACCCTCACTAAAAGATGCATTTTAACAATCTGAGTTCAGGGATATCAAACTTTATTTTCCTACCTTGTCCCCAGGGGTTGTTATGTTTATAAGATGTTATAAGCAAAATCCCCATTCTAACCTATTGGAACAGGTAGCCTTGCAATAGTAAAATACTAAATAGGCACTATCAGGACATGCCACAGACACCAGGGCATGTCCTACCTTTCACATACCCTGCCCACAGGGGTACATTGGGCCTACCTCGGGGGTGACGAACAATTAAGAAAAGCAAAGGTTAGGCCATGGCAAGGGGGTACACTTGCCAAGTCGACATGGCAGTACTAGGCTGCACAGAGGCTCTGCAATGGCAGGCCAGAGTTACATTTACAGACTGCGTATGTGGGTGGCACAATCAGTGCTGCAGCCCACTTGCAGCATTTGATTTAAAGGCCCTGGGCACACACAGTGCACTGTACTAGGGACTGACTAGTAAATTAAATCAGCCAATCATGAAAACACCAATCCATAACAACAAGTTTCAAAGGGAGCACTTGCACTTTGGCACTGAACAGCAGTGGCAAAGTGCCCAAATCTTCTAGACCAGCAAAACGGAGTCCAACACACAGCAAAAACACAGGAGGCAAAGGCAAAAAAATGCAGGGGAGACCCTCACCAATGGTGCCAGGTCTAACGCATACATTGATAAAACATTATAGTTTAAGCTATTTTAATATCTTTCAAATAAAGCTAAGATTGGCATTTTTTTAGCACACACAAAATTGCGCACACTTATGAATCAAATGAAAAGCTTCAGCAATGAAATGAAAGCATGCTTTAAAGATGAATTACACATTGCAAATGTCTCATTATTAAGTATAATATGTGTTATTATTCATAAATCCTTTCTAGTGGTAACAATTATATAAATGCATTAATACAAGTCAGTAACTTTAATAAAAAAGTATTTTCCATTTAGACACATCTTTTTTAAATGAAGTTTTGTTCCGTATTATTCATCAAATGCATTTCTCTTCAACATTATTGAGACACGCTATGTGAATACTCACTGCATCAGCAGTATCGAGTGTAACATGTGTCAGAATCATAAGACACGCAGGATTTATCTGCAGAGTACACGTTCATTTTATGTGTCAGGTATCATTTGTTTTAGCTTTTGTGACATATAAAGAGTGGCCAACTTTACGATGCACCAACATTTAACAGCAGCTAAAATACCATAATTTGTAAGCACACTGTGCATTATAGTGTGGTGAATTATAGTTAATGTAGTGTGGTGAGTGTGGTGACAAGACGGTGTATTGGGATGCATGAAATATTAATTTAAAGGGTGTGGGTTAATTATTAATTTAATTATAACTTTAAATTTTCTAACGTTTATACAGTATAAATTGGGTTTGTATTAAAAGAATAAATAATGTTTTCCTAACCATAACAGCCTTAAGCTTTGTTTTCTTTATTTTTTATTGAATATATACATATATTCAATGAAAAAAACAAAGATTATAGGTATGTTATAGTTTGGCTGAGATTTCACTCATGCAAAACCAGTGAAATTCAGCAGTTATAGTTACCTGGACTATAGCTATAGCTCACATCCCCACAATGCACTGCTTCTGACCTCACATACTGTACCACTCATGACATGGTCAGTGACATCACTGAGATCATTGATGACATCATCCACAGATTTACTCACACCACCATACACCCTCTCCTACACCCACTCACACAACCCACACAATCACACACACACTCATTTAGACTCATACAACTACTCACTTAGTCATACAGCAAGTCACACAGCCACTCAGTCATGCATACAAGTACTCACACACACACGCACTAACCCATACAGCCACTGACACTAACACTCACTCATCAGAACATCTACTCACACATCCACTTATTTACCCATACAGCCAGTTAAATACCCACTCACTTATAATATGTGAGGGCATAAGCTGTGCATTGCACAGGTGTAAGCTAAAGTTAGCTCAGGTAACTGTAACTACTGAATTTCCATGGTTGTGTATGAGTGAAATCTGAGCCTAACTATAAGATCCCTGCAACCTTTGTTTTTTGGTGAATTTGTATGTGTTTTAATATTCTTTCCTCACTATAACATCACTGTAACCTTTGGGTTTTTTAAGTGAATTAAAAAAATCTCCATTTTGTTTCCTAACTGCAACAAGTAGCCTTTGACAGTAGGTATGTAAGTGAGTGCATCAGTGTCTTAGTAGGTCTGTGAGTGGGTGTGAGAATGTCTGAGTGGGTCTGTCAGTGGGTGCCTAAGTGTCTGGGTGGGTCTGGGCATGGCTGCATAAGTGTATCTTTGGGTGTCTGAGTGGGTATTTGAGTTTCTGAGTGGGTGAGTGAGTGTCTGAGTGGCTGTCTGGGTGAGTGTGTGAGTGAATGGGTATCTGATCGGGTGCATGAGTGTGTGAGTGGGTCTATCAGTGGGTGTCAGTGTGAGTGGGTTTGCAAGTACCTCTATATGTGTGTGAATCAGTCTGTGAGTCAGTGCATGAGGGTCTGAGTGGGTCTGTAAGTGGGTGCATGAGTCTTTGAGTGACTCTGTGAGTGGGTGTGTGAGTCTGTGAGGAGGTCTGTGAGTATATGAGTCTCTGAGTGGGTCTGAGAGAGAGTGCATGAGTCTGAGTGGATCTGTGAGTGAGTATCTAAGTAGGTCTGTGAGTGGGTATGCGAGTCTCTGAGAGGGTCTGTGAGTGTGTGCAGGAGTCTCTGAGTGGGTCTGACAGTGGGTGTATGAAGCCCTCTTCTGCTCTGTTTTGCCTTTTTGGCTTGTGCTTCTACCCTCTGTTTTGCCTTCCCTGCTCCTTTTGTGCTTCTGTTTGCATTTCGTGATCATTGTTCTCCCTTCTTCTTTTCTGTTTTGCCTTTCCTGCTCATTTTTCTGCCCTCTGTTTGCCCTGTTGTCTCAATTTTCTTGCCTCCATTTTGCCTCTTCTGCTTGTTTTTCTGTCCTGACCTTTCCCCTCTTCTGTAGTGGAGAGGGGGGCAGAGGGTCCCCCTTCCCTGGGCCCAATTAGGCACCAAGGACCCCATTTCCCGGGGCTAGGCCAAAACGTCTTGGACCAGGGGGAGGCATATGACCCCTCCCAGGGCCGTTTTCAGCCCTGGGGCCCATACCCTTTGGCCCGGCCTTAAATGAATGAGGAGGGGGCCATATGCCAATTTCAGCCTCAGGTCCCCATCTACTGAGGGCCGGCCATGTGTCCCTGGGTACCCTGGTCCGACCCAGGGCACCCAGTGTGCAGGATGGGGACAACAGGGAGCTTGAGGGCCCCATGGTCCCAGCTGGCTCCCTGCCTCCTGCAGGCGATGGCATTGCTCTTGTGCACAGGGAGCTGCTGGAGATACAGCTCCCTGTGTACCAGAGCAATCTTTCATCCCTTTCCCTGCCCGCATGTCTGTGGACAGTGAAAGAGAAGCAACCTGCTTGCAGTAAGCGGGACCACTTTGACAACTTTTGCTTGCTGGAAATAGAATGTTTGCTTTTGAGTGCTGGAGCTGCCTGCTCCCACCAAGCAAAAGAAAACAGTTATGTCCAGGGATGGGCATCCTGGGACATAGCCAGACCCAGCCCTAAAG
This sequence comes from Triturus cristatus, assembly GCF_964204655.1. Taxonomy (NCBI): domain Eukaryota; kingdom Metazoa; phylum Chordata; class Amphibia; order Caudata; family Salamandridae; genus Triturus; species Triturus cristatus. Next base: position 262,483,920 of record NC_140593.1, read on the forward strand.
GGTGGTAGTCCCCTGGCCCAGTTAAGGCTCTAGGAGGGGGTCCACGTGGTACCCCTCCTTCTGTTTTCATGGGTCAGCCCCAGCGAGTTGATGGTCTCAGGGGCCCTAAGTGGCCTGGGAGGGGGACCGCAAGGCCCCTCTCCCATTCTTTCACAAAATATTTGGCCCTGTGGAGGGGGTGATCCCAGGGACCAGGGAGGTACAGCCCCCCCCCTTATGTTGTGCTCTGTAGCCCTATAGCCCAGGCGCCACAATAGGCCCCCCACCCCACAGAAACACCAGTCAGCCCACCATCTCGAACTGGACACCGATCACGCCCGAAGACACCGCCTAGACAATTAAAAGCATCCACTCGGAGGCCCCCACTGACCCCAGCCCCCTCACATCTACCACAGAGGAGCAGACGACATCGCACCCGAACTACAATGCACCATCAACACCGCCTTCAAAACAGGCACCTTCCCAGACGACTGGAAGCCCACAAAAGTTAGACCCCTGTTCAAGAAGCCTACAGCTGACCCCACCGAACTCAAGAACTATCGGGCCATCTCGCTCCTCCCCTTCGCAGCCAAAGTTGTAGAGAAAACAGCCACGACTCATTGAAGAGAATGCCGTCCTCGACCCGTCCCAATCTGGATTCCAAAGCAACCACAGCACAGAGACTGCCCTACTCACCACCACCGATGACATCTGCACCCTCCTGGACCAAGGACACTCCGCAGCCCTCATCTTACTCCATCTATCAGCGGCCTTCGACACTGTCTCTCACCGCACACTAGTCGCCAGATTACACGACGCAGGCATACAAGGAACATCCCTGGACTGGATCCGATCATTCCTCACCGGAAGAAGCCAAAGGATCAGACTCCCACCCTTCCTCTCCGATCCCATGAAAATCACCTGTGGAGTCCCACAGGGTTCATCACTGAGCCCCACCCTCTTCAACATCTACATGGGCCACCTCGCAGCCATCGTCCGACAACACAGCCTCAACATCGTATCCTACGCCGACAACACCCAGCTCATCCTCTCCCTCGCCAAATACCCCACCACTGCCAAACTCAACTTCCAGAAAGGATGCAAGACATTGCAGTCTGGCTGATCAACAGCTGCCTGAAGCTCAACGCCAAAAAGACAGAAGTCCTCGTTCTCGGTACCACCCATTCTGCATGGGACAGCACCTGGTGGCCGACTGCCCTCGAAAGGCCACCTACCCCCTCAGACCACGCCAAGAACCCCGGCATCGTACTCGACTCATCACTCACCATGAACCAACAGGTCAATGCCGTCACCTCCAGCTGCTTCAACACCCTCCGCATCCTCCGCAAGACCTTCAAGTGTATCCCCCCTGAGTCAAGGCAGACAGTCACTGACGCACTCATCACCAGCAGACTGGACTGTGGAAATGCACTCTATGCCAGCATCAACATGTCAATACTCCGCAAACTCCAGGCAATACAGAACACTGCCGCCAGACTCCTCCTTGGCATCCCCCGACATGAACACATCAGCCAACACCTATGAAGTCTCCACTTGCTCCCCATGGAGAAAAGAGTCACTTTTAAAATCCTCACTCACGCCTACAAATGCCTACACAACAACGGACCCAAATACCTCAACAACAGAATTAACTTCCAGGTACCCAAAAGAAACCTCCGATCTTACAACCTCACACTGGCCAAAACCCCGCACATCCACAGAGCAGGTGGAAGATCCTTCTCTCACATTGCAGCCAAGACCTGGAACAAGCTACCAGCAGACATCAGACGCGCCCCCTCCCTGAACACCTTCAGGAAGACCCTCAAGACCTGGCTCTTTGGCTAAAAAGATCTGCCGACCCCCCTCAGTGCCTTGAGATCATCACGGGTGAGTAGCATGCTTACAATTCCCTGACAGATTGATGGATTGACTGATTGGGGAGATAGGGGCCTCCAGGGCTCGGGAGTCCGAACGGCCCCCAGCAATGTTTGATTGTACTGTGGAGGTGGTGTCCCCAGGGCTTATGGAGCCTGAGGAGGGGGAAAGGGGTGGTCCCCATCCCTCAAAGAGCCTTAAGAGGGGACCCCAAGCATCTCCTCTTTTTTTAACAAATGCCCCTTGTACAGGTCCACCTGGGGGATCTTTTCAAAACAGGTGCAGGATTTTTTGTTTAATTTTCATCAGTCGTGGATCTGCCTTGATTTTCGGTGATGATTTAAAAATAAGGTTTTTTTTGCCCTTGTGGGGGACCCTCTTGAATTCCAGGACCGGAGCTAAGGGGTCCGGGTATTCCTACCCTGCCCCATCCCTATTTTTAAATGTTTTTCCTGGGACTCAGCTGAAGCCAAGCCCCAAGATCGCTGCCAGCGCTTCCTGCTTAAAGTGTTGGCAGGCAATCAGATTTGAACACAATATAAACAGATTTTAATTTCTTTTAAGAAGTCAAAAACTACTGAATGGATTTATAACAAGCAACACAAAGGGTTTTTTCTAGACTAGGAGCTACCGTTCTGCCAAATGTGGTTTAATTCCATCCAGCGGTTCGGGCTGTAGTTGTGTCTAAAATATCCATGAAAGTTAAAATCGGAAAAACACTTTTTTGACCTCCCTTTTTCTCGGTGAGTGAGTGGGTCTGTGAGTGAATGAGTGGGTCTCTGAGTTGGTCTGTGAGTGGGTGTGTGAGTGTCTAAGTAGGTCTGTGAGTGTTTCAGTGGGTCTATGGGTTAGTGCTTGAGTCTCTGAGTGGGCCTGTGAGTGGGTGCATGAGTCTCTAAGTGGATCTGTATGGGTCTGTGAATGGGTATGTGAGTGGTTGTGTGGGTGTGTGAGTGGGTGTATGAGAGGGTCTATGGGGATGTGAAGGGGTCTTTGAGAGGTTATGTGAATTATGTAATCAATGATGTCTTCAGTGATGTAATTTGAGATGTCATGAGTGATGTCACTGAAAATGTCATGAGTGAAGTAATATGTGAGGTTATAAGCAGTGCATTGCAGGGGTGTATGTTATAGTTAGCCCTGGTAAATATAGCTGCAGAATTTCACTGGTTTTGTATGAGGAAAATCTGAGCCTCACTATAACGTCCCTGCAACCTTTAGTTTTGTTAGTGAATTTCTACTGTTTTAATGTTATTTCTTAACTATAACATAGTTGCTACCTTTGCTTTTTTGTGACTATTTATACTCTCTACATAATTAGATGACTGCATGAGTAGAGCCTGAGTGTTTCATCAGTTCATATGTATGCCTCTGTATTTCAATGTGTGCATGAGTTGTAAGTGGGTATTTAGATGGCTGCCTAGGTTCTGCAAATGTGATAATGATTGCATAGTTACAGCCTTGTAAATTGTGTGTTAAATTTCAAAAAGTGTAGAAGGAAGAGAGAGGCAGTAAAACAGAAAGAACAAGGCGAGAGAGTTGTTGATGAGGCATTTGCTTTGAAGAGGAAGTTTTTCATTTTGATTCTAAATGGAATGAAGACTTTTGACAAAATAGTATTTTGAATGAGGAGACAAAACCAGAAGAAAGATCAGTGAAAAGAAATAACTGTTGTAAAGTTTTTAGTGGACAATGAATACATACTTCTTGTACAGAGGCTTTCTTTAATGAAGAATGCTACATCAAGTATAACAAATTAATTAATGCTATTGATTAAAGAGAATGATGGTATCAAATGAAGAATGGCAGTCATATAGCAAAATGGTATCAAATGAAGAATGGCAGTCATATAGCAAAAGAGATGGTGGTATCTAGCGATGTAGGAGAAGGTATTGCAGAAGAGGTACTGGGAAGGCGTAGTTTGGTACTGTATACAAATGGAATTGTAGTAGTGTTTCTAGTATTAGACAGAATCCATTGAAATATTAAGAAAACTCTTATGTATCTTTTCAAGGTGAAGTTTAAAACACAAAATAAGTTACACCACTAAGCAATGCAAACTTTAGGTAGGAGCCTGTATTATGTGAAAACTCCTGCTTTATGTTTAGAAGAAATAAATAGAGCACTTTTGCATGGTAGTGTGGAAGGTGTAGAAAAGGTTTCTGGTGATGTGCAGTTTGGTTTCTTTGTTCCTGAGCAGGATTGTAGGGGAAATGAAGAGTTAAAAGGAGGAGTTGCAGAACAAAACACATATATTACAGTTATAGTTTTAAAAAAGAGATTACACATTGTAATGGAGTGTTCTGAAAAAAGCAGAGTATGTTTTTTATGTTGTTGATGCACTTACTAGCAGATTTAAACACAGACTGTTGACTAATATTTAGAAAGTGGAAACGTAAATTATGAAAACTGGCAAAAGTTAGCTGTGTATTTATTTGTGGAGGGATGGTTTGACTTGTGTATATTGCAAGTTATTAATAAGTAGTGTTACAATAAAGTGGAAGATAAAATGAACAACAGATAGATATTGGATACCCATTTTGAAAGATAATAAAATGCCTGCTAATGTAGAAAAACAATGCGTGTCAAAAATAAAAAAAAACAAAATAACATTTGTGATTCTTTCCAGCATTGCGAAGGGCCATTATGGACTGCTTTCCAGCACTAACTACAGCTCCACAATCCATGCAGTATGATGTCATCGGGGAAAACTGTGGAGCCAAATCTTGAAGTCTAGATTGGATTTTTTACTGGACTCTCTGCTTCAGTGTTGTTGCGTTGCTATTGAAGTCAAGGGTCCTTCAGCTTTGCATTGACTTCTTGCTGCTCACTTGAACTCCTCTTATGAAATGTGCTGATTTGTGGCAGCATTTAAATACCGTTAACACACTGTTCACAGCACTCATACCAACACTACAGTCCATGCAGTACGTTGCCATTCTTGAGAACTCTGGAGCTATATCTGTTGCAGTAGTCTGCACCTCAGAAGGGGGTTTCCGGACAGGAATTGCTGCTGCCGCCACTGAAGTAGATGATCCTCAAACTGTACCCTGCTTTAGATGGTATAACATGGATGTTGTCCCACATGAATATTTTTTGTTCGTACTTCTAGAGAGGGTCCTGCCAGACTTCGTGAATTGCATTAGTTTTGAAGCAATTTTTGATTCCCCCTAGTTTAAGGTTTGTTTGGAAGTTATGTTGTGTTTGTGTGTTTAGATGTTGAAAGTTATATTTTTAAAGTGTTGTTTTAAAAACAATATGTTAAAATAAAGTTAAACCAATATGTTACTTCAGAGCTATACTCAAACTTTGTGTAAAATATTTCTATATATATGTTTTACACTTTTTCATTTGTATTCATGACTACTAATGTTATTGCGACCTTCAGTGTTGCTGTGAAGAAAGAAAAGGCATGGGGCGGAGCTTGCCTGGCTCTGGGATGGTCACTTGCTAGGGGAGCTCCTGCTGCAGCTACCTCTATCATTCAAGATCCTGGTGTTATCTGAACTAAAAAGCACATTGCGGCAATAGAATAAGCAATGTAAACTAGCAAAGCAATATATATAATCAAAAAGCGGACCTGAGCGGCGAGATTCTGTCTTAGAGCGGAGTAGCGGCCTGCTGGGGGATACGCGCGACGGCCGGCATGGTGGCGTAGCATCGTGTTTGGTTCCGGTGCATTGAAGCAGGGAGCAGTGAGTGATGTGGCCCAGCGGTGGGACACGCACAGAAGAGTCGCTGCAGGAATGGACACTGGGGCTGACTCACTGCCGTGGGAACTGCTGGGCGAAGCTGGGACCACCTGGACTGCGGGTGCTGCTGCAGGGCACCCATTGTGATGAGCAGGCTGGGTGCTTTGAGCCGCGTGGAGTCAGACATCGCTTGCGTGCCCCGGAGGTGGTTGTGTGCACCCCCCTGTTGCGAGCAGCAATACAGAGATCCAGGACTAGTCGGCTGCAATCCGGTGGGCACCTTGCATTGAGGAATGAATGGCAGTTGCCCGGTTAAGTAAGGACCAATACAGAAACTGTACACATATGAAAGGGGCCCCACTGCAGAGTGCAAAAGGCTGATAGCAGCAGACCCAGTCTCTATGTTATTGCTGTGTGAACGATCTGGAAGAAACCTCAGATACATAGACGCGATACCTGGAGAGATCAGAGCGGTGCAGCATGAAGGTGCTGACCTGCCTACTTAACGCATTAGACCGTAAGGATCTCAAACTGAACATAGAGAGGCTGCTAATCTTGACGGTGCAGGGGAGAGCAAGTGCACCATGACCTACAATGTAAGCAGACCCGGTACACAGCGGCAGGGATGACCTGTGCACAGACCCGGTACACAGCGGCAGGGATGACCTGTGCACAGAAGGCGCATTGAAACCGAACACAGTAGATACATTAGCTGTGAAGGCACAGGACCTCAGTGAATTGCGGTGTACCAAAAACTCACCTCAGTACCCAGAACCCCTATCTGACTAACATCTGTGTCTCATTCGCTCTCCGTATCATCTCAAAGCTACCAATTATTAGACAACCCAGAACATGCAACTTAGAATACTCTCAGGAATGGTGGGAATCAGAAATCCCTGTTCGTTATTATTCTCATTTCAGTCCACAACAAGAGTAATAAGAGACACAGTAAAGTTTAAAAATGTTTATTTTATAAACTACGTGTCCTAAGATGCAGTACTTTGGCTAACATAAGCAGACAGATGATTAAGAATAAAACCATCAGCATTGTTACAATACCATATAAAATGAAGGGAGAAATCATGTTACAAATGATAGTGGAATACAACCACCCTCCCTTCACTAGTAAGCTAGTATTAGTAAACTAATAGAAGGTCTCTAGGTTTGAATGGGGAACCCCATACCGTAAATATCAGCTTAGGTGAATCACATCACAGGATCAGCTTTGCTCTGTGTCTGGAAAAAGTCTTCTCCAAAGTGAGTATCTCATGCATGCAAACTGCAATATTAAAGGCGCTCGAATTTCAGATATTTGCAGCTGTGTGCGTGTTATGACTAGAGCGTGGGCCGATCAACCTGAATTCAAAAGCATACATTGTTTGTTGGCCCTGACTGTCTCTGCACACAATGTTCAGACCAAGGTCGCGGTGCACATCTAGGGTTGTGAACAACAGACCGTTCCCATGTGAAGAAAAGGCAAGCAAGCAGTTTTCAAACAATAACATCTATCTGCAGTGTCGTGTGCAAAAGCAGCAAAAGTGGCAAGATGGCGTTTTAACTTCTAAGACGCTTATGCTAACATAGCAATGAGTGTACCTGGACCTCCGTCTCAACTACACAGTCTATGGTTTGGTGCTACGCTGTGGGCTGTGAGTGTGCATTACGTCCTGGTTGGTGTATACCAGCACAAATGGGGGATTGAACTGAATAGCAGTAGTGGGCTTGAAGCTGTGCAACACCATTCGAAGGCATGCCCATAACATAAAGACATCTAAGTAGCCCCGCCATATAACCCTACCAAAAGCTTAGTACGGTAACGCACACACCTGATCATACGGTGACTGTCGCTGCCTGACCCAAGAACTTAGCGCACTGTGGAGAAATATAACTTCTCCCCGTGCAAAGCATGGACTGTGGGGCAGACCGTTGGCTATGTTTCTGGAACCCTGCGCCACTAGTGAAAGTGGGATCAACAGATATCACTGGACAGCTACGCAGGGCGCAATAAGATCTCTTAGAAAATATAACAAAATGGGTAACCCGGATAAACTACAGTCTAAGCTGCAATTCGGGTTGCACAAGAACCCCCCATCCCATGACACAACTACGCTGGAGTCGGATGCTCCCCAGGATGACTCTGAGGCTATCGCAGACACAGACCTTAAACTGCTATTAAGCTCAATCCAACAAAGCCTGTCGAAAATAGATAGCAAAATTGATGCACTCACCTTCCGCCCGGATAGAATGACTGAAAGACTAGATAAACACAGAGACAGACTAGATGCAGTGGAACAGAGCGTCTCAATGCAGATGATATCCTCCATACAGAAACAGAGGGACGTAAGACAAGAGACAAGACCCCAAAAGCGCTCCAACTCAAAGCAGAGGATTTGGATGCCAGATCACGAAGGAATAACATCAGAATCCTTGGAATAGCAGAATCCACCAATATTAACAACATGGAACAATGTGTAGAGCGCCTATTAGTAGAACTGCTGGGCAGGGATACCTTCTCCAAAATCTTTGTGGTGGAACGAGCGAATCGTTCGCTGGCACTGCGGCCGGTGCCAGGGGCTTCCCTGTGACCGATTATTGCCAGATCATTAAACCAGGATGCAGCCCTACGGAAATCGCATGAGCTAGGCACGCTGAGATTGGAACGATCTGAAATGTCCTTGTTACTGGATTTTACACAGCAGGTCCAAGAGGCGCGCCGATTGTTCCTTCCTGTTAGACTGAGACTTAGAGAACTAAATGTGTAATACAGCATGCAATACCCAGCGAAGCTGCGGATCAAACTCAATGGTAAAGTTCACCACTTTGCGGATCCTAAGTCGGCAATGCAGTATATAGAGCAGAAGGAGCGTGCTGTGGGTGGATGGAGCTCTCCCAACCCTTCCCAGAAAGACAATGGTGCTGCACAGGACCCTGAGAAACTGTAGAAGCGATGCGATTACTACAGGATTCATCATAATATATTACATGCCACCATGTATCATAAACAGAACAAGGCAGGTTTGATAATAGCTGCATAACCGAGAATATTGTCAAGGCAGATATCTATCAGTCAAAAACGCAATGATACATAAGCTGAGTTTAGCGGACTATAGAGTGCTGCCACAATTTTATAGGCAAGACTTTGTTCAAACTACCGATATTCACACATAACATGCTGAAAGCACAATCTGCAGCGTGCATGTACTATTGATTGGAGGTGGCGAACCAAGGGAGCTGGAGCTGGGAATATCTGCCCCCTAGTGAGCTCCACTACAAAACTGAGGTCATATTTTGTAATGCTTGGTTTGGGAAAGTTATGGGTGGGTGGGTTGGACTGATGTATGCTATGTTAGTTGGGGACATACATAGCATGGGTGGGGGCGGGTAAGGGGGGTAGCAGTCCTGCATCAGAAAACATTTGAAACATCCAGCACAGAGGCCAGACGTCATGATAGCAAGGCAGGACGCAGGGCGCTGCTACTAACGTAGACCTGGACATCGCGGGTACAGGCCGTGAGCAAAAAGTTAGAGTACTCACTTGGAATGTTAGGGGCCTTAACAATAAAAGAAAGACTCGGAAGGTGGTAGCATACCTTGAACGACATCATTAGACATTGCAATATTACAGGAAACACACCTACAGCAGAATAGGGTGAAAGTAATGTACCGCAGACTGCAGGGTCAATGCTACGCAGCCAATTGCACATCGCATGCTAGGGGCGTTTTACTGTGGGTAAGCAGACAATCCGGGGTACATTTGACAGGAGTATACAAGGACCCAGGTGGATGATATGGACTGGCCAAATGCGGCAAGGAGGATTCATCATTCCTAATGGTTGGGATTTAAGGCCCTAACTATGGCGACCCCTTCTTTTACAGCACTGTAGAGGTCAAGCCAAGGCAGTGGGCAGGTATCCTGCAGATCTGGAGTGGGACTTCAATTGTATATTGGACCCAAATATTGACCATTCCAGAGGCCCGCCTAGCCGTCCCTGCACAACAGCTAATTCGTTTCTTGACATGATGCGCAGAGAACGATTCATAGATACATGGAGGCTCCGGGATACACGCATTAATCTGCGGCATATGACATCCACATTTGCATAGACTATTGGCTGATCTCTGCGGTACTACAGACGCAGGTCACAGACTGCACTCCCCTTCCTAGGACATACTCAGATCATTCCCCAGTCCTACTTACACTCACATACCAAAAGCCTAGAAGTCCTGCATTCAAATGGATATTTCCGCCATACTCTCTCTTAGACAAGGTTTTCAAGGTTGAGATGTTGCAGGCAATAACAGAATTCTTTGAATGCAACGTGGACTCGGTCCCTACCTTGGCTTTGGTCTGGGAGACTATTAAAGTCTACGTAAAGTGGATAGCGATCTCAAAACACGTGGGTGTATTAAGATCCATAAGAGGCCGGCTAGCCAAACTCGAAAGAGAAATAGCCAAGATTGAAAGCAAAAAGCAGGAAAATAGTGAACCCCAAATAAAAGCAGACATAAAAAGTAAGTTAGCCGAATACCAAGAGGTAGCTAACGACGAGTTAAAACATAAGAAAAATACGCCACTACACGCGCTTACTGCGAGAGAGACAGGCCGGGAGCAGTCCTGGCTGGGTTGCTGATACCCCCGAGAGTGGCAGACGAAATTACTAACATGTTAGATGAGGTAGGCCAGGCTCTACGTACTTCAGAGGCCATAGTTGAGGGCTTCTGCGGATACTATAAGAAGCTAGCTAGCTCGCAAACACACTCGGAGGAAGACGTAATCAATGACTATCTCACTCACATCAAAATGCCCTGGTTAGCCACAGAGCACAGGGCACACCTAATGAACCCCTTACAGTCTGAAATCACTGCAGCCCTGCAAAGCATGCCGTCAGAAAAAGCACCAGGCTCTGATGGACTGACGGTTTTCTCTATAAGGTATTGTTAGATCTACTGGTGCCATACTTACAAAAATTATCCGAAGAGATGGCCAAAACTAGGGTAATGCCTCCCACAATGAGAGAAGCAATGATAGTAACAATATTGAAGCCAGGCAGGGCACCTGACCAATTCTCCTCATACAGACCGCTGTCCCTGCTGAATGTTGATGCCAAAATGTATGCAAAAATACTCGCCAATAGGTTGGTGCTGCTGCTACCAGGGATAGTACACCCCAAGCAGGTGGGTTTTTTGCCCGGCCGTAATCTGGTTCACAACCTGTGCATGTTGTTCGGAGTTCTGCAGATGGTGGATCCAGACTTCAGGGCTGCGGCAGTATTCTTAGATGCCGAGAAGGCACTTGACTCGGTTGAATGGAGATTTATGTTTGCGGTGCTTCGTAAAATAGGGGTGGGTGACATATTTATCAAATTGATCCAGCTATGATACACTAACCCAGTGGCGGGTTGGGAACACGGTTTCAGGCACGTTGGGGATTTCTAGAGGTACATGGCAGGGGTGCCTATTATCGCCATTGCTATACGCAATTGTGGTTGAACCACTGGCCTGCGCGCTGCATGAATATCACAGCCACAGAGGACTCCGATTCCCGGAATACAGGCTGATTATATCAGCATACGCAGATGATACATTACTCTACGTCCGAGATCCTGATAACAACATGATTCCTATGGTTAGAGAGGTTGTACAGTTTGGGAATCACTCTGGTCTAAAGATCGAACTAGGATAAATCCACCATTTCCCCCCTTACTGCTGCAATGAGACCTCCGATCCTTTAGTACACTCTGCAATGGACCACTGATTTGGTGAGATATCTGGGCATACAGGTCCACACAGATCCCTCAGTGGTTCTGAGAGAGAACTACTGAGTAGCCATACAGAGACTCACAGATGACGTGGAGAGGTGGATTAGACTCCCATTCTCACTTATAGGGCGAATTGCTGTGATGAAAATGGTGGTACTGCCCATATTTCGATAGCCCTTCCGTGCACACTATTTCATCGCCTCTACACACTATTAATTAGACTGGCCTGGGCAGGTAAACAGCCAAGAGTGCAATGGGACTCGTTCACACTCCTTTATGAATTGGGTGGTCCTGCATTGTTTTGGCAAGCTATAATGAAAAACCCTCCAGCATCTCTCACTAGGGAGATAATAGATTACTGTACTAGTTGTGAGAAAGGGATGGACATCCCATGGCTCGCTGGGGTTAACAAGAACTTGAAAAGTGTTAATTTTGAAGGATTGTTTTTAAAACCAAACACAGCTGAGACTGTAGATAAAAAAAGTCCTTAAATCAGCACTGTATGCACTTTATAGTGTGGAAAGATCAGAGAGGGAATCAAGGAAACAACCCGTTGCTAAATTTACACCCATTGAGCGAATCGAACACTGCTTGCCCAGATACATCACCTTACCGATGTTGCATTGGTAGAAAGGACTTGTTTTTCGTTTAAGAGCTGGCACTGTAAAATACTTGCTCTGTTTTCCCCTTGGGTATAATGCAAAACTTGATTCCCTGTCATGACCATGCGACGGACAGAGCGGGCAAACACTTTTACACTTCTTATTCTTTTGTAAATATTATACCAAATATGCACAATGGCTGCTGAATCCATTTTTTTTAAACTGTTACCTATTCAATTAACTGATGCCCTTAGCTGCATACTCAAACTGCAAAATGATGAATTGATCCTGCGTGTTGCCACTTTCTTGCGAATAGCCAGTGGCCCGCAAATCAATGAGTGACCAGTGAAGCACACATGCACTTTTTTTTTTTACACTATGTACTTTTTATCATTTCACTGTGATTGTTTACTACGTTGCCCATTTGATTACTGTTCGCCATACTATGAATTTTGATCATGCTATTTAACTGTTTTATTGTGAGATTTTAATCATTGTACATGCTCTACTTTTATGGATACAGCATTATCCGAATAAAGTCTTTCAGATTGGATTGGAATTGGGTGGTCGAAACGCGCCTGATTTGGAAACATATTATAGAGCTGCACAGAGTGCACATGCGCACTACTGGGTACATGACCCGTGTGACACCCCGCACCTTTGCTTAGAAAGAGTCACGGCTGCACCTACCTGCATGCCACAGACCCTATTCTGCACCCCTACCAGAAGGCACACTGTTTGACCCCCTTGCAACCACAATGCAGGCATGGCGCACGGTTCTGAATAAACAAGCCAGAGCACAGCTATATTCCCTACATATCCCATTACAGTGGTGTCTGTGGTTCCCACTTGGCCAAGAGAGTGGGACAGGGAAACCACTCAAGTCACTGGGGATAGACACAATGGGTGATTTTTTTCACGGCCGGAAAGATAGGCACTTGGGAAGCGCTCCATGAAAAATTTCCACATATGACAACACTAGAAAAATACCACTACTTCCACGCTAGACACACGCTGCAGGAGCTTCTGGGGGAGGACATGCAAGAGCCACAGAGTATGGGAGCCCTTACACTGTTAATACAGCATGAAACACCATTAAACTTATCACTAGATTCTTCACGATAGCACAGGATGCGCGCAGACCAGCCATGTTGAAGGTGACGTGGGAGTGGCAGAGAGACTTGGGAGATCCAACCAGCGATAAAGACTGGCAATACTGTCGCTCCAGGACCAAAACCATATCATTGGTTGGACGATATAGACTCATACAGTTTACATTTTTACACAGGGGGTACTATACCCACAAACGACAGTGAAGATATGGGTTGAGGGAGGACTCAAACTGTGTACTATGTGGTGAAGAACACGCAGGATTTATGCATACAACCTGGACCTGCCTAGTAATTCATGAATACTGGTGCATAATATTCAGAGACATGGGGGAAATACCATGTGTGGACTTGGAATCTGACCCAAAACATGCACTGTTGGGATATGACTTGGACATCCAGCGCACATTTTGGCCCCTGGTTGCTATTGGCCTGCTGCTAGTAAAGCAGAGGGTGGCTATGAGATGGGGGAAGGGTCCTGCCCCAAAATTGGACAACTGGCATACAGACATGCTCTACTGTAATACCCAAACTGAAGTGTTTAATGAACTCTTTCCTTTAAAAAGCAGGCCCAAAAATGTCTGGGGTCTGTACCAAGCTTACTTAGTGAGCAAGGAGACTGGGGAGAAAGAAGGGGCCCCTTTCAGACATAGAGAGACATGAGTGAAAAAGTAAAGGCTGCATATTTTTTGATGCCAAATAGTGAACTACCCCTTTCTCTAACAAGATTCCATTAGAACATAGAGTCGATCACAAGGTGATAGAAAGGTAATAACAAGATTGATGCACTGTATCTGCCACAACAATCTAACAAATGCAACCTATTAATTGCAAGTATATATGGATATCTACTACTGTTAAGTTATTTGACAGCACTGTATTAAAAATCACTGTTTCATGATGCCACTGGTTGTATGCAGTATTATGATGTGATGTTTCAATAAATGCAATAAAAAATGTAAAAAGACATTTTTGATGTAGTTATTTCGACAAATGAATACAAAGGGGTAAGTTATATTAGTATCGTACAAAATAGCTACACTTAAACTTCATCTCAAATATGTCTACATATGTGTTTTACATAATGTTAAAAACTACATATATTTGCAGTTTGTATTTGACAATGGCACTCATAGAATTTACAGGCACTACCTGTGCAGTCATTAAGGGTGTCCTTTCTGCATGACTCTGCAAACATGGCCAACTGGCATACTACAACTAGTTGGGGAATAAAATTTTCTTGGATGCTAAAGGACCTTGGGGACCAAGAAGACCTCCTGGTACTTTCTATAAGTCCTACTCATCAGTATTTCTGAGAGCTGGTAAGAGGCCCTGCCCCTTTCCACAGCATTCTGCAAAGACCATTGCTACTTTTTTTTTTTTTTTATATATTTTTTTATTGAAACTGAAAGGTGTCATACAACATTTAAGTACAATACAAAAAACAAAAAAAGAAAAATAAAGTTACAAAAACCAGAACATCTCAAAAAGAATAAACCAAGATCCTTCTAAAATAACGGAAACAGTTAAGCAAATAACCTTAATACAAAGAGAGTCAAAAGAAATTTCCCCAAATTTTTTCGAATTTTCTCCCCCCTCCAATCCTCGCCGCATAGTTGCGCTCACTGATCTTGACTCTGCGCATTTTACGTAGCCATTCATAAAAAGAAGGTATCTGGGTTGATCGCCAGTTCTGAAGTAACAATGATCTAGCCACAACCATACAAATGAATAGAAGTTTGGCAAGTGCGACAGAGAGATTAAGATTCTGATCAAAACCATGAAGCATCAAAATAGAATTTACAGATATCTGAATCTGAAAAATCGAAGATAAGAAAGCAAAAATATCTCCCCAGAACTTTTTGACCATGCAACATTCAGCTATGACATGTGTCCAATTAGCGGGGGTAAAGCTTTGACAACGAAAGCAGATCGGTATAAAATTACTAAACATTTTGGCAATTACCGCCGGAGTATAGTAGAGGAGCCATTTCCCCAAAAATATCATTCTGCGCCAATTGGCTCCCCGTAATGTGGAAAAATTATATTTATTAATAGTCCGCCACGTCGTTAAAGATAAAACCTGTTTTTCATGTTCCCACCATTTTTTAACTACTTTGGATCCTAAATCGTCTTGTTTAATCTGAGCCAGATGACGTTTCCATTCACCAGGTTTCCTTATTAAAGTACTATTGAAAAAAAGGTCGTTGTTAAAAGGGGAAATCTGATGAAAGGAGGTGGGTGCAAATGGCTGCAAAAGTTTATAAATTATATTATAAGACCCGGCTAACAAAAAATTGCCAGAAAGTAGTAGGCGCATCTCGGACGGAGTTAACCACCTGGAATAATGTAAAAAATCGCCCACTTTGCTAAAGCCGGCCTTAGTCCAATAGCGCATTAAATGCGAACTTACCCCCTGCCCTCTTGAGGAGAGTAAATTAGTCAGCAAAGAGGAGGCATTGAAAAGAGAGAGAGAATATCTGGTAGTCATGGCCGAACGCTTCATGAAAAACCAAGCTAATATTTTATACCGAACCAATTTTGGGGATTTAGGTATTTGAAGAGGGAAGGATATTTGACTCTCCGAAAAAATTAAATCGAAGAAAAAACTAATATAGTAATTTGGGTTCGGAGTAGGGACCTTGAAACGAGTTAAATACTGAGCAAAGAAGGCAAAATAATAATCTCTAATGTTTGGAAGTGCTAGGCCACCGTTATCTAAACCGTCATAAAGAGTAGTCATCGCAATCCGGGGCTTTTTATGTGCCCAGAGAAAGCTTGAAAATAAGGATTCAATTTTCGAGAAAAAAGACCCTGGGAGAAAACACGGAATTGTTGAAAACAAGAAATTAAATAATGGTAAAATAGACATTTTAATCAGGGCGACTCTACCCAGTAATGATAAAGGTAATTTATTCCAACGGGTTAGCATTGAGCGAACCCTTTGAAGAAGGGGAACAAAGTTCAAACTGAAAAGATCTGTAACTGAAGAGGAAAAAAACACCCCCAGATATCTTTTAGGTTTATTATTAATACAGCCGCGTAAATCGGGATATAATTCTGGAGTATGATTGCCACAAATCGAAATTTCAGTCTTTTTTTTATTAATCCAGTAGCCCCCAAAAGACTCAAATTGCTCAAAAATCTGAAATGCCTGAACTTGAGACTGCAGATCGGAATTAATAAGTAGCATGATGTCGTCCGCATAAAGTTTAATTTTAGACATAAATGGAATTGGGGGTGAAATCTCTACAGACTTACGAATAGCTATTGCGAGAGGTTCAATAAAAAAAGCAAAAAGAATAGGTGATAGAGGACACCCCTGACGGGTTCCACGATTAACTGAAACAGATCCAACCGAATGTGAATTAATGATATTAGCATAAGCACCCGAGTAAAGATTACGAATAAAATTAATAATGTTACATGGGATATGGAAGTGCTGCAAAATAATGAAAAGTGTCTCCCAAACCACCAAATCGAAAGCTTTTTCTGCATCAAATAACAAAATAAGTGCGGGGATCCTCCGTGTCTCCAAATAATCCAAAGCTTCTGCCAGATAGTGAGTATTAGTCATGAGCTGTCTACCGGAAATAAAACCGTTTTGGTCTATATGAATCAGATCAGAAGAAATACGGTTAAATCGAATAGCCAGTAATTTAGTGACGATCTTGTAATCCGAGTTTAAAAGAGTAATGGGTCGATATGATTTAGGATCGGTAGCATCTTTCCCCTTCTTCAAAAAGCTGACCACAGTGCCCTCACGGAAAGAGTCAGGAATTGAGGCTCCAGATAGCATGGAGTTAAGCAAAAGTAGAAACAGATTAGAAAAAGAGGGAAAAAAAACCTTGAAAAACTCTGCAGGTAGTCCATCCGGACCAGCGGCTTTCCCTGATGGAAGATCTTTTACCACCACCTCTATCTCTTCCGGAGAGAATGCATCCGCCATAATTAATTCTTCGGAATGGGAAAGAGAAGGGATCTCAGCCTGCCGTAAAAAGGAGTTTAATTTAGGCTGATTGATTTTAAGCTGATGAGAATATATATTTTGATAATGACGATGCATTATCGCACCTATTTTATATGGATCGGTGGTAGATTGATGCGAAACCGGGCATTTTAACTCCCTAATTAAATTAGATGCGGCTTGTTCTTTGGCCTGCCAGGCCAAGAATCTCCCAGTAAAATTACTTTCTTCATATATTTTTTGATATTGAGTACGAAAAAAAGCTCGCCCTGCTCATATAAAAAAGTAGTGTATTTTTGTTTAGCTTCATTTAATTGTTCTATAACCGATCGTGAGGGATTTTGTTGCCTTAGAACGCTCAGTGTATGTATACGAGATTCCAGTAGTTTGATTTGAGCCCTGGATACAATTGAAATGGCCGCATCTTTCCCTATTATGATTCCGTGAATAAAGGCCTTTAGGGCGTCCCAGATAATACTTATGGGGGCGGTGCCCATATTAAGAGTTATAAATTCTTTAATCATGTTTTTTAAATCAGAGACCCATTTATCGTCATTAAGATGAGCTCGATTAAGAACCCATCTTTTGGGGGATCTTCTAAGATCCCCAAAAGTGAACTCCCTAATAAGCAGAGCATGGTCTGAGAATACGTTAAACAGCGTATTGCAAAAGCCGAGCTTAAGATTGCGAGAAGCTATGAAAAAATCGATGCGGGATGAGGATTTGAATCTACCCGACCAGCAGGTATAATCTCTTTTAGAGGGGTTATCAGCCCGCCAGTGATCAGAGAGATCGAATAATTTGATATAATGTGAAATGGTTTGAAAGACTTTCGGTTTAAGTTGTTTGGATGATTGAGATGATGTATCCAAATCCGGGTCCATTAACACATTAAAATCCCCACCAATGACAATATCACCTGGGACCATCAAAAGAGATTGGAACAAGTCTTCGTACAAACTGGCATCGTCTATTAGAGGTCCATAGCAACATACAAAGATAAAAGGTTTCTGCCTGGTTTTAACTCTGCATGAGACCCAGCACCAACGTCCTAAGCCTCCCTGTTGTGATTGAATGATATCAGCACATAAGTTCTTATTCAAAAATATAGCCACCCCTCGCTGAGATACATCGCAAGATGCGAAACACCGAAAGGAAGCCCAGGATTTGAACATTGAAAACCCATCGAGCTTGGAAGAGGGAATATGAGTCTCCTGTAACAAAATAACGGAGGGATTCTCAGCCTTTAACCAAACTTCCAAAGCACGCTTTTTCTTAATATTGTTCAAGCCATTAACATTAAGAGAAAGGAACTTCAAACTATCCTTGTTAGACATTGAAATCGGAATTGAATTGACTACGAAGAGTTATCACCGTACCGCTTTTGCCCCCTGGATACAATAAAAACATATTGACAAATGAGAAGGAAAAAAAAATAAAAATACAGAAAGATAAACAGACACCATCAGTTTCCTTTTTGTTTCGAACCACCCACCACCACCCACAACCCCAGCTACCCCACCCCCCCGAGCCCTCCCATACACAAACAACCCCAACCCCATCACCTCCGTGACCCCCCCCACCCTCACCACTGGCCAAGATTTCCCGAGCCCACGCGAACCAATGGTTCCAACCCCCTGCCATTCGGGTGACATCTGCACCCCCTGGACCCCCTGGATTCCGCACTCCATCCTGTGCAACTGATCCTCCCCTCCCCCTACTCAAAACCCAACAGGAAGAAAACAGGACAGTTTCCCCATCTAAGCACATCCGTCACAACTATCAATCTATATTTTAAGAAAAAAGAAAAAAAAAACAAAAAAAAACACAAAAACAAAATTCATAAAGTCCATAGATTTCCCAAATTTTCCCAAATTTAACCTCATGAAGAGTTGGAAATGTCCCGGAGTAATTCCTGTGCTGCTGCGATATCAGATAACATAAAGAATTTGCCCTTCACTAAAACTTTAAGTTTGGATTACTGCGCTATCGTGGCTTGAGCTCCTTTAGCTTTAAATAGCTGAAGCATCTGGACAAACTCTTTTCTTCTGCGAGCAGCAGACGCAGACATGTCTGAAAAAATGCGACACTTCACAGTTTCATTGACAAAAAATTGTCTTTTCTGAATTGCCGTTGAAAGAATAGTCTCCTTAATCCGTGTGTCCGAGAAATTCAATAGAATTGTTCGAGGAAGAGAAGAATTTGGGAAAGGTTGAGCGGGAACGCGATGTGCTCGCGTGATAGTCAGGTCACCCTCATGATTAGGGATCACTTTAGATTTAAAAAAAGAGGTGACCCACTGCAGCGTGCTGGACCCTTCAAGACCCTCCGGAACCCCCACTATGCGTAGGTTAGATCGACGATTATAGTTCTCTAAATCGTCCAATTTAGATTCAAGTGCACGTGAAGTGAGGGAGAGCTGATTTGTGTCCTGTTTAACCTTGATCATTTGATCCTCCAAACTAGAAATGCGGGTTTCAGCTTCTTGCAATCGAGCGGGGAATGTGGAAAAGAGATCCTCCATTTTGTCCAGACGTTGGTGGATTAAAGCAAGCTCAGATTTCTGAAACCTCTTCAGCTCTCTAACCTCATCGAGGATTAAATTTAACATATCCTTGACTGACATCTTAATCTCCCCCACGGTCTCAGTATCTAAATCAAGCAAAGGACTGAAGTGGTCCACATTAGAGACATTGGAGACAAATTTAGCGGGGGGAATCAGAGACTTGTCAATAGATAGAGTCCCAGTACCCATCCCGCCCAAAGTCGAAGCATCCGCCGTAGTTGTTGGGGAATGTGCTGAGGGATTGTCTCTAGACGAAGGCGTAGAAAGCATAGATAATATAGGGGGTGCCCCTATGTTAGATTTAGGCAAAGAATTAGGAGGGTGAATCATTGAAGGAGAAAGAGCAGGAGAAACTTGGGCAGACGCGACATTTTTCTTTTCAAAGAGAGGAAATGATTTAGTACCTTTAAGCCCCTCCACTGGGCTCGCCTGCGTAGATGACCCATCCTTGATGTACGAGGAGCCTGCGATTTCTGTGCAGTGAGAGGCTTTCAAAACTGGAGATGGAGTCTCACAGATAGATTCCTCGAGCTCTTCCGAACTTCCCGCACTATTACTTCTCTCCTTTGCCTTGCCATCACCGAGGCACCCCCTATTTAATAATTTGGTGGCGTTCCGCGCCTCTTTAGCCTGAATGCGAGAAGCCTTCGCCTTGCGTGTATTCAACAACTTCCCCATCCCAAAAGCAGGTAGAGGAAATAGAGGCCTTAATCGTTGTCGCCAAGTATTGCTACGATAAGCAAGTACTGAAGTGAGAAAGCTGGAAAAAGAATTTAATGTTTTTTTTTTTTCTCTCTTTTTTGCCGGTGCGCTCCTGCTGCGCCCCTGCTGCTTGCAGCTCAGCTTACTCTCACCGTGACTGCCGCATCCAAAGACCCGCAGGCGTAGCGTCAATGCTAGGCACAGGCACAGGCACTGGGCTGAAATAATGCTGAGAACGCTGCACTGGTATGCTGAAAACGCCCAGGGTACAGCAATGCGTAAGAAGTAGGACCTCTCAGAATTGAATGGACCGAACTGCTTTCCGCCCGGAACAGAATGATGGAAACAAGCTTTCCGTCAGGCAAGTAACAGTGTGCTGCTCCCCGCCATCGTATCCCCGACACCAAACGCCAACCGCTTCACGCCATCAGCCGCCATCAACCGCCGCCGAAACTGCCCTGCTCGAGGAGAAAGGGAGGAGCCAGGAGCCGGGAATCCTCAGGTGCGCATGGAGGTGTGGATCTCCATCGCGCCGTCCGTCCCGCTGGTTTACAGAAGCTACTTAAAAAATCATGGAAATTCACTGAAAATGTCAGGGTTACAGGTAGGTTTTACTGAGGAATTAGCATTTGAAAAACCTTAGAAATTCACAGAAAAAAACAAAGGTTACAGGGGTGTTATAGTTAGGCTGACATTTCACTTGTACAAAATCAGAGAAATTCAGCATTTATAGTTATGACCTCACATATTACATCACTCATGACATGGTCAGTAGCATCATTGATGACATCTCAAATGACATCTCCGATGATATCACTGATGCCATCATCCACAGAATCTCTGACGTACCCACTCACACACCCATGTAACCTTTCATACACCCACTGCAATTCCACACCACCATTCACGAAACCATTGACACACCCATACCAGTACTTTTATACCTACTCGCTGATTAATAGGTCTATAAACACATCCGCTCAGTCAACCATACAACCACTCATAAACCAACTCACTCACTAATAATACTACTGATATAGCCACTCATACAGCCATACAGCCACTCACACACTGTCAGTCACTCATAGAGCTACTCACACACCTTTTCACTCACCTATATAGTCAATCAGACGGCCATGAACTCACCTATAAAGTTATACACCCACCCACATACTTACTCATACAGATGTTAACACATAATCACTGACCCATATAGATGCTCATATATGTACAGACTAACCCATACAGCCAGTATCACAATCCGTCTCTCACATATATAGTCACTGATATACTCCAACACATACCTATGCTACCTTTCACATATCCACTTACTCACCCATATACCACTGACACATCCATTCACTTAACCAAACAACCAGAGTATAGTAGGATCTAAGGGAAAATCTTTAACGACCTGCCACAGTTCTATTCCCCAATATCTACAATGTCAAAACCCTCAAGAAACTGGGAGTCTTGCAACAAAAAGTATATATATCCACAAGTGCCGAGGGTTTCAAGGGACAGGAGTGCAGAAACAAAAGACAGAACGCAAAAGATAGAATATTATAAAGATATAGGGAACCTTGAGCAGAGCTTGGATACCCATCAATTGTCTACATGATCAATCTTATCATCTGGTCATCCACCCCATCCCTGACTCAGACGAATGTCGGAGGCAATGACGGACAGAGCGGGGCCTCGTATTCCTGAGTAAGGTTCCAGGTGAGGTGAGGTCCAGCCCTCGATCAAGATGGATGCCTTCTGCATCCTTTGAAGCGGAAAAAAGGTTGTATTAATTCCAACCGTTTAACAGTGACATGTGCACATTTATTCATTTTTCTTTTTGATACACTAATGCAGTAGCAAAGATTTGACAACTTAGGTCCTGAAGAAAGCCGTGGGCAAAAATCTTTCCCGTTTGGCTGAAACATGTCGACCTTAATAAATAGCTGTTGTTTGGTTTTATTTAGGATGTGAGGTCCTTTTTCTTATTAAACAGTAGTGTTCCCTCACAACTCTATTTTAAACACTACACTCACCTTTCTATGCACTGCACGATTTCTTCAAGTGATCAATAATTGAATATAGATGATTGGTTTTTTGATTATCTGGTGCTCCTTCGCTGATCCTAACGAGAGAGCTTTCCCTAGAAGATAGTCTCTATGATCAAGAGACATATCATTCGTTTGGGTGGATGACCAGATGATAAGATTGATCACGTAGACAATTGATGGGTATCCAAGCTCTGCTCAAGGGTCCCTATATCTTTATAATATTCTATCTTTTGCGTTCTGTCTTTTGTTTCTGCACTCCTGTCCCTTGTAGCCCTAGGCACTTGTGGATATATATACTTTTTGTTGCAAGACCCCCAGTTTCTTGAGGTTTTTGACATCCATTCACTTACCGACACAACCATAGACATACTCAGTCACTTATACAACCCTTCTCTTACAATCACTAACCCATACACCCACTTACTCATGCACTCACTCATTCATTCAGGCAGTCACACACCCTTTCACCCACCCCCCCACACACACACACACATACATATCACTATATATTTTTGTCTTATAAGTCTGTAATTTATGTTAATTGTCATTTTCCTCTAATATTTCTATTATTTTCTAGTGATTTTTCACTGTGCTCTTTTGGTGCTCTTACTGAACAAGGCATGTGAGCTGAAATGGACTGGGTAACATTCACACTGTGCCACTCTTTGTTGCCAATACATAGTGATTGATGTGCTGCTTTGAGTGGATGGTGTCTTCTAGTGGTGTTGTAAACCTCACGTAGTTTGTGTCCACATATTAACAAGACATTTCAGGAACAGGAAAAGTACATGGAATTATAGGTAATGATGAAAAATTAAAATATGTCAATAAGTGCTATATTTTAGTATCAAATGTGTCCTCACCCATAATCTTGATGCAAGAATGCATTTCCGGCCAAATAATTGTGCAAAAAGCCACTCATGTTATGGTTGTTTGTGTTGTTCACTGGTTACCACACCATAATTTCTCTGTGACTGTTGCCATAGGCATGCAACATGGTGTAATTGCATAAATCTGGGAATTTCTCTTAACAAGCTTTATTTTTATGGTAAAAAATGGTTCTTTTCAACTAATACATGCAACACCATTTTGCGGAGACCTCTATACAGAAAAGATCAGAGATGTGGAGATCTCTGGCCATATATTTGTGGACTGAGTTTTATAGTATGTGAGTAGTACTATAGTAGTACTACTTTATATACCACAAAATGCAGTTTGTATATCGGAGCCAATATTTCAAGATTTAACATCATTCTGTCAGGATCAGCAAGATGCCAGAGGTATGGACCCATCAGACCATGAATGTATACAATATGCCAGGAATTACCATCATTATGTCAGAGAGAGCTTGTTACCAAGGGAAGGCAAGATCCCATGGGTGAACACAAATTGTCAGTCATTTCCACCATAATACGAAGACCACCATTTTACCACGGGTAAGCAATGGATACCATCCTATCCCATTGTTGTCAATAAGTTGACAAGATTACCACATTAAGGGGCCAGCATGGGTGGTCAATGGACAAAATCCTAAAATTGCCTCTAAGTTACCACAAATTACTTCCTTTTTCCCACGGCCAGCATGTTACCAGTGATGGGCAATGCACATTGCCCCATTGATACTCACATATTGCCAAGGATAACTAACATTTATCATGTCCAGCATGTTATTAGAGGTGGACAGTGGCACAGCACACTCCTCAATCTTCACATGTACAGCCATTTGCATGCACACAGAGGCATACACAGACACTCAGGTATATTCACATAAAACACCACATTTTGGTTCCATACTTACCTTGCCATCCTGAACCCTGGTGCTCTTGGCTGCTGCTCTTCTTCTTCACACAACCATGATGCTGTTCCCTGATTGGCATTTGTGGGTCGTGAGATAGGTGCCAGAGGCACCTCATGTTTGCTGGTTAGGGGGTGCTTGTGCCATTTTAGAGGATACGAAGAAGCACGTTGGGAGTGACAGAGAGAGCAGGAAAAACTCCTGGGTGAGAGGTAAGCAGTGCCTAAGGAGAAGGTGAACACTCCATCATGACTGAGGCCCTTATGAGATTTCACGCTAAGCCTGTTCAGTGAACTGGTTGTGGACGCTGATATTTGGGAAGCATTGTAAACATTGCTTTGTGACCCTCTCTTTCACCCATGAAATGAAAATTCTAAACAGTTCTCTTGCGTTCTGCTATCCTGCTTGGCCTCTGTTGTCAGCTACCCTCCTCCATATCAAAATCAACATAGTAATATAATTTGGGGTAGTTTTCTTCTTAACTCTGGAATGCCTATTGGGCACTTAGCATAAGTGGGTATCTGCTGAAAACTGCATACCACATCATTAATACCTCACATTTTGGTAGAGTAAAGCAGCGCATAATAATTAGCTGGCAATCCCTAATGTCTACTCTCAGGTATCACCCAGTGATAACATGGCACTGCAGTAAACGATTATTGTACATTTTCATTTTTGTGCATCATTAACAACGTATAGATACAGTTTTACATAAGAATATACCAATATTCACTGACATAGTACTATTGTCTTTGAATCAAATTTCTTATGATGAGTACAAGTACGTTTTCATGACTCTTGTCAGCTAGGCCTCAATTTGAGCTATGCATTATGTTTTCTAAATGAGATGTCATCTCTGTGCTACCTGTCCTCCTCCCCCTGCACATCACACTGTCTGTCATTTCAGCAGCACATGGTCAAGTAGAATATTATTTGTTTATTTCCATTGTCCATGCTGTTTTCAATTAACTTTCCCCAGCGCAGTCACAAACTCTAACTACATTTCAAGGCCCTTCCGTTAGCTCACTGTACCCTATTCATTGATAATACATGAATAATGCTGTTGTTTATGTATATAGTTTATTCCACCATTTCTGGATGACATTAGTATAGAGGGGCAAAATTATTATTAATGTAGTGGGATAGTGCTCAGGTGCTAGGGCAATATGACGTTTTATGAGACTGTCCTCTGATGTGCTATGAATGTAACATTTTCGATCATACTACAACGATTCTGCAGCTTTGTTAATTTCATATATGAAAATCCTCATTTTCTAGGTTGAGCCAGAGAATTTCCCTTTCTAATAGTTAACCTGTTCATTTCTCTCCCGGTTTTGCTGCCCAGGTGGGACTTGGAATATTTTAGATTTTGCATTTCTATATGATGCTCTTTTTGCTGAGAGCCTTCATGGCAATTAAGCTGTACTGTACTTTTGAATTTCTGCAATCACTATTTAAACTATTCTGCTGATCTAGAACTCAGTTATTGAGTGGGCCCTTTTACTTAACTGATTCCATTTCTAACATTGTTGACTTGGTGGATGATGCCTTGCCTCGGTACACCAGCTCATGAAAATGATGTTTGAAACCATCTCCCATACATCAAACTTGCGAATGTTTTGTTGAGGAAAGTTTTGGGGTGTCAACCCCTACAGCCCTAGTAGGGCAGTACAGGAAGAAGGTGGATTGGTGCTCCCAGCAGGAACGTCCTAGCTATGAATCTAGGGGATGGCTCCACAAATGTGACTGAGTCTGGGGCACGTGGTGGGCATACCATGGCTTGGATGTGGGAACCAACTGATTATTACTATTATTGCTATGTTTATACACAGTTTTCATTAAGTCGATTGGTGTCACATGACCATATCCATATTTGTGTTATCACTTTTTTGGGGTGTCAAAGTTGTGGGGTCCCCTTTGCCCGCTCCACTTTCATTAGAAGGTCTGGAAGTCATGGATATTTGATGATTTTAGAAGTCAAAGTGGACTTCAATCACCTCCTTCTTGTGCTAGGACATTTTATGCCAGCTCCCTGGAGATTCAGTGCACCTCTTAAAGTAATCCAAATAATCCAATTACATGGCTCGATAATTGCTGTTTCTAGCGGTGCATCATATGGACTGGGAAAGATTGTAGATGAAAATGACAGTCACTATAACTGTAAAACAAGCCACTGAACCATCTTCATTTTTACATGCACAGTAACTTTGTAAATTAGAAGTAAATTCATTCAACACTATAAATGTATAGCACCCACTTAATTTTTCTTCAAATGTGTTGTATTTCAGGTTTGACTGAAAGATGTAAAGAACAAAGGGAGAGCTAGGGAAAACTAAGGGGGTTGTGTCCGTATCCCCTGGATTTAGATAAGCTTTGTCAAAGGTGGACACACCCAATGTAGTGTGGTACGGTCAAAATGAAGCAATGTTTGGGAACCCACCAAGTGGGTTAAAAGACCCCTCACACACCAACCTGGTTGGTGTCATGCTTCATCATTGGGGCCCCAACCGGGTGGCCGAATGCCTCCCGGTTGTGCTGCGACGCCTGACTACAGCGGAGCTGGTGTAGTGCAAAAATGTGATGTGGTGATAATTAAAAAATACCGCTGAGAATCCTTGCCATTGGAAGATTTATTATTGGCGGCTCAGGGTATTGATTAAAAAGATATGTGATGCAACTAAATGGAGAAATAATTATCTGTTAGTTGGCTATGTGGTGGGTCTACATGTTTCAGCTCACGAATAAAAGTAGTAAGGAGCTTTCGTCAGGACCAGTGTGAAGTGAGTGGCAAAAGGTGAAGTGCCACGTGGTGAAAAAAATTTAAAATATAAGTTACCTACACACTCGCTAAGGTGTGTGGAACGCGGTGTCAACACAGTAGCGGACACTGCGGCGCAAACCTGTGGGAGAAAACCAGAAACTGCACCAACGCGGCTACCCGAGGCACATAACCAAGACCGCAAGTAAAAGGGCCAGAAATCAAAACCGAGATGGTCTACTGACAACGTACCCTAAAGAACCCACCCCCCCTCCACTCACATGTGTCACCACTTACAACACAGTGTCCAACAAGGTTGCGCAGATCATTAAAAAGAACTGGAAGATCCTCAACACAGGCCACCTGAAATGGGAACCACCCCTTCTTTCAACTAAAAGAGCAAGATCCATCAAGGACACCATAGTGTCTACCAGACCAGGGGTCCCCGTCAGACCTCCCAACACGGTACTTAACGCCTGGGGCCTCCCCAACATCAAGGGGCACTACCCCTGCGGCAACTGCAGCGTTTGCCACATCACAGAGACAACCAAATACCTGAATTTGGAACCTGGGAAGATACGGGAGTTACGCAAACACACCAACTGCAACACAGAGAATGTTGTATACCGGATTATATGTCCATGCAATCTGACCTACATTGGGATGACCACCCGCAAAGTTAAAACCCGTATCTGTGAGCATCGCAGCACCATACGCTGCAAGAAAAACACCACAAAAATGACAAACCACTTCGTAGAAAAAGGCCACACGACCAACGACATGAGATGGGTCATACTTGAAGCCCTGGACAACAACATTCCCAACATCCAGACTCGCCTCCTAGAACAGGAACAAAGATGGATATATCACCTTTCGAGCCATATCACTGGTTTGAACGATAATATCCCTTGGAACTGCCTGAGAAAGTCCTGACAACCTGATACCACTCCACTATGCCTTAATCGGCAGCTCGTTATGACATCATAGGCTTCCCTTTGGTTCGTTCCCACTCTGACCTGTCTGGCCACCTGACACTTCTACTTTCGCATAGGCCCTGGCTCCTTCCACACAGCTGTCCGCTGATGCCAATGCCACCACCCGTGTCACCATTCCCGGGCACTTTATAGTAGTGTTTTGTCTCATTTCTAACCAGGCTCGCACTCCTGTGTGGGCACATGGTTTTTGTATTACATGTTTGCCCCTCCTGCAGTTCCCAGTAATCCTGGGTTCCATTCGTTCTATCCGAGACTCATCCCATCACGCATGCTCGCGGGACGCCGTCTACTCTACCGAGCAGGCGCCCCTAACCGCTGGCGGTCTTACGCGCATGCGCGCTAGCCTCACGCTTCCCCCACACGCATGCGTGGTCCACTCGGTAACGCCCCAGCTTGCCAGCATGCACGCACGTATACAATGGCGCTCCTCCCTATTTAGTCTCCTCTCCCCCGGAGTCCGGCAGCATCCGGGACTTCGGGAGGCCACAGTAGGTGCAAGGCGATGGTAGCTTCACAACCAAGTTAGGTGTCTCACACTCGCTCCAGCAGGATCCCGTCACCTTCCTGCCTACCTCGCTCTCTAATCTTGTTATTTCTTTTTACCAACAGATCTGTTGTAAGAAGCGCCCCCCTCCCGCTTCCTGCATAGCGCCTTCACTCAGCCATAGTGTAATTATCCTTTTCCCTTTTCGCGCATTGTGTTTCTTTTATTAAGTCTGTGCCCATCACTTACCTTTAGCGCTTGGAGGCTATATTCAGCCCCTCCCCTTCAGCGCATACTGGGCCTCTCACTTTATACACACCTCATGCTGAGGTTTCACAACCAATGCCAGTATAATCACTTGGCGTTATTCGTGTGACTTTCACCTGTAGTCCTTTGGAGTGCCGCGTTACCAACCACTTGGCACCCCTAGTTCACAGAGCGCTTCGCGTACTACCTAGCATTCCTAATGGTCTTGCCTCCGCTCTCTCGCATAGCAGCATGATACACCACATATGTATGTGTGTCACCCACGGTACGTTCTGAAGACAGGTTTGATTATTCACAGCACCGTAAATCGATTTGTATGTTGCCTGCCATCCAGGGCACCAATGTTGATTTCTTATGTGTATTGTGTGCTGTCTGGTTTTCTCCCACAGGTTTGCGCCGCAGTGTCCGCTACTGTGTTGACACCGCGTTCCACACACCTTAGCGAGTGTGTAGGTAACTTATATTTTAAATTTTTTTCACCACGTGGCACTTCACCTTTTGCCACTCACTTCACACTGGTCCTGACGAAAGCTCCTTACTACTTTTATTCGTGAGCTGAAACATGTAGACCCACCACATAGCCAACTAACAGATAATTATTTCTCCATTTAGTTGCATCACATATCTTTTTAATCAATACCCTGAGCCGCCAATAATAAATCTTCCAATGGCAAGGATTCTCAGCGGTATTTTTTAATTATCACCACATCACATTTTTGCACTTCACCAGCTCCGCTGTAGTCAGGCGTCGCAGCACAACCGGGAGGCATTCGGCCACCCGGTTGGGGCCCCAATGATGAAGCATGACACCAACCAGGTTGGTGTGTGAGGGGTCTTTTAACCCACTTGGTGGGTTCCCAAACATTGCTTCATTTTGACCGTACCACACTACATTGGGTGTGTCCACCTTTGACAAAGCTTGACTGAAAGATGGTCAAGTTCGTACGGTCCATGAGGTGTTGAGTTTATTGAAAACGCTTGCACTTTTGGAACATCGATTCACACCATGTTTGATAGAGAAGAAAATTGCTAATTAATTCACATTTTTAGAGAATTTTAAAAACCTGAAAAAAGCAGAAATAGGCACACGGGTAAGTTTGCTATTTCCAAATCAATAATGTTAATAGCACTATATCTGCTTTGCTTTTCGCAAATTTGAGATAGGTCCACACATGATGTCCTTCTCAATCCAGATATCAACTTGACTACATTGTAGATACTACCTCAATTTAGGACTCCCAGCGTACCTTATACTGCAATTTCATATAATGGAAATTGTAGCAGCATCTTTTATCTCCACTGTCAATGAGCGAAGGCATACCTACTTGTTTAATAGGCTATCAGTGTCCAAGAGGTGATTAACTATTCAGTATTTTGTCAGGACTCAAAGTAAGTAGCAGCATTTTTATTGTCTTTCTTTCAGGTGCCTGTTCAAATTTGTCCTACATTGACAAACTTTGCGATAGTTGTTCGTAATCCTTTGTTTCAAAGGCAATATATATATTTCATTTTAACTCAGCATTTACATTTTTAGGTTTCACCTACAGACACATTCTAACTGTCTATTTTGAAGACCTATTGTGGACAAAACAAATAGTTAAAGTTTGCTTTGGATCAGCCCATTGCTTACCATTTTTTTGTCTTTCTTGCCAGTCCTTCCACTATTCTTTCACAACTTCACATCATCATTACATGCATTGGAATGTGTTTCTTGAACTCTCCCTGATGTGCTACTTCCTGAATGTTCAATATTGTTGCCCCCCACCTCCCACTTGCCCATTGCTTCTCCCATCACCCATTCTCTTGTCGGGTTTATATTTTGTTTAAAAAAACAAGTTGTACAATGATGCCACCGTTGTTTTTTTATATTCGCTTCCCTAATGCTCATCTATAATTGCTCAATCCTCTGCCACACCTCAATCCTCATGACCAATGCTGACTTGCTCATTCTTTGTAACATTAGTTTGCAAGGTTTTTTCTTTAAAAGAACATTGACACACGTTTTAAGTTAATTTAATTTAGTAACTAGACATCCACTATATTTGTATGGTAAATAGAGAAAAATGGCTGCTGCATCAATATACATTACAAATATACAACAATATCTCAACTGGATTCATTGAAAATAAATATACTTGTATGTGCAAGACATTATAGTAGGGGAACAAAGGCAAGAGACTACAAATTATTCATTAAATGTGCTCCTGGCATCATATATTTAGAACACTGGATTATACACAACAGTTGTAACAGCACTGTTAAGCACGGATGCAGAGGCAACCCAAAAGAACTAACTGGCACATGCATCAACAAAGACTTTTGCGATTCCTTAATTGCGATTTTTAAGGAATCGCAATTAAGGAATTGCAAAAGCCTATGCATGTAGGAATCGCTATAGAAATAGCGATTCCTACAAATTCCTTAATTGCGACTCGCAAGTTGCGAGTCGCAATTAAGGAATGCCGTCCCATTCATTCCTATGGGCCTCGAGGAATGAATTGGAGATTGCATGAGCAATTTGCGAGTACCAGTAGGTACTCGCAAATTGCTCATGCAATTTCAAGGGTGCAAGGGTGTCAAAATGACACCTATTGCACCCCTGAAATTGATCTGTGCACATATGTTGCACACACACATGCTCTAAGGGCATGTGTGTGCGCAACATGAAACTTTGAAAAATGCACAAAAGTGAATTTTTCAAAGTTTTTGCAAATTACCATGAAGTTCAACTTCATGGTAATTTGCTCCCCCTATTAGCGAAATCGCTAATTTTTTCACTTTCATGCATTGCATTTAAGGAATTTCAATTTGGGATTCCTTAAATGCTATGGCAATTTAAGGAATCGCAATTTAGAGATTCCTTAAATTGCGATTTTTGCATTTGGGATGATGCATTCCAAATGCAAAAATACTGGTCGCAAAGGGGGAGATTCTGAGAATCTGCCCGTTTGCGGCCGGTTTTTACATTGATGCATGTGCCTGCTAGTGCACATCGTGCTCGTGACAGGACGTGGCGGCGCAAGTGACAACGTGAGAAACACAGCGCAGGGCACAAGGTGAAAACGTAATATACAATATATACAGGATTGTTGGTTCACAGAATAGTTATTTCGAGTGGGTTAGCTATAATTTTACAGCGATTTAGAGAACCAAAGCACGGTGTGAGCAAAAATATTGCGCCGGTGGGAGAGGGTCGATGGCGTTTCGATCCTTTCAAGTTAGGATCATCATCAGGACCGGGTAGCCATAAAGGTGGGTGCTGTTGCATGAATGGATCGGTGCCCGGGAATAGGAGGGCTGACTCGTGATACCTAGGTGGCGTCGCGGGACGTCTGCAGAGGATGGCTGATCGTGAGAAAGGAATCGTCCGGTGAAGGAAAAGGGGGGGTTGCAGGGTCAGAGCCCCGATCCACTGCGCAGGAGACAGGTGGAGACCTTGTTAGAGTGTGTGTAGTATGGGAATGAATCCACGAAAGTCTGGGGGATGAGTAGCACCGGGCCGCCACGGACGTGTGCGGGTTTCAGCCGGAGCCACCTGGGCATCTCGAGTCAGCCCTCCTATTCCCGGGCACCGATCCATTCGTGCAACAGCACCCACCTTTATGGCTACCCGGTCCTGATGATGATCCTAACTTGAAAGGATCAAAACGCCATTGACTCTCTCCCAATGGCGCAATTTTTTGGCGCACATCATGCTTTGGTTCTCTAAATCACTGTAAAATTATAGCTAACCCACTCGAAATAACTATTGTGTGACCCAACAATCCTGTATATATTGTATATTACGTTTTCACCTTGCATCCTGCGCTGTGTTTCTCACGTTGTCACTTGTGCCGTCACGTCCTGTCACGAGCACAATGTGCACTTAGTTCTTTTGGGTTGCCTCTGCATCCATGCTTAACAGTGCTGTTACAGCTGTTGTGTATAATCCAGTCTTCTAAATAGATGATGCCAGGAGCACATTTAAGGAATAATTTGTAGTCTCTCGCCTTTGTTCCTCTACTGTAATGTCTTGCACATACAAGTATATTTATTTTCAATGAATCAGGTTGAGATATTGTTGTATATTTGTACTGTACCTACCCAGATCTCAACTAGGTTTATGGGTTATACTCCTGTGGCTTTTCCCTGCATCATTATACATGACTGTGTATGCATCTAGGCACAAGTGCTTGCATGTGCAGTAACTATGGGGCAACCTTAGCATCATGACGCATACATACGCATTCCTGATTATGCATGCTTGCCTATCACTGTTGCTTGGAATTAACAATATGTCAACAACCTTTTTTTCTTTATGCCAAATCTAATGGGCATTACAAAATGTCTTGCCAAAACGGAGAGTTCTGCATTGGCAAAGCCGAAGTGTGAGACCTAATGACTATACCAATGCTTTTTACATCTCGTAGTCAAGTTCAACTACCAGATGTATTTAAAAAGCATTTTGCGATTCTCAAATAGCGATTTTACTGAATCGGTATTTGGTGATCGCAAAATACTAAGGGCCCCATTATGATCCGCCCGCCATCACAACCAAATTTTCCCCCCTCCATATTACCATGGCGGGGGGTACCACAGTGGATGGAAAGTCTGTCCACCGCTTTTCCGCCGATCGGCAATCGTCACAATTGCCGGCTGGGCGGAACTCAGGCACAATATGGTGGCGGTGCCTGGAAGGCACCGCCATCCATATTATGATGCCTGGCAGTTCAGGCCTTTCCATGGCGGCGATTGCTGTGGGGGCCTGTTGTGGGCCCCCAGAGGATGGGGGGCTGCACTTGGAGGGTACCAATGGTACCCCCCTTCATTGCCGTGCCATGCAATGATAAAGATGCAGGATCCTAATTGGTAGTGCAGGACCGCTGCACCCCTGGCGGCTGGTCCCAGCACCTCTAGGGTGGCGGGTGGACTGAAGTCCGCCCGCCATCCTAATGGGGACCTAAGTATGTAGGAATCGCAAAATATTTTGTGATTCATTAATATTACCTAATAGCGATTCGGTAAATAGCGAACATGGTAATATGACTCTATTCCTTACTATGGGCCGAAAGGCCCATAGGTGCGAATGGTTTTGCATTAGCTAATTTGCGATTACCCAATTAGTAATTGCAAATTAGCGGATGCAGAGCCAAGGGTGCCTTGGGGCCTAGGTCCCCTGAAGAACCCCTAAAATTTGAATTGTGTACATGAAAAGCGCACACATGCCCTAGGGGCATGCGTGTGCAATATGGAACTTAGAAAAATGCATTTTTGTGCATTTTTCAAATTTCACACATGGTTACCATCAACTTGAAGTTGATGGTAATTAGCGTTTCCTAAAATGACACAGTTCGCATTTAGAAAAGGCTTCTTACATGTTCACTAGGGATTCGCAAAGTGCGATTCCCAATTTACATTCGCAATGTAGGTAATCGCAAAAAATTGGGATTACCTAAATTGCAAATCAAAAAGTCTTTCCTACATGCACAAACGGCAGAATTTTGTGACACAGAATACAAAATGCTTTCATACATGTGGCCTTAAATGCTGTGCTGACATGGTGCATTTTTGCAAGGATCCTTGTGTTCACTGCCATCATTACATCCTTTTTTTCTAGACTATAAGAAAGTAGGATTGCCCTCAGTATAAACTAGGCATACTGTGAAGTATAAGAATTCTACCAGTCAGTAAGGGTTCTCTTCCCACCTCATTCTCACTTGACATATTGAAATTTTGGCTTCTGTTTTGAAGACTAAATAATTCATTTTGATCTTTTTTTGCAGTGGACCGATTCATTCTCTCTAATATGCACTGATACATTCACACACTTCCAATATATAGGTTGTTCTTTCATATTCCTTTTGTGATGTCATTTGCCTCATTTTGTACAGGCAATCTCATTCTGCTTTTTTGGATTTTAAAATATAACAAGGGTATAGCTTCCTAGTATGCAATTCATTATTTCTATTTAAGGTAAGCCACACATGCCTAGGAACCCCTACATTGCGTGGATGTGTATTTCATATACTTTTTATACACCTGGATGCTTCCAATGTCTTTGATTCTGTCCAATCGAAATTCAAATTTCTTTCTTAGGTTGATACATCAACATTTTTAGTGGAACTTTTTGAGACGCAGGCCTCAAATTTGGTCTTGATCCCAAAACTCTTAGTGGCATATTTACAAAGAATTGGTGTAGGGCAGTGCCGCAAGTCATTTTGATGTACTGACCTACGTCAATTTGAAAGGACAGGAATGCACCGTATTTACAAAATACAGTGCATTCTTGTCACAGGTACCCTTGCACCCTGTCTGTGTTGTTGGCACGATTGTTTTTGTGCAGGAAAAAAAGAGGTCTTAAACTGAAAAAGAAAAACAATTAATAAATTCCTGATGGTAATAAAACGTGTGTGTGATCTCGCTGGTAAATGAATGTGTGGAATGATAGTACTGGCACTTGTGTTTTTTCTATGATTAATATAAGGCCTAGCCTTACTGATTATGGGCCTAACCCTGTGAAGTTCTATTCACTATTAGAAAGTTGTCATTTTCTTGTCCTAACCATTTGGTGCCTGCAGCCTGTATCCTGGGCCACATGGCTGCGTGTAGATGGCAGTTGGTCTTTGTGTAGTGCTCCCAGACAGTGAGACAAAGGGGAAATTTCTGTTGGCAAAATGGGCCATCTCTGACTTGATAGGGGAGCTGGAGCTGTCATCTGCCTCACTTCCACATCACAAAGACTGTGCCTCGGCGCACTCACACAGGGCATTATACTAGACCTTTGTGCCCCCAGACAAGCTGGAGCCAGGGCAGGGAGGAAGGAAATTCCAAACACCTTTGGGGTAGAAACCTCTCTTCCTTCAAAGGTGGCACCAATTATAAATATTGGATACCCAAACCCAACTCTTCAGTACACATCTGGGCTTGTGGAAACCTTAGATGGCAGACTGCTGTGATGCTCTGTGAATAAAAGGACTGCTATTCTTTTGCCCTGCTACTCTGCTGCCTGAGTGAGAAAGAATGGCCCTGTATCATGTGAGATAATCCAAAGGCTAGTTGGCTGTCCTCCTGATCCAAGCCTCAGGGACAGAAAAGGCTCCAACCACCCTGCACCTGGACTCTTTCTAATGTGAGTCTTACCCCTTTGTGGTGCCTCCCTAGTCCTGGACCCTTGAAAGTGGGCCTAAAGGTGATCTGCCAGCCCACCTGGTCCCAGCAGAACCAATACAGCGCAACCAACGCATTGCTCTGTAGCTAATAGGAACCACTGCTGCATAATGCATCTTGACACAGGACTTGCATGGCAGCTCAACACATCCTTGGTGTAGTATTTCTCAACGCTCTGAAACCAGGATTTAAGGGAGTTTGTTCAGCGGGCATAACTTGGTCCTTGTACCGGGCCCAGGCCCCATCATAGTCAGCCTGAACTTGCAACTTTGTCCCGGTCTGGTGCAGCCAGATAGCCACAGTTGACGCTTTGTACTTTTAGGTAGTATCTTTACCTAAACGTTTAAAATTGTCCGGTTTGACTGATTGTATTTTTGCTGTTTTGGTATCAAATAATGTATTACATTTTACTTTACTTTTCTAAATTGGTGTGGGATAGATCTGGTGTGGTGTTTTTACTTTTTTACTGTTTGTATGCTACATAAATACTGTTAGAACTGGTTGGCAGAGGTATGCACCCTGTCCAAGCAGAAACCACAACTCCAGTCAGGGTAAGCTAGATACACACTAAAATATAACCAGTGCTCGCCCTCTGGTAGCTTGGCACAGAGCAGTCAGGCTCTTTTAAAGAGGCAATGTGTAAAGCATTTGTGCAATGCACACAGTAACATAATTATTATTATTATTATTACATTTCTAAGGTGCACAGCTACCCGATGGTTTCCCTGCGCAATCGGACCCCCCAAGAAGAAAGAGAAAGCCTATTGGGTAAATAACCTCGGTTTTAGGTCTTTGCGGAACTTGTAATAAATAGTTTCATGCCGGAGTTGTAAGGGGAGTGAAGTCCACAGGGAAGGAGCTAAGCAAGCAAAAGACTAACCTCCCATACATAGTCGTTTGATCCTGGACACTTGAAACCTTGCCTGAGTAGAGGATCGAAGAAGACACGTAGGGAGGTAAGGGTGTACCAAGGCACTGAGATGCTGTGGTGCTGCACCCAATGTAATCTTATGCATATAGCATAGGCCTTTAAATTTAGTGCGATTTTCCATCCAAAGCCAATGAAGGTCGCGGAGGGAACCTGAGATAGAGGCATTCCTAGGTAACTGGAAAACATAATGAAAACACAACACAGAAATACTCCACTGAGGGTTACAAAATAGATTATATTTCCATGAGTAAAACACGACCAACTTGACAAAAATTCAATAAGTTGAACTGAAGTTATGAATTTTGAAAGATCAAATAAAAAATCCAGTGCTTAGAGCCAAATATAGCTTAGGGGTTACTTGAGTTCACACTGGACCGGAGTAAATCCAAAGTTCAGGCCGACCTCGATGGAGGGCGAGATAGCTCCAGGAAGCACGCAGGTTCCGCTTAAAAAGTACTTTGGATGGAGCAAGTGTCGATTCAGAAGACTCGATGCGTCAGTTCTGATCCATGCATGCAATGAAGGCCTCGTCAATGAACCCCTTACGATGCAAGCACTGCTTCGTCGTTGAGCCGCGCTGTTCAACTTTGTTGACCACCACAGACAATGAAGGCTTTATCGATGAACCCCTTTATGATGCAAGTGCTGTGTCATCATCGAGCCGCGCCATCTGTCGTCATCGCACCGTGCAGTTTGTCAGAGCGATGTTGATCAACTCCTGCATCAAAGAGCAATGTGTTGGTTCTGATCGGTGCAAAGTTGTCACTGTATCAATATTGATGGTTGTGTACATCAGGAGTCACCTTTCATAGGCCCAGGACTGGAATGGCACCACCTGGCAGGGAGGGACTCACAGATCGCAGAGCCCATGTGCTGTTGCTGGGTTAAAGGAAGGCTTTGATGGCCTGAAGGCTTCATAACAGGGGTAAAGCCAGAAAGCCTTTGGAGTCACTCTGGTTTCAAATGAGTTTGGTCCAGTCCTTGTCCTCAGCGAGACAGAGATCAGCAGGCATCAGGACAGCACAGCGAAGCAGAAAAGCAGTTCTTTCAGGACAGCAGTCAAGGAGAGTAGCAATTCTTGTAGCACAGCAGTCTTTACTCCCAGCAGAGTTCCTCACAGGTCCAGTAGTGTACTGTTTTGGTAGGGTCAGGGCCCTAGCACGTATACCCTGGTATCCCTTTGAAGTGGAAGTGACTTCAAAGCAAGCCATTGAATTGGGCAGATTTCACAGAATTATATTTACCTAGTGTGATAGATGAACCCAACTCCTTGAAGATGGGCCAGACGGAGTCCACCGGGACATGTGGAAGACAGAGGATCAGGGCAGGTTCAGAACTAGGAAGGTGACATCTTCTAAGTGCAACGCCAGCGTTGCACCCCTCTCTGGCACTACTCTCCTCGATCTTTTCTTCCGCAATTCCCCTTCTAGATGATTGGTTGATCGATCAGTATTTCTGTCTCTCGAGCAGGGTCTCTGGCATCTGAAAAGTCTGAGACAGCGTCTCGGACAGCGTCTGTGGCAGCATACGTGTCGGGTCAGATTCAGAGTCAGACACAGAACTAACTAACTTACCTCAATTATACTATTCTGTGTTTGTGTACCACCCCCCAATGTTTCAACATTGTGTTTTCCCCTATTCTGATTGGACAGGGCAAAGAGGTGAGTTCTTCACACCATACTAAAAGTAATATTTTCTTAGGACCATTGTTTTATGTTTCCACCCATTCATTTACTTTCCCAGAACTTTATTCCCCCCCGCATTTCACATTACGATCAATACATTTTGAAACATTATTTTAAGTTTCTTTCTTTGTCCGGGTCAATAGGTCGAGTTCTCAGGCATCTCTGTTCAGTGTGGCCTTGGCTGTGTTTCAACTGTGCCATCATTTTTTCCAGCAGGTTTCTGTGCACCTGTGTGTGAGTCAAATGGGGTAGGGATTTCAGTAACCCTCCGAGGCCCAAATATGAACTAATAATAAAGTCAGAAAAAGACACGCTAGAATACGAAAATAAATGATTTCACGGTATACCACTTATCTCTACTCTATCCCCATTTACTTATTTTAATCTTTCGCATTAGTGTTTAGTAGAACTTATAAGGTTTAGTTTAAGCAATACCATGCGCATTATCATGTGAGTTTCAAGCGGCCATATTAAGAGCTATTGCACAGCTGCAAAGTTTCCCCCAAGCATAGAAGACGTCATACTACGTAGATGTAGTAGACGCATGCGCAGTGAAGTTCCCGCATTTTTGGTGGCCATTTTAAGAACACGGGTTACTTGTTAGTAATACACATATAAAAGCTTCCCTAGATACAGTATGTCGTGTGTAATGCAATATATGTATTACAAAACAGATTGGTTACATGATTACATGTTATTTGAGAGGATTGCATACAAGCAAGTTTTTTTTTATACGAGACCTTGCTCCATCACCATCAGGAGCCCCCACCCATCCCCCACAAACGCTGATCCAATTTAGGAAACGGCTGAAGACTCACCTCTTTAAAAAACACACCATCACAATGCATTAACCACTTACAACCCAGCTAACTCCCCTATCACTGATAGGCTTTATGCTTGTAGGTGCCCATGCACACCACTCTGATGACACTTATTTAAGCTTGCACTACACAAATACTATATACATACATGCACACATACATAAACCTAATTACAATAATGTACAGCACATTACAGCAGGATATATTATAATGAAGGCGAGATGTGTATTAGTATGATGCATGAAATTAAAGATAACAAATATGTGAATTTTATGTTATTTCATCACTTTAGTGCATTTATGATTATTAAACTACTAAAAGATGTAGCCAACATATCACAAATATGCATTTTGAGGGAACACAACATGAGTTGCTGTAAATAAGGCACATTCCTTCTTAGTTAAAATTGGTTTCTGCAGCTAGTTTTTTCCTTATAGTAAATATGAAATTACTTGCCATTATATTTAATCACTAAAATATTGCAAGGCCAAAAGAAGAAGAGATTTTTGGAAAACATGATTTTTTTTCAATTTAGAAAGCATAGACATGAGGCGGGCACATGCATGCCAGTGGCTAAACTGTCTTTCCTATATCCATTCAGGAGATATATATCTCGGTTTCATTACTGAGCTCTTATGTCTCTGGAGTTCCTCATATTAAGTGACATTCCTCTGAACCTCAAGAGCAGACATTTTATTTATGAAGCCAATGTACCAAACATTCTCTGTTTTAAGACATTTCATGGCAATATGTTGTGTTCAAACTTTTTACAAATCAAAGAACATGTCAACATAATAAGAACAAGTTTCAAAGTTTTTAGTTTATTTAATAAATCGAAAATATAATTCATCATTAAACGTAAAATTACCCCAAAAAAATACATCATAAAAACAAAAGCAGTGAATCATGATAAATGAATAAAATCTCATAATTCCAGAAAAGTGCGCAATTAAAAGACTAATAAAAAAGCAAACATTTCATAAAAACCTACATAGGAGGTCTCAGGGCCCTTAAGCTCTTTATGACTGGAATAACAATGTGTGTCTAAGAAACCATGGGCCAGATGTATCAATATTGGATTTTGCGATTCCATGATAGCAAATTTTACCGATTCGCTATTATGGAATCGCAAAATGCAATGTATGTAGGTTTCGCAATATTAATTGCGATTCCTACATATTCCTTATTTACGACTCGCAAATTGCGAGTTGCAAATAAGGAATGGCTTCCCATTCATTCATATGGGCCCAGAGGCCCATAGGAATGAATAGGGATTGCATGCGCAATTTGTGAGTAACCAATAGGTACTCGCAAATTGCGCATGCAATTTCGAGGGTGCTTTGGTGACAAATGGACACCCTGTTGCACCCCTAAAATATGCATGTGTGCACATGTGGCGCACATACATACCCTAAGGACATGTATGTACGCCACATGGCACCTAGAAAAATGCTAAAAAGTGCATTTTTTCTTGGAATTCGCAAATTACCACCAACTTGGAGTTGGTGGTAATTTGCGATTCCTTAAAGCCAGGTCGCAATTTTTTTTTGCTTCTTGCATCACATTTAAGGAATTGCAAATTGTGATTCCTTAAATGCATTTGCAAAATAGGAAATCACAAATTTTCGATTGCCTATTTTGTGAATGCCTTTTGGAATGATACATCCCAAAAGGCTTTTTCCCGTTCGCAAACGGGCTGATTCTGCAAATCGGCCCATTTGCGAACGGGAAAACGCTTGATACATCTGGCCCCATGATGCAAAATGAAATTTAGATACAGCCAGCACAACTACAGCCCATGCATCACCTTTACAGAGCCTAAGGGTGTGAATTAGACATTTTAAGCCCAGACGCTGACATAAAGGAACAATCCACCTGTTTCTAGGTTTAGCAATTTTTAGACAAGAAAACATCAAATGTTCCTTAGTTTCATCCAGGCTTAACAAGACGCCAATTTGAAGTATAAGCAGCAACTGGGAGGGTCCCATACCTGAACTGTAAGGAGAGTGAACGAGCACACACCAGAGAGATGTAATAAAAAAAAAATCCTCTGCCTCAGACACAGATTTGTGCAGTAAGAAGCACCTTATAAGGCTGTCTGTGTGACTAGACGATTCATTTAGGACAGCAACTCTCTCCCAAAATCTCGATTTAACCACTGGACCCTCAGTAGCTCGAATAGTTGATGGGTAATCCCAAACATTTACTAGCCCTAACCCAATCCACGTTTTTTAGTGTAGGCCACTTGATCTTCTTGGAGGATTTTAAGTTGATAATATCAATAGGACCTTCTTTAAAGGGGTGTAGATTGTCAGTAGTCCAAATCCATACCCAATAGAGTAACGGCCTCAAAGTGCCCATCTCGGTGATAGGGTTAAAATCAAGGGCCAATGTTAGTGGCACCAGAGGTGTTCTCCTCCCCAAGTCAGTTAGAGCTCTAATAAAGTTGTTTTCACTAGTGCCCGAAGAACCAATATGGCAATAATATCCCCATATTTTGGCACCAAAAAGTGCTGAACGCTTTTAAAAGATCTCAATTGCGAGGAGGATTGGAAATCATGAGGACTTTTTAGGAAACCTGAGAATTGCCCCAGCTCTGTGATTTAGCACATGTGAGCTTTTTTGAGAATCAGAGAGCCAGAGCTAGCCAAACAAA
Source organism: Triturus cristatus (assembly GCF_964204655.1). NCBI lineage: Eukaryota > Metazoa > Chordata > Amphibia > Caudata > Salamandridae > Triturus > Triturus cristatus. The sequence goes on from NC_140593.1 coordinate 262,525,763, forward strand.
TCCCCAAGTAGTCACATTCTCTGACCCTGACCCTTTCCCATGTTCCTCTTCCCAGGTTTACGGTACCCTTTGCCCTTTTGTTCCCGTACTAGATCATCTGTTTTTTTAGAGGCCTTGGTTTCAAGACCCTATTCAGAACAAAACACATTACATTTATCCACAGGATTTTGGAGGCACGCCCGAGTTTTAGTCAATAAAAGGGTGACATCGGCAAAAAAGAGAGCCAGGATTTCTGTCCTGTTTTTTTGTACTACCATGAACCCTAGCAAAGTTCTCCTCCTGAAGACACAAATTTCGAGGAATCCCCATCCTATGTAAAACTTCCCGTAAGGCCTCATTTACTATATTTTGAGGCATGGCAAGCCTTCCCGCTGTGCTGCCGTGCGTCAAAATAAAAGAGCAGGAATGCACAGTTTCCACAAGATACAGTGCATTCCTGTCCTTCTCCCCTCACCGACGCACAAAGAGCAACCTTGCACCAGTGCAGACACCCTTTGCCCCATGTTGCAAGGGTGCCTGCTTTGCAGGGGTGATTGTTGTTGTGCGTGAAGGTACACCTTCCTGCACAAAAACAATAATTGGTGGCATTTTCCTCTTTCTATGTATGCTGCAGAATGCGGCACACATAGAAAGAGGAAACAACAAAGAGAAATAAAGGTATTTCTCCTTGTTGCGCCACTCCAACGCCTCCCCTGGGTATAGGATTCTTATGCATTCCCAGCTTTACAAAATGTTGTAAATCTGGGAATGTGTCAGGTTTCATGGGAACGCCCACAGCAACATCCATGGAACAATCCTTTCATGTAAAGTAATGCGTGAAAGAGGCCCATATTTACAAGGCCATGAAAAGTCACGCCGGCTGACTTTATGTGCCCCCGTAAATAAGGGCAAGCCCATTGCACTGCTGGTGCATCAAAAAAAGTGATGCACCGGCGGCGCAATTGGCTTCTAAAGGAGGCGCATAGTTTCTTCCAAGGAAACAGGTCAAAGACAGCATTGAGATGAACAGATGCTACAGAGTTCTCCCCCTCCCACATATACAGTCTTCCACTTACCCAAAGAAAGTGGATGAACTGATCAATTGAGCCTGTCTTTGATCTAATCCCTGCCTTGAGTTTTAATATGAAGAGATTTGTATGTATCCATTCCAGGAGTCTCTTCAGGACTTTTTTACAGAAAATCTCTTGAAGGTTATCCAAAGGGCAAAGTGTAGATTAGTTGAAGGGGGTGTTTCCTTAAAAACGTGGGCAATCTCTGCCCCTTTCTATGTAGCAGTTTCTGGAGCCCCTGCTGCAATGGCATTTGTGACAGTGGTAATATATGGGACCCAAATACTGGAGTCAGATTTAATGAGGTCAGAGAGGATCTTGTCTAATCCAGGGGCCTTCTCTTGCTTCAAAGATGCCACTGCATTAGCAGTCTCTGCTTGGCTAAAAACTAAAGGGGTAGAGGACAAATTGAATATAGAGACTCCCTCAGTGCAGGTAGAGACCAAATCTGTTTAGTGCACACAAGAGCAAAGGTTCCCAAAATGAACAAACCATCCGCAGGGCAGGATAGACGACTCACCTGGTTTCTAAAAGGGAGGACCATTTGTTAGACTCCCATGTGGATATGGCTTGCCTTACATTCAACGGATATTGAGTTTGTCATGCCCTTAATTCCTGGTTGGCTCTTTTTTAATAGCTCTAAGGAGATTCCTTTTTGCTTCTCTACAGGGTTGTGTAAACCACCAATTCATAGGGCCCTTTTCCGGTTCCCTCGTAAACTCTTCGAAGAAGAAATATTTAAGCCCATCAAATAATCTAGTGTGCTCAGATACAATCATTTCATTGTACCCCCATGTATCAGACATGAACTCCATGTGCGAAGCAACAACTGAGTAAATATTTGAAAGGGTTTTAGGAGAAAAGAATACTGCCTTCCACTTCACATTCCTACAATTGTTTGGCACCTCCAATTGTTGTTCATATGGCTTAGAAGAGGGAGATGAAATATAGGAGGCCAACTGCTTCATATTTCACACTAAGAAATTGTGGACACTCTCATTCCTCTCTATCACTTCCATGTATTCCATCAGCTGCCACAATTGAACGTCAAGAATACAACCCTCCTCTAAATGTGGGGGTGGGAATAGCAACAGATGTCGAGCGAATATTACATATTACAGGCTCGCATTCCATAAGCTAGGGTGAGGTCTACCACTTGAAGGGCAGACCTTGTGAGCTTTGTATTCACTGAAGAAGTTAATGCATGAATTCCTCACACTAGAGCCACACAGATCATGAGTCATGCCATTGGGCTCATATGTACGATTTAGGTCACCTGCCACAATCACCGAATGCGACACCGAATGACAGGCCAAAATCTTCCACAAATGTAGAGTGGGCGATTCTTGCTGATTCCCAAAAACTGATTATATATATTAATTAGCAAAAGAGGGGCAACCTTAGGGGAGGGGAAAACTAACTTTTGGATATCTGATGATCCTGGTTGGAGTTTGACTACTCGACAGGAAAGTATAATATTCACCCATTCAAGCAGCCCACCAATTGAATGCCCAGCTACGTAATTGCTAATTGCTGGAACACAAAACTCTTAAGGTCACTTCTAAATTCATGCTCAATCGCCCAAGTTTCCTTAAAAAGACATATCATGTGGTTGTTGATAAATAGGCCCCATGCAGGATCGTCGAGCTTTGACCTGATTCTTGCAGTATTCCAACTGACAACAGCAGTGCAATTGGACATCAAGTTAACAGAGGAGGTACAATGGCCAAATAAAGTTGAAGATTGCTGAGAAGAAGTCAGAGGTTGGAGAAGAGTGATTGGACAATAGCAGCTGGTAGTCCCACATTAGCAGCTGTGGATTTAGGCACACATTCAAAAGCTGTCAGAGGCCGCAGTCTAAGAGGGCATGAGGCTGAATTTAGATGAGCTAATCTTAGGGGCCCGATGTTGGAATGCCAAATCAATAGACAGGGGAAAGCGGGATAACTATGAACAATGATCAGTGCATAGTCAATCTACCTCTATGAGGGCAGAGTGAGACAGGTGGTGGTTAACTCTATTACTGCTAGGGAACAGTAGCCTGGGTGGGCTGATATACAGCGCAAACCTTGGCCCAATGGAAGATGGGAGATTTTAAATCAATTTTAGGCCTCAGTAAATATGTATTAACATTTAAGTTACTAATACTTTCCACACCAGAAAGGTCCAGTTTTGTTTCTGTTTTTGAGGTTTTCTCTTGTAATTCCAAACTTAGTACAGAGTCACAATTTAGAGTGCTTGAAGTTGAATAAACCGGTGACTTGCAACGTTGCTATTTTGTAAGAAAAAACCCTCAGTAGAATATTCACAGTTTTTGGCCAGGCAATGTCCTGAGTCCAAGCCTTGATCACTAACAATGCCTGAGTTCTTCTGACCCACTAAATGAGCTGTTCTTTTCAAACAACCTTCTGGTGTATCCACTCTGAGAATTTTCGTCTTCCTTACCACTTTTGTACATCTCATACCCATAGGGATGTTAACAGCAGTTGTAATTCTTTTCACTTCCCCAGGAAGGTCAGCCAATGAAACATCCTGCAGTAGGAAATCTGGAATCTATCAGGAGAGGCAGATTGGAAACTTCATCCTCCTTCATCAAAGGCAAAACGTCAACAAAGGGTTTGTCCCACCTAGTGACCAGAGGCCATGAACCCAATCTGTGCTATACTTCTAATAATACTTGCAGTAGCCCACATTTCCAGGTGCACATCAGATGCACTGCAAATATTTTACCAGCAATTTCAAGTAACTATTTCAACTTAAAGGACCTGGATCATTAAAGGCACCGCTTATTTGCAAAGGGATGGTAGGGCTTCCCTTCAAGCTCAGTGGTGTATATCTGGTAGATGTGCACTCAATAAATAAGCTATATGATATACTGCTCCACCAAGTCACATTTCATTAAATACAATTATGTCAACACCAACGGGATGCACTGCAGGAGAGTGTCTTGCTCTTTTCATCAAATGTGTTACAAACAGCAGGGATGTAGCTTCATCCACTACTCTCCTGTCTGTGCCGCCTCCTTGGTTGTAGACATCCTTGGACATAAAAAAAGACAGCAGCAGTAATAGGCAGAACATAGAGACCTATCCACAAATAAAGTCAGAAAAGTATAGCTCTACTTCTGGTTGTCCTTTTCTGAATTCAGGCAGGCAGTGGTCTGTGAGACCACGGCCTGTGCTTAAAAATATATTTTTTTACATTCCTAAAAGGGAAGGGGGTCCATTAACATATGTGAAAGGATTACCACTTCCTTCGAGGTGTTGGTAACATATTAATGTTTTGGAACCAAAATTTTATTGCAACATATTATTAAATACCACTGAGGTTTGGTATTTGGAAAGAACACACTAAACACGCCCCTTCTAAACATCCAATCACTAGCATAAATTGTGATTCGGTAACGTGCTACCAAATCGCCATTTGTGTTTTTGTACATTTAAACAAGCATTTCTGCGGTTTCAAACACCCGATTCTGCAAATAGGGCAGTTCCTGTATGCAAAAACGTTTTTTACATAACGCACTAAGTGATTCTGTGATTCACTTTGTACAAAGGTCTCTCCAAAGGCAGCAATAGTGAGGAGTCAGATTGCTCGAGAAGTTGGTAGGGGTACTGGAATTCAAATACAATGTGACGTAGTCATCAATCTTGGTAAACGTTATATTCGGTTACACTCAAAATGCGCTCTAAGGGCCTCATTTAGTATATTTTGATGCACAACAGTGCAGCAAGCCTTCAGTCTGCGCTGCCGTGCATCAAAATTAAAGGGCAGCAATGCGCCATATCTACACAATATCACGCATTCCTGTCCTTCTCCCCTGCGCCGACGCATAAACAGCAGTCGTGTGTCAACGCAGACACCTTTGCGCCATGGTGCACTTTGCTCCGATGTGTGCTGCATGCACATAGAAAGAGCAAAAAAGCGAGGAGAAATAAAAAGTATTTCTCCTCGTTGCACCACTCCTACCCCTCCCCCGGGGATTATGACGCATTCCCAATTTACTACACTTTGTCAATCTGGGAATGTGTCACGTTCCATTGATTTTGGGTGGGAACACCCAGAGCAACACCCATGGAACGCCCCTTTCATGCAGAGTAAGGCATGAAAGGGCCCATATTTAGAAGGCCATGAAAAGTCACGCAGGGTGACTTTACGTGGCCTTGTAAATGTGGGCAGGCACACTGCCCACATTTTGTAGTTTCACATTGGCGCAACTACAGAAAACTGACACACTGGAGGCGCAATGGTTTTGTAAATAAGGCCCTAAGTCCACAGTCATTGTCTTCTGGTGTTACAACACTCAAAAAGTCATTTTTCCAGAGACACTGAGAATTGCAAAGAGAGAAAAAGAGGAAAAGGTGAATATTTTGGCTGCCCAATGACCTTTCTCACATGTCTTTAATTCTTCTGTGCAGTCGGGCAGCAAACCTCAGGAAGGAAGGAAGGAAGTGGCTGCCATGCTTTGCATAGATGACAGCACTTAGTGAGAAATGTACTCATCTCTGGTCATGTCGTCATAGCACAGCCCAGAATATCCTAGTAAAGAAAAGCACTTGCTATGTCTGTGGCACACGTGCTGCTTTTGTCTTGCCCGACTAATGTACTGTTCAGACCCCAGTTATTGCCACACGTTGGTTCTGCCCCCCCCCACTACTGATAACTACTGCTTGTGACTAGGTACTGGCTAACTGTAGTGCCAAGTGTTAGTGGAAGTCAGACACAAGAATTTAGTTTTTGTTGCTCTGATTGGGCTCTTAGTCATTCAGGCCCAAGGGGCACAGATCAATATGTATTTAACTGGTGCTTGGTGAAGATGGGCCCAATCCGCCTTTGCAGTAGTCGGTTGAAGTGCTAGTACTCAGTACTAGCAATACTAGTACACTGCGTAGATCAGTTTTGTTGCTGCTTACAGCCCAACACTGAAACTCCACTACCAATGTGGCTCCAAAGGACTCCAGCCCCAGTCCATAATGGGCAGAGCTGTACAGTTAATTGTGCACTCTGCGAAGTACTTGTAGTGGTGGTGCATTGCCTTCCCTGATTGTTTGTCATAAGTCATGATTTTTGGCTCTGGCTGCAGCCTAGTAGCATATTTCCAGGTGCCCAATGCTGACCCTGACAGTTTTCTATTGCTCTGTCCTTGGAGCTACCACCCATTATCAGGCCACAGAGATTACAATCTATGGAGAATCACTGTCACCTCACCACTGGCATGACATCACTGGCCATTATTGATTGGTAGTCTGAGGCAGGCTGCCTGAGAGTGGCTGTCACAAGCCTAGGCCTCAGAGCAGATGTCGATTAGCCTGGAGCACAGCCTCGGCCCGTGCAGGTAAGTGCGGTGGGGCCGGGTGTGATTGCGAAGAAAAATGAAATAAATAATTAATTTTCCCTCATCATCATCGTGGAAATACCCCACCCACCTGGCCCTACCGCCCCACCGTGCTTACCTGCAGGAGCAGTCTAGCAGTGCACAAGCACTGTGGTGCTTGGAGGTAGCAGCAACATGGCAGACACAGGCACACACTGGCAAAATGTCTTCCCTGAGGATGCATAAACCCAGCCTCAAAATAGCCCACAACACCCCAAAGCTCATGAGACCAATCAAAGTTTAGTAGCCACATGTTTACTTTACTAAATGTTTTGAAGTGTTGTGCGACTTGGCTCTATATGGCTGTAACCTGCTGACTAAATCACATTATTCACGAGTCATAACAATGGCATCTATGCGATAGCATGGTCACGGCAGTACTGCCAGATGACATTCAGATACTTTAATCAGATTGGCCACATGCCAGGATAGCCTCAAGAGTCCAAAGGACAACATCAATTGCTGCCCACTGGCATGCACAAGGTCAAATTCAGTAATGAATTTACCTTTGCTTACTAGCCCCAGCAGGTCCCATTTATCATTAAAGTCAGGAAAGTACAGATAGAGCACATATTGTTCCAACTTTATAATATTCACACACATTTTTATGAGCAAACCTGAAAAGCTGTACCCGGCATAGATTATTGGGGCTCACTCTTGAGAATGTCCAAGGGCTCCCCATTATTTTCCCGTACCAATATCTCTAAAGTGGAGAACTATGCTTAAGAGCTCCCCCTCTAAATGTACATGTTTAGGTCTCCATGCAAAAAAAAAAATTCTTCCATGGAGAAACTGTTCCCTTACATACCCACAAATCTGGGGGTGAGCCATTCTCTTTGCCACCATGGATAGGAATTTACACTCGCTCTTGGCTGGAGTGAGAATCCTAGCATTCCCAAGGTGGAAAGGGGAATCAGAGGAGGTTGTTTATTTATACATAGAAAATCAAATTGATTTTTTTCTATATGTATCTACTAGTGGGGCTTTGGTGTCCTTCCACTAACATGCATAGACTGTGTGGAGTAGCTTTAAGCATTGTAAAGGACATTTACTTGATTAACACTGTAAGAAAGTGGCATTGAAGGATAGGTATCCTGTGCAAGTAGCAAGTCGGCAATTGTCTTTTTATGGGGAACCAAGTACCATATTGTAGCACTTGACTCTCTCAGTGTAAAGAAGCTGTGCAGTCCAAGGTCTACTCAGGGAAGGCACTAGTAACCTTGCTTGCTGGTTATCAACAACAACAGCCAATAAATCATTGTCTAGTCAGTGCATTTTCTTATTAAAAAGAAAAGTACATTTATCACACACACTACTAAATTCTATGCATTAAACTAAAAATATACACATCAGGTATATGGAGATGCCTTTGGTGACACCCTCATATCACATTAGGTGATCCTGAACCCCATAATCACAGTATCTCCCACCTGCATCTTATGCAATATCAAATTATAAGGTGTGTTATTAGCTAGAAGACTAGCCTACTGGCTTAATGAAGGGGAACTGTATTAATATATAAAGGTCAAGCTGGCTTTGTCAAGGTATCACCACATAAGTTAAAATAAGCATGTGTTATGATTCACCAGTGTGTCATCATGAAAACTCATAGGGACAAAAACCATACTCAAATGCAATCATTATAAATATAAGTATTTCAACGTTCAAACTGTCAATTAGGAGGGATGGGTGCAACTCGCGGAGTTTCATTTCACAGAATTCCGCTGAGTTATCTAAAAACTCTGCAAGATTCCACAGAGTTCTTGAGCAGCGGAGTTCAGTACATTGTGCTGCTGGCGCTGATTTTTAGCATCTGGAGCTTGTCCTGTACTGTTAAATCAGTGCACATGCACCATGCGGAACTTCAGAGGGTGCTGCTTCTTTCTGACGTTCGACTAGATTTTCTACTCAAACAACAGGCTTCTCAATGAAAGCGTCAGCTTTCTTAGCGTGAGTGGTAACAACCTGACACGACTGCCTGTGTTGAGAAATCCTAACGCTGGCGTGCCGCACCTTAGAAAAAACTCTGCCATGCGGCGGTGGGTGGAGCTTTTTCAAAACTCAGCACTCTGTTTCAAACCTCTGAAAACATGGCCGGAAGATCAGAGGTTACTGCCCAAATCTACAATTAGGCATTTTTAGTAAAACATTGCATTTCAAAGAAACCATAAACACATGTATCTGACTTTTTCTTTGACATGTTAAAGATCACATAATGCAGGACCAGGTGTAATTTTAATTATCCTGGCGTATTCTAAGCCATTTTGTTTATTCCGCGTGACTCTTTGATGGAGATCTACAAATAATTATGCGATTATTCCTGCTCGCGTAATTAAGAGTAATTTGGGGGGAAATCAATCGTACCACAGGAGCACATATGAGGGGGCCATCCTTACTGGCTCTTGGAGAGACAGCCTGTTCCTGGTATCAACTAGGGACAGAGTCCTTAGCCCTTTTGGGAGTATGTGTCTTCGCTTCCAGTTGTTCGTTGCTATGGCAATCCTAGGGTCCAACTGCAAAAGGCACAACCAGCATTTACTAGGAGAGAATCTCCCTTTTGTGCAAGAGTTTTAACAAGGGTGGAATGTTCAAGAATCTAGGCACCCCTGGCCAATCCTCTACACAATATGCTGGGACAGGTCAAGATGGTGTCATCCAGGAGTCACTGGTCACATCTGCTCCGGGGGTCGCAGCTTCGCCCCTCGCTGACATCACTGTCAGGGCCTTTCCCACTAAAGGTTCAAAGAGGAGTACCCTACTATGTTAGCTCCAGTTCTCAAGGCTTTCTCTTTTGTTCAGTGGGTCTGGGCTGTCCCTAGCCCTGGTACAGAGTGACAGGTGATTAACAGATATTGATTTTTTTATCCCCACCCTTTCCTTCTGTGTGGGGCTGCCTTTGTTCCTGCTGCTCGAGAGATTTGTAATTAACTTGGCACAGAGGGTGACAAAAGGCCTGGACTCTGATCCTGAGCCGAGCCGAAGAAATATGACAATCCTGGATGACCCACAAGTTGTTCAGATATTCTAATGGAACACTCACATTTGGGTTTCTTGCACATGTTCCCCTATCCGATTTTGATATGTCACTTGACTTTGTAGGCCAAACAGAAGCGAAACTTCACTGTGCAATAAAGCGTCACTGCAGACCAAACAGTAAATCACAATGATTTTCCCAAGGAGAGTCTGCTAACATTATAAGGCCAACCCCAGGTCAATATCTAATCCTGCAGAGGCCCCTCTATACCAGCCCACCTGTGTGCAGTTACTGGGCTGCGCACAACAGTAATCTCACACGCACACCCCTCACATGTTTGCAATGGTTGTGCATATGTGATCACATGTAACAGCCAAGTGTCCCTTAACCTAGCTGCATGGCAGCGGCCTTATCTTAAAATGAGGACACTGGCAGTAAACATACAGTTCATTTGCCATGTGATTACCATTGGTAAGACACATGTAGTGAGACTCACCTACATTAAGAAGTACAAAATCTAAAAAGCAAAGAAATCTGGGTGCACTGAATGGGAGGAGCCCTATTGCAACACTATCCTAAACCTGTACTGAGTCCATGATCTTAATATGCCTTGAAACAAAGGTCGACTTCTTGTGGAAGAGTCTTGGGGGGCTATGGAAATACCTACATGCTCCCAACAACAACTTTGAAGTACTTTCATGATGCTCCTGCCTAGATAGGGCAGTTATTTAAAAAAAGTCCTCTAGGGGCATTACGGGGCACTACCAGTTGGAGCAATTGGTACAGGTAAGAGCGATGGGGTGATGGAGCGGGGATAAGTCAACAGATAACGGGGTAAGGAAAATAAATAAAACCACTTAACTTGTGCTTTCCACAGACCCCTGGAGCCTGCCCTCCCCTTTATCTCTGAGAGCTTTTAAAATGCAGATCTTTGAGAAGGTATTTCACTGGCTAATTTTCTCCATTCAAAGAATTATGCTCCTGGTGGCCAGACCTAGACACTAGAATCAATGTCATCAAACTTCCTGGCATCCTAAACGGTGCATTCTGCAGGGAGCTGTTTTTATATGGCTCCCTTTGCCAGCCTTATCCAGTGCCTGGCTCCTGGTGTTTTTCTTCTACTGATAGATGTGAAAAGTTGGGCTGATATATGCTCTCCACTAGTTATAGTGGGCAACCTGTATCAGTCCAAACAACCCCTTATTGGTTATAGTTTAAAGACAACCTTTATTGAAAGTTAACCTAGTGGTAGCTATGGAGAGCAGCCTTCAGGCTAAGTCTTGAAGGAGCGATTCAGTCACCCTGGCGTATTGGTTCCGCTCACTCTGCCGGCGATTTTTCGTCTGGTCTACTTGGAAAGAGTTTATTGGACCCACTTAGCGGTCGTCGTGCTACCTTGGCACGCTCACGTACTCCCGTTGGAATAACTTCAGTGTTGGACATACCGGTTGGACTTTGACCCATAATAGTTGATTTGGGCACAATTCTCATACATTGTAGGCTGTCCATATGAACAGGACCCTTGACTGCACGACTGTAACGGACCCAGCATATCGGCCAATTTGTTCCCGAACGTAGTTCTGGCATTCCAAAGCACTTCGTGATACCGTCTTACGTAGAAGTTCCCGACGATCGCCCGGGCATTAGCGCTTTGTGCGTTTTCTTTAGACCAGTACTCAGCACTCTTCAAATTGTAGCCATTGTCCTGATGATGACCTTAAGTGCATAAGGTCGAAACGTCGTCGACATCCCAGTGTAACCCACGGCCTCCTAAGGATTTATACCTTATTGCAAATTATTTATTGTGTTCTTGTAATTTGTTTATGATTAATGTTGTCCTTTCACTTTGCGCCGCCCACACTGTATATATCACTTGTGTCACTGCACTTATCACTTACACCGAGCACGGTCAGTACACAACTGGTGTATGTTTGGCTACCTGAATTTGATTTAACTGTATTATAGTGCTGTTATAATTCTTTTGCATAATAATAATAACTAAAAAACTTTTTCATACCTTGGTCTCTTGGTTTCCCTCCTTTATGACTTATGCATCTTTTTTTTTAAATTGTCCCTATAATTACTGGTTGAGACATTGTTGTTTTGATACTTGAAGGAACGTAAAGCAGCTTGTTTTACCAGTCTATAATCTCTTGAGTTCCTAAATGAAAGATATCCACACCAGGTATATATATAAAATATATCTATTTATTACTAAACACACCCTCCTTGTCTCTTTATGAGACTAGAGGTCAAAACACATAAGTTACACTTCAATATTCACAGTAAAATAGCACAAATACATGACCGGCCCTAGGGGCGAGCCAAATCATGTACTAAAATAGTGGTATAAGAACCACGACTTAACTAGACACAAGGCCTAGAGCCTGTAGAATTGCTGGGACCCCAAGGAACCACCCAAAGTAGTGACATAGGGGACCCACGGGGGCCGTGTGCAGTGTGTGAACACAGCAGCAAGCTCCCGTTAGCTTCTATGGGAAAGCCGCAGTTAGATTTTTAAAGTTTAGGGACACTTATTGAGTCAGGACCAAACCCTTTTGGACTTAGGAAGTTGTAGGGATCACACCCACGGGAGAACAGGAGTACTCATGTTACCTCACCCAGGGAAGCCGGGTGCAGAGGTGTATTTTGGTGTCGGGTTGCGTAGTCGATTTCAATGGGAGTTGGCGAAAAGTGCTGCTCCTGTGAAGATGCAAATTGTCCGAAGAGATCCAAGCCTGGATCAAAGATGAGAATAACCTTGAAGCAGAGGGGGCAGAGTCTGGGCCACTTGCCAGTGACCAGGAAGGCGATAGGCAGATCCCCACCAATGTTGGGTGATTTCAGGTGAAAGAGGTGAAGCTTGACTCTTCTGCCATGAGGAACAGGAGGCGTTGAGGATGGCCAGAAGCCGGATTCGAGCTGTCCTACAAAGGATGTCGAGTGCTGCAGTGTCGGTGCCCAGATTGGACACAACAAGCCTTGGCAACAGCAACCCAAGCAGAAACGAGAAAGATGCTTCGGTGCAGACCAGCAAGGTCTGAGGGACTCACCACTTGGTAGGGAGTTGGGGCACGTCTGGAGCAACCAGGGAAGCCCAAGAAAATTCAAAGTTACTCCCTTAGGGATGCACCAGTCAACGGACCAGGGCTTGCAAAGGGACATCAAGACGAAACACAAAATGGTGGCCCACGGGTCACTCGGAGTGACCAGCGAACAATCTTCGGTGGATTCAGTGCTCGATGTAGGGGCTACAAGTCAGCCTAAGCACAAATTCAGGAGACGTCGAGAAGTCAATGCACTTGCAAAAGTGCAAGGTGACCAGGAGTTCCACTTCCACACTACTCACAAGGGCTGTGGGTCTCAACTTTGCTGGGAACTCGGATCGGCCTCTGAGATGTCTGGAAATCCACTTACTGGGCTGCAAATACTTCGGAGTCCGGCGGGATCTTCGGAAATGCAGACCGGCAAATTACTTCGTTGGTGCCGGTCAAGCAGGGGAGTCACTCCTTGACCCCAAGGGAGATTCTTCAGTCCTCCGGTCTTTAGCAGAGCGTCAAAGGTCCAAGATTTGGCTTCAGAATTTCGTCCAGGGTAATCTAAATTTCTGGTTACAGAGGTTCCTTACTTATATCTAAGGAAGGGGTTGGACTAGCTCTGGGGACCCACCTATGGGAGGGTTTGGAAAGAGGGGTGGCTACACCCATTTCCTTTGTCCAGTTTCGTGCCAGAGCAGGGGCTGGAAGCCTCTGAACTAGTTTGAGCTGGACTATGCACAGGGACAACAAATGTGCCTCCAGTGCAGGACTTCAAAGCACTCAGAGAGCGCCCACCCAGCCCCAATACACATAAGCCTGTCTGGGAGGTGGTTACACCTCCCTGTGACAGGAAGTCTATTGTCCAGGCCTCCTCTGTCGGAGTTTCGGTCAGCAGCAGGAGGCCAGACACGTGTTTGTGGCTGCAGCATCCATTTTGTGATGCCAGGGCTCTGTTAAGTTTCTACCGGGTAACCCAGTACTGTCATTTCTCTCCCTCTAGAAGGGTGAGGTCATACTCCCACACCAGTTACTGATTCCAAGGTGTGTGACACCAAACACGACATGTTTCCGTGCAGCCAGTCCAAAGTTAGCATTTACCGTTTGGTTATAATGAACTTAAGAGTATATGGTCAGGCTGCACTACAAACAGCATCAGAGAAGGGTCTCTGAACGCTGCAGAGGGGCTCTGCTCATGCTGGGGCACCCTCTCACATAAGAACCAAGCACTCTGCCTTCAGGATAGATAAGGCCTGCCATAGGAGTGACTTATAGGTTTATATGTGTGTATATATGTGGTGATATAGGTAACCTATATCACAGTAAGGGGTGCATGCACCACCTTACCCAGGCTGCAGTGGCAGACCTGTGGTGTCATTTTGGGTGGCTTTCCAGGGGTGGCATAATACATGCTTCAGCCCCTGGTAGGCCTCTGGGGTACCTATGCCCTGGGTACATAGTATACCATATACTAGGGACTTACAAGGGCACCTCAGATCCAATCTGTAATGTACCTAAAGTACATGGAATTATTTTAGAGAGGAAGCAGCTATGCTGGGGCCCTGATTAGCAGGGTCCCAGCCAGACTAAAGTCGAAAAACAGTGAAACACCAGCAAAAAGTGGGGGTATACATGTGAAGCAGATCCTACTCTCCTACACAACCCCCCCCCCCCCAAACGCAGGGACATTAAACCAACCTTGACCAGTTGAGTCTTCATGTTCTAAGTGGAAATATCTGGAGAGTCCATCTGCATTGGCAAGGTTACTCCCAGGTCTATGTTCCACTGTATAGTCCATCCCCTGTAGGGAAATGGACCACCTAAGAAGTTTGGGGATTTCACCCTTCATCTGTTTTAGCCATAAGAGGGGTTTATGGTCTGTCTGAACAATGAAGTGAGTACCAAACAAGTATGGCCTCATCTTCTTAAGAGCCCAAACCACAGCAAAGGCCTCCCTCTCAATGGCTGACCAATGTTTCTCTCTGGGGCTCAACATTCTGCTTCTGAAAGCTACTGGTTGATCCTGACCTTCATCATTCAACTGTGACAGTACAGCCCCTACCCCCAACTCAGATGCATCTGTTTGGACAATTAACTTTTTGGAGTAGTCAGGACTTTGCAGAATGGGAGCAGTGCACATGGCTTGCTTCAGGTCATCAAATGCCTTTTGACAGCTAACTGTCCACTGAACAATCTTGGGCATTTTCTTAGAGGTTAAGTAATTCAGGGGTGTCACTATTGATCCATACCCCGTAGCAAATCTTCTGTAGTACCCAGGCAGGCCTAAGAAGGCTCTCACCTGAGTCTGGGTAGTTGGAGCAACCCAGTCCATTATGGCATGGATTTTGCTACTTAATGGTTGAACCTGGCCTCCACCTACGAGTTGGCCCAGGTATACAACTTGACTCTGCCCTATCTGGCACTTAGTAGCCTTGATAGTTAGGCCTGCTTTTTGCCGGGCCTCCAAAACATTCCTCAGGTGGACCAGGTGATCCTCCCAGGTGGAGCTAAAGACAGCAATATCATCTAGATATGCTGCACTATAGTCTTCCAGGCCTGTAAGGACTTGATTCACCAACCTTTGGAAAGTGGCAGGTGCATTCATCCAACCAAAGGGCATTACCACAAATTGATAGTGAACACTAGGGGTAGAAAATGCTGTCTTTGGCTTTGCATCATCAGCTAGTCTGATCTGCCAGTAGCCAGCTGTCAGGTCAAATGTGCTTAGAAACTTGTCTGAGGCCAAAGTATCTATTAGCTCATCTGCCCTGGGGATGGGCTGGGCATCAGTCCTAGTGACTGCATTGAGACCCCTGTAGTCTACACAAAACCTCATCTCTCTCAAGCCATCTTTGGTGTGAGGTTTAGGTACCAGGACTACTGGACTAGCCCAAGGGCTATCTGAGGGTTCAATAACTCCCAAATCCAAAATCTTTTGGACTTCAGTCCTTATACAGTCCCTGACATGATCAGGTTGCCTGTAGATCTTTTTTTCACAGGCTGTCTGTCCCCAGTGTCCACTTCATGAGTGCCCCGGGTGGTCTGACTTGGAGTCAGAGAAAACATATGTCTGTACTGACTGAGAAGCTTTCTACAGTCAGTTTGCTGCTGGGCAGTGAGGCTGCCTGCCAAGGCTACACCATCAACTGACCCATTATCAGGGTTCTGAGAAAGCAGGTCAGGGAGTGGGTCACTCTCTTCCTCCTGTCCTTTACCAGTAGCCATGAGCAAGCCCATGTCTGGCCTGTCAACATATGGTTTTAGTCTGTTGACATGAAGTACCCTGTGGGGACTCTTAGGGGTTTCAAGGTCTACCAAGTAGGTGACCTCCCTTTTCTGTTCAACAATTGTATGGGGGCCACTCCATTTATCCTGGAGGGCTGCTGGGGCCACAGGCTCCAGCAGCCACAGTTTCTGTCCTGGCTGGTAGACACTCAGTACAGCCTTTTGGTCATGCCGGGCTTTTTGTAATTCCTGGCTAGCCTCAAGGTTTTTGGTTGCCTTTTTCACATACTCAGCCATCCTGGAGCGGAGACCAAGTACATAGTCCACTATGTCCTGTTTGGGGGGCTTTACAGGTAACTCCCATCCTTCCTTAACCAGACACAATGGACCCCTGACAGGGTGACCAAACAAAAGTTCAAAAGAGACGTAGCCAACCCCCTTTTGAGGCACCTCCCTGTATGCAAATAAAAGGCAGGGCAAGAGTATGTCCCATCTTCGCCTAAGCTTTTCTGGGAGCCCTTTAATCATGTCCTTTAAGGTTTTGTTGAACCTTTCAACTAAACCATTGCATTGTGGGTGATAGGGTGTGGTGAATTTATAATTCACTCCACACTCCTTCTACATAGCAGTTAAGCAACTTGACATAACGTTTGCATCTCTGTCAGATACCACCTCCTTAGGAAAGCCTAGTCTTGAGAATACACCCAAGACAGCTCTTGCCACCACAGGTGCTGTAGTGGTCCTTAGGGGAATTGCTTCTGGGTACCTGGTGGCATGGTCCACCAACACCAATATAAACCTGTGCCCAGATGCTGTCTGAGGATCAATGGGACCAACAGTGTCAATCCCCACCCTCTGAAAGGGACCCCCACCACAGGAAGAGGTATCAGGGGGGCCTTTGTGGTTCCACCTGCCTTGCCACTGGCATGGCAGGTCACACAGGAGCGACAAAACTCCTTAGTGTCTTCAGACATCTGGGGCCAGTGAAAGTGAGGGACAATTTTGTCCCAAGTCTTGTTCTGGCCCACGTGTCCTGCTAGGGGAATATCATGGGCTAGTGTCAATAGGAAGCCCCTAAACATCAGAGGTATAACCAATCTCCTGGATGCACCAGGCTTGGGGTCTCTACTCTCTGAGTAAAGGAGTCCATCATCCCAGTATATCGTATGGGTGCCACAAGCATTCCCAGCAGCCTAATCAGCAGCTTTCTTTCTGAGGGGTTCAAGAGAGGGGCAGGTTTTCTGCTCCTGACTCAGATCAGACCTGAAAGGGCCCCCTGTCCCCAAGAACTCAACCTGGTCAGGTTCAAGATACCCTGGGACAGTTGCTTCTTCAGGCTCAAGATCATCTCCCTGAGGAGGCTGATCTGAATTCTGAGTCAGGTGGGAAGGCACTGCCTTAACCCTACTGCTCCTCCTCTTGGGAGGCACCTGGTCCATTATTCCAGAATCCAGAGCCTGTCCAGTGTTAAACATTTTGGCCTGTGACCTAGTCACAACAAAGACATGAGCAGGGATCCCTAACATTTCTGCATGTGTCCTGAGCTCCACTTCAGCCCAAGCTGAAGATTCTAGATAATTGCCAAGCAAGCACTGTACTGGTAGGTCTGCACTTACCACAACCTTCTTAAGGCCAGTTACCCCTCCCCAGGAGAAGTTAACAACTACCAGAGAATGGTCTGTTCTGACATTGCTAGCATTGGTCACTTGGTACATTTCACCAAGTATAATCTGCCCAGGATTCACAAGATCTTTTGTCACCATTGTGTCACTTGCTCCTGTGTCCGGGAACGCCAAAGCCTCTCTTCCATTTATCAAAGGCTGTTGTCTGTATTTGCCCAGATTACTGGGGCTCACAAAGAGAGACATATCCATGCCCCCATCACAGACAAGAACAGCCTGAGTTGGAACTCTGACTAGGCCAGAGTCCATCTCAGAACCCAGGGTCAACCCTACTACACCTTTATTCTGAACATTACCACCACCAATTGTAGCTGTACTAGGTGGAACAGTTGCCTTAGGAGCAATGGTGGCTGGAGTAGATTCTTTGGACTTGCTGCAGTCACTTGTCCAGTGAGTTTTCTGCTTACAGATTTTGCCTTGTTAGACTGTGAATCCCCACCTGAAGAATATTTTTGGGGGCCTTGTGAAGACTTTTGGTCTATACCCTTCTCTCCACCCTTGTCAGGGTTTTTAGGATCTTGGTTCTTGGGTTCACCACCTTGGTTCTGTACCTTCTGCCTCACCCTGGTTCTGGCCCACTTGTCTGCCTTCTTTCCCAATTCTTGGGGAGAGGTCAGATCTGAGTCTACCAGGTACTGGTGTATCAGCTGATTCTGACAATTATTAAGGATCTGCTCCCTCATAATTAAATTGTACAACCATTGATAGTCATGCACTTTGCTGCCAAGTAACCAACCTTCCAGAGCCTTAGTAGCACAATCTACAACGTCTACCCAGTCTTGAGTCTGTGCCTTTTGGATATCCCTGCACTTTAACCTGTATTGCTCAGTGGTTAGGCCAAACCCATCAATTAAGGCACTCTTCAGACTGTTGTAATCATCTGCCTCCTCCTCTCTAACAGTGAGGAGCTTATCTCTACCTTTGTCTGCAAAGGAGAGCCATAAGATTGCTGCCCACTGCTACTGGGGGACCTTTTGAACTTTACAGGCCCTTTCCAGTGCAGTTATCCATTTGTGGATGTCATCCCCACTCTGGTAGGGAGGGACAATCTTATTCAGGTTTCTATGGTCATAAGACCTCTCCCTAACTCTAGGGATGTTGCTGCCACTATGGGACTCTAGTCCCATCATTTGTCTAGCTCTGTGGAGCTCTAGGGCCTCCTTATCCAGGGCTACCTGCTTTCTTTTGACAAAGAGGGGTCCACTGTGGTCCTCTACATCACCTTCTAGGGGAATTTGATTCTCCAGGTCCAGTTCATTGTCATCTGCCTGGCCAGCCTCAGAGGACAGGTCATGGAGAGTTACACCCCTAGGCCTTTCCTCAGGTGCTGTCCCAGCCACTCTGCCTAACCCTTCAGATCCTAAAGATCTGCTAAGGTCATCCAGCCTGAGTACCTCTATGAGATGCTGGGTGGTTGGACTTTTCCCTGTCTTCAGTTTCCTAGTTGTACATAATGGTCTCAGTTCCATGAATGGGAGTTGATCATACTGCGAATCTTAAAGCCCATTGGCTTCTGGCAAGGACCTACTGGTTCCTGGCCTTGAAGACATTACTAGTGTGGTGTGGTGTATTGCACTACCTACTCTAGTGTGGCCTACTAAACTCTCTTGAGTTGTAGACAGGGTGTGGTAAGCCCTTAACACACAACTCTAAGTTCAGTAGAACTTACTGTACTCTAAAGCTTGTATTATATGTATCTAGGGTACCTTCACTGGTTTTCAGTTAGTCACTCAATTGAGATTATCTGGTAAAACAATAGCAAGCTGGAATCCCACACGCTGCCACCAATGTGAGAAGTTGGCCTGATATATGCTGTCCACTAGTTATAGTGGGCTCCCTATATCAGTCCAAACAACCCCTTATTGGTTATAGGTTAAAGACAACCTTTTTTGAAAGCTATCCTAGTGGTAGCTATGGAGAGCAGCCTTCAGGCTAAGTCTTGAAGGAATGTAAAGCAGCTTGTTTTACCAGTCTATAATCTCTTGAGCTCCTAAATGAAAGATATCCACACCAGGTATATATATAAAATATATGTAATTATTACTAAACACACCCTCCTAGTCTCTTTATGAGACTAGAGGTCAAAACACATAAGTTACACTTCAATGATCACAGTAAAATAGCACAAATACTCATCAGGCCCTGGGGCGAGCCAAACTATATATTAAAATAGTGGTATAAGAACCATGACTTAACTAGACACAAGGCCTAGAGCCTGTAGAATCGCTGGGACCCCAAGGAACCACCCAAGGTAGTGACACAGGGGACCCACGGGGGCCGTGTACAGTGTGTGATCACAGCAGCGAGCTCCCGTTAGCTTCTATGGGGAAAGTCGCGGTTAGGTTTTTAAAGTTTAGGGACACTTAGAATTGAGTCAGGACCAAACCCTTTTGGACTTAGGAAGTTTTGGGGCTAACACCCACTGGAGCACCGGAGTACTCGTGTTACCTCACCCAGGGAAGCCAGGTGCATAGGTGTCTTTTGGTGTCGGGTTGCGTCGTCGATTTCAATGGGAGCAGGCGAAGAAGTGCTGCTGCCGTGAAGATGCGAAGTGTCCAGAGAGATCCAAGCCTGGATCGAAGATGAGAAGAACCTGAAAGCAGAGGGGACAGAGTCTGGGTCACTAGCCAGTGACCAGGAAGGCGATAGGCAGATGCCCACCGATGTCGGGTGATTTCAGGTGAAAGAGGTGAAGCTTGACTCTTCAGCCGCGAGGACCAAGAGGCGTCAAGGATAGCCAGGAGCTGGATTCAAGCTGTCCCACAAAGGATGTCAAGTGCTGCAGTGTCAGTGCCCAGATTGGACACAACAAGCCTTGGCAACAGCCACCCACCCAGAAACGAGAAAGATGCTTCGGTGCAGACCAGCAAGGTCTTAGGGACTCACCACTTGGTAGAGAGTTGGGGCACGTCTGGAGCAACCAGGGAAGCCCAAAGAAATTCAAAGTTACCCCCTCAGGGACCCACCAGTCAACGGACCATGGATCTCAAAGGGACCACAAGACGAAACACAGAATGGCGGCCAACAGGTCACTCGGAGTGACCAGGCCAACAATCTTCAGTGGATTTAGTGATCGAGGTAGGGGCTACAAGTCAGCCCAAGCACAACTTCAGGAGATGTCGAGATGTCAATGCACTTACAAAAGTGCACAGTGACCAGGAGTTCTGGTTCCATGCTACTCACGAGGGGTGCGGGTCTCAGCTTTGCTGCGGACTTGGGTGAGCCTCTGCGATGTCTAGAAATCCTATTCCTGGGCTGCATATACTTTGGAGTCTGGCAGGAGCTTCAAAAATTCAGACCGGCAAAATGCTTACTTGGTGCCTGCCAAGCAGGGGAGTCACTCCTTGACCCCAAGGGAGATTTCTTCCATCCTCTAGTCTTTAGTAGATCGTCAAAGGTCCAGGATTTGGCTTCAGAGTTTCGTCTAGGGTAATCTAAAGTTCTTGTTACATAGGTTCCTTACTTATACCTAAGGAAGGGGTTGGACTAGCTCTGGGGACCCACCTATGGGAGGGTTTGGGAAGAGGGGTGGCTACACCCATTTACTTTGCCCAGTTTCACGTCAGAGCAGGGGCTGGAAGCCCCTGAACCGGTTTGAGCTGGACTATGCACAGGGACACCAAATGTGCCCCCAGTGCAGGACTTCAAAGCACTCAGAGAGTGCTCCTACCCAACCCCAATACACATAAGCCTGTCTGGGAGGTGGTTACACCTCCCTGTGACAGGAAAACTATTGTCCAGGCCTCCCCTGCCGGAGTTTCGGTCAGCAGCAGGAGGCCAGACCTGTGTCTGTGGCTACAGCATCCATTTTGTGATGCCAGGGCTCTATTAAGTTTCTACTGGGTAACCCGGTACTGTCATGTCTCTCCCTCTAGAAGGGTGGGATCATACTTCCACACCAGTTACTGGTGTGGGAGTATGATTCCAAGGTGTTTGACACCAAATACGACATGTTTCCGTGCAGCCAGTCCAAAGTTAGCATTTACCGTTTGGTTATAATGCACCTAAGAGTATATGGTCAGGCTGCACTACAAACAGCATCAGAGACGGGTCTCCGAACACTGCAAAGGGGCTCTGCTCATGCAGGGCACCCTCTCACATAAGAACCAAGCACTCTGCCTTCAGGATTGATAAGGCCTGCCATAGGAGTGACTTATAGGTTTATATGTGTGTATATATGTAGTGATTATAGGTAACCTATATCACAGTAAGGGGTGCATGCACCTCCTTACCCAGGGTGCAGTAGCAGACCTGTGGTGTCATTTTGGGTGGCTTTCCAGGGGTGGCATAATACATACTTCAGCCCCTGGTAGGCCTCTGGTGTATCTATGCCCTGGGTACATAGTATACATATACTAGAGACTTATAAGGGCACCTCAGATCCAATCTGTAATGTACCTAAAGTACATAGAATCATTTTAGAGAGGAAGCAGCTAGGCTAAGGCCCTGAATAGCAGGGTCGCAGCCAGACTAAAGTCGAAAAACAGTCAAACACCAGCAAAAAGTGGGGGTATACATGTGAAGCAGATCCTACTCTCCTATAATAGAGGCAGCTTGCACATATATTAAAATACAAGCCAAATGAACAACCTCCTTGCTACACCCTCAGACCCCAGAGCCACCTGGCTGTCTTGCGGAGCACCTGCAGGAAGTGGAGTCCAACTCTTTGTCGCATCTGGTTCTCTGGTGGTATAACGGTGCCAGCGCCTCTGGCTCTGGAACAACCCTTCCTAGTCCTGGAGTCAACTAGTGGGAAAGGGCCACATGTAAGTAGCCTTTTTGTTGCAAAAAATGACTATTTGTATGTACAGAACCCTATTTTGTGGTTTGATAACCTATCACAGAATCGCAAAATGGGTTAGTGATTCGGTATTAGGAAGGGGCATGTTAAATGCGTCCCTTCCAAATAGCGACTACCAGTGCTATGTATGTATGTTTTGAGACCCAAATGCGCTCGCAAAACATTCACATTTTACCACATACTTCAAGTAGGGGGTAACCAATTTGCAAATGTGAACGGGGGTCCCAAGGGACCCCTTCCCCTTTGTGAATGCATCCGAAAACAAAACGTTTCATTTTTCTTTTTAAAATGTATTCTGTTTTCCTTTCAGGCAAACAGACTACATTTAAAAAAAATAAATGATGCTTTATTTAAAAACAAACACAGGCCGGGCAGTCTGCTTTCCCCAGCAGGCCGCCATCCTTGTGTTTTTATCAAATTGCGAACCACTTAATGAATATTAATGAGGTACCCCATTAGGATTTGCTAAATGTATCAAGGACATATTTGTACATAGATGTTTATGATTTCCTAATATTGAATCGCAAAAATTCGCTATTAGGAACTCGCAAAATGAAATCTACGAACATATGGCCAAAAGTCCTGAGTTCATATTTACAGGGCATCACATGGCTTCTCTTACCAGCTCGGCATGATTTTTGCCATCTTTGCCTCCCAGGACCATGGTCTTCTCATCTGTCTCACCCTTGTTCAAGGAGTTTTAAGTGGGGGTAGACAGTACTAGATGCCGGGCACCCCTCCCAAACTTCAAAGGTGAGCCCCTACTGTGTTGGCACCACAGTTCTAGTGGGTCTGCACCTTGCCAGCCCAGTGTCTGTGTAACAAACTAATTATCAGATCTATTTTCCCCCACACCCCTTTTCTCTCCCAGTAATCAAGTCAAGCATTGATCATTTTTGCTTTGTGTGAGCAGCCCTTTGTTAAATCTGCTGGGGAGCAAAGTAATTCATTTGACTCATTGGGGGCAGGGACAAAGGCTTGGAATCGGATTATGAGCTGAGCCAGAGAAATATGACAATTCTTGAAGTCACATAAAATGTAAATGTAGTGTGCTAGGACCTGCACATTCAAACTCAGTGTGAATGTTTTACACCTTGAGGAACTGTGTAGGCCTAACTGGAGCAGAAATGCACTTTATGTATCAATGAAAACACCACAGATATTCCTGTAAGAATTACTGACCTATTTAGGAATGCCAACTAATATTATAAGACCTACCCCAGGTCAGCACTAATCCTTGCAGAGTTCCTTCTGCAACAGGCTACCGTTGCTCAAATACCAGGTTGTGTGTAGGAGACTACCACCATACGCACATGTTCACACCTGC
Source organism: Triturus cristatus (assembly GCF_964204655.1). Taxonomy (NCBI): domain Eukaryota; kingdom Metazoa; phylum Chordata; class Amphibia; order Caudata; family Salamandridae; genus Triturus; species Triturus cristatus. The sequence continues at coordinate 262,549,230 of NC_140593.1, forward strand.
AAGTGCACCTTTGTTCACAGATAACCAGCCCAGTACTCCTTACCCTTCTTGTGCAGCAGCCTTATATTAAAAGGAGGATACTGTAAGTTGACACACTCAGTACAATTACTGTGAATTTATTGTGAGTTAGACTGTGATAGTGAGATTCATCCACAGTAAAAAGTACAAAAATGGGTAGTCATAAGTGAAAAATCCTGGTGGACAGAATGGACAGACCCCGTTTGCTACAATCATCAGTTGTTTGAAGATTTTTTTTCTAGCACCAATGTCATAAAAACACAAGTATTGTAAATATGTTCCGTGCAAAATTGCCTTGAGAGCAAAGACATTACACAAGTGTATTTTGAAATCACAATTGTAAATTGTTCCCTAAAATATATGCCAATTTTAGAACAAGCCCCTCACCATAATTCATAATTATACTGGTAGGAGTATGTACACTAATTAGCCAAGGGGCATGCCCTAATCATCATAGAAGCCCAGAGATAGCTGCTAACTTTATAACATATTTACAATATGGTTTGACATAGGTAAATTCAAAAAAGCAGTTCTGCATTTTGTGCCCCAAGGAAAGTAGAAAGTAATGCTAACATGACCTTCTGTGATAGAGGAAATAGCGACAGAAGAAACATAAACCCATGCATGATTGTCTAGGGAAAGGGTTTGAGGGGTGGGTTTGGAAATTTTGAGATATAGTTAGGGGAAAAACAAACATCCCTGCTAGAAGATTCAACCAAAATCATATCAAAATATTACGAGAGTGAAGGCTAGGACCCAATATTTAATGATTCCCAGCAAAATATATACTTACCATCCAGTGAGCCCTAAATGAAGGTTTCTCAAGGTGTCATAAATACTTCATTAGCAAATAAACATTCAAGAAGCAAGGTCAATCTGCACTGCCTATCCCCGCAGTCAGATTTGTAGGGGAGTGTATAATACAAAAACAGCCCACATATTCAGCCACATTCAACAAATACTCATACCAGGGAATGGTGTGAGGGATATAGACTTTCAGCATATTGTTTAGAATACATTTCGTCTGGTAGATAACCCACAGAGAGATCTGCGATGCCTAACAGTCCCCTTGTTCCTATCATCTAGATATAGTCTCTCAAAATCCTGAAGAGAAAAATATTTTAAAATACAAGTCTCAGGATTTTCTTTAAGAATTTATTTTCAAGGTTCTGCAGGACTTATGAAGTGGTATGACCCCATATTCCCACCTCAATGATTTCAGTTGAGACACCCTTGGCTTAATAGATACCTTAATCATAGATTGAATGGGTGTACTCACTGCAACTGACAAAATTACAGATGTCGCCCCGCCCACTGCATACGCTGCAAATGCAACAGGATCTCCTGCACCTCAGAATGGTGCACAATATTGATACCTTGTTCAAAACTTTCACCTGATATAAATATCAATAAAAATTATTGTGGCAACAAGAATATTGACGTACAGAACGCTGCAGGTAATATTGTTCTTGAGATGGTTGCATATATTATCTATTTTGTATTATTTTTTAATATTTTATGGTTTTGTGTGTTTTCAGTTATTGATATGACAGTTGTAGTTGACTCTAAATTGTTTTAGTATTTGTACTATAGTTTTGGCAATACTTTGAAAGTGTTTTTGTTGATTTTTGTATTATAGTTGGATTGCTGGCTTTAAAAGGGAAAAGTTGCTTAACCTGGGGTTTGAATAGTAAATATGATCCTTTTAAGGTCCAAAACGTTCACAGGTGGTGTTTAGGTTGGAGTAAGATTAGGAAATCTGAATCATCCTCCTCAAAGTCTAAAGTTTCCCCGCAATTACCTAGATTGCAGTCAGATAGTAAGTCTGACCCCACCAAACTCTAACACTTCTCCTACTGTTGCCTAGCTTGGAATGGAAATTATACATCTTCCCCACCACTCTAAAGAGAAACACTTTCCCCACTGTTGCTTAGTTTGGAGAAAGAATACAAATTAATCTATCCTCAATTATTTCCCTATTGTTGCTTAAACTGAAGTGAGAATAGTAAATATCACCCTTCCAAAGTCCAATGTTTTCCCTACTGTATTTTAGATTGGAGTTGGAATAGTATATCTGACCCCCCAATGTCCACGCATTACTTAGGATGTGGTGCTAATAGAAAAACTTACCACTCCAAGTCCAAGAGTTTGCATACTCAAATGGCTATAAAAGAGCAGATTCGGAACACAATACAGAAATATAAGATATAAAACCATGGGCCATATGTATCATTCCAAATTGCGATCGCATACGCCGAAATTTGCAGAATTTCGGTGTTTGCAATCACAATTGGGCTCAGTGGTATGTATTAAAGAATAACTGCGATTCCCTATCGTGCGATTGTATTTAAGGAATCGCAAATTGCTATTCCTTAAATGCAATGTAAGAAGCACAGAAAAAGTGCAATTTGGCCTTAAGGAATCGCTAATTACCACCAACTCCAAGTTGGTGGTAATTTGCGATTTCTCTGAAAAATTCACTTTTTTTCATTTTTCAAAGTGCCATGTGGCACACATACATGCCCTTAGAGCATGTATGTGTGCCACATGTGAACACATGCACATTTCAGTGGTGCAATAGGGTGTCCTTTTGACACCCTGGCACCCTTGAAATTGCTTCTCAATTTGCGAATCTCTAATTGAGAATCACACATTGAGAATGTCTTCTCGTTCATTCCTAGGGCTTCTAGGCCCACAGGAATGAATGGGGAGGTATTCCTTAATTGCGAATAGCAATTTGCAATTAAGGAATATGTAGGATTTGCAAAATTATTTGCAAATCCTACATACATAGCGTTTTGCGATTCTCAAATAGCGATTCGCAAAAAATCGCAATTTGAGAATCGCAAAGAACATTGTGATACATATGGCCCTATAACATTTTTTTTTTTTTGTTAACATATTTTATTGAGGTTTTCCAACCGTCGAACCAATAAACAAATGTTGCATACAATAGCATCCTATATAAGATCCAGTCAACAATGCACATATCAGGAGAAACCAGATCGTCAACATTTGCTACCCTAACTCCCCCCCTACCACCCTCTCTAATGTGGCCCTATAACATTTGTACAAAACATTAATTTCATAGAGCAGTCAAGCCAATCTTAACATATTGCTGTACATACTTCAGTTCATAAAACTAGCAAGCCAATCAGACAAAAGAACATTTCATTCAAAAAAGAGTTAACAAAATTAAAAATAGTTTTGAGCTAAAGAGTCGGTTAAAAGAGGCAGCCCAAAGTAAAACTTAAACCATCAGCTCGAAATATTGTTTTGGCCAAGCCTCCACATAAACATTACAAATTGAGAGACAGTAAACACAATACTTCTGTAGAGTTTGAGGGTTGGATTCACCGGGTGAAAAAAGTAGCCATGGTGAGCACTCAGAACACCCCCACAGTTTTGCTCAAGCTTGAGTCCACATACCTGAATATAAGATGAACATTCAAATTGTTCTGCCAAATTAATCAAACACATGAACTCTCTCCTGGGCCACTCCATTGAGTGTCAGGTTTGTATGAGTAGTTGGGCAGGGGTTAAAAACCATATATTTTGTCTTGCCAAGGTTGATTTCCAGCCCCCGCTCCCTGCAGATACACCAAAAACAATCCAGAAGAATCTGAATCCCCATACGGGATTTTGATAACAGGAGGTTATCGTCTGCAAACAGTAGGGCCGGTATCTTAACCGCAGAAAGATGAGGGACATCTCCTTCACATTGCTCCAGCTGTGACACTAAATCATAATATACAAGAGAAAGAAAGTAGGAGTTAACACACACCCTGCCTTACTCCCCGATTACCCGGGATGGGATCTATTAATTTGCCCTGTGGCCCACATCTAACCTGGGCATAGTTGTTTGAATGTAATCTAATTAAGACTTCTATAAGATACTCAAATCTTTTCCAGAACCTTCCACATTGCTTTCCTGGGGACTAAATCAAAACAGACCGAAGGTCCACAAAAATAATATAAACTCTACTACCCCCCCAGGTGAAAAATGTTCCAATATTACAATTGCAAGCGAAACACCTGGCCATTAGTTCGTAAGCCATCCCTAAGACTAGCCTGCAGGGCAGTTAGTACATATGTGTTGGACATCCATTCACTCAACCTATTCAAAATAAGCCAACTGAACAGCTTGGGTGAATTATCAATGAGGTTGATCGGTCTTTAGTTTGAGGATATGGATCTATAGCCCTTTTTGAAAATTGGGATAATCTCCACCGACCATACATCTTAATCCATCCTTAGAAAGATCACCAGGCACTGTATCTAATCCTGGGGCTTTGTTTGGTGCAGTCCTGTCCTAGGCTTTAGAAATCTCAATGCATGAAATGTTATGGCTGTAGGAGAGTAGGGTCTGCAATCCTATGATCACCCCGGTTTTTTTGCTTTTGCTTCATTGGTTTATGACTTTCCCCGGCTGTGGGCCTGCCAATCAGACCCACAGCCTAGCTGTTCTCTCTCGAAATTAAACACATGTACATTAGGTGCATCCACCAATTGGAACTGGGCCGCCTTGTCAGTCCCTGTCTCAGCATACCACAGGTATCCAGGGCATCGGTGTACCCAGGGCCTACCAGGGGCTGCAGCATGTATTATGCCACCCCTGGAATGGCCGCCCAAATCTGACACAACTGGCTGCATGACAGCTGGGGCAACGTGGTGTAATCACCCGTTGCTGTAGGTGTAGTATTCCTACACCTAACCCTAAAATGGACACATGGATTCCTATCAGTCACTCCTATGGCAGGCCTTATCAATCCTGAAGGCAGAGTGCAGGGAATCATGTGGGACGGTGCTCTGGCGCGAGCTGGGCCCGTCGACGGCTTGCGGAACCAAGTCCTAATAGCCGTTCCATGGTGACGCGGGCCAACTACTTTTAAATGCATTATAATCCTCGCGGTTATTTGCTAACTTTGGCATCGCATCACCTACACATGTCGAGTAAGGTGTCATACGAATTGGAATACGAACCCCTCGCCAGTTCTGGCGACGGGGTTAGCATTCCCCCCTTTTAGAGGGGCACGACATGGAAGTAACCTTGAACCCCGGTTAAAGTTGACTCAAGCCTCAGCATCACAAAATGGATGCTGCCACCAGACACAAGTCTGACCTCCTGCTGCTGGGAGACCTTCCAGCGAGGGGAGCTTGGACAAAGGGTTTCCTGTCGAGGGCGGTGTTAGCACCATCCCAGACAGGGTTTGTGTATCCCAGGTAGGCAGGGCTGAAAGGAAGGTGATTGCCAGTGGCACCCCGGTGCTCACTGTGCATAGCCCGGCTCAAACCAGTTTCGGGGGCACACCAGCCCCTGAGCTGGGGCGAAGCCGGACAAAGGAGCGGGGTGTAACCACCCCCCTCCTGGCTCCACCCATAGGTAGAACCTAGTCACGGGCCAGCCCCTTTTCCTTAGAATAAAGGTAGGAGCGAGTCCCCTTCCCAAATTGGATAATTCTGAATCTTGAACTACTTTCCACAAAAGGAACTCTTGACTATTTCTGAAGACTCTCCCTTGTGGCTAAGGAGTAGCCACCCTGCACCAGCAGGCACCACCTAAGCGCTTGCGGTTTGCTGTAAGTCTCTCCCACGGATCAAGACTGCCCAGCTCGACGAGACCCGAGTTCCCTGCCATCTCTGACCTTTTACCTACCTCATCAGCCCAGCTGAGAACCGTAGGTGTGACGAGACTTGCGGGACCGGCCATCTTCAGAACCTGCACGACGCTTATCTAACACGCCCACCGAGGGACCCTCGAGTGAGTGCACCTAGGGTTTGAGAAGCCCTAACCCTGAGCAGCTCCAGCACCGAAGTCTGCCTCCCCAGCATCCACGAGATCTGCGGGGGGGCCCTTCCGCTCCTTGCTGTGCACCGCGTTGTGCGACCACTTGCCGACCGGCTTGTGGCCCTCTTCACGACGCACCACGATTGTTTCATCACTAGTCTGGTTGCTCCAGACTGGCTCCTGCTCCCCTTCAACAGAGGAGTACCACGGACCCTCCTGGTCCACTCCAGACGCCATCTTGACTCCACCGCGTGGGCTTGCCACTGCCAAGATCCGCTGCCCCATTCCTGGGCCCAGCATCATCGACAGCAGACACCTTCGTGGGACAGCTCGCCCTCCATCCTGGTCGCCGCCGCGCCTCCTGGTCCGAGGAACAGCCGAGCCCGACGTCATCCACTCACCTGGTCGAGGTGACTTCAGCCGGTACCCTCCTGGTGCCCACACGATCGCTGGCTAGCGGTTGAGAACTGAGTCCCCTCTGCTTTCAGGTTTCCTTCATCACCGATCCAGGCTTGGATCTCGCTGAACATCGACACTGGTCGCCTGCCAGCAACTCTTCTTTCAGGCTCCTGAGACTACAACGAGGACTTCCGACATCTTGCCGAACCTTCATCCGCCGCAGCCTCTGTGCTAGGTAACTCGAGCATTTCGGTGCTCCATCGCAGGTTCGCTTTACAAGTGTCCAGTTCCTTTTTCGTTTAGTCCCACTGATCGGATCACTCCGGAATCAGTAACTTTAGACTTCCTAACTTCACCCCTTCCACTTGCAGTGTAATGGTTTCGTGCCCTCGGGCATTTGTATAAATTGTGCAACCAGAAGTATTTTCCTAGGAGTTTTGTATTGTGCTTAGCTCCCTGACTCATAAAGAGCCAGGGTAGTCTTGTTATAAATAAATATCCTTTATTTTCATAACAACTTGTGTGGTGCCCTTTCACTTGGTGTTCAAGGGGTATATGTGATGGTAAACAGCTGGCTTAACACGCCCTCTAGAGTTTAGCCTAAGACTGCTCGTATCCACGCTACTAGGATAGCTGGTCTATAAGGTTGACTTACAACCAATCATCAATAAGGGTCGTTTGGAATGATACACAGTGATCACTAGAATAGTGAGCACTACATATCAGGCCAACTTCTCACATTGGTGAGCAGCGGTTGGGATTTGAGCTTGCTGTTGTTTTACCACACACGTATCCTAAGAATATCGCAGTGAAAGATCACATAAGTACCCAGGTACATATAACTTAACTTAGAATACTCCGAGTTCTACTGAACCGGCTGTTGTAGTGTAACAGGGCTTAGCACACCCTGACTACAACTCTTAGCAAGGGATCAGTAGGTAAACACATAGTGTAGGTAGGTGCATCACTTACACCTCACTAGAAAAGCATATCGTTCCACGGAGAGTCTTCGCAGACTCCCTTAGTGGTCAGTGACCCTCCACAGGTCGTGTCACGATATGCAGCTCTTAGCTTCAAGGAGATGCGACAACTGTGTGCCTCCAGGAAGCTAAACCAGGGTTCTAACCCTACCATCGCAATTCTGATAGGTCTCTTAGAGGCGTACGATGCTAGGAGGTCCTCTAACACAGGTCCCCCCAGTGCTGATGGGAACATGCCTCCCTTAGAGGGAACCCTCGGTGACCCAGACCTCGACCTCCACACAGAGGAGGAGGACGAGGAGGAGTTATCAGGAGACGAGGCAGACAAAGGTCCAGTGGTAGTCGGCAGGCTTACAAGGACCAACTTAAGCAGGCATGAGAATGGAACTGGGGGAGCCCCGGGCCCACGCTCAAGCAGGCCTAACCTTGGGAACGGACGAGCTAGGTCTCTCTCCAGAGGCTCTGGCAGATCGGTTCATACACATGTCTCTCAGGCATCTTCTCAGAGAGGAATGACGTCCCCTCAGAGAAGGGAGCATGAAGCGAAGATGAGGGAAGTCAATCTGAGGATCGAGCGGGAAGAACTTGCCCTCGCCAAAGAAAGACTTGCCCTGGCCCGAGAGCAGAAATTAAGTGGGTTAGATCCCACTGGTGGCAGCATTCTCAATAGAGAGAAAGACAGGGGTATAGACACTAGACACCTGAGTAAAATAGTGCCCCCCTTTAAACAAGGGGACTACATCCACAAGTGGATAACTGCCTTGGAGAGGGCCTGCACTGTCAAGTGCGTCCCCCCAAGTCAGTGGGCAGCTATACTGTGGCTTTCCTTTGAAGGTAAAGGAATGGACAAGCTCCTCACTACTAGAGCTGAGGATGCTAACAACTACCAAGTCCTGAAGAACACACTGATTGATGGGTTCGGCTTAACCACGGAACAGTACCGGGTGCTGTTCCGGGACACCCAGAAAATCCAGTCTCAGGATTGGACTGACTTTGTCGATTGTGCCACTAAGGCTTTGGAAGGCTGGTTGCTGGGTAGCAAGGTTACTGATTACACAGGATTGTACAATCTTATCATGCGAGAACAGATTTTAAACAACTGTCAGAACCAATTGTTGCATCAGCACCTTGTCGACTCGGATCTGACCTCTCCCCAAGAATTGGGAAAGAAGGCAGACAGATGGGTCAGAACAAGGGTCAAGCAGAACCAGAACCAGAACCAGGGTGGTCAGAAGAAAGCAGACCAGAAGGGTAGTAACAAGAACGAACAAAATGACCAGAAGTCTTCGACAGGTCCCCAACAAACCAAAGAGGGTGGGGGTCAGGCTTCACAGAAGAAGAAGACTCAAGAAGGCCAGTCAAAAAGGTGGTGCCAATACTGTAAAAGTAAGACTCACTGGTTTAGTGAGTGCACCAAGAAAGGAGGGCAAACTCCTACCACTGCAGCCCCTAAGGCACCTGCACCCCCTAGTACAGTCAGCAGTGGTAGTGCGCCTCCCAAGGCATTAGTTGGGTTAACCTTGGGAACCGAGGGGAGTGACGACTTAGTCGGCACACTCACTCAGGCCGTCCTTGTCTGTACAGGGGATATGGATATGTCCCCTGATGCCAGTCCCAATACGTTGGGCAAATACAGACAGACACCTTTGATTAATGGAAAAGTGGCTCAGGCCTACAGGGACACTTGTGCCAGTGTCACCATGGTGACGCCTAACTTTGTGGACCCTGGACAGATCATGCTAGGTACCAGTTACCTAGTGACCAATGCCAGCAACGTCACTACCAATCACAGTATGGCAGTTGTTGATTTCTCCTGGGGAGGGGTAAGTGGCCCGAAAAAGGTTGTGGTTAGTTCAGACCTCCCCGTAGAATGTCTGTTGGGCAATGATTTGGAAACGTCACAATGGTCAGAAGTGGAGCAGAGGTCTCACATGGAAATGTTAGGCTTGCCAGCACATGTCCTTGCTGTGACCAGGTCACAGGCCAAAAGGTGCCCCACTGAACAGGTGCTGGATCCTGGAAGAACGGACCAGACACCTTCCAAGAAGAGGAGCAGTAAGGGTAAGGCTTCGCCTTCCCCCTTGCCCCAGGTCGTGGATCAAGTCTCTGAGGAGGCTGACCTTAAAGAACTGAGGGAAACTGAGCCGAAAGAGCTTGAACCTGGTCAGGTTGAGTTTCTGGGCTCAGGGGGACCCTCCAGGGAAGACCTGGGGAAGGCACAGTTAGACTGCCCCTCCCTTGAACCCCTCAGACAGCAGGCTGCTGCTGAGGCTGCAGGGAACGCCACAGGTACCCACAAAGTGTACTGGGACGATGGACTCCTGTACTCCGAGGCAAGAGACCCCAAACCTGGTGCGACCAGGAGGCTGGTCATCCCCTTGTCTCTGAGAGGTTTCCTTCTTACCTTGGCCCACGAGATTCCCCTTGCAGGTCACTTAGGCCAGAATAAGACTTGGGACAGAATTGTTCCACACTTTCACTGGCCCCACATGTCCGAAGATACGAAGGAGTTTTGCCGCTCCTGTGTCACTTGCCAAGCCAGTGGTAAGTCAGGTGGCACGACAAAGGCCCCCCTCATACCACTACCGGTGGTGGGGGTACCCTTTGAACGAGTGGGGATTGACATTGTCGGACCAATGGAACCCCAGACAGCATCAGGGCACAAGTTTATACTGGTGGTGGTGGACCACGCCACTAGGTATCCTGAAGCTATTCCACTTAGGACCACGACAGCACCTGTGGTGGCACGGGCCCTACTTGGAGTGTTCTCCAGAGTGGGCTTCCCTAAGGAGGTCGTCTCAGACAGAGGTGCAAACTTCATGTCGGGATATCTGACTGCAATGTGGAAGGAGTGTGGTGTCAACTACAAGTTCACCACACCCTATCACCCACAATGCAATGGGCTTGTTGAGAGATTCAACAGGACCCTAAAAGGGATGATTCACGGACTACCTGAAAAGCTTCGGCGGAGATGGGATGTCCTGATACCCGGCCTCTTGTTCGCCTACAGAGAGGTCCCGCAGAAGGGGGTTGGCTACAGCCCTTTTGAGCTTCTGTTCGGACATCCTGTAAGGGGACCCCTTTGTTTGGTAAAGGAAGGATGGGAGAGACCTCTCAGAAAGCCGGCATCGAACATTGTGGACTATGTACTCGGTCTCCGCTCGCGGATGGCGGAGTACATGGAAAAGGCGTCTAAAAACCTTGAGGCGAGCCAAGAATTACAGAAAGCTTGGCACGACCAAAAGGCTGTCCTGACTGTGTACCAGCCTGGACAGAAGGTGTGGGTGCTGGAGCCAGTGGCCCCAGCAGCACTCAAAGACAAATGGTCTGGGCCCCACACGATCATTGAGCAAAAGGGAGAGGTCACCTACTTGGTAGACCTGGAAACTCCCCGGAGCCCCCACAGGGTGCTCCATGTAAACAGGCTCAAGGCATATGTCGACAGGGAGGGCATGGGCTTGCTCATGGCCACAGATGAGGGACAGGAGGAGGAGAGTGACCCTCTCCCGGACCTGCTCTCTCAGAACCCTGACGATGGGTCAGTAGATGGTGTTGTCTTTTGTGGCAGCCTCTCTGGACATCAACAAAAGGATTGTAAACAGGTTCTTCAAGCCTTTCGACATATGTTCTCTCTGACGCCCAGTCAGACCAATTGGTGTACCCACGAGGTCGACACTGGGGACAGTCTGCCCGTAAAGAGTAAAATCTATCGGCAACCTGATCATGTCAGAGACTGCATCAAGACGGAGGTGCAGAAAATGTTGGAGCTGGGAGTCATTGAACCCTCGGACAGCCCCTGGGCTAGTCCTGTAGTTCTCGTGCCGAAACCTCACACCCAGGGCGGTAAGAAAGAGATGAGGTTTTGCGTGGACTACAGAGGTCTCAATGCAGTCACTAAGACTGACGCCCACCCAATACCAAGAGCAGACGAGCTTATCGACCGGTTGGCTTCGGCCAGCTACTTAAGTACGTTTGACCTGACAGCTGGGTATTGGCAAATCAGGTTAGCTGAGGAGGCCAAGCCCAAAACAGCATTTTCTACCCCGGGTGGGCATTATCAGTTCGTGGTAATGCCCTTTGGTTTGAAAAATGCACCTGCCACCTTCCAAAGGCTGGTGAATCGAGTTCTCACTGGGTTGGACGACTTCTGTGCGGCGTATCTGGACGATATCGCTGTCTTTAGCTCCACCTGGGAGGATCACCTGGTCCACCTGAGGAAAGTGTTAGAGGCCCTGCAAAAGGCAGGCCTCACTATCAAGGCCACTAAGTGCCAGATAGGGCAGACACAGGTTGTATACCTGGGCCACCTTGTAGGTGGAGGCCAGGTTCAACCATTGGAGAGCAAAATACAGGCCATCCAGGACTGGGCTCCTCCAACCACCCAGACTCAGGTTCGAGCTTTCTTGGGCCTGACTGGTTATTACCGGAAATTTGTCAGAAATTATGGATCCATTGTGACCCCGCTAAACGACCTGACAAGTAAAAAGATGCCAAAAAAAGTTCAGTGGACAGCAAGCTGTCAGAAGGCATTCGATGACCTAAAGCAGGCCATGTGCACAGCACCTATCCTAAAGAGTCCAGACTACTCCAGACCATTCATTGTCCAAACAGACGCGTCGGAGCTGGGTGTGGGAGCTGTTCTATCTCAACTGAATTTTGATGGTCATGACCAGCCCATAGCTTTTATTAGCAGGAGGCTGACCCCCAGAGAGAAGAATTGGTCAGCTATTGAGAGGGAGGCCTTTGCTGTGGTTTGGGCCCTGAAGAAGTTGAGGCCATACTTGTTTGGCACTCACTTCAAGATTCAGACCGACCATAAGCCCCTCTTGTGGCTAAATCAAATGAAGGGTGAAAACCCCAAACTACTTAGGTGGTCCATTTCCCTACAGGGGATGGACTTCACAGTGGAGCATAGACCTGGCACTGATCATGGCAATGCAGATGGGCTCTCCAGGTATTTCCACTTAGAGCAAGAAGACTCACCTGGTCAAGGTTAGCGTATTGTCCCAAAGTTTGGGGGGGGGTCATGTAGGAGAGTAGGGTCTGCAATCCTATGATCACCCCGGTTTTTTGCTTTTGCTTCATTGGTTTATGACTTTCCCCGGCTGTGGGCCTGCCAATCAGACCCACAGCCTAGCTGTTCTCTCTCGAAATTAAACACATGTACATTAGGTGCATCCACCAATTGGAACTGGGCCGCCTTGTCAGTCCCTGTCTCAGCATACCACAGGTATCCAGGGCATCGGTGTACCCAGGGCCTACCAGGGGCTGCAGCATGTATTATGCCACCCCTGGAATGGCCGCCCAAATCTGACACAACTGGCTGCACGACAGCTGGGGCAACGTGGTGTAATCACCCGTTGCTGTAGGTGTAGTATTCCTACACCTAACCCTAAAATGGACACATGGATTCCTATCAGTCACTCCTATGGCAGGCCTTATCAATCCTGAAGGCAGAGTGCAGGGAATCATGTGGGACGGTGCTCTGGCGCGAGCTGGGCCCGTCGACGGCTTGCGGAACCAAGTCCTAATAGCCGTTCCATGGTGACGCGGGCAAACTACTTTTAAATGCATTATAATCCTCGCGGTTATTTGGTAACTTTGGCATCGCATCACCTACACATGTCGAGTAAGGTGTCATACAAATTGGAATACGAACCCCTCGCCAGTTCTGGCGACGGGGTTAGCATTCCCCCCTTTTAGAGGGGCACGACATGGAAGTAACCTTGAACCCCGGTTAAAGTTGACTCAAGCCTCAGCATCACAAAATGGATGCTGCCACCAGACACAAGTCTGACCTCCTGCTGCTGGGAGACCTTCCAGCGAGGGGAGCTTGGACAAAGGGTTTCCTGTCGAGGGCGGTGTTAGCACCATCCCAGACAGGGTTTGTGTATCCCAGGTAGGCAGGGCTGAAAGGAAGGTGATTGCCAGTGGCACCCCGGTGCTCACTGTGCATAGCCCAGCTCAAACCAGTTTCGGGGGCACACCAGCCCCTGAGCTGGGGCGAAGCCGGACAAAGGAGCGGGGTGTAACCACCCCCCTCCTGGCTCCACCCATAGGTAGAACCTAGTCACGGGCCAGCCCCTTTTCCTTAGAATAAAGGTAGGAGCGAGTCCCCTTCCCAAATTGGATAATTCTGAATCTTGAACTACTTTCCACGAAAGGAACTCTTGACTATTTCTGAAGACTCTCCCTTGTGGCTAAGGAGTAGCCACCCTGCACCAGCAGGTACCACCTAAGCGCTTGCGGTTTGCTGTAAGTCTCTCCCACGGATCAAGACTGCCCAGCTCGACGAGACCCGAGTTCCCTGCCATCTCTGACCTTTTACCTACCTCATCAGCCCAGCTGAGAACCGTAGGTGTGACGAGACTTGCGGGACCGGCCATCTTCAGAACCTGCACGACGCTTATCTAACACGCCCACCGAGGGACCCTCGAGTGAGTGCACCTAGGGTTTGAGAAGCCCTAACCCTGAGCAGCTCCAGCACCGAAGTCTGCCTCCCCAGCATCCACGAGATCTGCGGGGGGGCCCTTCCGCTCCTTGCTGTGCACCGCGTTGTGCGACCACTTGCCGACCGGCTTGTGGCCCTCTTCACGACGCACCACGATTGTTTCATCACTAGTCTGGTTGCTCCAGACTGGCTCCTGCTCCCCTTCAACAGAGGAGTACCACGGACCCTCCTGGTCCACTCCAGACGCCATCTTGACTCCACCGCGTGGGCTTGCCACTGCCAAGATCCGCTGCCCCATTCCTGGGCCCAGCATCATCGACAGCAGACACCTTCGTGGGACAGCTCGCCCTCCATCCTGGTCGCCGCCGCGCCTCCTGGTCCGAGGAACAGCCGAGCCCGACGTCATCCACTCACCTGGTCGAGGTGACTTCAGCCGGTACCCTCCTGGTGCCCACACGATCGCTGGCTAGCGGTTGAGAACTGAGTCCCCTCTGCTTTCAGGTTTCCTTCATCACCGATCCAGGCTTGGATCTCGCTGAACATCGACACTGGTCGCCTGCCAGCAACTCTTCTTTCAGGCTCCTGAGACTACAACGAGGACTTCCGACATCTTGCCGAACCTTCAACCGCCGCAGCCTCTGTGCTAGGTAACTCGAGCATTTCGGTGCTCCATCGCAGGTTCGCTTTACAAGTGTCCAGTTCCTTTTTCGTTTAGTCCCACTGATCGGATCACTCCGGAATCAGTAACTTTAGACTTCCTAACTTCACCCCTTCCACTTGCAGTGTAATGGTTTCGTGCCCTCGGGCATTTGTATAAATTGTGCAACCAGAAGTATTTTCCTAGGAGTTTTGTATTGTGCTTAGCTCCCTGACTCATAAAGAGCCAGGGTAGTCTTGTTATAAATAAATATCCTTTATTTTCATAACAACTTGTGTGGTGCCCTTTCACTTGGTGTTCAAGGGGTATATGTGATGGTAAACAGCTGGCTTAACACGCCCTCTAGAGTTTAGCCTAAGACTGCTCGTATCCACGCTACTAGGATAGCTGGTCTATAAGGTTGACTTACAACCAATCATCAATAAGGGTCGTTTGGAATGATACACAGTGATCACTAGAATAGTGAGCACTACATATCAGGCCAACTTCTCACAATGGCTATTTACATCACTGCCTCATTACAATGCTCAGCCATAAGGCCAAGAGGGGAGTTAGTACACACCACCCTGGAGGCCTGGGTATTAAAGGCAACCTGAGGCAATCCCAGATTGGCAACTCCCAAGTATGGCTGTGAGAAATGCTCACACCATGCAGCTGCAGAAATGCTACTGTCTAATGGGACAAGGATGCCAAGTCTTTATTGGTGATAATGTGCCAAAAGGAACAATATAATCCTCTACATTGAGACCCATTTTGAACATTCTCAATTTCTTTTCACATTGATAATTCTTTGTACAGTGACCTGGCCATCTGTATAGCACAGGGGTCTCCAACCTTTTCTGTAGTGAGAGCTACTTCTACTCAAGGAAAGTCTTCCCGAGCTACTAGCAAATTTTATACCTGTAAAATAGTGGCTACACTATGACCACCCAAAGGAAGATTTTCAGTAGTTACCACCCAAGTATACCAAGTGTAGTTACCAGCAAAAATGCCGGGAAAAAGTTCTTCAATATTAAATGCCTCCCCTTGACTTATGAAGTAATGTTCAAATCTTGACATGACCCAGTGGCACAAAGGACATGAGCACAGCAGTACGTCTCCCCAGGTCAGCTTGAATTATCATTCACCAGTTTCTGAAAATGCACATTTTTCTATCTAATACCTCTTTCCACTGTGGAAAAACAAACTCAATTTTCCAGAAGAAACCCCATTTTTGAAAACTAAAACTGCCTTTAAAATATCAGTTTTCAGTTTTTGAGAAATGCACAGTCTCAAAACATCAGCTTGTCATTAGCATCATGTACTCCCATGTACAAATGCTTCATATGGACAGACTACTTTGAATTCCCAGGTATTACAGTCATATGCCATGATGCTCACCATTGGTATAGGAAACAATGGTCCTAGACTACTTTAACCCCTTCCCTGCTCATGACGGAACCACTCCGTCATGAGCCACGGGTGCCGTGTGCTCATGATGGAGTGGTTCCGTCATGCTGAGGCCGTTGGCGGCCGCTCCGCCCACGCGGCGCTAATTCCCCGCCTGTGCGGGCGATTAGCGCCGTGGGCGGAGTCATGACGGAACCACGCCGTCATGAGCACAGCTCACCCGTGACTCATGACGGTGTGGTTCCGTCATGAGCACGTAGTGCCCCCAAACCCCTCCCCCCCAGCGCTGCGGCGGAATTCCTGCCGCAGCCAAGGGGTTAAAGCTACAATTCAGCTATGAAAAACATTCATTAGTCAAAGGGCATCCAGTATATATATAATTAGCATTGTATCATTAATGTACCACCATTATCTTTACAATGCAAACAAGTATATCCTCAAAGACACAAAGGCACAAAATATCGCTCCAATAGTGACTGTTTATTATTTAGTTACTTTTATAACAGATCACCATATTCAATGCCCAGGTCTGTGGACAATTGTGGGTTACCCCATTATATCATAATGGATGGATGGATGGATGGATAGCACCACGGATACCTGGATTATGCCAGTAATGCCCACCATCATACTAGGGCCACAGTTGTGCCCCGGCTGGAAACCAGAAAATTCAGGGATAAGACCACATATCAGTCATGACCATTAATATGCCAGGAACAGGTACATATAGGCCAGTCATGCTCAGAGTAGGTCTATGATGGCTG
This sequence comes from Triturus cristatus, assembly GCF_964204655.1. Classification (NCBI taxonomy): domain Eukaryota; kingdom Metazoa; phylum Chordata; class Amphibia; order Caudata; family Salamandridae; genus Triturus; species Triturus cristatus. Next base: position 262,565,677 of record NC_140593.1, read on the forward strand.
CCAGCATACCACAACTAGACCAAAAATACTAAAATAGTCAAGGATGACCATAATTATGCCATTGGCACTATTATGTCAGGAATGGGCACAATTATGCCAAATATAGCACTCTTATGATGGGGCTAGCATAGATATTTGGCGGTTCTTGGCACCAGGCATAGTTTCAGGAAGCAATAGTGTTTATAATGGGCACACACATAAATGTTAATGAATCTCTTAATTTTCTCTGGTCTGGATCATACCCTGTTCTCCTCAGGTCTTGAACTGATCACACATCTAACTGACACATTTTCACTCTGATTCCTGCAGTCCCGCACTTTGGTGGGTCAGCACTGAATACAGCTCAGGCTACTGCTGCCATACTTTTTTGATGGTGCACTGTTCACACAAATGTTGTGACTGATAAACATGGTCAATCTCCTTGTGGCTTAATTATATTGAGATTGGATACAGACTGTCATGTAGCAGGTCCTATAAGCTGGCACAGTGTGTGTTTGAGTGTTAGTATGAGTTACTGTGATGACTTTGGCTGACTGTCACTCTTATGGTCTTGAGATGATCAGTGCTGCCTTCTTTATTAGGCACCTACTCTGAAATTGATACTGGGCTTGACTTCACCTCAGAGAGCTACTTTGAAGGTACTGGCGAGCTACCAGTAGCTCCCGAGCTACGCGTTGGAGACCCCTGGTATAGCAGCTCTGGAACCAGATTTAATGGATTGGGCACGCCGAGCCAGTCTGCAGGATTTTAAGTGCCAGGGAGCCTCTTTCTTCCTCCTTGGAATGGCCTTTGATTCTACCACAAATATGTTGCTTGATGAGAAATATTTGTTTATGGATTTCCCACAGTCTTAGTAATGAAGCTGGGTCGTCCGAGGTCCTAACTTCTGAAGCTACAGCATCCAAGCTTACAGACACCACCTCGAACACTTTACCCAAAGCTACTTCTAAACCCGCCAGAGAGCTCCACTTAAGCTTACACCAGTTATTGGTTGAGACCAATCTTCTATTGAGTGGAACATGCAGAGTATTCGAGAAGGTGTTACCCAATGCATCCAGCATCAGCCTTAGGGCATTATGATCATTATTCTGCCTGGGGACTACTGACATTTCTACTGAGGATTGCCATTACCAAATACCTAATAGGATATAATCAATAAGACTAGTAAACTGTGGTTGATAATACATATGGCTCCCTTCTCGATCAGGTTTGGCTCTCCCCTTACACACCTGGAGGCCATTGCTATATGTAAAAGCATTTAGCTGAAGCACAGCAGCAGATCACCTCTTAACTGGGGGGAGAGTGAGACCAGGATTTCCCACGTTTGATCCTCATCAGCAATAGGATCCACTATTTTAAAAATTTCTTTATCCAGGTCGGCCATATGAGCTCCAATCAAATCAGTTATCTGTAACTCACCACCATTCGCCCCATGCCTGCAGTAACATTATATAAATAGAATGCCCTACCTGATGCACTACCCAATGCAGTCTCTTTGGTTATCCAGAAAAGAGTGCTTTTAACAAAAACTGATAACCCTCTCGAAGGTCTGCCCCTACCTGAGATGGAAATTAACAAACCCTGCTTGGTGCTGTGGGGCAACCAACCAAATCTCATGAAACTGGCAAATATCAAATGAATCCATGCAAATACCCATATTAGGGCACTCAATTTTAGAGATCAAGTCAGCAACATTCCAGGAGACAATCTTAGCATGGGAAGGCAAATGTGAGGCCTAATCACCCAAAAGACTCCAAGGCTATAGGGGCTACAAGAGGAGGCCTGACATGACTTAGAGGAGAGGTACACTCTTTAGAGGTAGTAGGGTCAGGATATGAGGGAATGATAGGAAAAGTGTGGGATGGCCCTGCCATGATGAGGGGGAGATTAAGGGCAGCTGACCCAACAGCAGACATACCACCATTACCAGTAAGCAAAGCTGAGCGTGAGTCTAAACCATCCAAGTTGGATAAGGGAGAAAATCAATTAGAGGTTGGGACTGAAAAGCCATTAGCAGCTACAACCCGAGAGGCAGGGGCCTAGCCATTAGCAGCTACAACCCGTGAGGCAGGGGCCTAGATCCCACCCTTACCCTATGTACCAATGCTTATTAAAAAAACACAGGGCAACAAGGCTAATGTCATCCCTTACCAAACAGGGCCTAGCTCTACTTCTGACCAACCACTGAGCCAGACCAGGGCTCCTACAATTGATAACCAAACAATCCCTAACATTTTTGACAGAGAGACACACCCTGCCTATCCTTAACCAAGAGAATGTCATTATATTCAGATATTTTAAAATCTGTGTGTTGAGTCAACTAGTGACAACCCTTCTTTTTGAAGTGCATATTGGGCTCTTACCCAGATCCCTGAGGTGGAGGAACTCCTGTTAAAATGGGCATGTATGGGCAACAGGCTGGGGGAGGTTCAATCGGGACTGAGGATGGGGGAAGAGGCTAAAATCTGCATGCTGGTCACTTGTCAAGGTGCCCTATCCAAGGCCCACAATCATAAGGTTTGTACCCCAGAACCGCCTACCCCTTCTTCTCCCCACTGTGGGGGGCATGAATCACCACAGGCTGGGAGATGAAGACCTAGACCTACACTACCCAGTAACCTAACTGGGACAGCTGGAGGACTACGATTACAAACAGAGTTTGTTGGTTGTTGCTCTGGTGGGACCTGCCTACCAAAAGTAACATTTAAGGAGGAGGAGATCAACTGTCTTACAGTATGCTCCAGGGAACAAATCTTATCCAACAAGGGAGAAAAACATGCATGTACAGAAATTAAAATCTGTCCAAAATGCCATCCCAGACAATACGTGAAGGTGCACCAGCTTCAACTGCATGCCTGATCTAGCCCTGCCAAGAAAACAGCAAAAGGCTTAAACAGACTTTATGACCAGTACTACGAATGAGATTGCGGTGTGATTTAGCAAGGCGGCTATGCTTCCTTTTGTGCTTCCTTGTAGCGCATGGTTCACTGTCACTAACTTGCATTGCATTGTGTTGCATCCGAATTACAGGTAGGAATAGTAGCAGGCAGGGCAGCAAACTGAACTATACCATGCCAGGTATTAGTCCCGGGGTGCTATGTGAAACTAAAGTGGAGAGGCCTGCAGATTGGCCTGCTGGGGAAGCTAAGGGACAACCAGGAGTAACTCCAAAGTTTCAGGAGGGACGCCTTTCAACCACAATATCCTTAGAAATAACATTGACTGCTCAGGCCAGAAATGAGTCTAGTGTTGTACCTCACGAGGTCCTGGCAGAAGTGGTAACTCTGTCCCCTGAGGTTTTATGTTTGCCCATTGTTCTTCCCCGATGTGCAGGGGTCACGAAGAAAATTAAAATTATGCTCACCAGAACCAGCAACCACCAAGACATTGCACAAAGAGGGTGGGGTCAGTGAGTGGGAACCCAGGAGGATGCAACTACAGGAGCCAGCGTCGAGGAGAAGACGTAGGCAACCTGGAGAGAGGCATACAGGACGTTATCACCATGGCTCTGACTCAGAGCCATGGCCTCAGGCAAGTGCTATTGCAATTTTGATGTGCCACATGTGGTTGTTAGTGAAGGGACCCCTTTTATTTCCACTACCTCATTAACAGTATTGTTGCAAAATCATCCTTTCCTATGCACTGGGCACCCCCCAACTTTTTGCTGACTGATACTAGTGGTTACTGACTCTGACTGACACTGGGCTCTGCCTAACCAGGCCCAGGGCCAGTGCTACGCTGAAAGAGATACATTAGAATACAGTTAAAACACCTACATTCACTAGGGTACACAATGGTATGGTGTGGTACCCCTGTGATTGGAAGGACCTCCCCTATAGGCCCCTAGTATATAATAGGGCAAGGGGATTGAAACTACCTAGAAGTCCCCAGTACCCTGGGGCATGGCAGTTTAGAGGCAAGCAGCCTTTTTCTGCACTTGCATGTGTGCACTGCTGAAGCCTGAGGTCAGTTTAAAAACAGCCCTGGGTGCTGGGACTGCTTTTAAAGAGTAAATTGTGCCCAAACTCGACTTTGGTGTTTGGGGCACTTAAAAATGGATAACCTACAATATTTTGGCATATTAGTGATCCCCCAGGGTCTCCCCTAGGTGTCCTAGGGGTGGGGGGGGTCATGTATTTATAAGGTACACCCTTATAAAATGAGTTTTTATATGCCTGGGTAAAGTGACATTTTACATTTCACTCCCCACATTGTAGTAAAGTGCTGCTTAAATTTGACGTTGATGCTAGGAGCACTATGGAGGGAGGATCTGCAATATTTCTACAGATTCAGAACCCCTAAAGTCTCCTCTAGTTGTCCCATGGGGTGGGGGTCGTGTAGATATGAGCCAAGTACTTATAACATATGTTTTTGTAAGTCCTGGTGCTGGAAAAATGGCCCAAGTCATTTTTCGATTGCAAATCCCCTCCTACATAGGTTAATGTAGTATCCTGGTCTGGTATGGTTAAGATGTGCCAATGGAATGCTCACAGTGTGATGCTGGATGGAATGTTGGGAGTGGGAATGGACAGTTGGAGATGGGCTGAGCACCTGGAAGGTTGCTCCTGGTGGGGTTATCTACTGGCTTATTTACATCTATCTTACAACTTGTAATCAGCCTCAATAAATCTACATGAAACTACTTCCTGGATCCTGGCTTGATTACTACAATTTTATGGCGACGATTTAAACTAAAGAACCTGCGTCTGCTACCTCTGCAACCTTCAATTTCAAGTCTACTTCAAGTCTGGAGTACCTACTAATCAAGATAAACCAACTCAAGCAACTACAGCTGCGATTATTCTACTAACTGGCACACCATAGCCCCACCAGTGACCTCTACAACGGTCGCCCTCTACGCTTCAGTGCCAGTTCTTGTCTCAACTGCAGCTTTATTGTTTTTGCGCTGTGCCCTCTGGGGAGGGTAAGTCAGACAATCTACAACGCACTGTTCCTGTGCTGTGCCCTCAGGAGAGGATAAGCTTCACCCTCTATAACGTTTTTTTTTCTTGATCCGTGCTTTCAAGAGACCACAAGAAAAGGTTTTTGCGCAAAAAGAATAAGGCGCTGCATCTGCGCTATTTTTATATGACCCAGCGTCATGTTTTGTGGTTTGCTAACAGTCTATGGCATTTTAAAAAATTCACGAACTGTTCCTGTTGTCTCTGCGGTATCTCAATATTCAAAGAACAAGAGGTGTAGTGTGCCGACTCTTTCACCACACAGAAAGAGAGAAGAGACTGTCGTCTTTTATACAAGTTTGTCCTCGCTATTGTCTTCCCACACTGGGATCACGATTGTTGTGCATTTTAACAGCGTTGCTGGTTTGGGAAAGTTCAAGTTTCGCGCTGATCTATATGCAAAGGACTGGCATATTTACTACCTGCGCGAACATTTTTACACAGGGACAGAGTTGTGGGGGTGTGCTTTCGTGTTTTTCAACCAATTGAGATGTGCCTATGTTGGTGACTACTGGGGTGAGTTTATCTTTGTTTGTACTGTGGCCCCCTGTCCCACCCTCATCGAGTGGCAGTTCAACCGTCATCACGGTCATTCAAAGCGGGCGAGCACGAGTCATGCTAAGCACGCGCTTACCTGTTCATTCTTCTCGTCCCGCGCTGTTTTCTTCACAGTCCCCACGTCACCTCTGCTTCGGACCTTTCATGCTGCATTGTGTCGTTTTGGTGCACACTGATGCCGGGAGGCACCCTGCACAGCGTGAAAAAGCGTGCCGCCATCTTGGTACCTTCTGCCTCATTTGCGTGAATGAAGTGTTTTCTGGCCAACCACAATATCAGTTCCGCCAAGCACTGTTTAAATAAAGTTAATTGAAGCTTTATTTTGTCAGGAACAACGTCGTAGGATTGAGCACGATCAGGGGACGCACGCTGCTTCGATATTTCTCACCTGACTGCAACATGGAAATTACAAGTTAGATGCTTGACGAAAGTTTGACGGAGCACAAGTTCGAGAAATTTTATCTTACAATGTTGTTTGTTTGCTTTGGAGGTGACATTATTTTTTTTTTGTCTTACGGTGCCATTTAGTGACGTTACTATGGTCACCATTCAATGTTTGCATTTAACCAGTTTTACAACTTGGGTTTGGTTTGTTTTATCACGTTCTTTGTTTCTTGATCAGTGCACAACGTCTTGACCTCCACAAGGGGTGTGTGATATGGGCGTCGTCCCTTTTGTACAGTGCACAATATTTTTAAGCTTGTATAGTGCACGTTCTGTTGTATGTTCACTAGTGCACAATATTTTTGAGCTTGTATTCTGCTAAATTTGTTTTATCTTCACTTGTGCACAATGTTGTTTTCCCCATACGTGGTCTGTTGTTTTCACAAGTGTTAGAGTGTACAGTGTCTAATGTATACAATGTTTTGTGTGGACTACTGTCCCACTTGCACATGCTAATTTAAGGACCTCTCTGCGAGGTGTGTTTTAGGGTTATGTCCCTAGTTCATGTGTATATCAGTTGACCTCCAGTTGAGGTGTGTCGCACGGACGTGTGTCCTGTGTTCTAATGCACAAATTCCTGACCTCTTCGGAGGTGTGTTTTGGGGTCTTTTCCCATTATCTGGTGCATAATGTTTTTTACCTCTAGTCGAGGTACGTCCGCAGGTGGACATCACATCATTGGTTTTTTTTTGCTTTCACTGTAGTGCACGTTTTACCTTTTTTTAAGGTGTTTAGTGTTGGCAATTCTTTTGTTTACAACAGTGCACATTTACTTCCACTCGAGGTCGCCCATGCAGAAGCGAATGTTGTTACCCTTGGTGGGTGTGTGGTGTAAGTTGCCACAGTGCATGGGTCATGTTACTCTGGGCGTTCCAATTGTCTTAGTTTAGTTTTACGCTGTAGCCCAGTTATACTCTATTCATTGTAATTTCTTTTTCTTGCTGTCGTCAGGGAAGAGTGAGCATTAGGTTTCCGCTTGTTCTCTGTCGTCTTGTTTTCTCCTGATGTGAGCTGTGTTTTTGTATTTCTACCTGGCCAGTGGTTATGCAGGGGACAGTCATTAATGGATGTTTTCTTATTTTATTCTTTGGAAGGGAAGATGTGTGTTTTACGTTTTCCTTTCTTATGTTTTTTTCATTATATTTTATCTTTATCTCTTTTTGGTGTTTTTGTTCGGTTGTATTCCTTGGAAGGGAAGATGGGTTTTATTTGCGTTATTCTCTCTCGTCTTCTCGGTATATTCTTCCTCTGTTTTCTCGTCCTTTCTGGTCTTCTCGTTTATGTGTCTAGATTCTGTTCTTTTTCTCTCTTGTCATTCTAGATTTTGGCGTTTCTTTTTGTTTTTGTTGGAACAAAGGGGGATATGTAGTATCCTGGTCTGGTATGGTTAAGATGTGCCAATGGAATGCTCACAGTGTGATGCTGGATGGAATGTTGGGAGTGGGAATGGACAGTTGGAGATGGGCTGAGCACCTGGAAGGTTGCTCCTGGTGGGGTTATCTACTGGCTTATTTACATCTATCTTACAACTTGTAATCAGCCTCAATAAATCTACATGAAACTACTTCCTGGATCCTGGCTTGATTACTACAATTTTATCAATACATCAATACATGAACATGACTTGAAATCTCAAGATGGCGGCACGTTTACTCATGCTGTACCGGGTGGCTCAAGGCACGCTGGAGCATGCAGGCGTGAGCTGACAGCAAAACAGAACACGGACGGGCGTCATGGAGAACTGAGGAAATGAAGACGCAACCAAATCACACTGCTTGCACGCGACATTAGGAGTCAGGTGAGGAGCGCGCACACGTATTTCGAATTTGAAGGATGCACTGCCGTTGGTCGTAGTGGAGATCCACCCCAGAGCTTTAAATAAATAATAAAAAAAAATAGAGACTCTCAGAAAAAAAACACTCACATATAAGCGCAAATGCCCCCCACAAAATGCCTGTCCTCCCGCAAAGACTAACATAGCTAGTTCCTTTAAGAAGGCTCGAGGGCTGTTGAACGTAAATACTGTCAAAGTCCCAAAGACATTCCCCTTCGTCAAAAAGTGACATCGCCATCGCTGAAAGAACAAAACACAGCAGGGTGATCAGGCCGGCTGCGTCTCAGTGAGAGTTGTTACTGAAAAGGCTCCCAGAGATGTATAACACAAAGATGACGATCCCAGTGAATAAAAACAGGAGTAAGGGAAAGCTTGTGTGTAACACGAACGCTTCTTGTTCTGGATGCCAGATTGATAAAAAAAAACTTCACCAGGCACTCGAGATGTTGGAGGAACAGCATACATAAATGTAATTTATCTGTTGAAACGCTGTAGTGCAAAAAAACATTGTAGAGAGTCAAGTTTACCCTCTCCTGAGGGCACAAAAAAAAACGTTGCAGGGTGTGAGGCCTACCCTCTCCTGAGAGCATAGCACAGGCTTACCCTCTCCTGAGGGCACAGCAAAGGGCACAGCACTTGATAGAGACGTTGGGCTTACCCTCTCTTGAGGGCACAGCAGAGGCTTACCCTCCCTTGACAGTAACCAGAGACTAGAGCTGCAATTGAAACAGGAACTGGCACCGAAGCGTAGAGGGCGACCGTTGTAGAGGTCACTGGTGGGGCTATGGTGTGCCAGTTAGTTGAATATTCGCAGCTGTAGTTACTTGAGTTGCTTTAGCTTGATAGTAGATGCTCTAGACTTGAAGTAAACTTGAAATTGAAGGTTACAGAGGTAGCAGATGCAGGTTCTTTAGTTCAACTCGTCGCCATAAAATTGTAGTAATCAGACCAGGATCCAGGATGTAGTTTCATGTGAATTTATTGAAGTTGATTACAGGTTGTAAGATAGATGTAAATAAGCCAGTATTAAACCCCACCAGGAGCAACCTTCCAGGTGCTCAGCTCATCTCCAACTGTCCATTCCCACTCCCAACATTCCATCCAGCATCACACTGTGAGCATTACATTGGCACATCTTAACCATACCAGACCAGGATACTACATATAACATAGTAGGAAGTTATGGATTAATAACTCTCGATAGGAGATGGCCAGAAATGACATTCAAAGACTTCCCAGAATGGTATTCATAAATCCAACAATATGATAATGTTGAATTTCTCCTAAAGTGTACATACAAGAAGTTATAAGACTTTCTTGTTTGTAACTCCAAATTCAGCCTTCCAGTGGCCTGTCCTGGCCAGGCTGCCTTGTAGAGGTGATAAAGAGCCCTTAGGGTTAACCAGCTCTGCTGGCAGGGCAGTATGCTGTTCCATAGGAATGCCAGGCCAGGGGGAGGAGTCGTAAACTATGTTCTTCACAGATGAGAGCAGAGACCAGTGTAATTTACAGCTCTGAACTTACCACCTTCGGCAGATGGTAGGTTTAAGGAAGGTATGAGCAGATGCAGGGGGGAGAGTCTAAGTAAATTAGCCATCCTAGGGGTGTGTTTAGCCAGCTCTTACCTCCTTGCTGGAAAATCAGCCATTATGGATTTGGAAGATTTGATGCACTCTGGGACAAAATAATGCCACACTCTACAGGATGTGGTCATATATTGGAGGAGTTACCCTGCTCCCATTGGTCAGAAGTGACTTCCTGCTTCACCCAGAGAACTAGGAATACGTATCTGAGAGGGGCAGAGCTCTCCAGATATGCTGCTTGAAACTTACTGAAGCAAGAAGTGCCCTGTTGAGAAGTTTTGCTGTGCAAAGATTTCTAAGGCCTGACCTCTGAAGACTGCACCATGTGAAACTACAGCCCTGTGGATTATCCTGCTGAAAAAGAACTAAAGAGTGGACTCTCTGAAAGCTACAGGTTAAAAAGGTTTGACCTGGACTAGAAGAAAACTGAAGCCGGCGAACCCTCACCGGATCCAGCCACATGAGGAGCATTGAGAGACCCCGCAAAAAAAAAGCTCCAGAAAAGTCAGCTCATAGAAAAGGTGATCGGGAGCAACCGCGAGAGCCAAGCCGCCTGCCTTCCATCACGTGCCGACCTGGATTTCTGGGTTGCCTTGCTGAAGCGATCTTGAGAAATTTTCTAAGTCCACTCCAGGGAAGTTGAGCGGGACCTCGTCACAAGTCAAGCCGGGGAACCCTCACCGGATCCGGAGTGGCTGGAAGCTTTGAGGGCCCTCGGGAAAAAAAGCTTCAGAAAAGTTAAGGTAGAAACTGAGACCGGGACTAGCCACGCGCTATAGCCGCTCAGGGCTCCATCATGCCCGGCCTGAAACTTTGACTTTGGCCCGGTCTAATGCGAGCAGGTACCACAATATGGTGCAATAACCTTCTAAGTGCTATATTTTATTACATCTTTAAAAATTCATATCTCCGGATCCCTACATTGGATTTTTGTCATTTTTGTGTCATTTTAACGATAGAAATATTTCCTATTTTCATAAATTGGTGTTGGATTTTTATTATGTGTTATGTCTTACTTATTTACTGAATTGGTGTTTTTAAATGCTTTACATACCTGTGTTTGAAGGTAAGCCTGTCTGCTCCCCAGCCAAGTTACCAAGGGTTGAGCATAGGAATAATTTTCTAAGACCTATGCTGAGTCCTATCATGTGTTAGTGGCCTTATTGCCAGTGGCAGACCTACATTTGTCCCTACCAATAACCCACTTTCCAACAAGTACTGACCTCAATAAAGAGCACTGGATCTGTCGAATTAGCGTGCCTGCATGAAAACATAAAGAATTAGTTCACTTCGATCACACAGTCCTGTAGTAGGAGTAAATTTTGTTGGTACAAACAGGCTTAAACACAGCGGTGTGGTGATGGGAATAGGAGCAAATGGACCTTAGTAATTTAGACCTGTGCTTTTTCATCTCCAAGATTACAGCCAACTCGTCCAACTGGCAGAGAGGTCCCAAAGAATCAGAGTAGGAAAGACAAGAAAGAAGCCTAGAATTTTGACAATGCAACTATATTGGAATCATACAAAGCATTTTAAAAATAAAACAAATCATATTAAGACATATGTTATTGTCCAATCCCTGCATTGTCCTGTTAAAGTTCTCCTCCCCAGTTTGGGAGTTCTTTATGATTAGCAAGCAGGAGGGCAATATTTCAATATGCTCCACTTGCCACGCTGGTGTTTGTCGAGGTCAGCCCAGTTCACACTATGGTACTGGAGGCCAAACATCCCATATGAAAAAATATCACGCAATCTAGTGGGAGGAGCACCTCAAAAAGGTAGCTGGTGGTGGGGATGAGAGAGTGGAAGCAGCTCAAATCATGGTGATAGAAGGAGGTGATGAGGAAGAAGAGGATGACAATTTACACAAAGCTGTCCTGTCCCCTGCAGTGTGCTAGCATCACCTGCATCAACAACCTACAAATGGCAGAGGACTCAGATGCAGACACCACCACATACAGTGATTCCTCTTAGAAGCACATTGAGTCTACCACCTCCTGGTTCTCTCTGGAAGTCGCCTGTGTCAGTGGCACCACAAAAGAAAAAATCCAACAAACTATTACAAGCATGTTTAGACAGAGTGCTGTTCATACTATCTACCTAATGACAGACATGTGAACTAGTTGTCAAGCAACTGGTTCAATGTATATCACTGCACACTGGATCTCTTTTGTAGGGGTTAGGCAACAGCTATCTGTAGGTCAGATCACTGAAGAAAGTTTTACGGACATTCGGCGGCTTGCATAAGTAGCAATATTTATCATGGAGAAATTCCCTTTAGCTGCAAACATCTTGGAAGAATTTAAAAGCAAGGTGTTTGAATGGATTTGACTCAGAGGTCTCAGAATTGGATTCATTGTCAAGGAAAATAGCAGTAATATAGCTCAGGCCATGATAGACGGTGAATATATCAGTATCCTGTGTCTGGCACATTGCATCAACCTTATTGCAGAACTTTCTAAAAAATGAAGACATAGTCAGCAACATACTGGCTAGCTGCAGAAAGAATATGAACTCATTTCAGTCATTCTTTTAAAGCCTGGAACCAGTTGAGGATCATTCCGTGTGCTAATAGAGTACCCATCAAAGCCCTCATACAGAAGTTGCCAACACTTTGGAACTCCACCTACTACATGTTGCAATGTCTGTTTGAGCAGTACAGACTGACCACCAACTATGTCCTTGAAAGAGGAGGAGATACAACTGGGAAAACCATAACCATGGAGATGGGCAAATGAGGCTAGTCAAATGCCTGACACAAATGCTAATTCCTTTTGAGGGTGTAACATGAGAAGTCAGTAAAGAGGACAGTACAATGAGCCAAGCAATTCTGTTGTTTCACCTGCTACAGGACCAGTTAAAAAAGGTTCACCGGTGTGAACAAATAAGCATATGAATTGGTTCAGATCTTAATTCTTCACTTGGCTGTTAATACATGCTTGCAAAGAGAGATTGTGTCCTCCAAAGAGTTAAACTGTACTTGACACATGGATACTGGCCACCTTCATTCCTTGTTCGGAAGAGGATGCTTCACAATAGAAGACTTGGATTGTTGAGCAACAGAGGAATCAACCCAACCTCTGCAATGGCTTGGTTTTAAGTGGCTGGGCTTAAGTCAAGTGCAGAGCTGAAGGCAACAGGGGTCAAGCAAGCGGCATCACCAATGACCATTCAGAGGATGGTCTAAGGCTATCTGGTTGACCCAAAAGAGGTCTACCTGGATCAAAACCCATTGGTCTCTTGCTATGGGAAGATGCTCCTATGACCAGAGCTCAGCAAAATGGTAATAAAGTACCTGGTTTGTCTGTTAGCCAGTGTGTCAGCTGAGCATGTGTCCAAAGCACCTAGTGCAATAGTCCATTCTCTCGCCTAAAAACATGGAGACTATGATTAAAATTAACCAACACTTCATATCCTACGATTACCAACTTCTGGGTGAACCCCTTGAGTTTAAGGAGAAACTCTACTTCCCTGACTGAGCAGGCCACAATAAAACTTCCACATTATCATCAAACTGCTTTGCAAAAAAGGGATATAACTGTTTGGTGTGTGACTTATGCAGCCCCACCATTTATTCACATGTATGGACTGGATTGGAGTTGGACCAGTGTGAACACAAGAAGTCTCCCCATTCGCTAAAAGGACATGAAAACATAGCCACCCATCCCTATCTGTAAAATCTAGAAATGAGCCCAACAGAAGTATATTGAAACATGATTTATTTCCTTGCAGCATAGTCCCTGGTGCAGCACCAACCACCTAGATAGGAATGAATCCTAGCATTACCACATTCTATAAGAGAATCATGTTACATCACCCAAACAAATGACATAGGCATTGACAGCAAAGAAGCTGTAGATCTAACACACCTTTTTTTCTATAGAAAAATAAACAAATAAAAATGAATTCAAAACTATATACAAAGGACATAGAAACACATACTGTGATAATGAAAGATAAAGGAGAATAATGAATTACTCAAAATCAGCAAGTCGTGTAGGAAAACGCTTTACACGTGTCCCCAACTTAGCTCTAGATGCTACAGATTCTTCAGCAAGACATTCTCTAGAGCTTACCCCATCAGATACATTTGAATCCATAAAAGAGCACTTTTGTGCCAGATCAGCATCTTGCAAATCAGAGCAGACTTGTTCTCCCAAATTCACTTTCAAGAAAGATCCATCATTAAATTCTTCATTAAAATCTAGATTACATCTAGCCACACATCTCACATTCCAGACCTTCCCTTCTTGAGTCATTACACTCTTAACATAAACTTTGATGACCTTCATAGGCCTTCAAAATCTTTGCATACTCTTCGTGAACATCCCAGATTTCTTCACCTTCACACAATCACCCACCACCAATGAATGGCACCTGGTTTTCCATTTTTCATCATACAACTTCTTAACCCTATCTTGCTTCATCTGGACTCTGTCCTTGATCTCTTGAACATTCATTTCACCTTGATATTTGTTCGGTTCTCTCCTGAACCACCAAGGACACTGTGAGAAGTCGGCCTGGTATATGCTGACCACTAATTAAAGTGGGCACCTTGTACCACTCCAAACAACCCTTATTGGTGATTAGGTTAAAGACAACCTTTATTAAAAGCTATCCTAGCAGTAGCTATGGAGAGCAGCCTTCATGCTAAGTCTCCAAGGAATGTAAAGCAGCTTGTTATACCAGATCAGAACCTCCTGAATGACCAAATAAAAGGAAAACCACACAAGGAAGATATCAAATATATGTATTTATTACTAAACACTCTCTACTAACCTCTTTATGAGATTAGAGAACAAAGCACACACTATTAAATCACTACAACGACAGTAAATAGCACAATACACAGTGGGCTCCAGGGGGAGACCAAACCATATACTAAGAAAGTGGTATAACAACCATGACTTGACTAGAATCGCTGGGACCTCAAGGAACCGCCCAAAGTAGTGACACAGGGGACCACGGAGTACGGGTGCAGTGTGAGAACACAGACGCGAGCTCCGTACAACTCTATGGGAAAGTCGCAGTTGGAATTTTAAAGATTATGGACACTTCGGCAAACTCAGTTACACATAGAAGGTTCTAAGGCCAGCACCTTAGACCGTACCGAGATACCTGTGTTACCTATCCCAGAGGAGCTGGGTTTATAGGGGTCAAGTGATGTTGGAAACCTTCGTAGTTTTTGATGGCGTGATGCGGAAAAGTGCTGCTGCCGGGAAGATGAAAAGTGTCTGCTGGAATCCAAGCCTGGATCTGAGGTGAGAAGAACTTAAAAGCAGCAGGGACAGAGTCTGGGTCACTTCATAGTGACCAGGGGCACAATAGAACAAATGCCCCCCCCGATGTCGGGTATTTCAGGTAAGAAGAGGTGAAGCTTGACTCTGCAGCCACAGGGACCAGGAGACGTCGACGATGACCAAAGTCCAGAGATGAGCTGTCCCACAACGGATGTCGACTGCTGGGGGCTCAGTGTCCGTATTGAACACCAACAAGCCTTGTCAAATGCAACCCACGCGGTCAGAGGAAAGATACTTCGGTGAGGACCAGCAAGGTCCTGGGGACTCTCCAAGCTATGGAGAGTCAGGCCACATCTGGAGCAACCAGGAAAGCCCATGGAAAGTCAAAGTTACCATCACAGGGACCCACAAGCTAACGGACCAGGGAACGTGAAGGGACCTCAAGCTGAATCACAAAATACCAGCCCACAGAACACTTGTGGAGTGTAGGCCGGAAATCTTCAGTGGAATTACTGCTCGGGGTCAGGACTACAAGTAGCCCAAAGCACAGCCTCAGGGATCGCCGAAAAGCATATGCTGCTGCAAAAGTACACGGTTCAAAGGGGTTCAGGTTGCACGTTCCCCATGAGGGATACGGGCCTCAGAATTGCTGAGAGCGCAGATCAACCTCAGAGACCTTGGGAACCCACCTCCTGTGTTGCAGAAATCTTCAGAGTCCTCAGGAGCTCGGGAGATGCAAACCGGTCAGATGAATTTACGTGCCTGCCTTGCAGGGGAGTAACTCCTTTACTCCAAGGGAGAGTCCTCAGTCGTCCAGCATCGTGCAGATCGTTGAAGTACTTGGAGGCATATCATCAAGGAGGCGAAATAAAATTATCGCCACTTTTGCGTCCATTTTCAGACGAAAAGCGATGATAATTTGATCGCCTAATCAGCAAGGTCACGCTATCGCGTGAATCGTTGCATTATCGCCCTTTACCCCAATGCCCATCTTTGCATCTCTAATGAGATGCAAAGTGAGCGTTCCTGCCCTGACATAACTGGAGAAATGTCGCTAAGCGACATTTCTCCAATTATCCATGGGCACGCTAACCTGCAGAGCGACAAGCAAAGTAGCGATAACCTCTGTTACGCTACTTTCCTTACACCTGCTTCAAAACTGACTTAGCCATGATATCCTATGTAAGGTGGATTTCATGGCTAAGTCTGCCCTATCAACAAGCTATCGCCAAACTTTGTGAGATTATCGCTGGATTTCCAGCGATAATCTCACATTTGGCAGTTAGCGTTTGGAATGTTATCGCTTTTGAGATAAGTGTTGCTAATAGCACGCTATCTCAGAGATAAAATTCCACGTTTCCCGGCAATAATTATCCTAGCGCTAAGTGCGCTTAGCGATAATTATCGCCGGTCCTTGATGATATGCCCCATCGTTTCTGTAGGAAAGTTTAGTCCAGGTAAAATCTAAAGTCCTGTAGTCAGGGGTTCCTACTTTATACCCAAGGAAGGGGTGGGACAAACTCTGGAGATCCACCTATGGGAGGGTCAGGTCAGAGGGGTGGCTACACCCATGTCCTTTGTCCAGTTTCAGGCCAGAGCAGGAGCAAATGGCTCCTGCAACCGGTTTGAGCTGGTCTATGCACAGGGACAACAAATGTGCCCCCAGCGCAGACATCAAAGCACTCTCAGAGTGCACCCACCCAGCCCCAATATACTAAATCCTGTCTGGGAGGTGGTCACACCTCCCTGTGACAGGAAACCTACTTTCAAGCCTTCCCCTGCTCGAGCTTGGCTCAGCAGCAGGAGGGCAGACTCGTGTCTGTGGCTGGCAGCATCCATTTTGTGATGCTCAGGTCGAGAAAGCTGGTATCGGGTAGCCCGGTATGTCACATTTGTCCTTCTAGGAGGGTGAATCATACCTCCCCCGCCAGTTACAGGCGGGGAGGAATGATTCAAGGTGTTTGACACCAAACACGACATGTTTTTATGCAGCCATTTTAAAGTTAGCATTCACCGCAAGGTTATAATGCACTCAAGTATATATGGTCGGCTGCAACACAAGCAACACCAGAAAATAGGTTACGAAGGCTGCAGAGGGGCTCTGCTCATGGAGGGGCACCCTGTCACATAAAACCTAGCACCCTGCCTTCAGGATTGATAAGGCCTGCCATTGGGGTGACTGATAGGTTTATATGTGCAGTGATATAGAATAGATATAGTGAACCTATATCTAAGTAAGGGGTGCATGCACCACCTTATACAGGTTGCTGTTGCAGACCTGTGGTGTCTCTCAGGGGTGGCACAATACATGTTGCAGCCCCTGGGAGGCCCCTGGGGTACCTATGCCCTGGGTACATAGTATACCATATACCAGAAACTTATAAGGGTAACCCAATATCCAATCTGGAGTGTACCTAAAGTACATGCAGTCAATTTAGAGGAGAAAGCAGCTAGACTGGGGTCCTCGATAGCAGGATCCCAGTCAATCTAAGTTGAAAACAATGAAACATCAGCAAAAAGTGGGGGTAACTATAAGAAGCAGATCCTACTCTCCTACAGACACAACTTGGATATGGGTGGTCTACCCCTCGACAACCTGCAATGACTGACCTCAGTGGTAGTCTGAGGAGTAATACGGTACCACCACAGTTTCTCTTTCAATTTGCCCATCTACAAATCACCAAACCCACATGCCCAAGTGATACACTCCTTAAGGACTCTATTGAACCTTTCAACCTGTCCATTACCCTGTGGTTCTTATAAAGCAGTGGTTGCATGCTTAATATTTCTGAAAGAGAAAAAGATTTGCATTTCTTTAGACACAAGTTGAGTACCGTTATCAGATATCACAACTTCAGGATAACCTTCCTTAGCAAAAATGTCTTTGAAAAATTCACTAATGGCACTAGATGTGGCATGAGGCACCGGTTTCACCTCAGGCCATTACGAATGATAATCAACCAGCACCAAGGCAAATCTACAATCAGAAGGAAGTCCGTGAAAGGGTCCAGAAATATCAAAACCCACCTTTTGCCAAGGAGTGGTAGGCCAAGGTATGGGTTGGAGGGGAGCTGGAACAGGCTTCAACATTTTCTCACTGTTGACACAAACTGTACATTCCCTTACAACCTTTTCTGCCATCATATCCAAACCAGGCCACCAAAATGTGGTACATATGAATGTTTTCATAGAGTATCTGCCCGGATGTCCTTCAGGAGCTAACCTCAAAATATCAGCTTGCATACCTTTAGGAGGAATTCACTTTCCATTTTTGAAAACAAGACCATTTTCAACAACCAATTCCTCAGCTATTCTTAAGAATGGAACAAGTTCCTCTTGCACTTTTCTCCTCTCTGGCCAACCCATCTCCACATACCTCTTAATCTGACCCAAAAGCTGATCACCAGAATCATCTTTCATCCCCTTGTCTTTTTGTAATCCCTTAAACTCATCAGAAAGATAGTCAGATACTGCAAGTACAACATCTTCTTCAATACCAGTTGAATTGTTGGTCATATCAGATATAGGAAGATGTGACAGACAGTCAGCCATTACACTACTGCGTCCTGTCCCATATTCCACTTGAAAACAATACTCTTGAAGTTTTGAGACAAGTCTCTCAGTCAGAGCAGTGGAATTCCAACCCCCACCCGGAGAAAGAATCCCTACAAGGGGTTTGTGATCCGTTTTGAGAAAAAACCGTGACCGCCAGATGAAATTCCGAAAATGTTTAAATGCCCACACACACCCCAAAAGTTATTTCTCAATAACTGCATATCTTCTTTCAGCATCTGGCAATGTGCGTTAAGAAAAAGTAATATTTCACTGTTCTTTAGTACACCTTTGTGATAAGATGCCACCAATGCCATACATACTGACGTCCACAGTTACAATGAATTGTGCACCCTTTCTAAAGGGTTTCAGAGTAGGAGCATGAGCAATCTCATTCTTAATTTCTTCATTTTAGTAGCAAAATTTACAATAAATTTACTGTAAAACTCACAAAGTCCTGCACACGATTACAATGTTTACCTATCATCAGGAGCAGGAGCTTTAAGAATGGCTTCAGCCAAAGATTTTTTGGGAATTACACCATCCTTGGACACCGTCTGACTCAGGTACTCAACACATTTGCAAAAAGTTGACACTTGTTCCCTTTTAGAGTTAAACCACTTCTCTTCAAAACATCACACACCTCTCTAATATGCTTTTCATGTTCCACTTCATCTTTTGATAATATCAAGATATCGTTGTGAAAACATTTGATACATTTCTCCATATCTTTAAACAAATGAAACATTTTAATTTTAAAAACAGACCCAGAAGAGGCTAATCCAAAAGGCATGTGTTTAAATTGAAATAGCCCCTGCGGTGTAATAAACCCTGTTAAATGATGGTAGGCCGACCTCAAATCCAGAGTGGAAAACACTTTGGCCCCATCAGCATGCAAATTTCTTCATTTATGTTGGGAAAAGGATGACAATTCACAATAATGTTGGCATTCACTGCTCTTAAGTCACACAGAGTCCACACAGAGTCAGGGAATTATCTGGTTTGCGTGCCAAAACTATCGGAGATACCCATTCTGAGGACTCTACCTCTTCAATCACACCCTCATTCACCATTCCCATCAACATGTTTTTTAATTCAGCCCTTAAATTAATGGGCACATTGCGAAACTTTTGTATAACAGGTTTGTCATTAGATTTAAGTTTGATTTTGTGGGAATACCATTGCAGTTTTCCCACACTTTCTGTGAAAACTTCAGGAAATGTACCCACAATTCCTCTATCTATCTCCTTTTCCTCTATCACGAGAAAAGGTTCGTGACTCCTAGGATTAAGAATAACCCCTAGCTTCCATTGATCTTTCCAACCAAGAACATTCACCCCACCGGGTGCCACATACAATTTTATCATTGCTTCTCTACCTTTAAACAGAATATCAGTGTCAACATATCGCACAATGTCAATGACGCTACCATTAAAACTCTCAGCAATAATGTCAGAAGGATTTAGACACTCAATACACCACAAATGTTCAAATTTGTGAATTTGTGGTAACAATCGTCCATGGAAATCCAGAATCTGCTATTAACTCTAAATCAACCCCATTGATATTCACAACACATTTGAGAGAACTTTTACCCTCTTCCTACTTTCCCATCTTCTCCTCTAAGCCCTCCAAGATAGAGACAACTACACCTCTAACTCTTTCAGAATCCTTCAAAGAGTCACAAACATTTCTCATGTTCCCTTCATCACCTTCAGCTCCGCTAACAAGATAAGATACCTTATTCTCAAATTATTATTTCTCCTCGAATCACGACAAACTCTGTAAAAATGTGAATTTTTTCCACACTTCACACACGTCTTCCCAATGGCAGGACAACGAGGTGAGGAGGCAATGTGAGATGCACTACCGCAACGATAACATACAAACTTGTCTTCTCTGACATACCTCTCTTCTTCAAACCTGTTGGTTCTCCCAGTAGCATTTTTTTTAATTCATCTAACCTTTTTTTAACAACTCCTCGACCTCTAGAAATACCATCCCCACCAATTTCACCAACTACATCAAGATCATCATTCTTGTTTTTCTCTGACACATGTACAGATTTCATCCATTTCACAGACTGCTCCAACGCCATAACTGTAAAAATCATACCTTGCAAATTTGGATCCCCCATGACCCAAAATTGCTCTTGAACCTTTGTACTTTTCACATGTACTATGATCTGATCCCTGATCATTTCATCAGTAATCGCTCCAAAATTACAATGCAAACATAAACCCATCAAAGCAGTTAGGAAATCATCAAAACTTTCCTCAGTTGCTTGTGCTCTGGTGTAAAATTTAAATTGATTCAAAGCTACACTGACAGTCAGTTTGAAGCTCTTCTCCAACCTTAAAAGTTCTTCTTGAAACACATCAGTTTCTTCACCTTCTAAAGAAATTTGTGGTAAAGTACGAAAAGTCAATTGCCTTTCAGAACCCAAACAATGCAGAAGAATATTCTTTTTTTTTTTGTTAAATTATTTTTAATTGGTCAACAAAACAAAAAAGTACAGCAATGCAGTTTATCATAAACATGTAATCAGGTACAAGATATGTATATATATTTTTTACATATGTGATACCACCATGACTCTTCATTCCAATGTCTCTCCCGCCACATTTAAAGGGTCACACAATCTGCCTTCACTATGCCGTAGTTGGAGACAAGCATATTTCTCCCCTGTCTGTATTCCAAGCAGCCCACTTATGATACAATTTTTTAGGGCAGCCTCTGTGCATGAAAACATCCTTCTCTGCAGCCATAGCTCTGTCCATGTCAGCAATCCAGTCTTTATTCCGCGGCATCTCCCCCACCCCCTATTTTTGTGCAATGTTTCGTTATTGCTAAGGCCCATCCCAGTGAAACCCATGATTTCTCGGTCTGAGTAAGGTCAGTGGCTTCCCATTCATTTAGCAGACTAAGCTTAGGGGTAACCATCAGTGTCTTCCCGCCGGGACTTAGTAAGTGTTCGGTAACAACTTTCCAGTATGCTTGGGCAGCTGGACACTCCCACATAGTATGTAAGAAAGTCCCCTCTTAATGACACTGTCTAAGGCAAGAAGGATCAGCCCTCCTGCCCATCTTAACCAGAACTCCCGTGGCAAGATAAACTCGATGCAGGATTTTAAGTTGGACCAGTCGCATGGGGATGGCCACTTCCCAAGGGGAGGCCAAGGTGTCGCGTCAATCATCTTCCTCCAACTCACCCAGCTCTGCCTCCCAATTCTGCCGCAAGGGCGTTAAGAGATCCGGGTGGTTATTAATCAATTTTTTAGATGATACAGCGCCTTGACGCCCTGGGGCTAAGTTTGCACTCTATAAATCTAATATTCATTCATTCATTCATATGGACTTCCTGGGCATGGGATCGAGTATCAGCCTATCTTCTAATGGGAAGCCACAGGAAGCGGACCGCCCCTCCGGTATTGCTGCTTTAAGTGCATGGCTAAACTGTAGATATCTAAATGTTTCGGATTGTTCAAGGTCATATTCTTTCTTTGGGTCAGTAAAGGTGATCAACCCCCTAGAATACCACATGTCCCCCACTGTTGAAATACCTATCAGGTCCCACTTATCAAATCCAGGGCAGGCACTCAGACGACCCAATTTCTTGGGTCCCCAGAGTGGGGTCGCACTTGTAATTTTATTGTGCCAGTGCATTTTTTTATTGACCGTGTGCCAGGTTTCGATTTATTATAGCCGCCTTGTCCCATGAGCCACCAGTCTGTACGGAAACTCAGGCCCCCCGATCCCTATGAGCCCAATGGTTAATCATCGCAAGTTGAGATACTTGGTAGTATGACCTAAGGTCGGGTAGAGAAATTCCCCCATCATACCATCCCGCTGATCGTTTTTGCATCGCTGTTCGTGGTGCCCGGCTGTCCCCCAGCAAGGTACGCACAATACCATCAATACTGGAGAAATAGCAGTCAAGGATCCTACCAGGGGTATTTTGTAGGACATAGAGAAAGCGTGGTAACGCCAGCATTTTATAGAGGGCTGCACACCCCAGAAGAGTCAGAGGAAGATAATGGCAGTGTTTGACGTCCACCCGAAAGCGCCTCAAGGGCAGTTGCAAGTTAGCTTCGTAAAAGTGGTCTGAGTCCGTCGTTATAAAAATGCCCAAATACCGGAAGCCCCACGGTGCTATAGGAATTTCATACTCCCTTGGTATGCGTGGTGACGGGCCATACAGTGGGTATGTTTGCGACTTGGACCAGTTTATTGTATACCCGGGGTGGTTGCCAAATATGCAGAAGATATGAAGGATACCATGAAGGGTGAATGTTGGAGATGCCATATATTTTTTATTTTTTTTTTATTTTTTGTTTTTTAAAAACCTTTATTGTTCCATCGAAGAGTACACCGCTATTCAGCCAACAACCCGGAGGCAGGCAGCTAGTATACGAGGCGGAACTCCGCCCAAGCATTTGAGGTCGTACTTTCAAACGGCAATACAGCATTTTACAATGGAACAAACAAAACAGAACTAATAAAGAGCCCGAGTCGAAGGGAAGCAAACAGTAAATGATCGAAATGACATAATCATCTTCACGCTGCGCCCACAGCCCGCCCAGACAGAGCAAGCGACAGACAAACCCCCTCAGAGAACGAACCCCATATCCCAGATCACTTATGCCAGGCGGATCACCACTTACAGCATCCCACAGTCGAACTCCAACCTCGCCACGTCATTGAAGCCACGATCAGCCCGCTTGGTCATCTTCCAACGCTGTCGTACTAGCCAACCAGTCTACCAGTGGCTGCCAGATATCTACAGGCCGCGAGCGCTGCGGCAGCTGGTCCCAGTATGAGGTCAGCTGCTCCCTACAGTACACCGCCGATCTTATCCAGGCCTTCACGTTTGGCGGCATTGTCTTCTTCCAGTGTAGCGCTACCTGACGCTTAGCAAGTAATAATAAAATGGCCACAAGCCTACGTGAGGTCTTAGGCACATTTCTAACGAATCCCAATAGGGCCACAAGTGGGTCCGGCCCCAGTACCATCCCCACAATCTGCCCCATGGCATTGAAGACTGCAATCCAGAAGTCGCGTATGGGGCCACACACCCAGACAAGGTGATAGAACGCGGCATCCTGCGCACCGCATCTCCAACAGCACGCATCAGACCGCAGACCCATCCTACACAATTGAATGGGCGTCCGGTAGGTCCGGTGCAGATAGTTGAAGTGTACCAACCGCAGCCTATAATTAGGGGATAGGTTTTCAAGTTGGGAGCAACAGTACTCCCACTGCTTCTCGGTAATAGATATACCCGCTTCAAGTTCCCACGCGGATCTAGAGTCAGTGTACGCAACCGGAGCCGTGCTTTGAGTAGCTCTATAGATCCGTGTGATCAGTTTGCGCGCGGAGGAGTTCGAGAGTACGTCCTCCAAGGCCGCAATCGTCGGCGGAGCCTCTGGAAACATAGGGTACCTGCCCTTGCAGGCAGACCGCAGTTGATAGTAGAGAAGAAGCTCCGAGGCCGTCGGTTCCGGCGCTGCCGCCATGTCCCGCACTGTGAGGAAGGTATCGTCCGGGTATAAGTCTCCCGCCACCTTCAGTCCGCAGGCCTGCGCCCGCCGCACCACTGCCGCGTCCGTCAATGGCCCCAATAGTGGATTATCCGCGAGGGGCATACTCGGCGCATATAAGTCATCTACGCCTGCACGTTTGGCAATGCTTGACCAGGCCCAGCGTACCATCTCAACAGTGTCAATGTCGTCTCTGGAGCGTCTGTATCTCTGATATGCCGCTGCACGAAGGGGGCAGGGGGCCGCAACATCCATCTCGATAGCCACGTGCGGCTGGTAAGGGATCGGGTGCTGCCAGTAGTGCAGATATTGGGCCTGAGCACAGTACGCATATAGCTCCATGTCCGGGGCCGCGAGACCCCCCTGACGGAAGGGAAGTGTGAGGAGGTTCCAGGCCACTCTGGGCTGCTTACCCGCCCAGAACAGTTCAATCAAGGCGGAGCGGAGCCGGCGAAAGAACGACTTAGTGAGTGGCACGGGGATGTTTACGAATAAGTAAAGAAACTTAGGAACGACCACCATTTTAGCAATTGCTATGCGGCCCATCAGAGATAGCGGCAGCGCTTTCCAGCGCTTCACTTTGCACTCCAGCCATTCCACGGCCACCCCAAAATTGGCCAGCCATATGTCCTGTATCGATCGGCTAATCCGTATGCCCAGGTATTTAATCTCATCAGTGACCCAGTCAATCGGGAATTCCGTGTGGCATTGACTCGTACTGTCCGTCAGCGGGAACATCGCCGACTTCGACCAGTTGATATCGATACCCGTGAGGCCGCTATACCTTGTCACCTCACGCATCAGTGGGTCGAAGTTTTCCGATGGATTCATCATATATATGGTTATGTCGTCGGCGTACATAGAGACCAGCAGGCCACGCGACGTGAAGCCGATACTGCGATGAGTGTGGTGTTGGCGCAAACGAGCCGCAAGCGGCTCCGTCGCAATGGCGAACAGCAATGGCGACAAGGGGCAGCCCTGCCGAGTGCCTCTTGTTATGGGGATCGGGGAAGACGTCTGACCATTAACCCGTACCCTAGCCGTCGGGTGATTATAGATTATTCCAATACGCCTGGCAAAGGAGGGGCTGAAACCCATGCGAGTGAATAACGCCCGTAGGAATTTCCACTCTAGTGAGTCGAACGCCTTAGTGGCATCAAGCAATGCGGCCGCGGCCTGTACCTTGGGATCCAAATAATGCAGGAGCCCAAACAGCACTCTAAGATTGTGGGAAGTGGACCGCCCCATCACAAAGCCCGCCTGATCGGACAACGCTATCTGAGGCAGCATAAGTTTCAGGCGGTCAGCGAGTAGTTTCGCGTAGATTTTGGCGTCAAGATTAATTAGCGAGAGTGGGCGATATGAGTCCGGGGTAACAGGATTCTTGCCAGGTTTAAGCAGCGTAATGATGAGGGCCTCTCGCATCGAGGCAGGGAGGATGCCAACCTCCATCGCTTCCTCAAAAACATTATGCAATCGAGGGACCAGTAGGTCTGAGTATTCCTTGTAGAAGGCTGCCGTCAGCCCGTCGGGGCCTGGTGCCTTGCTGAGCGGCATAGCGGCTATAACCGCTCGAATGTCCTCCTGCGTGAAGGGGAGGTCCATATATTGTCGGGCACTATTACTGAACCACGCAAGAGCTATGGTGTCCAGGTAATCACTAATAATAGTGTCGTCAGGGGACACCTTAGAGGTGTACAAGTCCTTATAGTAGTCTGTCATCACCGCCAGTATAGCCGGAGGATCTCGAATCACTGCACCCCCCGACTCCTGTAGCTCAAGAATATGCTCCGACCCGCGTGGCGGGCGCAGCAGATTTGCTAGTGTTCGGCCAGCTCTATCACCCTCTCCGTAACGTCTGGCCTGAGAATCTTTGGACAAGAACCTGACCTCCCTCTCAGCCTCCTCTTGATACTCGGTCAGTTTCGTCCTGAAGTCTGCACTCGCACCACCAGACGGGGCTGCCACCATCGCAGCTTCAAGCTGAGCCAGTTCAGATTCCAACCTGCCGAGAGTAGCTCTAATGGAGCGCAGAACCCCAGTTTTTAGCGCCATGCAGTGCCCTCTTGTCACAGCTTTACAGGCCTCCCAGAGCACGCCAGGTGAATCTACTGAGCCCTCGTTTAGTGCGAAGTATTCCTCCAGTTTTTCCCGCAAAGAGTGCTGGAAGACCTGGTCGCGCAGAGCCCGGGACGGGAACCTCCAACTAAACGGCTGAATGTACTGCGGCGGGGTGGATATCGTTAAGCAAACCGGGGCATGATCAGAAAGTGACCGCGGCAAGTGAGTCACCTCTAACACCGATGAGTGCAGATCTCTGGACAGCAGCCAGAAATCCAATCTGGACCAGGCCGCACGATGAGCTGTGATACACGTACCGGCGCGGGCCTCAGGGTGCAGTGTCCTCCAGGAGTCCACCAGCCCTGCCTCTTGCATAATATGGCCAAGCGCCTCCGACGCCCTAGGGTGATGTTCCCGAGTGGTGCCCTGCCTATCTGTAGTATCCGACAGTACCACATTATAGTCTCCTCCCCACAGTATCGCATCAGGTCCACAGTTCCGCACCTTATGCCACAATTCCTCGTAGAAATCTGGATTATCGTCATTCGGGCCATACACATTCACCAGAATCACTCTCGCGCCGCACAGCGAACCTACCAACAGAACAAACCTGCCCCCCACGTCCCTGATTTCCTCATGCGTCCTCCAGTGAAGCCCTTTTCTGATAAGTATCGCCACCCCTCTAGAGTAGTTAGAGTAGTGAGCGTGAACTACCTCGCCCCATCGGTTGTGTCTGAGCAGCTGCGCAGCATTGTCCGTCAGGTGCGTCTCCTGCAGAAGGCAAATGTCCGCACCTTTCCTAATCAGAAAGGCCTGTATCAGTCTCACTTTCCGCCTATCATTCATGCCCCGTACATTCCAGGTAATACACTTTATGCTATTCACAGCACCATACGTGTTAACAGAGTTCGGGCAAGCCTCAAGCATACACCTACCCCCCAGTCACCCGGCCAAGTCACGCCAAATCTCGAAGCAAGCATTTCCAATCCAGCGGGTCCCAATATATGAGGGCGGCAATGCCACAGCAATCTGTACGCCCGCCGACAGGGCAGGGAACCTCCACCAGGCACCAAGCAGGGAAATAGAACTCGAGCAGGCCACGGACCCGTTCCTCGTTGCATCGATTCCTGCAGCCCGTCCCTGTCAGACAACACACATCCCACCCGGCCAACTGGGTAGCCTGCCCGGTAAATGCCAGAACACCTCTTGCCAGGTGACTGTCGACATGACAGCGCGCTGTGCACCACGCGCGATTCAATAGCAGTTTTCGCCTCCTCCGACCCGGCTCTGAAACTTAAATAAAACACAACAAAAACCCCCAACCCCAGCCAAACCCCTAACCCTCCCGCTCCAACCCCCCAATCAGGTTGTGCAATGAACTCCCTGGACCCCCTCCCAACTACAACAACTGTAACTACAGTCTCTAAATGTGAACAGTGAATGGGAATCATCCCTTGAGGTACGCAGGTTGGCCACCCACAGGCCCTGTACTTGTGACAGGGCGATCGAGCGCGAGACTAGTGTACCAGCTCAAGGACCATCCCCCCCCAATCCCGCAGCCCCGCTCAGCTCCCTCATAGCATCTGAAATTGGAACTCCAGGGAATTAAACATTCTCACTATGGCCCAGCACAGCGTAGACAGGCGTAACCCAGCGATTTAGCAAAAAGTATACAGGAGTAGTCATTCAACGTCACTTAGCCCGTCCCGCTGGTCCGGGTCAACTGCAGGTGTCTGAGCCTTTTGGTCCTTTAACAGTTGTTTGGCATATTTCATAGCCGCCTTCGCGTCAACAAAGAAGGACGGCTTACCGGGACCTTGGACCCGGAGTTTAGCAGGGTAGATGAGGGAGTATTTGGTGCCCGCCTGTTGAAAAAGTTTCTTCGCCGGCAAAAATTCCCTTCGAGCGGCTTGAACCTGCATCGTATAGTCCGGATATAGTGCAATGTGGTTGCCCCTGTATTGCAAGTCTGATATGTCCCTTGCCATTCGTAAGATCACGTCCCGGTCCCTATAATTCAAGATTCGTGCAATAATAGGCCGGGGCGGTGCACCGGGTTTAGGCCTGGGCCCCAGTGATCTGTGAGCCCTCTCGACCAGGAACATCGGAGACAATCCCGACCCAAACAGATCCTTACACATTTGTTCGACAAAAAGCTCCATGCTGGTTATGTCCGTCGTTTCCGCCACACCCGTGATGCGGACGTTGTTGCGCCGCGAGCGCGCCTCCAAATCCTCATTTTTCTGCTGAATGAGTGTCAGAATCTTCTCCATGCCCCGCAGTTGGCCGGCAAGGCCGGTCTGATTTTCCTCCGTGTCGGCCACACGTGTTTCGAGCGATTCCACTCTCCCCTCTTGTTTGTCCATGCGGGACGTAATACCTTCCATGCGGGCAGCCAGCGCATCCATTTTGCCATCAATGCCATGTAAGCTTGTTTTCAGTTCCTGAAACATGGCCTTAATGTCCGCCTCCTGAGCACCACTCCGGACCGCTCGAGAAGATTCGGCCTCACGGAGGTCTGGGTCTGGGTCCGGCGGCTTCTGCTTGGACTTGTCGAAAGTGATTTTCGGCTGCCGCGTGTCCGGTTTGCCCATGGCGACTCACCAGCCGCCACCCGGCGCCGCGAGTATGCTTTGGCGGCCGCGACCAGTCGCCGCCAGCCACCGACCACCAGCGTCTCACCGAGGGCAGCAGGGCGGTTAGGCCCAGTAGGTAGGCTGAAGGGCTGGGCCTCCAATAGCGGGGCGCGCACCCTAAGCGGAGCAAGCGGGGAGAGTCACAGCGCAGGCCGCCGGAGCAGGACAACCCTAGTACAGCCGTGCACTGTCCACATCCCAGGTCAACGCTCCAACCTCACCACAGTATTGTCGGGGCATGTACGGCAGCCGACCTCGTCTCTCCGATCGTCGCCCTGTAACCTTCGACCATGGGACTTCTGCTTCAGGCAAAATGGCCGCCACTGCGATCAGCCGATCGGGCCCGTCGCCGTGCGCCGTCATGCAATCCAGGGGCGGACGTTCGGCGGACTTCCACACCAGCCGCCGCGTCCTCAGCTTCACTCCGACAGCCGTAGGGGGTGAGACCTTCGCCGGGGCGCGCGTTTCCTTGGGCGAGCGAACAGCCTCTGCCTCGCCCCTCGGACAGGTTTCGGGCACTCCACACGCAAGGCCCCGGCTCTAGCGAATGGTGTAGGCCGCCACATCTCCGCACCGCCCGCGGGCCGATCTCTGTCCACGAGCCGCCGACGGGGTCAGAAAAGCCAGAGCACAGGGCGGACACCCAGGGCCACCGTCTCGGGCGGGGAGGACCGAGCTCGCACCCCAGTTCAGCTAATAATTGCAGGATTTCTGTGCTCGATCGGCGGAGCTGCGGTTTCAGGCAGCCATTCCGCTCGGCAGCCAAGCCACGCCCCCCGGAGATGCCATATATAACAATATATCGCCCGCATATAGTGACATTCTGTCTTCATGATTCTCGGTCCATTTAAGTCCAAGGATCAAAGGGTCTCCCCTAACCCAGACCATTAGCTGGTCCAGCACTAAAGCAAATATTAAGGGTGATAGGGGGCATCCCTGCCAGGTTCCCCTTCCTAACTGAAACTGCCTGGACGTATGTTGATTCACCACCACTTGAGCAGATGGGCTGGTAAATAATAGTTTGATCCATTTTATAAAATTGGGCACAGATACCATTCTTTCTAGGACTGCAAACATGTAATTCCATTCGATTGTATTAAAAGCAATTTTGGCATCGAGGGACAACAGGGTCACATCCTCCCTAATCGTGTGCTGCCTACCCAACACCCCATGGAGGCGCCGCAAATTCAAGGTTGTATTCCGGCCAGGCTTGAAGCCTGACTGGTCTGGGTGTATCAGCCCGGTAATCAGGGGATAAGTCTGTTGGCAAGTAGTTTTGCTACTATCTTAGCCTCTACCGTAAGAATAGAGATAGGTTTATACGCATTGCAATCATTTGTTGGTTTGCCCTCATTGTGGATGACCACAATTGTGGCCAACCGGATCTCTTCTGGCAGTATCCCTTTCTCACAGCTCTCCAGATACATTTGGCAAAGATAGGGAGTTAACTTAGAAGCCGTTGATTTAAAGAACTCAATTGGGAGTCCATTGTGTCCCATGGCCTTCCCAGAGCGGATAACTCAAATGGCCAACTGGATTTCTTCTTCTGTAGGTTACCCTTCGAGGGAATCCCTTTCTTACGATGACAAGCAGGGAACATTGATAGTCGAGAGAAGCTCCCTTGCCGCAGGTGGTGAGACTGTAAAACGGTTGATGTGTAAACCGAGTCAAAGTGAGAGGCAAATGTTTCTGCTATCTGTTGTGGATTAGTGATTTCCTCCCCCCATGGGTCCGTGCAATTGGTGTACCCATCTCATTGCTTGCTCTCTTTTTTTTAACCAGGCTGAGAGCTTACCCGTTCTTTCCCCATGCTCATAGATCTTATGGCAAATTGATCTTTGTTTTGCCTTAGCCACCTCTGTGAGGAGCTGTTTGTAGTCCAGCATCTTAACCTCCAATAACTGCTGTGCGGCATAGTCAGGGGACTGTGCGAGTGCCGTTTCGCACCATTGGATGTCTACCTCCAGTTGGTCAATGCGTTTTGTTAGTTCTCTCTTGTGGCCGAACATCAGGGGGAGGGCCCTCCCCTTTATAACTGCCCCGAATACACCCCATAGAATTTGGGCTGAGGTGACCGAGCCTACATTTTCTTTAAAGTATAGTTCGGTATCTTTAATTAACGTCGTTTTGATGTGTGGTATCTTGAGCGCCCATGGATTTATAGTCAGGGTTGTGCACCTAGGTTGGGGCCCCACCGTCATCCTAGCAAAATAATAATAATAATAATAACCGCAAGGGTCTCTAGGCGCTGGGGGCCGTCGGGAAGATTAAGCAAGCTATTGCCCAGAGTCACATGGTGCTGGGCTAATCTGCCGCCGGTGCCGGGGATCAAACCGTGATCCCCAGATTCCGCAGTCAGTCGCCCTGGCCGTGGCGCCACACCTCTTCCACAATGGGGGAATGATCGGAAATTCCCGAGCAAGGCAGCGGGCCTCGCTGAATTTGGAGACAAAGAACTCAAAGAACGCTTGTTGGCATCTAAGATTAAGAAGTTTCAAAAGGACCTGGCCCGCTTCTCTATGGAGAAGGTCTACCTTTACTCAGCAGACGACTTCAAACCACTGGACTTCAACCAGCGAGGAGGAGATCTTGCATCAGGTTACTCCTCATTGGGATCAGGGCAATCAACCAACAGATCAGGAGTCAGGCTACAGAGACTTGGAGTCCGGGAGACGCAATCCGAAAAGGAAAAGACGGAGAGGCAGGAGAAAGATAAATTCCAATTTCAATCAACAGCAACAATGGTGGCCTCCAGGTCCATAGACATATCTTATGCCACGTTTTCAACACCCAACTACACAGTTTCCTCCTCCACCTCAACCTTTTTACTATCAACGTTTTTTAGAACAGGGCAATGGATGCCCAAGGGCCAGAAGAAGATCACAGGCTCAGGTCCACTGGGAAGGACCACCGTCACTGCGGACAACACGGAGTACGAACAGGACGATGACCCTACCAGGGATGAGCAGAGAAACAACATGATGGCCTTCACTAGCAGTGTCCCAACCACCACGGATGACAATGAACAAGAAACCAGTGACGACTCAAACGAATGTGTAAAAGGCTTAATTGTGAATTTGAGTCAACGTGTGCTGGAGACAAAACTCTTTAACAAAGGCGTGGCTACGTTCCCACCTATGAGGGTGACCCTTTTCTATTGAACTAGAAAATCGCCCAGTTCTTCAAGAAAGTTAGACTCAAGTTTTTCTTTTCTGCAGGATACTAAAGCCATAATTGGGGACATCGAGCATAATACCAATCTTAGCAAAAAACCTACTTTTATGCCACCACCCCACATGATCCCTCCTGAAGTCATCACTTTTGAGAAGGCAGTCCGACAAGACTTCAACAAGGTACTTAAAACAAGAATCCTGTGTTTAAGAACCTCTCTACATTGGATCAAGATACGCTGGAAAGGCTGACAAAAGATAATTCCATAACCATCAAGCCCGCCAACAAGGGTGGCGTTATTGTTTTGATGGACACATCCGCCTATCGGGAGGAATGCTTAAGACAACTGGCGGAATCAATCACATATAAACCACTGAGGATGGACCCCACCAAGAGGCTACTCAATATGATATTCAACCAGGTCAATGAGGCTAAGGAAGAAGGGTGGATTACCACTAAGGAGGCTGATTTTTTGGTAAATATTAATCCAGTGATCCCGTACTTCTACATCCTCCCCAAGATACATAAGCCAAAAGTACGCCCCCTGGAAGACCCATCATTTCAGTGATTGGCTCTCTCTTGGAGCCACTTTCCTAGTTTGTCGATTTATTTCTCAGACCGATTGTGAAAGGAATGCCACCGTTTCTTCAAGACACAAAGGATGTCGTTCGTACATTAGAAGGCCACGTAGTTTAACAGAAACACTGACTACCTAGTCTCTCTCGACGTAGAATCTTTATACACCTGTATCCCACAAGATCAGACACCATGCACAGCTGAAATTCTACTAAACAGCACTGACATGGACATCATCACCCCGTGCCTTTTATCATGATCTGATCCACCCTGGCCATAAAAGAAAACTTTTTTCAATTTGAGGACACATTGTTTCCTGCAGATCTCAGGCCCTTTGATGGGCAGTACTTTCGCCCCGAGCCTGGCGAATTTGTATGGCCATTCGATTGAACAAGACACAATTTTGACGGCGATCAACCCTTTTGAGTCAAATATCCACCTCTGGAAACCTTACATCGACAATATTCCTGTGTTGTGGTGTGGCAACGCGGAAGATATTGAGAGTTTTCACCTCTGGCTCAATTCTTGTAATGAATTCCTAAAATTCACTTGCCAATTCAGTAAAGATCAACTCCCCTTTCTTGATCTTTTGATCTACACTACAGAAGATGGTCTATGTACGGAATCGTATACCAAACCGATGGTGAAGAACTTGCTTATTTCTTATGCAATTACCATCCCAAATCCCTACGGAATGATTTACTGTTTGGCCAATTTCTGAGGATCCGGCGTAACTGCTCTTAAGTGACAAATTACAGGAAACATGCCTCCACCTTGGCAGGCCAGCTTCTAGACCAACAATATCCTCAGTCTTTGGTTAAAAAATCATTGAATCGAGGGTGCAACAATCATCGGCAAGCTCTATTGGAGCCACATCCTGCAAAGGAGAACACAGACAGACTGATCTGCATGAGCACATTTAGTTGTAGGTTTAGCCTTCTCCAAAAGAGTATTAACAAGAACTGTCACATTCTGAATAAAGGCAGTGGCAGTCTGGATAAGCCAATATTTGCTTTTAAATGCAGCACCAACCTCAGGGACCAAGCTAGTCCAAACAAGACCACGCATTAAACAGGTATCCCAACAAAACACACTTTGGAACCTTCCACCAATCAAGGGGCACTTTCCCTGTGGTAATTGTAGTATGTGTGGACAGATATCACACACAACCACAATAGATCTTGGTACAGACCGTGAATGGCAGCTAAGACACCATACCAACTGCAACTCTGAGGGCCTGATATATCTGATCACCTGCCCCTGTGACCTCAGGTACGTTGGTATGACAACAAGAAAGGTCAAAACATGCATACTTAACCTCTTCCATGCTCATGACGTCTCCCGGCCGTAATGAGTCACAATGGGCGTGTGCGGACGACGGCCAGGAGACGTCATGACCACGCCCGAGATTGGAATGTCCAGCACTGCGGCAGCACTGCGGCGGAATTTGCACCGCAGCGAAGAGGTTAAACACAAGAGCACAATAAGATGCAAGAAGCAGATCAACAGGCTCACAGCACATTTCCCGGAGGCAGGGCACAATGCCAATGATTTTAGGTGGGTAGTCCTTGACAAACCCAACATTACCCGTCCCATTACCAACATGACACAGTTCCTTTTTAGAAAAGAACAATGCTGGGTTTTTAGGCTACATACTGATACCAACAGTCTAAATTATGAAATTCCCTGATCTAGCCTTACGTAATAGACCTCTCCCTCGGTTTCATCTTGGGTTCCTACCACCTTTGGACCTTCGACCCTACACCGAACACTAGATGATTTCTAGGTCCTCACTACTTTCTTTGACAGCAGGTTTGCTCTCCTTGGTCACATACTGACTGCCATGAGTGCACATTTTACTTTGGGTCCCTCCCCCTTATGTTATGTTATGTTAACTTATATTTATAGAGCGCCAATCACCGGAAGGTCTCTAAGTACTATAACATAAATCAGAAGTCCGGAATCCCTTCGCACAACTGTACACAACACACAGCGGAGTGAGCTTATCCAAATGCCTCTGTAAACAGAAGGGCTTTAAGTCTCCTTCAGAATGGTAGTAACCTGGCTTCCTTACGCATACCGTCAGGTAATTTATTCCAGATTTGGGGGATGGTAACTGAAAATGCCTGACCCCCTAGAGTCGTTCTCTTAATGCGTGGGCAGGCCAACAGACAAGACTCTGATGACCTTAGAGAGCATCTGGGCACATAGGGCCTCAGGTGATCTTTGATGTATTTAGGTGCCTCTCCAAACTGAGACTTATGTGCAATGCACAACCCCTTAAATGTAACGCTTTGCTTGATGGGAAGCCAATGTAACTGCTGCAACAGGGGGGTGGCATGGGTTCTTCTTTTTCGCAACTTATAAATCAGCCTTGCCGCATCATTCATAACCACTTGGAGCTTCCCCAGAAGTTTTTCGGGAAGCCCTGTGTAGACTGCATACCCATAATCTAAGCGTGACAAGATTAATGCCATCACAACAGTCTGCATGGTGAAGAAGTACAGCAAGGTCACCAGTCTCCGAAGTTGCTGCATAAGACCGATACAACTCCCCACCACAGAAGATACAAGGCTATTTAGGGTTCATCCAGTGTCTAACTTTATACCCAGGCTCTTCACTGCTGGCACCGGTATTGGGGTGATGCCCAGCTTGGGGCCAAAAAAGACTAGACCAGGGTGGGACCCCTGAAGTAAGAGCAAGTACTTCTGTTTTATCTGGGTTTACCTTCAGTGAGTTGGAGGTCATCCAGTTCATAGTGAAGCGGAGGATGTTCTGGACATTGCACTGTGAGGCGGAAGAGTTGTCAATACGCACAATTAGCTGGTTGTCATCAGCGTAGCTAAACACCTGACAGTCTGTTTTGGCTAGTGCATCGATCAAAGGCTGAAGGGACAGCGCAGAGCCCTGTGGGACCCCCCATTGTAGAATGCACTGCCTAGATGTACAATCTCCCAGTTGGACTCTTTGGGCCCGATCCTCCAGAAAAGAGTTAATCCATTGGAGGACCATCCCAGTAACTCCCAGCCGTCGGACACGGGCTAACATCTGCACGTGGTTCACCGTGTCAAATGCGGCTGAGTGGTCCAATAGGATTAGAGCTGAGGGGATATTTTTGTTGGCTGCAAGCCGCAGGTCATCCAGCACTGAGAGCATCACCAACTCAGTGCTGTTGTGAGCCCTGAAACTGGCTTGCCGACTGTGTAGCAACTGATGTTGTTCAATAAACGACGAGAGGACTCTGAGTACGTGTTGTTCAAAAACTTTAGCCAGGAAGGGGAGTCTGGAAATAGGTCTAACATTTTTAAGGCTCTTGGTGTCTGCCCCTGCCTTTTTCAGCAACAGGATCACCAAGGCTTCCTTTAACTTCTGTGGTACCCTACCTGTCGCCAAAGACAGGTTTAATGTTGTGTTATAGCACTCGGCTGCGGCCAGTTTGGCCTCACTCACTCCTCCAATATGGCCGCCATTTTCACCTTCCAGTAGGACCTGTACAGAGTCCACTGACGTTTTTACTCTCCAATCCTGGGTACCTTCCGGGTAGGCTGAGTCTCCGCCCTTGAGAGATTTTTATGTTGTTTTTTTTATGGCAGACCCCTCAGTTTTGGGTCACTGCACTCCACTGATGGCTTTTTGTGGCTCATCTCAACCTTTCCAAGATGATCGCCTGGTTCACCCCCCCGGCGGGACCCACATGTAGTCCGCTGTCGACTCTGTACACCTTCCGGTGAGGTGGAGTCATTGGCCCTCAAGAGACCTTTTATGCCAGACCAACATGACAATCCCCTTCCTTGTCCCGGACACACATGCAGATTGATCAGGACCTCACCTCACTTGGAGGTAAGCAAAAGCAGCCTGCTCCGACTTTGAACTGCACTGTGTTGCTTGTTGGAAATGGTGGCATGGCCTTACACCCCGCTCTGCCCATTTTGGGGGGTGTTACGTACCTGTGCGACGGTGAGGACGACTCCTCCCGTATGCCTGCCACCTTGCTCGTAAGGGAGATACTTACTTTCCCTCCATTCCCCTTGAATACCCCGACAGTGGAGTATACTTGAGGTAGTATCTCTACTGCACACCCACACATGAGGTGCAGTTGTTTCACTGTTTATTTGGTTTCCCTAACCCGGTGGGCCTCCTTTTCCATCACACATACCAAGGGGAACCTCTGCCTTAATTTGGAACCTCATGGTGAGCTGTTTCCCGACCTACTCCACGGTTTGGTCTCCATTCTAGGTGACTATTCCTAGCTATCAGTGGCATTACGGTGTTCATGCTACCCTTTGTTCTGCTTCATTAGCGCTCAGCAACCAATGTCTTTTGCTGACCTGTTTATTCATGGACATCACTTGCTGTCCTTTCTG
Source organism: Triturus cristatus (assembly GCF_964204655.1). Lineage (NCBI taxonomy): Eukaryota > Metazoa > Chordata > Amphibia > Caudata > Salamandridae > Triturus > Triturus cristatus. Next base: position 262,602,197 of record NC_140593.1, read on the forward strand.
TGTTCTATCACTATGCACCAGAATATGCTTATCTTTGCACAGTTATTTTACAAAGATTAGGTTATATATATATATGAGAAACATTTACATTTTATTCACACTGAGAACATAGAGTTAACTGTATATGTCCTTTATGCACTTATGACTGTGAATCACAGCCACACTTGCTCCCTTCTGACCTCTTTTAGGTTTTGGAACCCACCTCCGAGGATGAGTTGCCACTAGCTCCCCCTGCAAGTCGGGTAAGCTTTGGAACAGCCTTTCCCTTATTACTGTAAACACAGTATTTATAAAACTTATAGTAAACGGCACGGCATTAAGGGAGTGTGATTGAAATGTCTTCTATGCTTGTCATTAACTCATTTTTTGTTTATAGGGATGTTGCTGAACATCAGCCCACCATGATGTATGCGCATGCGCGGACGCCCATGCATGCGCATTTCTCGTGAGAAATGCGCATGCATGGGCGTCCGCGCATGCGCATTTGGGAAAAGAAGTTGCCGTCAACGAGGAAGAGGGAGCCCCGGGACGCCGCGCTGCAGGTAAGGCATTTTATCTTATTTTTGATCATAGTTTACCTTATTTTACAAGGAGGGCGGGCGGCAGGCAGCTCTGCTTCGCCCTGGCGTGTGCGTAGCGCTGCCTGCTATGCCTACTTTGTAAACCGCGAAGCAGGCAGCGCTACGTACACTCCGTGGGCGAAGCGGAGTACTATGCCCGGGGTTAATCATTTGGTCCTGAAAAAAGCCACAGCAAATCCGCGGAGGGCACCCAGGCTGAAACATGTCGACCCTATGACCACATTAAACCATGCGAGGTTAAATTTTCCAGGCATGGCTCACACACTAATTTTAGTCCTGACCCCCTGATGTTCTATTAAAATTGATTGTTGACATACCAGGGAGTTAGTTTTAACTTCACACTCACCACTTCTACACATCCCCTCCACACCCGGCTCATCTGAAGGTTTGAGTATATCTCTTGCCAAACACAACTAAGACATTCCTGAGCTCCTCCCTCACCATGAGGGGGTTGCAGCTTGCACTGTGACCAGGTTCGCAGTGCGAAGATGTTCCCGATGATGAAGCATGCCACCTACGGGTGGGTAAGGGAACTCGTCCTATAAAAGGGAATCCCCACACTCCAATTCCATTTGTTTTTGACCCAGGGTGGCTTAGTTTGTGCTGCTAGAATATATTAGAGGGGAGTCGCCCCCTGCTGGTCGGTAAATCTCCTCAGGCCTTTTTTGAGTATATACATAAGTAGTTTTAAATGCCAAGTCAAAGTGGCAGTAAACTGCACACACAGACACGGCAGTGGCAAGCCTGAGACAGGTTTGAAAGGCTACTCTTGTGGGTGGAACAATCAGTGCTGCAGGCAATTAGTAGCATTTAATTTGCAGGCCCTGGGTATATGGTATACCACTTTACAAGGGGCTTACAGTTAAATTAAATAGGGCAATCAGGTGGGTACACCAATTACACACATGTCTTCCGAAGAAGCACATGCACTTTAGCACTGATTAGCAGTGGTAAAGTTCTCAGAGTCCTAAGGGCAACAAAACGATTCAGCAAAGCGTGGAGGCAAAAAGCAAAATGATTGGGGAAGACCACCGTAAGCTGACAGTTCCAACAGAGGGGAAGTCTGGAAAGGAGGCAGTTATATTCTGACCAACCTTAGAGGGGTTTCTGTGGGGTAGGGCTATGGAGACAGGTAAAGCTTCATGCTGTGAACAGTCTGAAAACACTGCAACCCTTGCCCAAAAACAACCACAAAAAAGTGTTGTGCAATGTTGGCCTTTACTTTATATTTAAAGAATCTAGGGCCAAGTGTACCAAACTTAGTAGCACAAGCAAACCCTGCAATTCACTATATTAGTGGGTCTCTGACTTATAAAAAGCAGCCGTAAATCCACCTATATTACCTATATTTGTAATCCATTTATCAAATCACAAAAGTATTTGTGGTTTGTTAAATGAGTTTAGAAATGGTTGATGGCATGCTATTTGCAAGGAGAATGTTGTGGGTGTCCCTTCTAAATAACAATTGGGTACCATATGCATCAAAGTTTTGTGAAATTCTGGTGGCAAAACATTTAAAAGTCCCTGACTCCTCAAAAGAGGGGGTAGAAAAGGTTTCTGTGTCAGTAGGAGTGGTCAAAAGATCACTGCCAAGTCTCAAAGAAGCATTAGAAAAAAGAAAACACTTGTTTTTTTTGTAAAAGTAGCCATGCTTCCTATTAGGAGAACTAGCTGCTTTAAAATGGTACTTTCTGTAAAGTCAATCACAGACATGGCAGTCTGCTCACACTAGCAGTCCGCCAACCCTGTGATTTTCTCCAATTTGAGTGAGTTTCAATTTATGACACACCTTATAAATATAGTAAGGTAGATCAGGCTGCCACGCACTATGAATCCTTTTTGTACACCTTCATATACGTACAAATATAGTTGTGGTCACAAAAATTATGGTACCAGATTGAGGCCAGTATTTGGGACAGGACAAGTTAGAATATCTGTCTCCTAGTTAATGGTGTCACAGCTGGAATTGTTTTTGCTGTGAATGATGTAATAGACGTTCCCTAAAGACTCATGGTGTATTGCTATCCATCTTGCATTGTCTATACAATTATAGGGGTGTGTCTGTTTGGTCTAGTGTGTGTCTGTTTTGCTTTCATTTTTAATGGAATGCCTATTTACAAAAAACAAGTTTCATATTGTTTTCAACACAGTGGCTGACAAGAGGTTAGTCATATATACCTCCCACTTCTTTTCCGGTTCCCCATCCACTGTCTCGTGATTAGGTGGAATAGTCTGATGCGTGTTCTCACTGTATAACAAAATAATGAAATTGCTATAAAACACTAAATTGGCAGACATTAAGAGTTCTCTGAGATAATTTCTCATCGCATGCTTTTGTTCCCTGCAGCTGCAAAATATTATTTGTTTTGATTTGTTCAGGTCTTCAGAGGTGCAGAATAGAGAATCGATACACGGAGGAGTCACCATACACTTCACATTCCCACTGAAGATCCAAGCTTAATTTCAAAATCGACAGAGTAAAAACGCGTTCCTTGCCCGTCCCCTGCCAGCTCTGCCCTTTCTCAATATCTAATCAGGAAAAGGTCAACTAAGAACACAGGCCCTAATCTAGTAAACCAAGCGCCGTGCTTCAACCTAGGTGACAATTACAAGTACTGCGATCATTTCACATTATTAATTTGACACAGGAAAATAGAAAAAAGAGGGCATTGGGAATGGGTCATTATCTGCCAATTGCAATTGAAACCCCGAATGTTCCATGAAAAAATAGGAATTAAATGGGCAATCAGAATTGCCTCGCCTGATTCTTATGGCAATTCCCCATTTTCGGCTATTTTCCACCCAAATATTTCTCCAGGTAAAATCGGTAGTGCTGTTTTTCTGCTTCTCCTGCAAATCCTGACTTACATTTCCAGCTGACTCGGGAATTGAATGGTCCTGAGAATGAGAGATAGGTGTGATGTTTCTACTTACAGACCTGCATACCGTATTTCGACAGCATGCACCTATCAAAAAACCTCCTACAAAGTGCATGCCAATGTCTTGATTATTAATGTGTCCATAAATTAAAGTAAACTGGAGAAGCAGTGTTTAACTGATGGGTCAGGAGCATCAGGGTTGGATTGGGACCAAATTATGCCAGGGTATTTATTCCCCCCAAAAAAGTGGCCTACATTTGTAGATATTGACCTTTCGCCAAACATTGCTTATTTAGAATCAAGGGGTAATTAGGGGCGAATGATATAATAAATTATGTCTTTCAAGCTTCCTTCAAGCTCGCAGGTTCAGTAGCATTAGCCAAGATTAGAAACACCATTTTTCGCACTGCAACATCTCCTACAGGTCTTCTTACCTTATAGTATATAATGTATTTACTCTTGGGTCCCTGAACCTGTTGATTGTCCTTGGGTCCCTTAGCCTGAGCTCACTCCAAATCTATGAATCTCCCCCCAAATCCATAAAGCCATAACACTCCTGCTCATAGTTAGGAATCTTCACTTCCCACTTGCTGACAGAACCTCAGAAGATCATGCTCATGGCTGAGTCTACAGGCCTCTGTTCACCCTCAAGAACCCATGTGCCCTGCTCATTCTAAGGCCTTCAGGCTCTCGCTCGTAATTACACACAGTCGTGCCCGGCCTGACTCGTGGGTGGAGGAGCGCAGTTGCACAGGGAGAGGGGGTCACGTGGGGATGGGGGTGTTTAATTTAGTTTAAAAAATATATATTTAAACGTACCTGTCCCACGGCCGGCGTCTTCTCTGCTCTCCTGCTCTCCAGGAACAGGAAGCAGAAGCAGGCAGACATGCTCCCTCCCTCCCCTAAGCCAATCACAACGTTGCTCAAGCAGCATTGTGATTGGTCAGGATGCCGACCAGTCGAAGGCAAATGGGGAGAAAAGGCAGTGTGCGCATGACTGGTTTGGGCGGCCCCTAGAGTCTTTGAGCACTTGGGAGTGGGCAGGCACACCACTCCTCCCCTGCCCTGCTCTCTGAGCAGCCCTGCCAACCCGCCTGCCCGCAACCAAGCATAAAATTATAATGACGGAAAGCTATTACCAATTTATGTTTCTGCTTCTTGCACTGCGTGAAGCAGTGGGGCTACGCTCCTCTGCCCTAGCGGAGGACCCACCCCTGCTCACACATCAACAGAGCCCTTAACCCCTTGAGTGCCCGCCCCTTTCCCCGCCCTGTGCCGGGCGTTTCATTAGCGGGCGGGGTTTATGACGAGCTGGTCTCGTCATGGGCACAGCGCAACTGCGGCCCATGACGAGACCAGCTCGTCATGGGCACTCAAGAGGTTAAGCTCATTTTCACTCTCATATCCCTGAAACTTCTGCTCATGTTCATACCCGAAGCTCCTAATCATGCTGAGAATCCAGAACGGTCCGGCTCATTCTTGGGTGCCTGGGTATCCTTTTTACTCTTAGATGCATATGGAATCCACCTGATTTCCCTTTTCCCCTTTAGGGCAAGTCGCTCCATCTCACTCTCAGATTACGGAGAACCATGATCACTATGAGATGCTCTGATTATTAGGTTTACTTTTAGTTCCACAGGTGCTCTGCTCACCCCAATTACCAGAGGTGACTTTTCACTCCTCAAACCCACAGGAAGCAATGCAGATGAGCAGGCACTGCAAGGGGGTTGCTCACTTTTGATCCGCAAGGCCTCAAGTTCATATTCAATCCTTGAGTCTATTATGCACTTCGAGCTCATAAAGAGCTTGGTGCTTTATGACTTTTGTATTATGGGTATAGACATGATCTGAAACAGGAAACGCTGCAGGAATGCATTGAAACTTCAGCCTTGGCATTTGTCTCCCAGATATTTTCTTTTCATTCACACTCTCTCTCAGGCACAAATATACAACCATTTACTCCTCTCTCCGATACTTAAGCCACTTTTTCTCTATTTTTTTGTATTTCCTCATCTTATGTCCATTATCTATCTATCTATCTATCTATCTATCTATCTATCTATCTATCTATCTATCTATCTATCTATCTATCTATCTATCTATCTATCTATCTATCTATCTATCTATCTATCTATCTATCTATCTATCTATCTATCTATCTATCTATCTATCTATCTATCTATCTCAGCCAACCCATGTACCACACTACATTTTCTTTCTCTATCTCACTCCCTCTGCCTTTCTTTCACTCTGTTTACACACATCTATCTTACTTGCTCTCTACACCGCTCGTTTTGTTCAATTCATCTCAACTTTGTGCCCTGCTCTCTATGTCTTCCTTTTTCCCTCATTCTTTCATTCTCAATTTCTTTCCCTTTTCGTCTCCTCAGTCTTTCTTAATATTCTTAATTCAACCACGCCCTCGCTCTCATTTTCCCTCTCTCTCTTTCTTTCTTTTGTTCTTTCACTCTGTGGGTTCTCACTTCAATTATTTTTCTAGGTCTCATGTCCTTGGATCCTGCTCACATATTGTACCTCTCCTTGGTGTTACATTTCAGTTCTCGGTCTTGCAAACCTTCCCTATTTCTCCAATAATGTTTTCTCTTCTCAGTCCCACCTACTTCCTGCAAATGTAACTCCTTTCTGTCCTTTACTACATCTCATGTTATATTTTGCTGTACCTGGTGTGTCCCATTTATTTACTCCCAGTAATCAGTAATAGAAACCCACCTACGTATGCTGGCAGTACTAAACCCAGAGGAGAAACGGCTGGTGGGATTTCTATTTATCATAGTATCCTTTTGATGAAGGGAATTCCAGCAGTGTACTGTACTCCAGATTGATCATTGCCTCCAGGAATGCGAACATCCTCAAAATCAAGCCCCAGACAGAGGGAGAGAACTAGGGCAGTGCGTGTGAGATACTGGCCCTCCTTCTGTTGTTGTAGTAGACCAGAAAGCTTAAGACACCATTTTTCCTTACTCCCCTTTCCTCGTACTTTGCTTTGTCATTCACCTGGTCATCTCCCTCTTCTCCACTTTCACTTTTTGACTTTCACTCTCTCTCCCTCTCTTTACTAATTTCTACTCTTCTCTCCACTCGTCACTGTTTGAAGTTATCTCTTCCCCCTCCCCCCTGCCTTTCTCTCACGCTTCATCTCTCTACACCTTCAGCAATATTTTCCTTTCTCCTCTCTTCTCTCCATTATGCTTCCTTCCCAATCCTCATTTTGTTATACTCTCTCAAACACTATCTCCTCTCTCTTCCTGTCCCTAATGATATATGAATGTTTTTTCACAATAAAGTTGTAAAAATAGTTGTTTTATAAAAAAAGTTTTCCATGTTTACTCATTTCGATTGCTAGTATAATGTTTTTGTCTTTTTTCAATAGAGAATGAATGACCCTCACTTGCTTTTGCTGCAGCGCGGTTATTATAAAACCCTTCCCTTATGACATCAACCCAGAAAATCTCTTACACCATTTATTCATCAGTGGGGCCCATGACACAGAAACACACATTCCACTCAGTTTTATGGATCAATGATAAGCAGACGAGCTGCAAGACATACTGGGTACCTTATTAATATTTTACCGAATTAATAATTATATACATTATATGCATTTGACTCTGGAATTGTCGTTTCTAAACATCAAGGTACTCTGCTATTTAGGTTGATGGACCAACTAGTAGGAAGCAGTTGATAGTGATTAAGACCAGCTCAATCACAATTTGAACCTTTTAACAATTATTGATCATAACTTTAATTCTAATAACCACAGACACAGTTTGAGTTAGCATGACATTTTTTTATCTAAATTCATTGAATAAATTGAATAAGTAAAGTTTATTAAGCAAACATTCTAGACATTATTTTCATAAGCATTTAAGTAAAGATAGAATAGGAAATGGAAAAATACTCATTACCCTTGGCCTTAGGGCGATGACGAGAATGATTCACCAGAACATGAATCGAAGATCAGAGGATAGGTTCCCAAAGCTGACTGACTGTCCCTCTAACCTCCTTGGATGTATTCCCTTCCAGGACAGAATCCCACGACGGTCTCGTTCCTTTTCCCCATCAAAGTTCGAAGTCCAAAATTATCAAAGTCTTTTCAGCATCATAAGGAAAAATCGTCTCAACAGACAGCGTGTTGTGATGAATAGATCAATGTAGAATAAGCAAGTGCAACAACGTCATTGTAAGCACAACTCTTTTATACCCTTCCACTAACTTGCTAGACCCAAAATTAAAACCTTTTAGGGGCTACATTCTTTCTGATTGGTCCATTGGATGGGTGGTGATGGTCACCTCATTGTCCTCCTTGCCTGAACCGGTTCTGCAAACAATCCATTCATGTAAATCTCGTGATTAATCAAGTCCAAGTGTACTTTTTAACTTTGTTAATATATTTGCAACTTTATCCGATTTCCATGAGCTTGTTCATCTTCTGGAGTTCGAGTCTCCCATCCGTTCCCAGGCATTCACCCAGAAAATTTGGCACAACCCTAGTCCTAGGCCAGGCTGGCTTTGACATCTCTCACTCCGGGCATAGGCCACACACGTGTGACTGGAACTTCCATTCTGCTCATGCGCGGGGCCATCTTTATTCTGCGCACGCAATCAAGTCTCTTGTCAGCGGCCATTTTCTCAGCGAGGCCTAGCAGGCCCAAACAGAACTAAACAACATAGCAGAAATTAGACATAGAAAATAAGCCCTTCTGTTTACCACCCACCATTCTAATGACCCGTGTTAGGAGTTACCTAGCATAAGCGACATTTAAAGCCATTTTACTTACCATCTGTATTCTTTGCCACAATATAATTTTACTACATATACGAAATACATGCAATTTACGTCCATTTTCTACACGAATCACAAACCTATGTTAATTTAACTTCACATTTGTAAATAAATTAGATGTTTGCAATGCCAGTTAGTTTCCCGGGTGTAGTGTCTAATTAAGGTGCTTTTGTTCATTAGTTCATGCATTCAAACAGTTAGCATTTTTAAGGTTATGAGGTCATTAAAATAGAAGGAGGTACAAAAAATGTTTTTGTATTTCCCCTGCTCCATCAATTCCCTCCTTTGGTGATTTTTAATATCACCACAAAAACCATCTCTACCAATTTATCAAAAATCATGTATCTTGTCCTTTTTCATTTGTTAGTTCAAACATTTGTATTTTTCCCATTCTGTCTTTTAGACTTGTTGTATATTTTCTCTTTAAATTCTTCTAATTCAATCTCTCCCATTTCTCGTTCTCTTTATTTTTCTCATTTTGTCTTTTTACCTTAATTTCTCTTTTTCTTTTTCCAATTCTTACACGTGCTAATCTCAACATTAATGTCATTAATATTACTACTGTCACTGGTATTAATATTTTCCCAACTAATGAACTACCTATTTCTGCAAACCATTTCTTTACAGAGGAAAAACTCTCACCAAGTTTCTCCCAAGCACCATCAACCTCCAGTGGGGTAATTTCTTCATGCAATTTAGTAATATTCTTTATATACCTTTGTATATTCTGACTTTTATCTGGAATGTAAGTAAAACAATGTTGTACCTACAGCATCCCACAGACTCCTCCCTCTTTTGCCAGAAGAATATCAAGGGCAAGTCGATTTTGCATCACCATGGCTCACATGCAAACCATCTCGGTATTCACCATTAAGAACCCTCCAGCAGTATTCGTTGATAAACGGTCTACTATTGTTGGCAATTTTCGAATCTTATATGCATTAAAAGATATACCCACTGCTGGTATCAATGCTCCAAAAATGTCACCTATTATCTCTGAGAAACTTTCTCTTCTTCTACGTGTTAGTGGTTTACCTATCTCATGAGTTCCTTTAGTTCCCCTATCTACATGAAATATCTTTGGAAAGACCAGGCATAGATAACATGTTCTGTACCAATGGTCCGGCAACCTATAATGAGCTTTGTTCCCACAAATAAAATAGCTCCCTGGGAATACTGGATGTTTTCCTCCTTTGAATCCCCATCCCCCTATAATTCTATATGTATCTCGACATTCACTAGCACCCACGAAATAGTTGTCATACATAGTGTTATCTCTACGAATGCACAATTTCCCTTATTGAGGCAAATATAACCCTATTGCTACATTAGTTTCACTCTTATCATAAGTTCCTTCCTCAAAACCCGAAGGTGGTGTTTTCATCTTTTCTCCTGTTACTTTTCTTTGAAACTTAACTCTTCTTTCCTCTACCATGTCTAAAAATACTTTTTCTTCTTTCCTTAATCTACAAGTAAGGTTGTGTATAGATGCATATTCTAATGTTAATTCTTTCGTTTCTAAGAAAAATTCTCCAAAAATCTTACCAGGCTTCACTTTGATTAGTTCAGAAACTACAGAAACTTTACCAAAAATGTCATCCATATCAGTATAATAATATTCTAATTTGCCTGTCTTATAAAATAAACTAGCCAACACACTGCAAGTTATTCCATACGTCAAGGGAAGGTGATGATATGTTACACCCTCTGTCACAGACGCAGGTAACTGCATGCAAACATAGCAATCGCAAACATCCATTGTCTCTACATATTCACATAAAAGCTTTGTAAAAACATTCTTAGAAAAATCATTAATTGACCTGTCTCTATAAGTCTCAGTATTATCTATCAGTGTTGCAGTATTCTTTGTGTCATGTGCCTTATCCCTATTTGTTTTATTGTTCATTCCAGATGTACTTTCGGCAGTTAATCTAAGTGGAATAATTATTGCTAAAATAAACCAAATAAGCATCAGTAAGCCTGTACAGTAAAAACACATTCTACACCCTCTGTGAAGAAAACTACACCTAGATCTTCTATTTTCATTCTCTGCCATGGCAAACTATAATCTAGGATATGTACAGAAAAAATGTATCCCTCCACACTCAAAAATATATGGCCTTCGAACCAACTGCCCTTAGCGCACTGTTTGGTCCTTCAGAAATTACTTTGATTTCATTAGATTGTCTTTATTCTGGTTTCTACAGTCTCTTCAGGATGGGTACAGCTCACTTACACCCTCCTGTTTACAATTTTTGTTTGTGTTCTCTTGACTGCTATTCACCTCTTCGTCAGGCAGTGCTATGTAAGTCCATTCAGGTGATTTGTATTTCAAATTTGGTCTTTTTACTCTTTTTGGTCTTTGCAATTGTCCTTTATTCAAATTGATTTGATTTCTCTGACTTGTTATTTCATTCACTTGTTCTTCCTTGTCTTTGTTCAAAATTATTATTTTATATCTCAGTCTTTTACATTCGTTGGGCCAATTGTCTCCTTTTTTTGGCCTTTTCAGTTCAGTCTCTGTTTCTTCCTGTTCCACTTTCCAAGCTCTCTTTCTTGATCTTCTCCTTTGTATTATTTCTTCTTCACTTTCTTCGGATTCTGTTTCAGATCTCACTTCACTTTCATTAATTTTGAACTTTATGATCTCTGATTCTTCATCGGATTTTTGATTTTCTTCTGTTGTTTCAATTATTTCCAAAGGGATTTTCCCAAAACTTGTACTTGGTTGTTCATCATCACTGTGAATTATTTCTGTTTCTCCAGTTTCAATATCAATTGTTTGTCTTTCAAAGTCCTCTATTTGCTTTCCAATGTCCTCAGTTTGTCTTTTACCAAATTCAGATTGTTCTGCTTCAGATGCTGAACTGGTGTCTGATATTTCCAGATGTCGACTTACAGGTCGATCTTCAAAATCTGGAACTCCGACTGCTTCAGTTTCTGTTTCAGATGCTGAACTGGTGTCTGATATTTCCAGATGTCGACTTACAGGTCGATCTCCAGGATCTGGAACTTTGATTGTATGACTGGCATGAATCCAATGTTTCACACCTGCACACGTTACTGATGTGTTAGTCACCAAGATCACCTGACGTGATTTATCCCAGCGAGGAACCAGGCAATTTCTTCTTCGATGGACTTTTATGCGAACCCAGTCTCCCGGACTCAGATCATGAGCTGGGTTTCTTTCAAGAGTGATCGCATCTGATCCAACCTGATGAAACACAGAATGCACCACATCAGCCAATCCATTGCAATAGTCCAGAATAAGATCATCAGTTATAGTCAGAAGTTTGTTGACAGGTACGAATGCTTGTCTCATTTCTCGTCCCAATATTATTTCATGAGGACTCAAACCTGTTTTTCTGTCTGGTATGCTCCTCATGCTCATGAATATGAGTGGTAGGGCATCTGCCAGTTTGAGTCCTATAGCTAGACACATTTTCCCTAGCCTATTCTTGATTGTGCCATTTACTTGCTCAACCACCCCAGAAGCCTCTGGTCTGTAGGCACAATGCAGCTTTTGTTGAATGTCTAATGCTTCAAATATCAGCTGGATAATTTCATTTTGGAAATGACTTCCTCTATCTGTTTCTATCGTTACTGGAAAACCATATCTAGGAATGAATTCTCTCAGCAGGAGTTTTGCTACAGTAACTCCGTCATTCCTTCTGGATGTATATGCTTCCATCCAATGAGAGAACAAAGAGACAACCACCAAAATATACCTCAGTCTGTTACTCAGGGGCATTTCTATGACATCTAGTTGGATTCTGGTAAAAGGACCTCCTTCACGTCCTATTGTTCCCAAACTCACCACTGTTTTCCTTCCAGGATTTAATTGTTGACATATAAGACATCTTTGACAAAGGCGTTCAGCTATAAACCTAAATTTTGGGTTGTAATAAGTCTGTTTAAAAAGTCTGATCATTGCATCTCTACCTATGTGTGCCTGTCCATGGTACACCCGTGCCATGTTAGAGATCAGGCATAACTGGTCTTTCATCCCTGTAAACCCAAACTCCATCTTCCTCTCTTTGTCTACAGCCTGATTTTATCCATATCTCATTTTCCTCATTACCTGCTTCTTCCTGCAATTGTCTCACTTCTTCCCACGTTTCAACTGTGTTAGTAAACATCAAAGGACATGAAACATGTTCTTTTTCCCTTCTCCGATTCATTGAAGTTGTATGTGTGGAACAATATGGAGCTATTTCGTCTGCAAATGTATTTCTCTCTGTAATGTAGTCATCATCATTCTTGGGTGCAGCACATTTCACGACTGCAATCTGTTTAGGCAGCTGTATCACCTTAAGCAACATTTTCACAAACTCACCATTCCTAATTGGAGATCCTGAAGAAGTCATGAATCCCCTTTGGGACCAGATCTGTCCGAAATCATGTACCACTCCGAAGCCATACTGGCTATCCGTGATCACAGTGATTCGGAAATTTCTTCCCAGTTTGCAAGCTCGAATCAAAGCAATCAGCTTAGCAACTTGGGCTGAACGTATTCCTCTCAAACAGAATGCTTCCATTATGTCTGCCACCGTACATACATCATATGCAGCGCTCAAAATTCCTTCTTTCGTTCTCAAGCATGATCCATCCATAAACATCACATAATCTGATTCTTCTAGAGGTTCATCTCTGATGTCAGGGCGGGGCTTTGTGCAGAATTCAAGTACATCCAAGCAATTGTGATCAACGTCATCTTTGACCTCTGCATTTACTGCATCAGGCAATAAAGTGGAAGGATTCACACTTATGCATCTCACAATCGTTACATTGTCTGCACCCAGAATCACCTTCTCATATCGGGTTAATCAACTATGTGTTATGAATTGGGTATTTGTTCTAGTCAGAAGGATTTAAACTGAGTGGGACATATACTTTCAGAGGATACCCCATCACAATGCCTTCACTCTGTTCCAGACTCACACAAGTGGCTGCTACTGCTTTTAGGCATCCAGGCAACGCTATTGGCCGTCTCATTCTTCCATGCCTTTGTACTAGTACTGAAAGTGCACATACGTCTCTTTCACTACAGTACAACTCAAATTCTTTCTCATAATCTGGCATTCCTAATGCTGGGGATTCACACAACCTGTTTCTCAATTGCTCGAAAGCTTCCTTCTCTTCCTCATTCAACACAATTGGATCTTTTACATCACTTTTTGTCAATCGCTGTAAAGGTTTTGCAATCAATGAAAATCCATGTACCCACTGTCGGCAGTAACCAACCATTCCGAGAAACATTCTCCCCTCTCTCTGTGTCATTGGGGCTCTCTTTCCTTTTATAATCCTGATTCTTTCTGTTGTTATTTTTATCATCCCTTTTTCAATATTATGACCTAAATACTGTACTTCTTGCTGATAGAACTGCAGTTTAGATGGAGAGACCTTAAGTCCTCCTTCTGCCAAATGATTCAGTAATGCAATTGTGTCAGTAATACATGCCTCTTTGGTCCTTGATGCCACCAATAGGTCATCAATATACTGGACCATAACAGATCTCTCAGGCATTTTCAAACTTTCTTGAGATTTTCTCAGAATCTGATTAAAAATGGAAGGACTTTCATTATACCCTTGAGGAATTCGGCACCATGACAAAATACGCTCGCCAAACCGGAAGACAAATAATGGCTGGCTGTCAGAGTGTAATGGAATGGAAAAGAATGCATGGCACAAATCAATAACGGTGTACCATTCTGCATCATGTGGAATTTGATACAGTAATACAGCAGGGTTTGATACAATTGGACAAAAGGGGACAGCAATTTTATTCACCTTTCTAAGGTCCTGTACTATCCTATAGGTTCCATTAGGCTTTTTCAATCCCATTGTAGGTGAATTACATGGGCTACTCATTATTTCTCTCAGAATCCCTTGTCCAATCATCTTATCAATCACTGATGTTATTCCTTCAATAATTTCTGGCGTTAATTTGTACTGTGGAGTATTCGGGTAAATTGCTTTTTCTTTTAAAGTAATATTTACAGGATCAATTTCTTTCATTAGACCTACATCCTTACCCGTAAAATCCCATACATCAGTCTTCACTATTCCTTTTAATTCAGTAGGGATTTTTTCTGCATCAAACACTGGAAATGTATCACAATGTTCAGGTTCAAATGCTGTCATAGTCACTTTGTACAGAACATCATCATCTGATGTCTGGAAAGCAATACCATCTGGGGTACAGTTGATGGTGCAGTTCATTTTACAAAGGATATTGCGTCCAAGAAAATATACAAGACTGCAATCACACACTACAAAACGGTGCATCTCTTTAAAGGGACCAATTTCCACCTCTACTGGTTTAGTAAGAGGGGCTTTAATTTGTCTGTTGGAGACACCTACAACTTGGATGAATTCTCCTGAGAGAGGAAGGTTTGGAATTTCAACAGATCTTACAGTAGAACGGGTAGCACCAGTGCCCACAAGGAAAGTAACATTTACACCATTCACCTTTCCGTCCACAAATGAACCTGACTGATCTACCTCTAGAGTTGTGCCAAGCACGCACTCCTCTTCCTCTCCTAGGCACCATCATAAACTTTTATCGGATTCATTTTCATCCGGTCGTAGCCAATACTGCGAAACAGTAGCTACGCGCGGCAATTTCGTTACCTGCTCTCCACCGTAGAATCCTGTCTCTGCACTGTATCTTTTAAGATTTATACTCTTTGGGAGAGGTGGCTGCAGCACCTGACTCTGTTGAGTAACTACCTGTTGCTGCGGCGGTTGTTGATAACTCACCTCATTCTGCACCTGTAGATTTAATGATTTATTCTCTGTATTAACTTTTGGAAGTAATTTACACTCGTTTTCTAATGCCCTAATTTTCCGCAATTATGACATGGCCATTTCTTTTTAGCTTCTTCTATATTCATGAGACCTTTTCATTTACCAATGTATAGTTTCATTTTAGTCTGCCCTGCTTCATTAATCTGGTTAATTATCTGGACTTCTTGTTGTTCTGCAACCTTCACCTGTGCCCACATTGCCTTTTCTTTGAGCTTACATTGTCTGGCTTCAATGTCATCACTACAACATTTTGCCTACCTTAGTACCTCATCCACTGTACTAGACTGCCAACACAACATGTGCTGCTTAATCATTTCACTTATCTCAGGTCTCAGACCATACACAAATCGATATACAAAGTGACTGATGTGTTTTTCACACAAACTCTCATATCCACTGTACTGTTTAAAAAACTAGAAGCAACCTTTCATAATAAGCGTGTACAGACTCCTTAGGTTCCTGAGTTGTTCTATCGATCTTTACCCAATCTGTTTCTCTAGGAGGAATCTTATTTTTCAGAAATGTGATTACTTGCTCATTTCCTCATTACTTCTGGACCTGGAGCTCCTGTTTTTGCGTCTCTAGGATATTCTTCCTTTGGCCAATCAATAGTGATTTTACATTCTGTCCACAAATCAGCAGGTACAACAATCTCAAACAATCCATCCAAATCTTCCCACAATACCTTTGAAACCTTTACAAACCTTTCTACTTGTCTATACCATTCTATAGGCTTTTCTCTCAATCTTGGAAAATCATTTGTAAATGACAATATATCCTGTCTGGACCATGGGACATGTACATAACCTCCTCCTGGAATTTCTCTCATTGGACATTCTACTAATGTTGGTTCCTTTTCTTTTACTGGGAAAGCTAAAGTTGCTTTATCAGCCGTTTCTTCTTTTCGCTTTATCCATCTACTTCTCCATCTGTCTACAGCTCCCCATTTTCTCAGTAACACAATTAGTTCTCTTATCTGTGCTAACCATCCTGAAGTGGTCAAATGTTCTATATCCTTCTCACTATAATCTACTCTGTAAGGTTTCTGTAATCCTCTAACTTTTACAAAATATACTCCCAATCCACTTGCTGTTTCTCTCAGTTTTTCATGCAAATTCTTAGCTCTCCATGTAATACTTTTACACATAAACATCAACTCATCATCCTGATATGTTTTTAACTGGTCTGTACTAATAGTTCCTAGAATCAGTTCTTCCGTGTCTATCTAAATACATCCAAAGGTTGTGATTCTGTATCTTTCTTCTGCAAATTCTTGACCCACTCATTGAATTCTTCTGCAGTTGGACCCACAGGTGTCGTATTTAAATCTACTCTATTTACACTTTTCTCTGGTGTTTCAGTTGCTGATTCAGCTTCCATAGGAGTTTTATTTATTGGACTCTGATTTATTGTCAAATCCATAGGTGGAATTAATCTAACCAAATCTTTCATCTCCCTAACTTCAGGGTAAATCTTTTCTCGTACTTTTTGAATACTGGAATGCAAGGGAATCGTTAAGGAATGTTCATCTATCTTTTGATTTTCAAATACAGGTATCGCTGGACCTATAGTTACTGGCACAGTTACAGCTTCTACATTCTTTGTCAATTCTTTTATCTTTTCAGTCAATTCCTTTGTTGTCCTTCCTAGTTCAGATGCATTATGATTATGAGGTTCTACAGTCTGTGGTATTTTCTGTCTATTAAATGGACTATTTATTTCAGAAAATCGTTCTAGGTTTTGATTCAACTCAGTTTCCATTGGTGGTGCATTTGGTGTCACCACCGTAGAAGCTTGTTGATATGGAGGGGGTCTTTTATTTAATATGTCTTCCAACAACTCATCATCTGTATCACTGGCTCCATATCCACACCTTTCTGGTACTGTATGCTTCTTTTTCTCTGTACACTTTTTCCCTGTTGACTCCTCAACTGTTCTAGCAGGAAACATACCATCCGTCATATTAGCATACCTCCATCGTCTCATCCTGTCTTCATGACTCCAACCCCATACTCTTCCAGGAACATAACACTCATCCCTTGTACCTCTGTGTCTCTCTCTTTCATACATCTCACCTTCCCATTCACCTAGGGCTTCAAACTGTGTCGGTCTAGGTCTCAGTTCAAGTCTCATCATTTTGTTTCTCAAATTTCAAAGTACAGCAGTGCTAAACGAACCAGTTTCTGGAAATGCCGGCGCTCCATAATTTTGAGTATATTTTGCCCAATTTTCCAACCAAATACAAGTATGATAACCATATTTCAACATCATATAAGATGCTGGTGTTTTCGGTGGAGGAAGCACTTCTCTCTCTTTCGTTACAATATTTTTATCTTTTTTAAAAAGGTTCTTGAATTTCGTAAACCATGAAGGTTTCTCTATCTCTCGTCCATCATAATAAGCCATATTTCATCATTATTGGCCGAAGCAAATACACACAACTCTCCTTTAATCTGCTTGACTATTCTGTCCTATCCCAGCGCGAAACACACTAACACACCAATCAGTAAGCTTTACGTCACTCTCACACTGACCAATCCCAGCGCGAATCACACTAACACACCAGTTGGTAAGCTCCTCGTACTTCCGTGACTGTCCAATCTCAGCGCGACTCACACCAATGTACCAATCAGAAAACTCTTTGCCCTTCCGCAACTGACCAATCCCAGCGCGGTTCTTGTTAATGTCAGCTCTACTCCTGCTTCTGCTGGCCCCTCCTTTACAAAAATTATCGGCACTGTTTATTTGACAAAATCGGTTAATTACGACATAAAACACATTACCATTGTCCGTTTCTCTAAACAAAGAGATAGTTTATTCCAACATTCAAGAATACTGTTTCGTTTGATAAGTGTAGCACTTTCCTCTACCTTACCCTTCTCTCAAACAAGAGGCAAACCAGTTTCTATGGGGATAAAACACATGTGGAAAATATACCACTCCTGAGAATTAAGGCCAGAGTTTCACAAGTAAACCTGTTGCTATTCTATTCAACGCAATTCACACATGAATTTCCCTAACATAACACAGTTCTGTGTTATCACCAAATTGAAATCAGACAATGCACAATTCCATGTGACTTCTCTTGTCACACAAATCCACTTTCTACTTCCCGGAAGCTTCAAAATTCCGCCTACATATAACGTGACACAAACTCAACATGGAGTGTTAAACATATAAATCAATAATCAATAATCCCTTAATCTGACCTATAGAAACCATAACTCTGCTACCAAGAAAACTGCTACAGCGCGGCTATTATAAAACCGTTCCCTTATGACATCAACCCAGAAAATCTCTTACACCATTTATTCATCGGTGGGGCCCATGACACCGAAACACACATTCCACTCCATTTTCTGGATCAATGATAAGTAGACGAGCTGCAAGACATACGGGGTACCTTATTAATATTTTACCTAATTAATAATTATATACATTATATACATTTGACTTTGGAATTGTCGGTTCTAAACATCAAGGTACTCCGCTATTTAGGTCGATGGACCAACTAGTAGGAATCAGTTTATGGCGATTAAGACCAGCTCAATCACAATTAGAACCTTTTGACAATAATTGTTCAGAACTTTAATTCTAATAACCACAGACTCAGTTTGAATTAGCATGATTTTTTTTCATCTAAATTCATTGAATAAATTGAATAAGTAAAGTTTAGTAAGGAAACATTACAGACATTATTTTCATAAGCATTTAAGTAAAGATAGAATAGGAAACAGAAAAATACTCATTACCCTTGGCCTTAGGGCGATGACAAGAATGATTCACCAGAACATGAATCGAAGATCACAGGATAGGTTCCCAAAGCTGACTGACTGTCCCTCTAACCTCCTCAGATGTATTCCCTCCCAGGACTGAATCCCGCGACAGTCTCGTTCCTTTTCCCCATCAAAGTTCGAAGTCCAAAATTATCAAAGTCTTTTCAGCATCATTAGGAAAAATCGGCGCCACAGACAGCATGTCGTGTTGAATAGACCAAAGTAGAATAAGCAAGTGCGACCACGTATTATAAGCACAACTCTTTTATACCCTTTAAGTAACTTGCTATATCCAAAATTGAAACCTTTTTAGGGGCTACATCCATTCTGATTGGTCCATTGGAGGGGTGGTGATGGTCACCTCATTGTCCTTGCCTGAACCGGTTCTGCAAATAATCCATTCATGTAAATCAAGTGTACTTTTTAACTTTGCTAATATATTTGCAACATTATCCGATTTCCATGAGCTTGTTCATCTTCTGGAGTTCGAGTCTCCCATCCGTTCCCAGGCATTCACGCAGATAATTTGGCACAACTCTTGTCTTAGGCCAGGCTGGCCTTGACATCTCTCACTCTGGGCATAGGCCACACACTTGTGACTGGAACTTCCATTCTGCTCGTGCGCGGGCCATCTTTATTCTGCGCACGCAATCACGTCTCTTGACAGCGGCCATTTTCTCAGCGAGGCCTAGCAGGCCCAAACGGAACTAATATTAAAACAACATAGCAGAAACTAGACATAGAAAATAAGCCCTTCTGTTTACCACCCACCATTCTAATGACCTGTGTTAGGTGTTACCTAGCATAAGCAACATTTAAAGCCATTTTCCTTACCATCTGCATTCTTTACCACAATGTAATTTTACTACATACAAAGTACATGCAATTTACGTCCATTTTCTACACAAATCACAAACCTATACTAATTTAACTTCACATTTGTAAATAATGCCAGTTAGTTTCCCGTGTATAGCGTCTAATTAAGGTGCTTTTGTTGATTAGTTCATGCATTTAAACAGTTAGTATTTTTAAGGTTATGAGGTCATTAACTTCGAAGGGGGTACAGAAAATTTGTTTGTATTTCCCCTGCTCCATCACTTTCAGATCCCACCTTTTACAATGTTGACGATGGCCCACTCTTCCCAATGAGTAAATTAGTTGACTTTTATGGGGATAAAACTCCCAAATCAGTATGATAACCCTGATTGGCTTTTATCACACATTGGTGGCACCAGGCAAAGATACCTGCTGAGGGGGACAAAACCAGAATAGACAATGGTCACGATTGCTTAGCTGGCACCCATCTCACTTCCACCATACTTCGCTAATATGACTAGTGCTAGCTGTGCTGCTCAAAATATGCCAGCCCCCATGGCTTCACTGTCAACCTCGATGGCCTGTGATGGAAGGAGGCTAATCACAAGCTGTGTACATTTAGGCTGACCTGTTGCCAATCTGTGCGTGACAACGAGCCGACCAGACTGTGCTGTTGGTCAGGTTCTGCACAGGTAATCTCAGGCTATAGCAGCCTTCTCTGTGTTTCACTAGAGTTACAGGCCGGGGCACATGTGCCTAATTTATCCAAAGCTAAAACATATGGTTCATCAGCTGGCCTGGGCCATAGATCGCTTTAGGTAATGGTCCTCTGTCCACTCTACCAGTATGATCTTGTGTGCACAAGGAAAGACAGCAGAGGAAATACAACCTTGAAGCGGCATGCACAGAGTTTACAAAAACAGCTTTCAATGGCACCATTTCAGATGAGCTCTTTTCTAATTCACATAGTTCACTTCACATGACATTCATATAAGTGACTCACAGCAGGGCATAGTGGAAAAGTATTCCCCAAGAACAATGTGGAAGAGGATCAAAAGAGCTTAAGGTCTCTATTTTAAAAAATGGAACTGGAGAACCTCTGTGGCATTTTAGAAATGCTCCTAGCTTAACAGTAATAAACAAAAAGGTGATAGATGGAATGCTTGTATTATTCTCAGCCAAGACAGAGGAGCCTTCACCCCACTGGTCTCAGAGAAGGAAAAATAAACTGAAAATAACATAATTATTATCATTTTATTTTTCGTAGCTACGGGACTGGGTTAGGGTGGGGCGGGGCAAGGTGTCACAAGTGCACAAGACGCTTTGGCCGGCCGTCTTGGGCTGGCCAAATTGTCATGCGCACTTAGCATGTTCTCCACCTAGCTGTAATACACAGCCTGGGTGGAGAACATTCACACGCTCCCAGTCCCCATCTGAGCACTGAACCACAGTGCTCAGACAAATCACAACGCTTCATTGCAGCATTGTAATAGGCTTAGGTGAGCCTGTGTGCTTCCGGGACTCATCAGGAAGTGAAGCAAAGACGGAGGAGAGACAGCAGACATGAGGTGGTACTTTTTTAAATGTTTTGTTCCCCCCACCACCTCTGTTGCCAGCCGCCACTGTCCCAGTCCATAATTTTTCTCTGTACAGGCCACTCTAGACCGAGGTTTGCTTTATGCAAATTCGTATTGAACCTGCTTCCAAAGGTAACATTCCACCCTGAATTGCCAGGAGAGGCAACTTCCAGAAGGGAGCATAATCAACTCCAGACGGGTTTCAGCTTATTTGGGCATGGTCAGTACAGTACAACTTGCCTTGCATAGTGAACTGTTGCAAAGAGGGTTCTGTGATGAGATATTTCTGTTCTAGCCCAGTGGCAGATTTATTAAAAAGTCATGACTCAACCAAAGTTGCACATAGGGAAGAGCCACATCACCAAAGATATATCTTTGCTGTAGTCATCCCGTGTGCTGGTACTCAAACACGCTGCCGGGCACCATGCACACATCTGTGCACCATACTGGAAAAGTGTGTGCATGATGTCTGGCATAGGTTTTGTTCTTTAAGGGTATCATTTCAGTACAAAATACTATACCTATACTAACTATACAACTATTACTACATTGGATATGTGCAGCACACATATAGTGTGATAAAAGGTTGGAGAAATTAAAATAATTCTCTAACTTCATGCCTGTCTTGAGAAAGTTGGTGTTGTATGCCAAGCTCTGCCTACCATTGTTAGCATATAGAACTTTGAGTCAAACTCAATGGATTCTAGAGTGGAAGTGCTCATGTGCAACTCAGAGGGTGCCATCAAAGCAAACTAGAGCAAAACCTATTTTCATTATCTTAACGATACTCTCTAGCACAAACAACTGGAAAGTATAACACTTTGCACAGGCTTGCTTCACTTTTTGTATCTTTGCACCAGTGCAAAGCGTTGATAAATCTGCCTCAAATTCTTACATCAAAGCACGCTACACGATCAGTGCATGCAGAAGGAAACCAGGAAATTATGCAAGCTTTGTGTAGACCATTAACAAAGTTTTAAAGAGACTGCTCTCACAGAAGCAAAATTACCAAAAAGCATATCTAGTTTCTTTCAGCTTCTTTACTAGAGGCATAGTAGGTATTTGAACAAAGTTTGAGTTGAAAATATCGTCTTATCATATTATTGTTGCTATTTCTATTGTATTTTAGTCAGGAAAATCGCAGGTAAGGACATTGGTTTTCAGTGTTGCTTTTAATATTGTTGTTAAAAAATATAATTGTATAAAATATAGTTTTATGCTATTTTTTTATAATATTGTACTATAAATATGTTATAGGATTTCAGGAAAATCGCAGGTAAGGACATTGGTTTTCAGTGTTGCTTTTAATATTGTTGTTAAAAAATATAATTGTATAAAATATAGTTTTATGCTATTTTTTTATAATATTGTACTATAAATATGTTATAGGATTTCTATTGATTATTGATTAAAACGTTTACATTTTTTGGGAGAGGAAAGTTGTTTTAAGTAAGGTAATTGGTCGGGTAGTATTTTTAAGTGTTTTTTTTTACTTATTATTAACCAACCTTTTTAACATCTCTCAATGTAATAAGATCCTGCGCTCCTGGGCAACATACATTATAGCCCCTATCTTTAACAAGGGGGACCAGAATTTACTTAGGTGCTACAGTCAGATAGCAACATTAAGATTGTGGGCCTGGTGTTTTTTGAGTGTATGAGAGACTGGGTAAACCAAAATAACATCTTGTGTACTTTTCAGTTTGCTTTTCTCTCAGGGCTAGGTACGGTGGAACAGTGAATGAACATACATCTGATTGTTGGCAAGCACAGTATAGCCAGGCACTCTACTGTACCTGGCCTTTATGGATCTATCCATAACATTTGCGAATAGAAATTGGTTTATGCTGTTGGATCTGGTAATGGATCTCGCTGTGGTTAATTTTCTAGACAGTCTGCATGATATTATAACTGCTAATTTAAGATATGGTTCTTTGGGTGAAATTTCAAACTCTTCTCCACTTGCTAGAGGGGTGAGCCTAAGATGTATCTAGGCGCCTCTGTTATTTGTTATCTTTCTAAACAATTCGGGCTTGTATTTGTCGAGTGTAACTACTGATTTTCCAAGACAGTTGGTCCCCGGGTTACTCTACGAAGATGATGCAGTTCGCTTGACTCTGACGTCCAGATGTTTGTGCTCCATGGTGGAGGCATTTTTATCTTTTATGAGAAACCTCAATTTAATCTCAAAGATTGGTCCCAAAATGAAGTTTCCCCATGTAAATTTCCATTGAAAACTTTAGACAAAGCTACAGCCCGAACTGCTGAATGGAATTACACCAAATTTGGCAGAAAGATAGCTCTTGGTTCATACAGAGGCCTTTTTGTTTAATGGTGTAAATCCGTTCTGTAGTTTTTTAAATATTAAAGGAAAAATAAATGTATATATCTGGGCGGAGCCTAACCACACATCTCATCGTGAGATCTGATTGGCTGTCAGCACTTCATCCAAGAAGCGTTGGCAGCCATCTTGAGACCAATATACATGATAGCTCCCCATTAAAAAGCATTGCAGTGAATGGGAGGTTTTGAGGGTCAACAAAAGGAGAACGTATAAACGGTGATAAGACTTTTTTTTTATTGAAATTTTTTATTGAAGTTCTTGTATCATAATTTCAGTATAAAAATAACATAAATTGGCAACACAATGAACAAGAAAATACAGAAATAAGGAAAATGATTTACGGAATTCCTAAGTCCAACATTACTCAAAATAAAAACTCCAAATTTTATCAAACTTCCTCGTCCCACCAATTCGCTGTGCATATCGCAGTTCACTCTTTCTAACATTCCTCATTTTTTGAAGCCAGGCATTAAACAAAGGAACTTGTATTGACTTCCAGTTCTGGAGCACCAGAGACCTTGCCACTGCCATTGCAATAAATAATAGTTTAACCATCTGTTCTGTCAAACCGAGATCAGAGTTATATCCATACAGTATTAATTTAACGTTATAAGTGATCTGGATCCCACAATACTTTTGCAAATATTCGAAAATCTCATTCCAAAAGGACACAATTTTAAAGCAGTGAGCTATAATGTGAGACCAGTTAGCAGGAGTATATTGCTGACATCTAAAACAGGTGGCACTGGTATTAACGTACATTTTAGCAATGGCGGCAGGAGTGCGATACAGGAGCCATTTACTGAAAAATAGCATTCTTCTCCAATTAGATCCTCGAAGAACACTAAAATTCAGCTTATTTATGCTTTTCCAAGTGTTAATAGTAAGTGCATGATTCTCCTGTTCTTGCCATTTTTTAATGGCTTTCTGGCTGAGATCTACCTCGATATGTTGAGCTAAGCAACGTTTCCATGCCCCTGGCTTCCGCGTCCGAGGAGTCAAGAACAAATCGTCCCATAACTGACTAGAGGAACCAATACGTCTTGTCTAGACTTGTTCCAACATTTTAAAGATCGAAACATAGGAACCCAATAACATAAAATTCCCCGAAATTAATAGCCGCATCTCTCCTGGTAACAACCAAGCCCCCTCCCTTAAAAAATCTGATAAAGTATAAAACCCAACTCGTTCCCATTGCAGTACAGTATCCACTCTGATTTTCATTCCCATAAAAATGAGAGCATTTCTTAAGGGAGTTCTAATATAAAACTGCGGGAGAGAATATCTTTTAAGAAAAACGTCATGACGCTTAAAAAACCAAAGCATCATCTTGTATCGACTAAGTTTCGGTGATTTAGGGATATGCAACGGAAATGGGGTCTGAACCTCATGACAAATTTGATCAAAAAAGAAATTAATAAAGACATTTGGACTCTGGATTGCAGATTTAAATCGCTCTAAATATTGGGCAAAATATGCACTATAATAATCTCTGACATTAGGTACGGATAGACCTCCCAATTCAGTTTCCACATAAAGAGTCCCCATTGCTATCCTGGGACTTTTTTTTGCCCATATAAACCCTGAGAATAACGATTCCACTTTTGAAAAAAAGCCACTGGGCAAAAAGCAAGGAATGGCAGAAAATAAAAAATTGAAGAGCGGGAGAATAGACATTTTTATAAGTGCCACCCGCCCCAAGATGGAGAATGGCAACGAATTCCATCTGGTAAACAAGGATTGAACCTTACGTAGAAGAGGATCAAAATTCAACATGACTAAATCGGAAACCAGAGTGGAAAACATAACCCCCAAATACCTCTTCGGTCTTAAATTAGTGCATCCAAGTAAATCAACATGTAAATCCACCTCACCCCCACCACAAACTAGTATTTCCGTTTTTTTTTTATTAATTCGATAACCTCCCAAAGCTTTGAATTCTTCAAAAAGCTGTAAAGCAGCAGTTTGAGATTGAATATCCGTCTTAATCAACAACATGATGTCATCGGCATACAGTTTAATTTTTGCCATAGAAGGGATCGGAGGAGGAATATTCACAGATTCATGAATTACTGTAGCTAACGGTTCAATAAAAAAAGCAAAAAGAATAGGGGACAAGGGGCAACCCTGCCTGGTGCCCCTTTGGACCGATACTGTACCGACCATAACAGAATTAATAATTATATTGGCTTTGGCACCCGTGTACAAATTTTGGATTAAACTAATGATTTGTGGCGGAATTCCAAAGTGCTTTAAAATAACAAATAAAGTTGTCCATACCACCAAGTCAAACGCTTTTTCCGCATCTAATAATAAAATTAAAGCAGGGATTTTTTTTGTCTGAAAGTAATCTAAAGCATCAGTAAGAAAATGTGTGTTGGTAACTATTTGCCGGCCTGCCACAAAACCATTCTGATCCAGATGAATAAGATCTGTTGCAATAGAATTAAAACGTATTGATAATAGTTTAGTAAGAATCTTATAATCAGTATTCAGTAATGTGATAGGCCTATATGAGTTAGTGTCTTTAGGATCTTTACCTTTTTTCGGGAAACTAACAACTGTCCCCTCCCCAAAAGAATCTGGAATTTGCCCGCCCACTCGCATATAATTAACTAATTGTAATAGTAAATCAGAAAAGGCGCTAAAGAAAACCTTAAAAAATTCAGCTGGGAGGCCATTTGGGCCACAAGCCTTGCCAATTGGCAAGTTCTTAACCACTGGTTCTAGTTCTGCCTTAGAAAATAAACGCATCATTGCTCCACTATCTGCCTGAGACAGAAAAGGCATATCATATCTAGCTAAAAAATTGGAAAGCCTAGAATGATCTATCTCTTGATGTTGGCTGTATATCTGTTTATAATGGGACAACATTATAGTGCCAATAACATCAGACTGTGATGTTTCTATCTGAGTAGCAGGACACTTTAGAATACGGATCAAATTTGCGGCAGCTTGCTCATTTGCCTGCCACGCGAGGAGTTTACCAGAGAAATTACTCTCCTCATAAATCCTCTGAGATTGTACCAGAAATTGCTGTTTACTCTGTGTAGAAAGGAGCGTACTAAGTTCACGTTTGGCCTCATTTAATTTGTTTTGCGCAACACTAGAAAAGTTAGATTGTTGAAGCAGAGTAAACGCACGGATTTTTTGATAAAGTAAAGTCCTAGCTTGTTTGATAGCGCGCCATTCTTCTGCGTCTTTACCGATTAAGATGCCTCGAATAAAGGCTTTTAATGAGTCCCAAATAATGTCAACGGAGCCGTATCCGAATTACGAGCAATAAACTCGACAATCTCCAATTTTAAAAACGAGACCCAGTTACTATCTTGTAGATATACCTTAATAAATATCCATCTCTTAGGGGGCCTAATTTCTTCCCCTACTTCGAATTCAATTACCAGCATTGCGTGGTCTGAGAAGCCATTATGCAAACATTTTTTATGAGAAAATTTTAATAACCTAGAGACCAAGAAAAAATCTATACGAGAAGAGGATCTGTGTCTTCTCGACCAACAAGTACATTCTTTTTTTTGTGGGAATTTTAATCGCCATGGGTCACAAAGATCCAGTAAGGATATATTCTGCATAATAGACCTTCTTGACTTTGGTTTAGATTGTTTCTTCGAAGCACCAGTGGAATCTAATTTTATATCCATAAGAATATTAAAATCCCCGCCTATAACTATATCCCCCCTAACCGTCAGCAATGATTGAAATAACTCCTCATAGTTGGGGGCACGGTCTTCCACTGGGGCATAAAAACTAACAAAAGTGATTGGCCTATTCCTATCTTTTATTACACACGTGGCCCAACACCACCGCCCTGCCCCCCCCCCCATCTTCAAACTGGATAATTTCCGCATCTAAATTCCGATTTAAGAAAAGCGCGACCCCCTTTTGAGATTCTTGAGCGCAAGAAAACCCACGATATGAGGACCAAGTTTTAAACATATAAAAATAATTAATTTTATCCGCAGGAATATGAGTTTCTTGCAACATCATAACTGCTGGGCACTCTGTTTTAATCCATAGCTCGATGGCTCGCATTTTTTTCCTATTATTCAGCCCATTAACATTAAAGGAAATCACTCTAAGCCCCCCAATAGACATATATTTAAATCATTTAAATTAACTTCTTGCCAACATATTTTCCCATCACCGCCCAACAAGAACTTCAATTTTCCACTTTTTCCCCCACCCAACCCATTCCCCCACCAAGGTGCTCCCCCCCTGCACCTAGCCCCGTGGCCCTGTACTTCACCTTCGCCTCTCTCCCACGCTGGCCACATGGCGCTAACCCCTCTCATAAGGGCGCCTTGGTGTTGCGCCCCTGTTCCCATGACCCCCCAGTTCCTCTCCTGCCCCTCCCCCCCACACGATAGCGTCCAAATTTGCAGAGGCAAAAAAAAAAAGGGAAAACTTCCAGTAACCATCAGACCAGATCAAATCAAATCCTAACCCTACACCAACTGGTCAAGCATCTCACGTGCCTCATCAACATCAGTAAACAAATAGAATTTGCCCTTAATCAAAACTTTTAGCTTTGATTGCTGTGCAATCGATGCTTGAGCGCCTTTGTCCTTAAATTACTGAAGAATCTTTACAAAGTCTTTTCTCCGTATAGCAGCGGCAGCCGACATGTCAGAAAAAATCCGGCACTTAGTAGTAGGATTAGCATGGAATTGTTTTTGCTTGAAAGCCTGTGATAGGATTATTTCTTTAACGCGAACATCAGCAAAATTAACAATAATAGTCCGGGGAAACGGAGAATTGGGAAATGGGCGAGCTGGAACTCGATGCGCCCACGTGATTGTTAAGTCTCCCCTAAACTCAGGAACAACCTCTCGAGAAAAAAAAGAAGTAATCCATTGCATCATATCAGACTCCTCAATATTCTCTGGTACGCCCACTATTCGAAGGTTTAACCTTCTATTATAATTTTCTAATTCGTCCAGTTTAAATTCAAAAACCTTCGAAGATTTGGATACACTAGCCATCTCTTTCTGCACAATGGTCAAATTGTCCTCCAGCCCCGAAATTCTAGTCTCAGATTCTTGAAGTCGATTTGGAAATGAAGCCATCGAATCTTCAATTTTATCCAAACGCTTGCTAATCACCTCCAATTCCACCTTTTGAAATTGCTTCATCTCTCTTATTTCTCCCAGAATCAAATTCAGCATGTCCTTCACTGAAATTTGAAAATCCCCAGTCGTCTCGGTAAGTCGGTATCCATCCCCATAATCGATTTCTGAGGCATAGTAACACCAATGGAATCTAAGTTAGATTGCGACAATACAGTAGAGGCACCCGTAAAGGCAATCGTAGAAGTACTGGTAGAAAAGGTAGAAAGTTCTTTATCACTGAGAAAAGTGGCTCTTGTGTTTAAAAGTGGAGGGTCTGTTAACTCAACTAAGTCGCCAGTCGACATCGTTGAGCCTAAATTCTCAGAATCTGTCAAAGGAGGAATAACTGTTGGAGGAATTGGAAGGGTTAGAGTCCCTGGTAACACTGCACGAATACCAGCTGTGTTAGCAGAGACATATGTTGCGCCCTTTCGCTCAAATAACGGAAATTGTTTAGAGATTTTAGGAACACAGACTGTCGTAACCTCTTTAGACGCCTGTAAATCAAGTGAGGCCGCTGGATTCCAACACTGAGCTATTTCAGGTAATTTGACTTCTGAACCCAGTAAAGCCATAACCATTCCCCCCACGGGTAACTCCAGTACCTCCTGCCCCTCACTAATAACGGATTTGCGAGGATTCTGTTGATGAACCTGTATCGGGCAGCCACCCGAGAAATCGTCCTCGCCTTCCCCGGAGCACTCCGAATTTTCAACGGAAGAGGTTTCTCTCTGCTGCTGACCCAGCCCGCTTAGCCCTTTCTGAATTCTCTTTCAGTTGCTGGCATCGTATTCTCGCCTTGGCCCTGGCCGTCAATTGTTTGCCCATTATTAGAGCCAATCCTGTCGAGATGCCAGAATTACCTGGAATCGCCGGTAAATCCGGAAAATCCACTCTCA
The DNA here is from genome assembly GCF_964204655.1 of Triturus cristatus. Taxonomy (NCBI): domain Eukaryota; kingdom Metazoa; phylum Chordata; class Amphibia; order Caudata; family Salamandridae; genus Triturus; species Triturus cristatus. The sequence goes on from NC_140593.1 coordinate 262,631,809, forward strand.
GTAAATCAGCTCTCAGACCTCCTTCCAGGGCAGAGCAATACTGAAGCCCGGTGATAAGAAATAAACGGGGACTCACTTCAGACGAGTCCTACCATTTAGAATGCTAAAGCACCCTGCAAAAGACCAAGCAAAGCCGTGATGCTGCAGCTTCAGCCCAGAATCCGGCGGTGAGCCCGTAGAACACGCCGGACCTTCAAAATTCCTCCAGAACGCGTCCTCTAGCTGCCGCCGCCGCCGCAATCAGCCGCATGGCAGGAGAGGGAGGGGCAAAGGAACCAGGTGCAGGTGCTACGTGGATGCGTGGAACTCCACCGTAGAGCCGACAAAGGGGGGGGGGTAAGACTTAAGTTACATTATAAATCATTTGTTGATGGTACCATACTAATTTTAGGAATTGTGGTGTGTTCTAAGGTGATTTTACCCTGTGAAAAGGCCTTCTGCTGGGATATCATGAATCATGTTTGAGAGAAAACTATTTTTTCATACTTCTACCACAGAGGTTTGGAAGGTGATCTAGAAGCTAAAATGAGGGCATATTTTCTGTAAATTCACATTATCTTTCTCAGTCATGTGAGAATGAAGTCTGACATTCTCAGTAAAACATTTACATCCAACAAGGGCAGAGACTGTCAGTTGATTCCTTTGTGTTCTACTGCAGCTTCCCAGAGTGTTCTAAAGAACAACTAGAGCGCTAACTGTCTTACTTATGACAAAAGTAGTGCACACCTGAAGCCCTCTTGATTGGAATAAAGTGGTAACACTTAAAACATTTAATTGGCAAAGGAACAAAATGAGGGTTTTCATTTTGCCATAGAAATTGTGATTAGTGCTACAGAAAGAAAAAATAGGGTACAGTTTGGCTTCACAAATCCTCTTCTATTTCAAATTCTGACATGCAGACTGAAATATGCACTTTCAATACCAGCAGCAGACTTCCCTGGTGAGCAGCAACTTTACTACAGTGATCTAATGAGCAACTAGAGTGCTAACATTCAAAATTTAGGGCAAATGTGTGACACATCTGAATGCCTTCTTGATGGAATTAAAGTAAAAAAACTGAAACCATTTCCTACTGAGGAGACTGCAGTAAATGAGGAAATTAGGAAACTTCATAACAAATACATCTCACAAGATGGCCACCAGAGAAAAAAAGAGCCCAAATGTAGCACAAATATCACCCATATATAGCCCACGTGTAGCCAAATGACAAAAGTGTGCAAAACACTTTTTAGTTTTTGTGTTTTTGCAGTTTTATATAGTGCCGACTGGTCAGGTATTGGATTCCTTTACATGAGCATTGGTTACATCACACAAGGACAAATTCGTTTTGGTTGTAGACATGTGGAGATTAAGTGATTTCACCAGAATCACAGAATGTCGAGCTGAAGCAGAAACTCCAACCTGGTTCCCCAGTTGTAAAGTCTGCAGCTCTGGAAGTAACACCACATCCTCGCCCCTAAGTGCAACATTTAATCAAGTGGTCAACTGGATAAAAAGACATAACGATAACAAATAATTTGAAAGTGATTTGTCACTATTTGAAAACTCAAAAAATATGTCCTCATTTTAGTTTTTTAGAGCACTAGCCATAATTGTGATGCAAATAAGACACTCTCATCTATGTAACTTCTAAAGGAAATGCTCTAGGTATTACAGTTTTGATTACATCAAGATGACGTGCGCATGCCACACTTTTGTAATAAATATAGAATGTTAGCAATCTAGTTGTTTATTAGGATACTGTTGAGAAGCAGAGGCCAGGGGAACGGACTCAGAAAATTGAAGGCAGGTAGGAGGGTGCAGAGGCAACAATTTGACCACACTGGGCAGGCAGGAAGGGCAGTCGCAGCACAATAGACTATGGACGGCAGTGGAAAGGGGGCAGGAGCAACAAACCAACAATACTGGACAGGCAAGAAAAGGCTGTGACAATATAATAGACTATTGTGGGCAGAAGGAAGAGGCAGTGGTAGTACAATCATACATGCCAACAGAGCTGATTCAGCCAGGAAACGCCCAATGTTTTTAAGCCCAAATGGGCTTTATTTGATCTGTCTCCTGTCTACAATCTCCTCTTATTCAATGTAAGTCAATGGGAAAAATCAATACCCCAGTTTTTTTTTCAAAATCTCCCTCTTACCAAGTTCAAAATGTTAGCAAGTATGGTACATTGGATCATGGAAGGCAGGAGGAATTGGGGTAGGGACATGGACTCGGATAACAGAGGACAGGAGGGACATGGAGAGGTGCAACAAACTGATCTTACAGGGCAGGGATCAGGGTTTGCAGCAGCACAATACACCAAACAGGGCATGCGGGACGGGACGGTGCAGAAAGAAGCAAGAGAAGTCTAGAAAGAAGCAATAGAAATGCAGAAAGAAGCAAGAGGGTTACAGAAAGGAGCAAGAGGGGTACAGAAAAAAGTAAGTTAAGTGCAGAAAGAAGCAACAGATGTGCAGAAAAAGGCAAGAGAGGTACAGACAGATGGAGCAAGTGTGCAGTAAGAGGCAAGAGGGCTGCAGAAAGAAGCAAGAGAGGTGCAAAACAAGGGAAGAGGGGTGCAGTAAGAGGCAATAAGGTTGCAGAAAGAAGAAAGAGAGGGTCAGAAAGAAGCAAGAGAAGTGCAGAAAGAATCAACAGAAGTGCAGAAAGAGGCAAGAGGGGTGCAGAATGAGGCAAGAGAAGCACAGAAAGAAGCAAAAGAGGTGCAGAAGGAGGCAATACAACTGTAGACAGAGGCAAGAGAGTTACAGAAACAGGCATGAGAGGTACAGAAAGAGGGAGCAGAGGTGCCGAAAGAGGCAAGGTAGGTGCAGAAAGAGGGAACAGGGGTACAGAAAGAGGCATGTGGGGTGCAAAAAGAAGCAAGAGAGGTACAGAAAGAAGCAAGAGAAGTGCAGAAAGAAGCAACAGAGGTACCGAAAGAGGCAGGAGGGATGCAGAACGATGCAAGAGAAATGCTGAAAGAAGCAACAGAGGTGCAGAAAGAGGCAAGAGAAGTGCAGAATTAATAAACAGAAATGCAAAAAGAGGCAAGAGAAGTGCAGAAAGAAGCAGCAGAGATGCAGAAACTGGTAATAGAAGTGCAGAAAGAGGCAAGGGAGGTGCACAAAGAGACAAGAGAGGTGCAGAAAGAGAGGAGATGAGTGCATAAAGAGGCAAGAGAGGTGCAGAAACAAGCAGGAGAAGTGCAGAAAGAACCAACAGAGGTGCAGAAAGAGGCAGGAGGGATGCAGAATGAGGTAAGAGAAGCGCAGAAAGAAGCAATAGAGGTGCAGAAGGAGGCAATACAACTGTAGACAGGCAAGAGAGTTACAGAAACAGGCATGAGAGGTGCAGAAAGAGGGAGCGGAGGTGCAGAAAGAGGCAAGAGAGGTGCAGAAAGAGGGAACAGGGGTACAGAAAGAGGCATGTGGGGTGCAGAAAGAAGCAAGAGAGGTGCAGAAAGAAGCAAGAGGGGTGCAGAAAGAGGCAAGAGAAGTGTGGAAAGAAGCAACAGAGGTGAAGGAACTGGTAAGAGAACTGCAGAAAGAGGCAAGAGAGGTAACGAAAGAGGCAAGAGAGGTACAGAAAGAGGGAGGAGGGGTGCAGAAAGAGGCAAGAGGGGTACAGAAAGAAGCAAGAGAGATACTGAAAGAAGCACGAGAAGTGCAGAAAGGAGCAGCAGAGGTGAAGAAAATTGTAGGAGGGGTGCATAAAGAGGCAAGAGAAGTGCAGAAAGAAGCAACAGAGGTGCGGAAAGAGGTGGGAGGAGTGCAGAAAGAGATGAGAGGTACAGAAATAGGCAAGAGAGGTGCAGAAAGAAGGATCAGGGGTGCATAAAGAGGCATGAGAGGTACAGAAAGAGGGAAGAGAGGTGCAGAAAGAGGCAAGAGGGATACAGAAAGAAGCAAGTGAGGTACAGAAATAGGCAAGAGAGGTGCAGAAAGAGGCAAGAGAGGTGCAGAAACATGCAAGAGCAATGCAGAAATAGGAAAGAGAAGTGCTGAAAGAAGCAACATAGGTGCAGAAAGAAGCAAGAGAAGTGATGAAACAGACAAGAGAGTTGCAGAAAGAAATAAGAGAGGTGCATAACAAAGCAAAAGCAGTGCATATAGAGGCAAGTGAGGTGCAGAGAGAGGCAAGAGAGGGGCAGAAAAAGGCAAGAGAGGTGCAGAGATAGGCAAGTGAGGTACAGAAAGAGGCAATACACTTACAGAAAGAGGCAAGACACTTACAAAAAGAAGCAAAAGAGGTGCAGAAGGAGGCAAAAGAACTGCAGAAAGAGGCAAGAGAGTTGCAGAAACAGGCAAGAGAGGTGCAGAAAGAGGGGTGCAGAAAGAGGCTTGAGGGGTGCAGAAAGAAGCAAGATGGGTGTGGGAAAAAGCAAGAGAGGTGTAGAAAGAAACAACAGTGGTGCAGAAAGAGGCAAGAGAAGTTCAGAAAGAAGCAACAGAGGTGCAGAAAGAGGCACGAGAACTGCAGAAAGAGGCAGGAGGTACAGAAAGAGGCAAGAGGGGCAGAAAGAGAAAAGAGGGTTCCAGAAAGCAGCAAGAGGAGTGCAGAAAGACGCAACAGAGGTGCAGAAAGAAGGAAGAGAAGTGCATAAAGAAGCAACAGAGGTGCAGAAAGAGAAAAGAGGGGTGCAGAAATAGGCATGATAAGTGCACAAAGAAGCAACAGAAATGCAGAAAGAGGTAAGAGAAGTGCAAAAAGAGGCAAGAGAAGCGCAGAAAGAGGCAAGAGAGGTGCCGAAAGAGTGAAGAGGGTACAGAAAGAGGCAAGAGAAGTGCAGAAAGAAGCAAGAGAGGTACAGAAAGAGGTAAGAGAGGTACAGAAAGAAGGTAGGTGCAGAAAGCAGAAGAGATATGCAGAAAGAGGCAAGAGAAGTGCAGAAAGAAGCAGGAGAAGTGCAGAACGAACCAAGAGAGGTGCAGAAAGAGGCAAGAGAGGTACCGAAGAAAGAAGCAAGAAAGGTGCAGAAAGAAGCAAAAGAAATGCAGAAAGAGGCAAGAGAGGCACAGAAAGAAGCAAGAGTGGTTTGCGCACCATTAGTACCAATTCAACATCCACATTTAGCAATAAGTGACAGGTGACCATTCCAGCTTTGCAAAGGGCCTTCCACCAAGCTGTAACACTTGTTGCTGCATTTCTGATAAAGTTTGAGCCATTTGAGCTAGAAACAAGTTTTTTTGTTCAAATCTGCAGATTATGCAGCAGTTGATGGATTGTGTGGCAAATGCGGAAAATGTATAATTATGTGAAAATTGGTGCAGTTGAACAGTCGCATAATTCCAGTGGTCCAGAAGTGCTTCTCAGTGGTTCCTTCTTTTTTGTCTCATTGAGAATAGATTAGCTTACATGGAAATGAGGAATTCTAAACTTGAGGTTACCACTCCACAACACAGGCTACCATAGCACATATTTACTCTCCATAACACATAATACCACTCTGCCTAATTCCAATACACTAAATACCACATACTTTGTATCCACATAATTTCAGTGCACAACATACCACCTAATTCCACTACACACAACGTACATCCACTCCACTCCAAAAAACGTTTACATTTACAATGCCACTAGCTCTAACTCTCGCAAATGTGAGACCCATTACATTGCAAATGCTTCTTTAACTAGTAGTCATGTTTGCAGGGTGGTGGAGAAAGGGGACTGGGCCTTAACCAGTGCTCAACCAGTGCTCAAGAATTCTGCTGAGTATTCTTACATGAGGTACCAGGAGGGCTTCTTGGCACCCAAAGTCCCTCAGGAGTAAGGTGGACTTCATCCCCAACCAGTAGGGTACCAGGAGGCACGTTTGCAGAGTGGTGGAGAAAGGGGGGTCAGGCCTCCAAAGACTTTTTAGCATACCCACTATGTGGGACTTATTGGAGGTAACAGGAGGGGTAGTTGGCCCCCAAGAATATCCTTGGGGGCCAACTACCCCTCCTATTACCTCCAGTAAGTCCCACACAGAAGGATTGCTAAGTCTTCATAGCAGGCCACGCCCACTTTGTCCACCACTCTGCAATTGCACTCCCTGGCGTGTTCTTGGATGGGGATTGAAGTGCCCTTTGCTGCTGGGGGTCCTTAGGGGCAAACTAATCTACCTGTTACCTCCAGTAAGCCCCACACAGTGGGATTGCTGAGACTTGGACACAGGCCACGTCCCCTTTCTCCACCGCTCTGCAAACACACCTCCTGGTGCACTCTTGGTTGGGAGATGAAGTCCCCTTGCCTCCTGAGGGTCCCTGGTGGCCAACAAGCCGTCCTGTTACCTCTAGTAAGCCACACACAGCTGGATTGCTGAAAGTGATCAGATGCCACCCCCACCACCTTTTTACACCACTCTGCAAACACACCTCCAGGCATGTGGCCCCCTCCCCTTGCCGTATTTGCCCATTTTTACTTTAAAGTATTCTATTTTTTAAAAGGAGGGGGCTGAACCGGCCCCCTCCCATGCTGATTTCGGCCCGGGTACCCCATCCCCTGTGGCCAGGCCCTTTGTTTAAAAATGAAAACAGGGAGGGGAGCAGCTTGGCCCCACTCTAATGGCATTTTTGACCCCAAGGACCCCATCCCCCGGGGCATGGCCCCAATGTTGGGAACCATGGGGGAGCCCCAAGGCACCTGCAGTCCCTGCCAGATACCCACCTCCTGCGGGAGCCAGCATCGCTTTTGGGCAAAGGGAGCTGCTAACATGCAGCTCCCTGTGCCCCAAGGCTATTCTGCTTTGCTTCATGGAAGCAAGAGCAGTTTTCCTGCTCTCCCTTTCATGAAGCGAAGCAGAAGTTTGCTTTGGCATGTTCTGAGCAGTGCTGTCACCATGCCATACCAAACTGCAAACTCCTGGGGGTGGGCACCCCAAGACATTGGAGGGTGAGGGTCCCCAGGGCAATGGAGGGCTCCTGTAGGGGGGCTGTGTGGTCCCCCTCCCATCAGATTTAAAGCCCAGGGGCTGCAGTGGTCCCCAGGGCAGTGTGGGGGGGCCTGAGCCCTCCACACTTCATTTAATGTATTAAAGCCCCAGGGAGATGGCAGTCCCTGGGGCTTGCGGGGGCCTGTGTGCCCCCCACGTATCGCTAGCATTGCCCTGGGGAGGTGGCAGTCTCTGGGGCTGCAGGGGGCCGCAGTCCCCTGCATTACAATTAAACATAGCTCCCAGGACCTGGCCCACCCCAGGGCTTCAAGAAAACGAAGCACGGGAGACCACGCTTCATTTTTTTAAAAACTTGAAGGGATTTGCGGACGTTATGCGACTCCCGCCAAAAATGTAAAAAGAAAATGCATATTTTTGGCCCTGAGGGTCCCTGTGGGACCCCTTGAGCAGGCCTAGGGGGTCAGGGTGTTTCTACCCTTCCCCCTCTTCACATTTTGTCACCTTTTTTCTTGTGACTCGGTTCCACCGAGTCACAAGATGGCTGCAAACTCTTCCTGGTTGGAACTGTTGGCAGGGAATCAGATTGCAAAGCTCGAGATCCGGAGGGTTCGCAGATCCTTCATGTCCATATATAGATATCTGTAAATATTTAATTTTCTCAAAAACTACTGAACGGATTTACGCCATTTAACAAAAAGGTCACTTTCTGAACCAAGAGCTACCTTTTTGTTAGATTTGGTCTAATTTCGTTTAGTGCCTGATTTAAGACTCTTTGATTTTATAATCTAATAGGCAAGATTGGAAGAGAAATCTGCATCAAGTATGGAAGCAATTAAAGAACGAAAAACAGCCATATACATTACAGCATATCGGAATCAAGGAAAAAGATAAATCATGGCAAACAGATTTAGCAAACATGAACAAATGGCAAATGAAATGTTTTCTGATAACAGTGCATGTGATCAAGCAAGAAGCAACTCACATGACCTAGGTGGGACACGAGGAGGTGATCCAAAACAAACCCTAAGAGAACTTGAGGAATTGAGGATTGTAGAAACAAATAAATGGTGGGGGAATGCTACCTTAAAGAGGTACATTGAATGCCAGCGAATACCCTGAGGCTTGCAAATTTTTTCTACCCACTCCGAATGACATGGACTCAGATCTGGTTATTCAGTGGCAAACAGACACAACAAAATGTTCAATGAAACTTATGAAGACCCTTATTATACATGCAGAAAGGAAATTGTCAAATATATCTGAGAAAATAAAAGATTTTGCAAACAATCTGGAAAAATATGGGGACACAGAAGAAGGTAAAAAATAATTTTAGGAATTAGAAAAGATAATGGATAAACACGAGAGAGAAGTCCAAATGAAGCAGCTGAAAAAGTTCAATAGAGATAAAACAGATTACGCATTTTTGAAGAATTTACATATTTGCTAGACGATATGATACTCTACACACCAGGCAAAAAATGGACCAAATGAGAGGCAGAGTAAAATTGCCATCCAGTGTGGAAAGCTCAGAAGCGAGCTCTGGAGATGAGGGAGCTTCTGCAAATTTACCAAAGTTGGATTTTTCCGGGGAACTACATCTCCTTCAAATGTCAACAAGGGGTACGGGCAGAGGATGAACAAGTCAAAGAAATCAAAAAGGACAAGAAGGAGAAGGAAAAGAAAAACGTGGCAGAGGAGGAGAGAAAAAGAAGAATCAAAAGGATTGATGAAAAGATGAATTATAATGGAGGAAGATTTGGTAATTACTCTCTCCAGCATGAAATTAAGCAGGAAACATAGAGAACTTTTGAACAAAGGACTTTCTTTTTATCCAAACTCAAATATGGATTTGGCAAATGCAAGGATTAACCTTTAAAAATGTTGTGGTAAATTAAAACTTAAGAAACATTTTACCACAAAGAAATATCAAACACCTGTAGGGGAAATCTCATAAACATTGTCCGTATTAACACAAATGGACTTACCACATTTGCAAACACTTGTTAGTCTGGAAGATGAAATAACAATTGATGGAAATGAATTAAGTTATAAGGAATTGTGTGTGAAATTCAATATTGATACTGATCTCTCAGTGAGCAGTGGTAGTAAGAATAATTAGAAATTCCGTCCTCAACTGAACCAGGGAACAAAGTGGATCTTTTCCAAGAGCTGGTCTCTGATGGACTTAGGAAGATAGCTGTAAAAGCCACCATAAGGAGCTATGGCAAATGCAGGGAGAATATGACAAATACTGATTGGCAAGCCTTAAAGGAATTACAGGAGGACAAAAAACTAATATAACAATCCTCAGATAAAGGGGGCAACATTGTGATTATGGACAGAACTAAATATATTTTGGAAGCAAAAAGGCAATTAAACAACCATGATCATTATGAAAGATTTCCAGAGGACCCAATAAAAGAAGTGATGAAGGCTTTTCATAATAAACTAAAAGAATGGCATGATTTGAAACTCCTTGAGAAAATGCATAGTTCTATTTAAAGAAAGAACATCCAATACTGCCAACAATTTATATTCTACCCAAAGTTCATAAAAGTGTTGAAAATCCTCCAGGACGAGCCAATGTCAGTTCTTGTGACTCCATATTGGAGAATGCATCAAGATTTGTGGAAATATTCCACTTCCTGTTTGTATCCAGCCTCCCATCTAATATCAGAGATTCCATGGACTTTTTAAATAGAATAAATGATATTCCTTGGAGGCAAAACTACATAATGGCAACAGTAGATGCTGTCTCCTTGTATACTTCCATGAGGCATGAAGATTCCCTGGCAGCAGGTAGGCATTATTTAAGATCTAGATCACTAAGCTTATTGAACCACACGGAGGTGCTGCTTGACATAATGAATTTTTGCCTCATGAATAATATGTTTTTACCTTTGATGGAAAGCATTACATACGGAGACAGGGAACAGACATGGGGTCTTCTTTTGCTCCAACATACACCAATTTAGCCATGGGCTTCTGGGAAACTGAAACAATTTGGACTGAAAAACTCTGAAAGCCTAAAGAAAGTAGTTGTGTGGCTACCTCTTATTGATTATCTTTTTCTACTCTGGCAGGGTGAACAAGTGAAATTGGTGAACGTTTTGGAGTAGCTGAATGAGAATACTCAGAATTTCAAATTCACATACACAATAAGCAAAACGGAATTAACTTTATGTGTCTCAAGATAGGATTTGCACGAAGGTCTTTAGAAAACCCACAAGTGGGAACAACCTATTGTTTGCAAATAGTGATCATCCGGCAGCCCTGAAATGGAGCTTACTTTATGGCCAGTATCTTAGGGTCAAAAGGAATTTCTGTGAAGAAAAAGATTTTGATGAAAAAGCATTGGAAATGACACAGAGATTTTTAAGACGTGGATATCCAACTTCAGTCTTGATGGATGCTTTAAAAAGAACAAAAGAGAAAAACTGAAATGATCTCCTAATTAGCAAAAAAGAAAAAAGATCAAAATGAAGAATTCAAATCTAGATACATCATGAATTTTAGTAAGTCCGAAAAGGAAGTGAAAACACTAATCAGAAACAACTGGAGAATATTGGAACAAGATGAAGATTTAAAGGAATATAACCTACCACAAGATACACTCATTAGGAGATCTTTTAATTCCAAGCTACATGTCTAATCAAGACCAATGGTGCAATTCGTGACTGCCAAATAAATCAGGTTCCTATAAATGTGGCAAATGCAAAGCCTGCAAATGGGGTGACAATAGGACAAAAGTCAAATTATTTGAAGGGAGAGCAAAAAAGATCAAGGAACACATTTTTTGTGAAAGTACCCATGTAGTCTATGCACTGGAATGTGAGTGTGGGATGATCTACATAGGAAGCACCATTAACACATTGAAGATTCGGGTTTTACAGCATATTTGAGCAATTTTGAAAAAACTTCATCTATGTAATTGCACAACATATCTAGGACAAACACAATGGAGACATTAGCTAATTTGTACACTATGGAATCCAACAAGTGTCTTTGAAACCGGGAGGAGGTGACAGAAAACTAAATTTACAGAGGGCAGAATCAAAATGGATTCTATCAATGGGCACTGAAAATCCATGGGGTTTGAAAACAGATGCTGAACTGTATATACAGCTTCAATGATCTATGTAGCCCAATGGCTTTACAAATGTGGTTAAAAAATATTTAAGTCATTGGCCCGGAACGATGTTGATCACTGCAAGTGGTGGATAGAATAAGTCTCCTAAAAATTGATCTGAGGTGTCTTTAACCAGAGGTTAATGAATTGCTGAATGGAAAGGTGTTTGTTGCTCTAGAGTCAGGAGGACACTGTGCAGGAATGATCAGTTTGATTTTTTACTGTGCATCCAGTATTTTTAAAGTAATTTTTAAAGTGTACAATTCCAGTAATTAATCGTCAAAGAGTCCAGCACAATGCACGTTAGACCTACTATGCTTAAAGAACACAATCCGGACAAGCAAATTGTGAGTACTGTGTAGAGATACCTTTAAAGTCAGCATCTTGTTGCTAGCACAATTCACTTTCAACCTGACATACTTATTATCATTTTCATTGTATAATAATGAGTTCATTAATTGTTATTTTCAAATGCTATTGAATTTGTGTTGATTGGAAGTTTAAGAGAATTTGATATAGCAAAATCAGGTTAATATTGTGTAATAATGATGAGTCTGATTTCTTACTATGCACCAAGTACTTTACAAACGATAATTCAAGATTTTATAAATAGTAATGACTCAGTAATGGATTTAGCATAATGTACTTAATGCACTTTAAAATCTGCTATCTGTAAATGATAATAATGTGGTTTACAATCATTAGGAATTCATAAAGACTCGAGTGAGTCAGTTTTTCAAGATAGCACAATGCACCATAAATCTGTTTTATTTATTTATATTGTGCATCGATGATTTATTTGTTGGTACAACGTGCTTAATAGGATTGATATTAAAACTAGCATTCTATAATATAATAAAATTGCGCACCTTAAACCTGTTACAAAGTTCTGATGGAATTGGAAAGTTTCGGCAAAAATTTAAGCATTTCTAAGTGACTGTTTTTTGTAGAGCACTTTATTTAGGATCTAGATAAACATTCACACTTTATACTAGCATTATGTACTTTAAAATTCCCACATAGCTTCAATGGAATTAACAGCACTTTATCTTAATGGTATGGATGTGGCTTTAAAAACCATGTGCATAGAAGAGGATTTTGCTCTTTTGGAAAGCAGAAAACATTATGCTGTGTAACATTTCTGTCTGGTATTGTTTGGAGGACTATATCTCCGGAAGGGCAACTAATTACTAATTTGGTACTTCATCATTATCCCTCTGCTCATCGTCTAGGTGATAGAAAATGCAGAAAAATGGAGTGCGGTTTGGCATTCGAGTAACATATATGTATATATAAAGAATTGGGTTTGTCTATTTAATTGTTTTTTTTTGTTGATAAAGTTTTGTTGAAGAGGTCTAGGTGGGAGCACTAGCTCCTTTAAATAGGCCCTCTGCAAACACATCTCTATGGCCCTGTGTAAGACTACGGCTGAAACGCATAGGCCACTTCACGCTGCTGCTGTACTTGGTGTGATGATTTTAATGTTTGACTAAACCTGTTTCAGGAACCTGCTTTGGACGTGCCGTGATCTGTTCTCAGTTGAAAGCCTGGGCGTAATACAAACAGACTGATTAAGTATATATAATATATATATATTGGTCCCTGGGGGCCAACTAGCCCACCAGGTACCTCCAGTAAGCACCACAGAGCTGCGTTGCAGAGAGGTGTAAAAAGGGGCGTGGCCTTGGGCCACCTCTTTGCAAGCAGGTCTGTGGTGCTTACTGGAGGTACCTGGTGGGCTAGTTGGTTCCCATGGACCCTCAGGATTGAAGGGGAATTAGTCCCCCAACTCAAAACCCGCCACGGGGTGCTTTTGCACAGTGGTGCAGGGAGGGGGTGGGGCCTGATATAACAAGTGTGCAAACACGCCCCTGGCGCGTTGCAAATTGGGGGATTTAGTCCACTTCTAACCTGAGGGTCCCTGGGGGCCAACTAGCCCACCAAGTACCTCCTGTAAGCACCACAGAGCTGTGTTGCAGAGAGGTGGTCCGAGGCCACGCCCCTTCTTACACCACTCCGCAAATGCAGCTTCTGGTACACTGCTGGTGGGGCAATAAGGTCATCTTGTGTCCTGAGGACATTACGACACAAGCGGACTTCATCCTCCGAGGAGCAGTGTGCCAGTAGCTGCATTTGCAGTGTGGTGTAAAAAGGGGCTTGGCCTCGGAACCCCTCTCTGCAACGCAGCTGTGTGGCGCTTACTGGAGGTACCTGGTGTGCTAGTTGGCCCCCAGGGACCCTCAGGATTCAAGTGGACTTAATAGGGACGTTATAGTTAGAAATTAGCATTTAAAAAACCTTAGAAATTCACTGAAAAACCCGTAGGTTTTAGGGGCGTTATAGTTAGAAATTAGCATTTAAAAAAACCTTTGAAATTCACTGAAAAAACCACAGGTTTCAGGGACGTTATAGTTAGTTGGACATTTCACTCATACAAAACCAGTGAAATTCGGCTGTTATAGTTAGTTAAGTTAACTATAACTCATGTCACCGCAATGCACTGCTGATGAGGTCACATATTACATCCTCATAACATGGTTGGTGACATCACTGATGAGATCACTGATGGCATCTCAAATGACATCACTGATGACATCATTCATGTGATAATTTGATGCATCTTCTCACACTCCAACACCAATAACTACAACATACTCACTCACTGATTCTTAGGTCTACACACCCATCCACACACTCACCCATACAGTCACTCATACCTTTGGTCACTCATCAGTACAGGACTATCATATGCACTCATACACCTATATAGACACTCACACATTGTCACTCATCCATAGAGTTACTCACACACCTAGTCAGTCATGCAAAGAATTAATCACACTCCCAATTGTTCACCTATATAGTTATGCACACATCACCTCACTTGGGGGCATATGTATGAAACTCCCGTTTTGCGAATCTCAAATTGCGATATTTTGCGATTTGCAGTTTGAGATTCGCAAATCGGGATGTATATAAAAAATCGCTAATGTTTAGCGATTTCTTAAAATTCGCTAAAAAGTCTCAGAAACATGATTTGCGATTCCTTAATTGCGAAATTCGCAAATTAAGAAATCGCTAAAGCGGGAATCTGCCATACAGGTGCAGCCTGATGACATCACAACCAGAAAGTGGGAGTGATTTGCTGCACCTGCTTACCTGAGTCACACCCAGAGGCTGTTTGGAGAGTGTGAAGAGTCAGCCCAGGAGAGAACAAACCCCAATGGAGTCCCAGAAGCAACATCAGGGCAAGGAGGCTGAGAAGAGAAAGAGGAAACACAAATTCTCTGACAAGGAGCAGGAGGTCCTCATAGAGGATATGGTTTCGCAGCCATGAGCTCCTCTTTGGGAAAAAGGCACTGAGAGTCACAGAAGCAAGAAAAAGAAAGATCTAGCTGGACATACAAGAGAAAGTGAATGCTCTGGGTGCAACACATCACACTGTCGAAGAATTGCGCAAGTGATGGTACGACATGTGGCAAAGGTCTAAGGAGAGGGTGACAGCCAGACTCAAGGATACAAACAAGACTGGGGGAGGACCATCCACATCAGCAGAGTCAACACCCCAAGAGGAGCTTTTGGAGTCCACCCTCCTGCCTGAGAGCGTCGGTGGTGTGGCTGACATTGACATCTCCGACCCTGCATCCAGCAGCCAAGGTAAGATGCATGCAAAATAAATCTGCCCTGATCCCCATCCCATGCACATTTCCCCAAATGTGCAAAATATACACAACAAATGTCATTCCAGTCCAAGTCTCACAGCACACCCAGCAATGCATCATGGAAGTTGTAGTAATATGTATGACAGTGTGTCCATGACACATAGGAAATCAAATGCAACATGTGGGTTGGTGATAAGGGAATAACACAGTATCAGAAGTTAGCCAAGACAAACTGTAAAAACTTTATTGAGTGCAAATTGCAGACAATGACACAAACTCATGTATTCCCCTTTACATCCACAGCACAATCCAGGGCACTTGATGACAGTGCAGAGGGAGATGACAATGAACATCCTGAGGACCAGCATGATGATGAGGACTCTAGTGAGGATACAGAGCACACAACAATCATGCACAGGAAGTGCATGTAAGGATCGCGGATGTTCTGCAGGAGCGTCTGGAGACGTGAAGAAAAGTCCACAGTCGTCCCCCGTGTTCTTCCGACTCTATCAAACTCTAGAGTGCGGAGAACCCACTGGGGAAAACAGGGAAACAAAACAAGGATAGGTGGGGGGAACCGGTAGGTCTTGATGGGTGATTCTGGCAGGAGGAACAGCAGGAGCGGGATGGATCTTGGCAGGAAGAATAAGATGGCCTCCCAGCTGTAATGCAAATATGGTTAAACAAATATCTCTGTACCGCCACCTATGCTCTTTCTTCCCTTTACCTCCCCAACACCTACCAGGAGTTTCGTCAGCTGCTTAGGTATTAGTCTGCGAGAACTTGCGGGTGTTATTCTAGGTAAGTAGTTCCTTTGCGGGCAGCTTGCTTTAGTGGAAAAGTACGGGAAACCTAACCCCCTGCTCAATGGTCCTCGCAGTAATCACCACCGGAATCCTGATATAAGCTCAGGAGGACGTAGGGGATGGATATAAAGCCAACAGAACTTGAAGGGAGATAAATGATACTGGGGGCGTGGTACAAACACAAAGGAAAAGACTCCAATAATGCACAACCTTGGAGTTACCTTAACAGCAGGCAACAACACAACTACACACCCGCCTGATAAGGCTTCAGTTTTTTCTCTCTGAGAAATGAGGCAATGATCTGAAGACATCAAGACAGGAAGCGCTGGCAAGGGAGTTCACGCTCCAACTATCCCCTTCTAACTCCCTTGAAAGGAGCGACGCAAGACAGGGAACTCCCGCACAACTAAGCCCCCAGCGGACCTTACTTGACTGGTACCACAACCAGAGGGAGCAGGTGTAACCCTCGCAATGTCTCCTGGAGAGCGAGAAAGAACACCGCCAGCGCCACACTCCACCAGGATCCACAACGTAACGGCCACAGGAGCCGGGAATCGTCCACGACTCGGAACAGGAAACCGGAACTACAACAACAGGAAGTCAGGCAAGAACACTCGGGACGGAAATGGGGCTCAATGCTAGAACGCGAGGCGGCGTTTACACGCCCTTCGCCCTTTAAATACTCACTGCCTGTAGGGGTTTAACCGCGGGGCATGACAGTGCACACATGTGCCCTCACTGCCTCCATTGGAGGATAACATACAGCCCACAGGGGAGGACAGTGACAGAAGAGAGGAAAGTCAGGGTGTGTCACACATGCGGAGTCAGGAAACACCAAGGATGAGCATTCCAGCACTAGAAAGATGCAGGTCAAGGCCCAGGAGCAGCACTGCCACTGATGAGGACAACACCGTATTTTCAGGTCTGGAACACAGCATGCTGCAGGTACAGTGCCTGCAATGTAAATCACTGCGCTCCATCAATAGGCAGCTATGCACTCTGAACAAAAATCTGCGCAACATGGGGGAGGTCATAATGGCCATGGCAGGTGCCATACGTGACCTCTGTAACACCCTGAAGCACAACCAAGACACCAGTGACAGGGCTGCCCGACGTGCCAATGCACAGCTGCACAACTACAGTAAGGCCGTAACGCCTCTGCACCACCACCAGCAATCTGACACCTCGCAGCATTACCATGCAGTTGGAAATGTCGCACTGCTGTCAGGACATTGCAAGAGGGCTGGAACAGGTCACCAGTGCATTTGAGCAAATGCAGACGGCCAACTCAGGTGGCACCACTCTCATGGTCTCTGGCGAGAGTGAGGAGACCTCAAGTAGGAGTAGCATCACACCTACATTGCCTGGAGCAAGAAGGCGCAGTTCCAGACAGGGTGCAGGACCTAGGAACACCACGGAGGGCACTCAGCCTGGATCCCAAACAGCACCAATGCGTCACCGAAGGAGGTAAACTGTTCAGTGACAATTTTGCATCAATGGGTGATGCAACCCAGCAATGCATATTGGACACTTACTTGTGAAGTACCTGCACTGTGTGCATAACATGTGCTGGGTACAGCAACAATGAATGCTTTAGAAGTGTGAATAAACACAGCACACATTAGAATAATTTTTTGGCTCATGTCATCATTACTCACCTAGAAGTAGTTTTGTGTGATCTCAGTCCGTCTCTGACGTCCAGCAGCTGCCCCGACTCCTGATACTGGTCTGCCAGGGGGAGCAGGGCAATCGTCATCTGATGTGTCTGTCTCGGTCACATCAATTGTGGTGACTTTCCTCATAGCCATGTTATGTAGCATTGCACAGCTTGCCACGATTTTACAGCATGTCTCAGGGCTGTATTGCAGTGCACCTCCACTTTTATGCAGGCACCAGAACCGGCTCTTTAGGATTCCAAACGTATGCTCAATGACGCAGCGTGTAGATATGTGTGCCCTGTTGTATCTCCTCTCAATTGCATTGGCTGGATCCAGGTACGGGGTCAGGATGAAGTCCCGCACTGCATAGGCACTGTCACCTGCAGGGATAGACACAATAGGTAAGTCAATGTCCCCCCCCCCCTCCGGAGATGTAGTGGATGTATGGATGTGTGCCATGTATTTACCTAGCAGGTATCCCTCCCCGAACTCTCCAGCACTCAGACGTCTGTGTATTCCACTGTGTCTACAGATGAAAGAGTCATGTGTACTGCCAGGGTATTTGGGTACAATGTCATTGATGATATACTTAGCATTGCACACAATCTGTATATTCAGGGAATGGTAGCATTTACGGTTTCTGTAGACATATTCAGTTGCTGATGGGGGTGTGATGGCCACATGGGTCCCATCGATGCAGCCATTGATGTGGGGGAAACGTGCAATCTGGTAGAAGTCAAGTTTTGTTTGCTGAAATGCCTGTTGGGTGGTGGAGAAGTATATGTGATGTGATAGCCTCTGTAGCATTGCATCTAGAAAGGCATGGAGAAAGCGCGAAAGGGCACTCTGTGACACCCCGCCAACCTCCGCTATGACCCCTTGAAAACTCCCTGAAGCCAGGATGTGCAGGGAGCACAGGACCTGCACATGTGTGCGAATTGTTTGTGTCCTGCGTGTAGGGTGTTCCAAATAGGGTTTCAGCTCCTCAATCAGGTCCAATATGGTCTGTGGGTGCAGCCTGTACTTGTCATGGATGTCCTCTTCAGTCTGCTGGAACAGAGTGATGCGCAGCCTGAAGATACGTTCCTGTCTCATTCTCCTCTGTTCAAGAGCCCAAATACGCAGCCTCCTGGCTATCACAAACAGTGCTGCCATTGTGGAAGGATCTGTTGCATTGTGGGGTGGTTTAAGTACCTTGCACCTGGTTACCACCTGCATGCACCTGGTGTTAATTGTGATTTCTTATTTTGCGAATTTCAATATTTCGCGATTAGCAATTTTTTCATACATGTCCTTGCGATTTCTTAGTTTGCGATATCCTTTTTGCGATTTTCGCAAATTGAGAATATCGCAATTTAGGAATTTGCAAGGATATTCACAAATTTTGGGTTTCACAGACTAAGAAATCGCAAATTTTGCGATTTCTTAATTTGCACTGGTAATGTGTGTCATACATATGAAATAGCGATTTTTAATTCGCAAACGCTGTTTTTTGCGATTCACAGAGTTTACGAATAAAATTTTGTTTCATACATATGCCCCTTGCTCATACAGATACTAACACATACTTATGCTCTAATACAATCACTGACACAAGCACACACTCATCCATACAGTCACTCTCACAATCACTCACTCTCACATATAGTCATTTATATACTCCAACACTCACATATACTGTCTTTCACATATGTAGTTACTCACACATGTACCACTGAGACATCCATTCACTCATCAACACACCCATACACACACTCACCCACCCATACAGTCCATCACAGATGCACTCTTGAATCCATACACCCAGTGAATCTCCCACTCACACATCTATGCACAGAGTCACACACCTCCACCCATACACACACTCAGGCACCCATACAGATACCCAGACAACTAATCAATAACCCATATAGACACTCATGTAGCTATTCACCAACCCATGCAGCCGCTTGCACACCAACAGACAGACTGATACAGACATTCACACAGTTTAGTCACTAACCAATGCATTCAGTAAGATACGTTTAATCACTCACTTATAGAGTCAGTCACAGACCTACTAAATCATTCATTCAGATACTCATACTCCCACTCACTCTTCAATACACCTTGGTCTATATATATTAAACATATTTAAACTTTACAGAAACACACAGTCACTGGGTGATGTCATCAGTGATGTAATTTGAGATGCATCAGTGATATCATCAATGATGTCATAAGTGATGTAATATTTGATATCATCAGCAGTGCATTGCGGGGGCACAAGTTATAGTTTGCTGAACTAACTATAATAGCCAAATTTCACTGGCCTTGTACAAGTGGACTGTCCAACTAACTATAACATCCTTGAAACCTGTGGGTTTTCAGTGAAAAAAAAAAAAATATATATATATATTATCTACTGGCGGTCGCCAGTAGATAGTTATAGTTAGGACCGAGTTCCCATAGGAAATCTGAAAATTCTATTTTGAATAACTTTGGCGCCGGTTGACTTATCTTCGGGAAATTTTCAAAACTAATGGGGTGCTCTGCTCAGCTCCTACCCTGACAGTCTCGGGGTGATTCGTCAAGCGGGGGATGAGAAAAAAGGGGGGTCCCAAAACGCGTTTTCCCCATGCATTTTCCCATAGGGCCTTTAGTCGAAGGTACAGCCCGAACGGCTGAACAGAATTACTTGAAATTTGGCAAAGAGGTAGTCCTCAGGTCAGGCATGTGCCTTTTGCATATATGGTGTCAATCTGTTCAGTAGTTCCTGAGAAAATTGCAGTTAAAAGTACATAAATATCTATATGCGCGCACCGTGCGCGCACGGGGCGCGCACCAAATGTCCGGGAGCGTAATTCTCATTGGTGGTTAGATATCAGTCAACATTCCAATCGGTCGAAATCAGGGAGTGTCGGACGCTATTTTGTGTGTGACAGTGAAAAAGAAAGGTGGAGAACGTGAAAAGGGGGCAGGGTAGAGAGTTCCTGACCCCCTAGCCTTTGTCAGGGGGTCCCTGAAGGACCCCGAAGGGTGAAAATTTTTTTTAATTTTTTTTCAAAAAATCGCGGGGTGCACGCACATCCCAGCCGCCATTTTGAGTTTTAGAGGCAGAAGAGAGCTAAAAACACGAGTGGAGAACGTGAAAAGGGGGCAGGGTAGAGAGTCCCTGACCCCCTAGGCCTTCTCAGGGGGACCATGAAAGACAACGGCTCTTTTTAGAGCCAACCAACATCTAAACACCTAAACTTAATTTTTAATTCTATTTTTTTAATGAATTTTTTGCCGCCGTGCGCGCACCACGCAATATTTACAATTTATTTTTTTTGTTCTGGACCAAAGTAACAAAACTGAATATCATCAGTAACCTTCTCTACATCTGATACAGATCCAGGCAACAGAGCACTATTCAACTCATTTAACTTTAGTGCTGGACTTTCAGCAAAATACAATCTTCTCACAAACTTTCTCATTTCAGTATGATGTACTGCCTGCATCCTAAAATGGTGAAAAACACTTTGACAAACATTCCTAGAAAGACAAGCCACTTTTTTTACTATTTTCTCTTAGAAAGTCACGTAATTTATCAATAGATTCTTGTCGTACAGTACAAATACTACTACAATTCCAAGTGTACACTGGGGCTTTAGGACGTTTCCCCATAACCTCATCAGCTAACACTTCTTCCTTATTTCTTGGAACCATTTTCTCCTTTTCCATTACACAACCATCTTTAACTTCATAAGTTCGACCACTGGTGTCAACTGCATGCAGCAAACTATTACTTTGAAGATAACTCTCTTCATTAAAAAATGGTTCAGTACTTGAACTATGCTTCCATTCTCCTAGGAACACATTACAAAAGTTTTTTTTTTCACTACTCTTTTCCTTTTGCTTTTTGACTTCATTACATTGACTATTTTATCTAATGTACGGATCCTGTTCAAAATTAAAATGAATAGTTTTCTTTTTAATTCCAAAGCCTTTGCAACAATTGATTCAATATGTTTCTTTTTCTTATAAAATATTGCTTTCTTCCTATATTTTTTCACATCCTTTAGCAAATTGAACACCACTCTTCTCTGAAACATTTTTTTACGAATGTTTTGAAATTCTGTTTTTCTTTTTAAGTCACTCTTTCTTGCTTCTGATTGTACATTAGCATTTAGTATTTTCTTTCTATTGTCTTGTTGTTTTCTTCTTGAAACACTATTTGCTGTGGATATACTTTGTACATTTTTTCTATGTTTGAGGATATTTTAAAAAAATCCTTAGTCTGCTTACCAGAAGACTTTTTCTTTTTTCGAACATGAGGTTCTTCAACTAATTTTTGTTGTCCAGTTGTCTTCAAATATAGATGTTTTTGCTGTTCTTTTCTCTTTCTTGATTTTATAGGCATGTTTAATTTATTTCAGTGTTGTTCAGCAATACCTAAAAGAAACTAAAAAAAATACCTTTATGTCATTTAAATATATTACTATATCTTTTTTGAGCTTTTCAAATCCTATCATATGGGCTGCCCCTTTCCTACGAGTGCAAGTCTTACAGAACAAGTGCAACACAAATTAAATCTCTGACAACAATTCCTGTGTGCAGACCGACTCTAGGCAGAAAACTATATTTGATTGGCAATTTCAAAGCATGTTTACTACAGTGGTAGAGCAAGTGATAATTACTGTAACAGCCTGACACATTTTCCTTATGGCTTAGAGAGGCAGAAAAGAGCACATGTCCTAACAGCTACTTGAGACCATGAGCATGTGGAACCTGGGTGAGTGATTAGACTAGAGCAAAGGAAATGAGCCTTGGTGATGTTGAATGTGTTAGCGTTACACACTGCTATCTGAAATACCACACAGTGCTGAATAGTAAGCATGGGAGTGCAGGAGAAGCAGCTGCCTGTGTGCTAAGAGTATGTTTCTGGAGACTGTGTATTGTCAGGTGCAAGAGAGATCGGCATGGACGCTTGCACAACTGCATGAAGACTGCAGAGATGTATGTAAGAGCACATGTGGTAAGGGTTAATTGGGCTTATGAACATGTAGGAACTACCTCACTCATCACAGTACTGCAAGGAAAATCTACCCTGTTGTTTTCAAATGTGTTAGCATTTGCCTCTCATCTGTGAGATGCTGATTTCTGCTGAATGCTAACCATCACAGTTCCAGAAAACAAGCTGCCCCTTTTCTATGAGTTCAAGTCTTACAGAACAAGAGCAATACAAATTAAATCTCTGACAACAATTCCTGTGTGCACACAGACTCATAGTGTGATTCTAGGCAGAAAACGATATTTGATTGGCAATTTCAAAGCACATTTACTACTGTGGTAGAGCAAGTGATAATTACTGTAACAGCCTGACACATTTTCCTTATGGTTTAGAGAGGCAGAAAAGAGCACATGTCCTAACAGCTACTTGAGACCATGAGCATGTGGAACCTGGGTGAGTGATTAGACTAGAGCAAAGGAAATGAGCCTTGGTGATGTTGAATGTGTTAGCGTTACACACTGCTATCTGGAATACCACACAGTGCTGAATAGTAAGCATGGGAGTGCAGGAGAAGCAGCTGCCTGTGTGCTAAGAGTGTGTTTCTGGAGACTGTGTATTGTCAGGTGCAAGAGAGATCTGCATGGACGCTTGCACAACTACATGAAGACTGCAGAGATGTATGTAAGATCACCTGTGGTAAGGGTTAATTGGAGTTTTGAACATGTAGGAACTACCTCACCCATTGCAGGAGTGGAAGGAAAATCTACCCTGTTGTTTTCAAATGTGTTAGCATTTGCCTCTGATCTGAGAGATAGTGATTTGTGCTGAATGCTAACCATCACAGTTCAAGAAAACAAGCTGCCCCTTTCCTACGAGTGCAAGTCTTACAGAACAAGAGCAACACAAATTAAATCTCTGACAACAATTCCTGTGTGCACACAGACTCATGATGTGATTATAGGCACAAAACAGTATTCGGGGGTGATACCAGTACACCTTAACTTATGGTGAAGACATACTCCATAATATCTTACAAGTTCAAGGCAGTTAAATATCTTCCAAAACATAAAATGTAAAACACAACTTTAAAAGAAGAAACATATTTCTATTATTTATATCAAAATACACCACATACATCCCCTCTCAAATTCATAACTCACCTTTAAAAGTAGTTAGTTGAGAAAGAAATGTGCCACTCACACAGCAGATTATCAGAGCCAGAATCTCTGAGCTGTACTCCTCTCACCAGAACCACTAAATGGCAAAATTTCCCTCTCTTTTTTCACACATATACATGTTAACTTCAAATCACATTGCTTCCCACATGTTTTTTAAATGGAAACACACATTTCTATTGGTTGCAAATTTCAACCCTTTCCAAATGATTCCTACCCCAACTTGACTTCTGCCTGCTACCATAGCAACAGATCATGGAACACTGGTGTGAGCAGAGAGGTCAGAAGTTCAGCACACAATGTTTCTAATCCAAAGAGCAAGAGTGCTTGACTTTTCAAACCTAACAGCATATCCAAAGTAATGTTCTGTGGGAACACATTTTTCTGAACCAATACAAAACATGCTTTTAAAAATTTAAACATACAGCCTAGTTTTTAGTGTTGAATGGTCTGAAACAGCCAATGAGTTCTTTTTATTAAAAAAAAAAGTATGTAAGCCTCCATTTTACAACTATCTTTCTTTTCATATTGCCATTCTACTGAAAGACACCTTCTGAGTGCATCCAGATCTCCTTGAAAGATGTTCACAGTGTGGATTGTAGGTCATAGCTATGTCTACTGGAGTGAAAAGTATGCAGAAAAAAGAGGTATTGTGAAAGACCTTGCTTTGCCAAATGTAGACATTAAATGGATTGGTCAGAGAGGGTTAAAGTGGCACCAATTAATGCCTATGGTGAAATCCTTTCTACATCTCCCACAGCCTGACCTTATAATTGTGCACTGTGGTGGAAATGACCTAGGCACTTTAACTGGGGTAGGTCTGGAAATGCTTGTTAAGGACACCTTTGTGCAATTGATGTCACTTTTTCCACAAACTACCTTTGTATATTCTAATATATGCCAAAGGCAAAAGTGGAACTGGTCCAACCAATATTGTCCGCAGTTTGCGAAAGCAAAAAAGCACGTCAATAAGTCTGTTTCTGCTTTCCTCAGAGACTATGGTATGGGTTCTATATACCACAACAACTTGCGTTGCAACATGCAAGGCATTTATAGAGGAGACGGTGTTCATTTCACAGATGAAGGGAACAGAGTCTTCCTCTTGAACTTTAGACTCTGCACCGGTACTTACTTGTAGATACAAAAAAAAAATCAATGAACACAATGGCTCTTTTTAGAGCCAACCAACATCTAAACACTTAAACTTGAATTTTAATTCCATTTTTTTATGAATTTTTTGCCGCCGTGCGCGCACCGCGCAATATTTATAATATTTTTTTTTTTTGGGACCTTAGGGGTCTTTCATGGTCCCCCTGAGAAGGCCAAGGGTGTCAGGGACTCTCTACAATGCCCCCTTTTCACATTCTCCACGTGTGTTTTTAGCTCTCTCCTGCCTCTAAAACTCAAAATGGCGGCTGGGGGATGCGCGGACCGTGCACGCACCCCGCAATTTTTTGTAAAAAAATTAAATGTTTTTTTCACCCTTCAGGGTCCTTCAGGGACCCCCTGACAAAGGCTAGGGGGTCAGGAACTCTCTACCCTGCCCCCTTTTCACGTTCTCCACCTTTCTTTTTCACTGTCACACACAAAATGGCGTCCGACACTTCCTGATTTCGACCGATTGGAATGTTGACTGACATCTAACCATCAATCAGAATTACGCTCACGGACATTTGGTGCGCGCCCCGTGCGAGCACCGTGCGCGCACGGTGCGCGCATATAGATAATTATGTACTTTTAACTGCAATTTTCTCAGGAACTACTGAACAGATTGACACCATATAAGCAAAAGGCACATGCCTGACCTGAGGACTACCTCTTTGCCAAATTTCAAGTAATTCTGTTCAGCCGTTCGGGCTGTACCTTCGACTAAAGGTCCTATGGGGAAAACGCGTTTTGGGACCCCCCTTTTTTCTCAGCCCCCGCTTGACGAATCACCCGGAGACTTTCAGTGTAGGAGCTGAGCGGAGTACCCCATTAGTTTTGAAATTTTCACGAAGATAAGTCAACCGGCGCCAAAGTTATTCAAAATTGAATTTTCAGATTTCCTATGGGAACTCGGTCCTAACTATAACTATCTACTGGCGACTGCCAGTAGATAATATATATATATATATATATATATATATATTCACTGAAAAAACCATAGGTTTCACACATGTTATAGTTAGCGGAAATTTTACTGATAAAAAACCAATGAAATTCCCCCGTTATAGTTAGTGCAGGCAACTATAACTCACGCGACCGCAATCTTCTGCTGATGACATATGTGTCTTTATGAAAAAAAAATATTTGTAATATATGTATAGCTAAAAATGTATGGAAGAAGACATGGGCAAATAAGTGTCTAAATACAGTATTAGCATGATGCACTTCGTTTTGAAAGGTAATATTTTAATTTTTCATAATTTTTATAAGCCATGCACAAATGGTGCCCTTCGGGCACCATTTGCACACGGGGTGGACAGAGTGTGGATAATTTTATTTTTTATTTTTATTTTTTTAAATATTATAGTTTATCTCATATGTTATAAGCCATGCCCAATTGGTGGACTTCGGTCACCAATTGCACACGGGGTGGGGAGAGTGTGGATAATTTTTTTTTTATATAATTTTTTACCGTACGCGTACGGTAAGCGTAATCGGCGAAATTAGCGAAAAAAAAAAAAAATCCGTTTTTGGCCTTGGGGGATCTTTGGGGACTCCCTCAACATGGCTATGTGTGTGGGAGCTGTCTAAACAGCCCCTTTACATGTTTTTGTGCTTTGTATTTTCATCATCACTCTCAGTGCGAGAGAGAAAATGGCGGCCGCAGCTTCCTGGTTTCGGCCGATTCGAATGTTTACTAAGATCTAAGAGCCAATCAGAATCGCGCTCGCGCACGCCACCGTACGCGTACAGTAAGCGTACCGTAAGCGCACCGTAAGCTGGCTCAGATATATATATTGATTTAAATGCTATTTTCTCAGAATCTACTGAACAGATTTACACCAAACCTACAAAAGGCACTTCCTTGACCTGAGGACTACCTCTCTGCCAAATTTCAAGTAATTCTGTTCAGCCGTTCGGGCTGTAGCCCTGTCTAAAGGTCCTATGGAAAAATGCATGGGAAAAACGCGTTTTGGGACCCCCTTTTATCTCAGCCCCCGCTTGACGAATCCCCCCGAGACTTTCAGGGTAGGAGCGGAGCGTAGCGCCCCACCTATTTTGAAAAATTCGCGAGGATTCGTTGACCGGCGCCAAAGTTATTCAAAATAGAATGTTGCGGATTTCCTATGGAAACGTGGTCCTAACTATAACTACCTACTGGCGACCGCCAGTAGGTAATATATATGTATATATATATATATATATATAAATATATTCACTGAAAAAACCATAGGTTTCAGGTGTGTTATAGTTAGCTGGACTTTTCACTTGTACAACACCATTGAAATTCCCCCGTTATAGTTAGTTCAGCTAACTATAACTCGCGCGCCCGCAATGCACTGCTGATGACGTCACATATTACATCACTCATGACATGGTCAGTGACATCACTCATGACATCACTGATGACATCTCAAATGACATCACTGATGACATCATCCAGTGAATGTGTGTTTTTCCCAAAATTAAATATGTTTTATATATGTATATCTCAAGGTCGATGGAAGAATAAATGGGTATATAAGTGTCTAAATGGATGATTTGTTTTTGAAAAATTGATTGTGTAACTGACTGATTAAGTGTATCATAGTGAATACATGGCTTAGTGAGTAATGTTTAAATATGTAAATATCTGTATCAGTCTCTCACTTTGTGTATAAGTGGCTGCATGGGTTGGTGAGTAGCTACATGGGTGTCTATATAGGTTATTAGTTGTTTTTTTGAGTATCAGTCTGAGTGTCTGCATGGTTCGGAGGGGGGTATTACGTAGTGCATAGGTGCATGAATGAGTGACTCACTCTTTGTATGTGTTGAAGACAGCATGTGTGCAGGACTGTATGGGTGGATGAGTGTGTGAATGGGTGTGTTAGTGAGTGAATGACTGTCTCAATAGTGTCTTTATGAGTAACTACATATGTTTTAAACTAGTATATGTGACTATTGGTGTATATAAGTGAGTATATGTGAGAGTGAGAGATTGAAAGAGTTCCTGTATGAATAAGTATGTGTTTCTATAAGTGATTGTTTAAAAGACTAAGTATGTGTAAGTTTCCGTAGAAGTAAGTGTGGTGGTGTGTGTATAACTGTATATGCAAATAAATGTATGTTTGATTCTTTATTAGCATGAGTGACTATGTGTGTGAGTAACTCTATGGATGAGTGGCATTGTGTAACAGGATGCATAGGTGTATGAGTACATATGATGAGTGAATACATGTATGAGTGACTGTATAGGACTGTTGGTGAATGAGTGGATGTGGATGTGGATCTTAGAATTACTGAAGAGGTTGTTGTAACTGGTATTGGTATGTCCATTGTTTTGAAAATGTTAGTCTCTATTTTTGAATGTGTGTATCAAAGGTTATATTAGGGTGAGAGGAGGTCTGCCACTCTATCACAAGGATGATGTCATCAGTGATGTCATCAGTGATGTCATTTGAGATGTCAGCAGTGATGTCATGAGTGATGTCACTGACCATGTCATGAGTGATGTAATATGTGACGTCATCAGCAGTGCATTGCGGGCGCGCGAGTTATAGTTAGCTGAACTAACTATAACGGGGGAATTTCAATGGTTTTGTACAAGTGAAAAGTCCAGCTAACTATAACACCCCTGAAACCTATGGTTTTTTCAGTGAATTTCTGAGGTTTTTTAAATGCTAATTCCTAACTATAATGTGCCTGAAACCTATGGTTTTTTCTGTGAATTTCAAAGGTTTTTTAAATGCTAATTTCTAACTATGCCTACAGAGATAGGACATGTGAAGAAAGAAGAAAAAATGCACAGAAAGAAAAAAAAGAAGTGCAGAAAGAAGCAACAGAAGTCCTCAAAGACGAAGAAAAGTGCAGGAAAAAGGATAACGTGCAGAAAGAACAAAAAGAAGAGCAGAAAGAAGCCTTGTTGCAAAATCATCCTGTACCCTCAACTTTTTCAGACGGATACTGGTGGTAACTGAGTCTGACTAACCAGTCCTAGAGCCAGTGCTATGTTAAAAGACACTTAGAATACAGTGAAAACACCTACATACACTAGGGAACATTATGCGTTGGGGTCCCCCTGTGATTAGCATGACCTCCTCTGTAAGCCCCTAGTATATAATAGGGCAGGGGGATTAAAACTACCTCTTAAAACAGGCCACAGGGCGTTTTTGCACACGTTAACTCAGGCCCCGTCCCCTCCCTTCACCACTGTGTAAACACACCCTGTGTCCGTTTTTAGTTGGGAGATTAAGTTCATTTGAATCCTGAGGGTCCCTAGGGTCCAACTAGCCCACTAGGTACCTCCAGTAAGCGCCACAGAGCTGCGTTGCAGAGAGGTGTAAAAAGGGGCTTGGCCTCAGAACACCTGTCTGCAGCGCAGCTCCCTGGTGCATACTGGAGATGCCTGTTGGGCTAGTTGGCCCTTAGGGACCCTCAGTATTGAAGAGGAATTAATTCCCCAACTTACAACTCGCCAGGGGGCGCGTTTGCAGAGTGCTGCAAGGAGGGGGCGTGGCCTCCGGCACAATGCCAGTCTTTTATTTATTTTAATTTTTTAAGAAGGGGGGCTGTGTGGTTCCCCTTCTTATTCTAATTTATTGGCCCTGATGACCCCATCCCCAGGGCCTGTCTCCTAATTATATTTTTTTGACCCCAATCCCCAGGGCCGGCCACTGTTTTTTATTATTTTTAAAAAATATATATTTATAGACACACCTAGGACATGCTGGACAAACCGTACGTACCTATCACCATGACGATTTGCGTGATATTCATTAAAATGCATACAATGAATCCACGTGGAATGTATTTACACCACTAGTGTAGCTCTGACATGTCTGATGCCCTACCGTGCCTAATCCCGGTAGACACCCTTGTCGTTTATTTATACAAACATGGGTAGCTATTGACGGGCACATTTAATACACAGGCACACCAAGCCATTCAAAGGGGATTCGACAAAAATTCGACCAAAACTATGCAAGAAACCCCCCTCACGGTTAATAAAACACACATCCACAGCCGGATGTGTAATACTTTTTATTTTACTCTCTGGAAAGGGGACGAACATCACTTGAGAGTCACAGCGCGCTCCTGGCAGAGCCCAATGCTGTGTTACACCCACCATTGCCTGCTGAGTGCCACACACCTCAGTGTTGCACAGTGCTATGCCATACATATTACAATCTGGGATCCATATCTTTGTCACAGTGCATATGCAACGTTACACTCCCCAGCACATATTTTATATTTCAACTTTAGAGACTAGTTAGGTTACACAACACTGCCCTGTGCATATTACACTCCAAGGCGCATATCGCATAGCACGCGCTAGTGCCTGTGCTATCTCGCACTCTCCAATGAATCTGTCATTGCGCACAATGTATTGCATATTATATTTCACGCCCGGTTCATCTTATATCACACTTTTTGGTGCATAGTTTATACCATACACTATATCTAGTTTTCATTTTCAATCGTGCTCTCAGGACTATGTTCTATATAACACTGTGTTCACCTACCCTTTTCACGGGCATTACATTTTGCGATAGGGGGTGGAGGGTCAGGGGGTGTTTCTGCCAAGTGAGCCCGGAGTCACAGTCACAAACGTCCTCTTCTTCCTGAATAAAAGTGAGATTATGCTGCATACTTGTTCATATTTTAAGTAGTTCGCACAGACACACGTTTTAAAAACAATAAAGTTCCTAATACCCGCCTTCTCTGAACAGTTAGCTTTCTGCCCCATCCCCCTCCTCCCTATCCTCTGTTGTGTGAATCCATGGACTAGCCTCCTCCCTCCTGCCATGCATGGTCTGATGTGCTGCCACTGCCCTCAATTTAGTATGATGTACCAGTCCACTCCTCCTGCCCTCCATTGCCCAATTCTATGCCCCATCATTGACCTCCTGCTTAAACTCTGTGCTTAGCTTGCTGCCCCTATTCTCCTTCCCCCTGCCCTCCGATGTCTTTGTGTATGCCCCTGCTCCATCCTTTTTGCCCACCATGTTCCATGGACCTGCCACTCCTATCTACTCTGAGTGTTCTGTTGAGCTGCCACTCCCCTCCCACCTGCCTAGCATTGTCAGATGACTGTAACCTGTCCCTACCACCTCCACCTTGCCTGTCCACATGCCATGCCCCTATCCTCTTCCTCCTGTCCTACATGGTCCATTGTACTGCCACACCCTTCTGCCCTCCCTGGTCTGTTGTGCTGCAACTGCTCCTCCTGCCTGCCCCGTGCGGTCTGTTGTGAGGCCCCTTCCCCTGAAGTTTCTTGTCTGTGCACAGGTCCTGACCCTCCCTTCTATCCTCCATCGTCCTTTGTGCATGCCCCTGCACCCTCCTTCTTGCCCATCATAGCCATTGTGCTACCACTAACCCTCCCACTTGCCATGCATGGTCTTCTGTGCTGCCATGGCCCCTCCCACCTTCCCTGTGTGGTCAGTTAGCTGCCCCTGAACCCCTCCCACCTTCCCTCCATGGTCTGTGTGTATGCCATCACAGTCTCACTGTTGCTCTTCATGGTGTGTCTTGCTTCTAGTGCCCATCCTGCCTGACCTCCATGGCTATCTTGCTGCTCCTGCCCTGCCCCCTTGCCCCCAGCCCTCTGTTTACATGTGCAGACCCCTACTCCCTCCCTCCTGGCTTGTCTGTTCCATTGTAATGCCCCTGATCCATCCCTCCTGCCCTTTATGGTCTGTTATGCTGCAGCTTTCTCTCCTGTCTGTCCATTATGGTCCTGCCTCTTGCCCCTCTGTTCTCTGTTGTCCATGTGCATGGTCCTGTCCCCTCCCTCTTGCTTTCTATGGATTGTTGTGCTGCACTCCCGTCCCGCATGCCCTGTGTGGTGTATTGTGCTGCTGCAAACCCTGATGCCTGCCCTGCAGGGTCAGTTTGGTGCACCTCTCCATGTCCCTCCTGTCCTCTGTTATCCAAGTCCATGTCCCTACCCCATTTCCTTCCATGATCCAATGTACCATACTTGCGAACATTTTGAACTTGGTAAGAGGGAGATTTTGAAAAAAAACTGGGGTATTGATTTTCCCCTTTGGGTTATATTGAAAAAGAGGAGATTGTAGACAGGAGACAGATAAAATAAAGCCCATTTGAGCTTAAAAACATTGGACGTTTCCTGGCTGAATCGGGTCTGTTGGCATGTATGGTTGTACTACCATTGCCTCTTCCTTCTGCCCACAATGGTCTATTACATTGCCACAGCCTCTCTTGCAAGTCCTGTATTGTTGGTTTGTTGCCCCTGCCCCCCTTTCCACTGCCCTCCATAGTCTGTTGTGCTGCCACGGCCCTTCCTGCCTGCTCAGTGTGGTTAAATTGTTGCCTTTGCACCCTCCTACCTGCCTTCAATTTTCAGAGTCCGTGCCCCTGGCCTCTCAACAGTATCCTAATGAACAACTAGATTGCTAACATTCTATATTTATTACAAAAGTGTGGAACGCCTGACGTCATCTTGATGTAATCAAAACTGTAATACCTAGAGCATTTCCTTTAGAAATTACATATATGAGAGGGTCTTATTGGCATCAAAATTATGGTTAGTGCTCTAAAAGACTAAAATAAGGACATATTTTCTGAGTTTTCAAATAGCGAGAAAGCACTTTTAAATTATTTGTTACCCTTATGTTTTTTTATCCAGTTGACCACTTGATTAAATGTTGCACTTAGGGGAGAGGATGTGGTGTTACTTCCAGAACTGCAGACTTTGCAACTGAGGAACCAGGTTAGAGTTTCTGCTTCAGCTCGACATTCTGTGATTCTGATCAAATCACTTAGTCTCCCCATGTCTACAACCAAAATGAATTTGTTCTTGTGTGATGTAACCAATGCTCATGTAAAGCACTCCAATACCTGACAAGTCTGCACTATATAACACTGCAAAAACACAAAATAATAAGTGTTTTGCACACTTCTGTCATTGGGCTATATTTGGGCTACATCTGGGTGATTTTGGGCTACATTTGGGCTCTTTTGTCTCCGGTGGGCATCTTGGGAGATTTATTTGTTATGAAGTTTCCTAATTTCCTCATGTACTGCAGTCTCCTCAGTAGGAAATGCTTTCAGTTTTTTACTTTGATTCCATCATGAAGGTATTCAGATATGTCACACATTTGCCATAAATTCTGAATGTTAGCACTCTAGTTGCTCATTAGATCACTGTAGTAAAACTACTGTTCACCATGGAAGTCTGCTCCTGGTATTAAAAGTGCATGTTTCAGTCTGCATGTCAGTTTTTTTTAATGAAATAGAAGAGGATTTGAGAAGTCACTCAAAATGTGCCCTCATTTTCTTTCTTCAGCATTAATCATAATTTCTATGGAAAAATGAACCCCCTCATTGTGTTCCTTTTTAAATTAAATGTTTTAAGTGTTACCAGTTTATTCCAATCAAGATGGCTTCAGGTGTGCCATACTTTTGTCATAATGAAGACAGTAAGCGCTCTAGTTGTTTTTAAGAACACTCTAGGACATTCTGTCATTGGGCTATACTTGGGCTACATCTGGGTGATATTTGGGCTACATTTGGGCTCTTTCGTCTCTGGTGGCCATCTTGGCAGACTTATTTGTTATGAAGTTTCCTAATTTCCTCATTTACTGCAGTCCCCTCAGTAGGAAATACTTTCAGTTTTTTACTTTGATTCCAAAGGCATTCAGATGTGTCACACATTTGCAATAAATTCAGAATGTTAGCACTCTTTTTGCTCATTAGATCACTGTAGTAAAGCTACTGCTCACCAGGGAAAACTGCTGCTGGTATTGAAAGTGCATGTTTCAGTCTGCATGTCAGAATTTTTTAATGAAATAGAAGAGGATTTGAGAAGTCACTCAAAATGTGCCCTAATTTTTCTTTCTGCAGCACTAATCATACTTTTTATGGAAAAATGAACCCCCTAATTTTGTTCCTTTTTAAATTAAATGTTTTAAGAGTTACCACTTTAATCCAAGCAAGATGGCTTCAGGTGTGCCATACGTTTATCATAAGTAGGACTGTTAGCGCTCTAGTTGTTCTTTGGAACACTCTGGGAAGCTGCAGTAGAACACAAAGGAATCAACTGACAGTCTCTGCCCTTGTTGGATGTACATGTTTTACTGAGAATGTCAGACTTCATTCTCACATGACTGCGAAAGATAATGTGAATTTACAGAAAATAAGCTCTCAGTTTAGCTTATAGATCACCTTCCAAACCTCTGTGGGAAAAGCATGAGAAAATATTTTTCTCTCAATCATGATATCCCAGCAGAAGGCTTTTTCACATGGTGAAATCACCTGAGAACATACCACAATTCCTAAAATGAGTATGGTACCATCAACAAATGATTTATAATGTAACTAAAGTCTTAAAACCTTCTATTAACTGCAATGCTTTTTAATGAGGTGCTATCATGTATATTGGTCCCAAGATGGCTGCCAACACTTCTTGGATGAAGTGCTGACAGCCAATCAGATCTCAGGATGAGATGTGTGGTTAGGCTCCGCCCACATATATCTATGATTTTACTTTTGATTTTCTCAGGACATACTGAACAGATTGACACCAGACCTGCAAAAGGCACATCCCTGACCCGAGGACTACCTCTCTGCCAAATTTCAAGTAATTCTGTTCAGCCGTTCGGGCTGTACCTTGGACTAAAGGTCCCTATGGAAAATTGCATGGGGAAAACGTGTTTTGGGACCCCCCTTTTTTCTCAGCCCCCGCTTGACGAATCCCCCCGAGACTTTCAGGATAGGAGCGGAGCGGAGCGCCCCACCTATTTTGACAATTTCGCGAGGATTCGTCAACCGGCGCCAAAGTTATTCCAAATAGAATGTTGCGGATTTCCTATGGAAACACGGTCCTAACTATAACTATCTACATATATATATATATATATTTTTTTTTTTCCCGCAATGTGGTTTAGTGCCGGATCGCACAGCAGCGGGTGCAGACGTTGGGCCAAACCAAGGCCAGGTTAAATTTTGCAACAAAGGACGCCGCACTCTGGAAATAGTGGTGTTCAACGTTTTATTTAAACAGAACCCAGTCTGTCATACCGACGCGTTTCTGCCACAACGGCCTTTCTCACGGTAGGTGGCACTACTTTTTGCTACTGTTATATGTCATTTCCTGTCAATTAACTGCTCCCATGGACTTCTGGGAGTTGTAGTTTAAGTTAATTATAAATCACCTTATGACAGATACGATATTTTTAACACATTGTTAATATATTTTTCACATTTACCAATGCACTCGTGATTGTGAGATATCTTTTAAACCCAAAAAGTATGACAGACTGGGCTCTGTTTAAATAAAACTTTAAACACCACTAGTTCCAGAGTGCGGCGTCCTTTGTTGCAAAATTGAACCTGGCCTTGGTTTGGCCCAACGTCTGCACCCGCTGCTCTGCGATCCGGCACTAAACCACATTGCAGGAAATTGAATTCAAGCCGGAAGCGCCCGACAGAGACCTACGCCGAGATACGCTGAGACAAGCGAGAGCGAGAGCACTGGAAACCGCGCTGGGTTGAGCGCTGGAGGACGGGGCAGAGAGCGCCGCCCATATAGGATTCTCCCCACGGGGTAAGTGCTGAAACAACACGTTCGCTTGAAACTATTGGCACTATAATCTCAGTCGAAGCGACTTGATAGGGGTAACAGACACAAAAGAAAAAAACGGATAATATCCCAACACTGCACATTATGATTTATACTGGAACTGTACCTTTAAGTTGGAACTTGCTTTCTCAAATCCGTTCTATATTAGCCCGTACAATCTACACGGAACGAAAACAAATCATCATATTGTTTCACTCACACCAATGCTTGTGACTTTGAAGCACAATGGAAGCACGTAAAGTTAAACGCGCATTGAAAGCAGCAACCATGTTTCTACCGGGTGGGCTCTGTTTAAATAAAACTTTGAACACCACTAGTTCCAGAGTGCGGCGTGCTTTGTTGCAAAAAAAATATATATATATATATATGAATGTAAATTCGTCTGTAATGCTGCCTGATCAAGACCCGAGTGGGGGTTGAAACGCGTAATGGCGGATTTGCTTGGCTTGAAATAAAATTGGAAATTGCACAGACTTTTGTGGTCCGCTTTTCGTCCTTTGGTCCTTGGAAGACTGGTGTCGGTGGCGAACTTCATTTATATATATATATATATATATGAATGTAAATTCGTCTGTAATGCTGCCTTAGTCAGGAAGACGAAGAACGGACCCAAAATCAGTGCCAATCACGGTAATTTTATTTTAAATGTTCCTGAGCCAGTCCGACATGACGCGTTTCAGCCCCCACTCGGGCCTTGATCACATGACGCGTTGCAAGGGGAAATAGCAGTTTTTAAAGGGGAATTGCACCCGGATATGACCACATGATGGACAGTGAAGAGTTACAAAAAATCAATCAACTCAATTTTTCTCAACATCACAGTGTAAATACTTGAAATGTCCTGCACCATATAGATGTAATAAAGTTCATACAATTATCTATATATAAATAACTATATAAATATAATATAAAAATGTACATAAATATATTTTTATATCAAAAATAAATATTTGCAGATTTTAAAATTCATAAAAGTATCTTATATACACAGGGATAATCATTAAATATCAAACCTGTACAAATTGAACCAACACATCTATCTAAAGATAATATATATATATACATATATATATATAAATATATATATATATATATATGATGACCTATAAGAAACTATGAAAAAATGGCTACTCGCCGATGAAGATAAAATAAGACAAACAAACAAAATTTCAGAGAGACGCCCGAGATTATGAACAAGGACGTATCCTGACATTTGCACGTAAATTTGATGCACCGCGAAGAGCATTGAGAAGTAGCACAAACAAGAAGAGTGTGGCACAGCAAGATCTAGTAGCAACATCTGAATTTGATGTCACAACAGACACTGAACAATCAGGCAATGAAATAGCAACACCCCGAGAACAACAGCCCACACAGTCACATTTTCGCAAGGAGTTTCAATTAATGTGACAGACATGGCAGAGAGGAAGCAGAGGCAAACCACCGGAATGAAGACAAGAAAGACACAAAGAGGGGGCTTCAGTAGAGGAAAATGAAGGAATAGCCTCACAAACGCGCAACAAGAGGGGCAGCAGAAGATAACCCCAACAGACGACCTTACCATTATCAATTTAACGTCACACAAATTGACCAAGCACAAAGAAACTGTTCTAAATAAAGGACTGACATTTTGTCCGTCGCATAACTTTGAATTTACTCAAACCAGAACAGATTTGTTTCTTTTCATACGGAAATTAAAGCTTCACAAATTTTACAAAATCAAGAACATACAACGCCAAATTGACAATAGTGGAAGCAATGGTGAATCAATGGATAATTTAGTTGGGGAAGACCTACAAACACTACAAATACTCACAAGCCAATGGACTCTTAGTACACGGGAACAAGAAACAAATGCAATAGTAACTGCGGAAAGTTTTGGCATTACTCAAAAACCAGCAAGAACGCATTTCAAACCACGTTCGGCATTTATCCCCAACACGTCATATGATACCATTGACACCTTTGAAGAAGCAGTCAAAAATGACTTATCCAAAATGAGAATTACTCAACCTACAAAATGTAAGCAGCAGCAAGCGAACCTCACAAGAGAGCAACAAATTGCTTTAGAAAAGATACAAAATGATACCAATTTAGTGTGCAAGCCCTCAGATAAAGGAGGGAATATTGTACTCATGACAAGAGAGTTTTACTGCACTGAGGCACTAAGACAACTGACAGACACCACCTGTAAAATCACTAGAAGAAGAATATATTAAGAGCATCACTGAATATCACGAGCTAATAGACAGATGGTTCTCGCATGGAATGATTGATGTTAAAGAACATACATTTTTAACCTGACAACAACCAGTAACACCAACTTTCTATCATCTGCCAAAAATATATAAAAACTCGACCTCACCGCCAGGCAGACCAATAATCTCCGCTAAAGGCAGTCTAACGGAGGCAATGTCGCATTATTTGGACTTTTTCCTCATTGATTTTGTCAAAATGTTACCATCATACATCCGTGATACCGCGGATTTCATACGGACAATTTCACACTTCAATTGGGAACCTGACATGCTCATGATTGTTCTGGACGTTACAGGTCTCTATACATGTATTTCTCATTAGGATGGCATAAACGCAGTGAAATATTTTCTTAAAGGTTGTTCTTTGAAGTTCTTGCAACATAACACGATGCTAATTGAATTTTTGAATTTCTGCTTGATCAATAAAATTTTCCTCTTCCATAAACAATACTTTAGACAAATCAAAGGCACGGCAATGGGTACCTGCTTTGCCTCCGGCTACGTAAACTTGTTCGTAGGCTGGTAAGAGAAGCAGGTAGCCTGGGCCGAAGAGAACAATCAGTGGGTCAC
Source organism: Triturus cristatus (assembly GCF_964204655.1). Classification (NCBI taxonomy): domain Eukaryota; kingdom Metazoa; phylum Chordata; class Amphibia; order Caudata; family Salamandridae; genus Triturus; species Triturus cristatus. The sequence continues at coordinate 262,669,638 of NC_140593.1, forward strand.
ATCGGTTATCGGATGGTACCGATATATCGATGAACTTTTCATCTTTTGGAAGGGATCGAAAAAAGATACAGAATCATACATTGAACATTTGAACACTAACACAGTGAATTTACATTTTAGTGGCCATATAGGTGACAGAGAGGTTGATTTCCTAGATTTGAAGGTCTTTATTAGTGAAGGACAAATCTGTACTTCCCTATTCTGCAAAACTTCAGCAGGGAACTCTATTTTGGAAGCGAACAGCAGTCACCCCAAACCTCGCAAAAACAGCATCCGCTATGGTGAGTTGCTGCGACTTAAGAGGAACTGCTCAAGAGATGAAAATGTATTGGTAGCAGCAAACGAATCAATTGAGAGGTTTAAAACGAGAGGATATACAAGCCAACTTCTCCAGAAGAACCTGGAATTGGTTATTAAGATCCAGAGATCATGTCTTCTGAAAGATAAAGTCAAATCGATTGATGAAGACAATAATACCTTTTGATTCATAACTACCTTTAATAGAGACTCGGAGAGACTGAAGCATATCCTGACACGTAATTGGCACATGCTAAAATCAGACACTGTCATTGGAAATGATATACCGGATCATCCGAGAACTACATATAAACGATGTCGTTCTCTCAAAGATCTTTTGGTACAAAACCATTATGACTCTATACCACGTAATCCCAGGCTAAGTAATCTAACCGGGTTCTTTCCATGCAACAGGTGCAAAGCCTGTAAGAATAGCAACAAAGTGACAGCATATCAGAAACCTGAGATGCACGGCCAAAAAAGAATCACTAAACTTCTAATGGGCACCACGCCCTTTTGTGTATACTGCCTAGTGTGCCCCTGTAATTTACAATACATCGGTAGTACAATACACCCCACTAAGCGTAGGATACTTGAACATGCAAGGGCTATTGAACATAACGACATAACCTACCCAGTAGCAAGGCATTTTGCTCGCTTCTATCAGAGTAACTGAAACCTTCTCAAGTTTTACTGTCTGGACCACATTCAAGCCAAAGAGCATGGAGGAGACAGAGAACTTCACCTACGCAGACTTGAATCTAGATTTATAATAGATCTACAAACCAAGATTCCACTAGGCCTAAATATGGAAAAAGAACTAGCAATCCATCTGGGCTAGCCATTTCACCTTAGTTGTCTGCACCTCTAACTTTGTGTCCTCCTCACACAACCCACTTATCTTTACAGACTTGTATTGAAAAATGGCAGTATTTTGGAATTAGCACTGTATATACACTAAGGGAGTTTGTTAGTATGAATTTATTTCGATTAAGAATTGGTTGAGTTGGGTATGAATTGGAACAAGCCCATATAGGATGGGACAAGTTTGTTATAAATTATATAATACATTGTGAAGTTGATTTACTCAGATAACCCTGTTGACTAGAATGTCTAAATTTGCTTAATTTTTATTTAGACTAGATTAACTTCCGTGACACACAATTATCCTGCAGGGCCAACATAACAATATTATTGTCATTTTAGAAATGTGTTACATGAATTAGATATTACCTTTGTAAGATGTATGCGATACAGTATCAGAGAACTAATGATTATGAAATGTAATTATGGATATATCTTTAAATGGTTCAAGATCGCTAATATTCTAGGACGCGGGTACTTTTGCTTCATTTGGATGCATTATAGATCTTTACCTATGGAAATTTTTTTGCAATTGATCGTACTATAAGCTGATACTGTTTTTAATCTCGCATTGTGGAACGTGCCGTGCAGTTTTCGGCTAGTAGTGGGCTCTATATTGATGGCTCGCGGACTCTGGATATAATTGTTCAATGTACCAGAGGAGAAATTATGAATAGCGAACCCAATGCACTTTCAGTTCAAGGAAGTACTTGATCTCATCTCTGTTCAGTGCCCTGAAGAAGTCCTAAATTAGGACGAAACGCGTCGGCTGTACTGTCTGTAGAGTCATTAGAACTGGACTCTCCTCTTTTATCTACGCAAAATGAAACTGGAATAAAAAGAAAAGAAAAAAACAAAGAACTGTTTGCTTTGGAAATACCTTATATTTTTCCTTTTGGATTCAGTGATGCGATGTGGTGCAACTTTGCTTGTGTTTAAAATTGTGAAGTTCCTGATGAAACAAGCACTGTGACAGTGGATGCTATTCAGTGTGCACACAGACCCTTGGAAGTATAGAAAGGGATAATATTACTTGAGTGATATCAGGTTAGGTACTGGCAGCTAGAAGGTTCCTCTGTTAGGTTTTACTGTTTTTATATATATATATATATGTATTCACTGAAAAAACCATAGGTTTCAGGGACGTTATAGTTAGAAATTAGCATTTAAAAAACCTTTGAAATTCACTGAAAAAACCATAGGTTGCACACTCATGGGATGTCATGAGAGATGTATGATGTGCAGTAAATAGCAGTGCATGGTGAGGGTACAAGTTATAGTTTCCTTTGGAACGCGAGTTATAGTTACTTGAGATAACTGTAATTGGTGAATTTCTGTGGTGTTTAGACTTTAAAATGTCACAATTTGACAGAACATTTCACCTAACTATAAAATTACTTTAACCTTTGGCTTTTTCATGGAATTTCAATTTAAAGTAAAGTATTATTTTATTACCAAATGTAAAGTCAATCTCCCACTGCACAAGGTCATGGGCCGTGAGTGACAGGTAGTCGGCTGCAGGGCCTGGCCTGTCGCCCAACCCCGCAGCTAATCACCATAGGTAGCCAAATCTTCCCTACCCCTTCCACCCTCCAAACCCAGCACACATCCGATATATAAAGCAGATCAATCATCTTTCTCCAAAAATTAGCAACAATTTTAATCAAATTTATATGTCAATATTAGCTTTAAAATTATTTAATAACATTTTATTGAATTACATCTCTGTGACTCTTTCTTTTTACTTAGTTTTTATTATTACGTTTTGGGGGTGAGAAATGTGAAAACAAATAGAGTTATATTAGGTTTTTTTTTACAAAAAAATAATTCATAAACATATGATCCTGTTCTGCCTTTTACAATTTCACAATTTTAATGGGGTGTGGAACACAGCACCCAAATCAGTGGGGCACCAAGAACAAACAAGAAAATATAATAAAAAGTTGAAGAAAAGCTCCCGCTTCCTCAGACAGACCGGATGGTCATAACAAAAAAGGAGCTCCCCGGGGACAGAGAGAGTTTACAAAGAAGCCCAGCGGAACCACAAACATTTGATATGGAAAGAAAAATGCCAGCTGATAGAGAAGGAATGGATCAAATTATTTGATTTATGTAATCCAAACAAACAGAAGCAATTCTGGGAGTACATAGCCAAGTTAGAAAACACAAAAATGGACAGGCTGAATGCAGTCACAGCCGAAGCCTGGCTGGTCCATACGGCAGAAATATCTACAATAAAACCAGGAGGCCAAATTGTCACCAGATACTCTAGATCAGAAAGGGCTGAAGTGGAGGAAGAAGACTGGACCGATGAGGCGGGCCAAGCCCAGGACCTGAAAGAAATTTTAAAAGTCATAAAAAGGATAAAAAGGGACGGAGCCCCTGCTCCAAATGGCTTACCGGGCACATTGTTCAAGCAGGTGCTATCACCTCTGTACATGGAATGCAGAGCCTTGGAAGACGTGCCTGATGCATGGCGCGGCTTGCTATTGCAGCCAATACAGAAGAAGGGAGCAAAAACCGACCCACAAAATGACAGACTCATTGCCTTGTTAGACATCTAAGGTAAATCATATGCCAGTACTTTGCTACAGGAACTAACAGCCTGGATTGAGGACAATGAAATATTACCTTTTTAACAGACTTGCTTTCGAAAATGCTGTTCCACTATAGACAACATTATGGCTCTTTCGTCGCTGGCACTACAGGCAAATACCAGTAAAAACCTGCCAGCAGTTGCATGCTTTGTAGACTATTCAGCAGCCTTCGATGGAGTAAACTGAAGCAAGCTATGCACAAATTGTCCGGCTGGAAGATCCCTGGCAAACTACTGAAGGCAATTATGTCACTGTTTACCTACACTTGGATGAGAATCAAACTGGCGGGGGACACGGTCACACACAAGCTGCCAACTGACCACGGTCTAAAGTAGGCCTGTGTTTTAGCACCCACACTCTTCAATCTCTACATGGCAGACTTGGGGAAAGCTATGCAAGGAGCAAGCTTGGCAATCCCGAAAATTGGACTGCAACAGCTAAACATACTCCAGTATGCTGATGACCTGGTAATTCTCGATTACACCAGAGTAGGTTTGCAAAGAGTGTTGAATGCATTAAACAGCTACAACCAGGAGAATGAGCTTGTGGCAAACTCCAGTAAAATGAAAGTCACTGGGCCCGATTCACAGAACTAACTTAAGACAAAATCCTAAACTTACTACCAATTTCATATTTAAGGCTTTTGGTATTCACAGAAGGCAGTTAGGAGTCCTACAGTTAGGAGTCCTAACTTTACTACTACTAAATTGAGAAAAATCCTAATTTTAAGACTTTCGATATTCACAGAAGGCATTTAGGAGTCCTAAAGTTAGGAGTCCTAACTATACTACTACTAAACTGAGAAAAATCTTATTTTTAAGGCTTTCGGTATTCACAGAAGGCATTTAGGAGTCCTAAAGTTAGGAGTCCTAACTTTACTACTACTAAATTGAGAAAAATCCTAAATTTAAGACTTTCGGTATTCACAGAAGGCATTTAGGAGTCCTAAAGTTAGGACTCCTAACTTCTGTGAATACCGAAATGAGTAAGTGCCTTCTGTGAATATCAAAATGAGTAAGTGCCTTTTGTGAATACCAAAATGGTAGTAAGTTTAGGATTTTGTCTTAAGTTAGTTCTGTGAATCAGGCCCAAAGTGTTTGGCAAATATCTGAAGAAAACATGTGTAAAGTGGAGACTGGGCAGTAACAACATAGCCACAGAAAAGAATATACCACTACCTAGGAGTATGGCTGAATGACAAAGGCAAGGCAACCTTGCACCAGACCAAGCCACAAGCCAAAATACAAGCCACCATCTACGCTCTGTGCAAACATCAAGGTAAACTACCAGTGTTACAAAAGGCTTTTTAGGCTCCCCAAGTACACACAAAACACCCTGATTCATCTTGAGTTTGGCCTGGTACAACAAAATATGAATGCAGAAGCACATTGGTTAAATTCTGGTTCAAGACAATAAAAGCCCAGAAAGGATCCCTTAAGGAGGTATTGAGAACTATATTTGAAGGGGCACCAAACCCATGGCAGAAGTACTGTCTGGAGACAGTGGCTGCACTGGGCTTATCCATAGCAACCTGGTCCCATTAAGAACTAAATTATCCTGCAATTCAGAGGGCCCTAAACAATCACACCACCCAGATAGCAAGGAGTGAAGATATAGCAAGCCATAAGAGGGTTGCCCGGCCTAACTAAAGCATGTGAGTCGCACAAAACTCAACCATACATGAACAACGCCCTAGGAAAGAAGTGCTTGAAAGAAATTCTACCCCTGCCAATAAAAGAACTGAATCCGGGCTGGAAATCGATGAGCAACATAGTCAGATGCAAGCTGTGCAATTATAGAGCAAAACCAATGTTTTTAAGGCACGGGATCAGAAAATGCACGGAAGCATTGGCCCTGGGCCCTGCTCCAGTCCAGCACAGAGCCTTCAAACCTGGCCACAATTGGCAAATTTATAAATATTACACAAAGGGTCCTAAATGAAAATAGCACAGAGGAAATTCATCTGGTTGTTATGTTATGTTAAATGATTTTTGTATAGCGCATAATCACTGGCAGGTCTCTTTGCGCTTTAGATAGAGTGGCCAACGACCACTAGCGGTTGCATAACAGTGCAAGGAAGGTGAGTAGACTGTGCCCAGAGCCTCCATAAACAGGAACGTTTTGAGCCATTTCCTGAAGGGGAGGAGTGCGGGTTCCTTGCGGAGGTGATCAGGCAGTTGGTTCGAGAGTTATGGGAGTAGGACAGAGAAAGCTCTGCCCTCTTTGGATGCTGTTTTGCCCTGCGGGAAGGCCTGGTGGCAGGCCTCAGATGATCGCAGTGTACGACCCTGTACGTAGTTCTCAAGGCGTTCTTTAATGTAGACTGGGGCTTGGCCATAAATTGCTTTGTGGGCAATGCAGAGACCCTTAAATTTTGCTCTCTGCTTAATGGGGAGCCAGTGCAGCTTGCACAGCAAAGGGGTAGCTTGAGTCCTTCTAGGAAGCCTAAAGATCACCCTGGCTGCACCGTTCATAGTCACCTGTAGTTTATTGATTCGTTTCTGATGGAGGCCAATATATAAGGCATTACCGTAATCTAGTCTAGAGACAATTGTGGCTGACACAATCATCTGTAATGAGGCAGTTGAAAGGAGGGGGGCAAGTTTCCGCAATTGTCTCATTAGACCTGTAAAGGTCCCGACCACGGTGGTGACTTGGTTAGCCATGGAGAGATCGGTATCGATCTTGATGCCCAGGCTTTTTACGAAGGGTACTGGTGTGGGGATGGCACCAAGCTCTTCGGGCCAGAAAAGGTCACTCCAGGGATTGTTTTTCGTGGGGATGACAAGGACCTCTGTTTTGTCGGGGTTGGTTTTCAGTGAATTAGCTGTCATCCAATTCACCGTGAATCTGAGGATGCTTTGCGCCAGAGCATGGGCATGAGGAGAGTTGTCGATCTGGAGGATGAGTGGAGTATCGTCTGCATAGTTGAAAACTCAGCAGTCCATGCGAGCTAGAGCAGCCACCAGTGGCTGAAGATACATGTTGAAGAGGAGCGGGGACAGTGCTGAGTCCTGGGGGACGCCACAGGTGAGAGTGCCCCTGTCCGATACCTGCTCATCCAACTGGATCCTCTGGGACCGACCTGATAGGAAGGATTCAAGCCACCGATGTGCCAGCCCGCAGATACCCAGGTCAGTGATTTGGGCCAGAAGTTGTACATGGCTGACCGTATCGAACGCCCCTGATAGATCTAACAAAATCAGGGTGCTTGTTTTGTCAGCCATGATTCTGAGCTCGAGTACAGACAGCATCACCAACTCAGTACTGTGATGGGCCCTAAAACCCGCCTGTCGAGCTTGGAGTAGCTGATGTTCCTCCAAGAAGGACGAAAGTGTCTTAAGGACATGTTGCTCCACAACTTTCGCCGGGAAGGGGAGCTGGGAGATTGGCCTATAGTTCTTGAGATTAGCTACGTCTGCCCCTGATTTCTTCAACAGGGGGATGACTCTAGCCTCTTTCAGATTGGAGGGTATATAGCCTGTCTCCAGGGAGTTGTTCAATAAGGCGAGGATCTGCCTTTCTAGCCCGGGAAGGGCCATTCGGAAAATCCTCGGGGGTAGGGGTCTGCAGGAGAGCCCGATTTGATGCAATTCATCAGCAGTGTCAGGGAAGCTAAATCTAAATTAAAGAGGGTGATAAGTTGCTTGCTGGGGAGGGGAGGGGCCTGGTTCTGGACCAGGGAGCCCTGAATGATAGGGGTTTTCTCGTCTCAGTAAGGATGTCCCTGACCTTATGGAGAAAGAAGGTCTGAAATAAGTTGCAGTCTACAGGCGCGGCTGCAGATTTAAGCTTAGACTTCTGGCTGAGTTCTTTTAATATTCTAAAAGTCTCTTTTTGTTTGTTTGCAGCGTCTGTAATTCTTGCCTCGTAGTATTCAGCTTTTCTGGACGTGATGGCTTTTTTCTACGAGGTAAGCAGGGTTTTGTAGGTTGCAAGCTCGGCTGGATTGTATGATTTACGCCACCGCCTCTCGGATTGGCGGAGACTTTGCTTCCTTTCCCTCAAGATCGCATTAAACCAGGGGGCGGCCCTTCCCCTTATCTCTAACTCTGTCCCTCCACTCTGGTGCCACCCTATCTATGGCTCCTCACAGAGTGTCGGTGAGGGCTTCACTCGCCTGGTCGAGATTCCCTTTCATAAATTTTAAGGAGGGGGAGCCTAAGTAGAGATGTTGTCTGCTTCAATTTTGTTCCAGCTTTGCACCTTTCTCCACTCTGGGGGTGATGTCGACAGTTGGCTGTCCATCGGGACCCAGCAGCTAATTAGCGAGAGGTCAGACCAGGCACAGGGGCTAATATCTATTAGACTAGCCCGTGGTTGCGAAATCCAGATGATGTCCAGGATGTGACCCTTGGTGTGGGTGGGGCCGTCAACCAGTTGATGGAGCCCCATCAAGCTCATCGCTGTCACAAATTGGCTGACAAGTGGCTCTCTTGGCACTTTATCCCAGTGATAGTTGAAGTCACTAACCACTAGGAGTCATTGGTAACATGAGCAGAGATCAGTAATAATCTCCGAGAAAAGATGATTGAATCTAGGGATTGACCGCGGGGGACGGAACGCCACCAGAAGTAAGAGGCAGGAGGATTTAAATGAAATTTTAACCCCAAAAATTTCTTCATTTTCAATGCTCTCTGCTACTATCTTAGCTACCATTAGCTGTCTATTAAAGAAGATAGCCACTCCCCCTCCTCTCGTCTTCTCCTGTCTGTTATGTCATAGGGCGTCAAAGTCCCCCGGGAGGGCTGCAATGATATCTGGTACTGAGGTGTCACCGAGCCAGGTTTCTGTAAGCGCCAAGATGTCTATGTCTCCATCTTCGAGGAGCGAAAAGACTTCAAGGCAGTGCTTCTGTAAAGAGGGCGTGTTGAGAACTGCCACCTTAAGTCCTGGTGGATTGCCGGGTACAGTGTTTTTTATGGGATTCTGGACGCGAGGTCATGGGTCTGGCCCCTCCATTGTTTCTCAGAATTGTTTCGGCTCCCAGCGTATCTACTATACTCACGCCTACAGCATAGCTCCTGGTCGCTAAGGTCTGTAATTCTTCAGCTGAGTAGATTCGAGATTGAACAGGGGTCCTGGCCCAGGTCGGGCGCGGACGGGCTTGCCTTAGGCGTGCCCTTGGCACGCCAGCGGTGAGCCCGCTGTGCGTGCCCGCTGCACGTGCCCGCTGCGTGTCCGCTCCAGTGTGGCTGTTAAGCTATTCCCTTCCGCCCACCAACCAGTCAGCTCTGCGTTGCAGCAGCTGTTCTCCCCCTGAGCACTAGACCACGTTAGCAGAAGTGCTGAGACCTGGGAGGGCACTATCGGCGATGGAAGTGCGCTGCAGGAACAGGTCAGATTGAATTTTTTAAAGAAGTACAATTCAATTTTAAAAACAGTTGCAATTTCAACACAGGTTTCTAGCAGCAGAGTTAAGCTAAAAGCAGTTAAAATTGATTAAAAAGCAATATTTCAAAGCTCAACAGTTAGCATGCCATGAGGACCGCCTTGTGAGCTTTGGCGTGTCTCTCTCTCTCGCTGCACATCCGCTCCAGCGTGGCTGTTAAGCTATTCCCTTCCGCCCACCAACAAATCAGCTCTGCGTTGCAGCAGCTGTTCTCCCCCTGAGCACTAGACCACGTTAGCAGAAGTGCTGAGACCTGGGAGGGCACTATCGGCAAAGAAAAGTGCGCTGTAGGAACAGGTCAGATTGAATGTTTAAAACGAGTAAAATTCAATTTTAAAAACAGTTGCAATTTCAACACGGGTTTCTAGCAGCAGGGTTATGCTAAAACCAGATAAAAATGATTAAAAAGCAATGTTTCAAAGCCCAACAGTTAGTATGCCATGATGACCACCTAGTGAGCTTTGGCGTGTCTCTCTCTCTTGCAATTGCAATTGCAATTGTCTGGTCTTCGGGAGTAACAGAAGGAGACGAACGGTGACAAGCCCTCACCAGGAAAGGATTGCATGGTCCTCACAAGACCCCCAAGGTACCAAGTGACTCTCAAGAACAGATAGGAACAGAGACTTTTTCTAATATGCAATTTTAAAACCAATGAATTTTAGAGTGTAACCCACATTTTAGAAATGGTCTGTCACCGCGGTTTAATTGATACTTTTAACTCTTTGCATACGATTAGATATTTGTATTAAAATGGTGTGAGACACGTATTTTTGCATAATATTGATAATGTACTGCAACTTTGCAATGGTTTTAAGTAATTATGCAAATAAAAAACTATTCATTCATTCACCCCAAATCAATGCAATTGTCAAAAATAATCATATAAAGTAGTTGTAAACTCAACTGTCCCCTAAGTGGCACTGCAATCCTAGCTGTAGAGCAAAAGCTCTAGCTTGGGAAATTGAAATTCTCCTATGGCCATGGTTTCAATAACCCAGGAGACTTAGGATTTTTTTCCTAGTATTGCTGGAGCGCTGCAGATCTCCCTACAGCCCTACACTGCTTAAAAAAACAATGTTGGTGATGTCACCATCTCTTCTAGGGACGCCACCAAAACCAAAATATATGTAACTAGACCTCCCAGGACATTCTGGGGTGCTTCTTGAAGGAAAAGTGAACAATAAATTAGCAGCTGTGAACAATTATTAATTATTGACTTTTGGCTTTTATTTTAGTTTTTTTGACTGTCTTGGTCCCACCAGGGACACCCACTATTTTTGTTTATGAGGGTCCACTGGGGGAGACCCTGGGATCCTGCGGCCCAACCAACATTTTCCGTTTTTTATTATGACGTGACCCACATGGGGCATGCCACAACCAGTTCAGTTATTTTCTTCTGAGTAGAGTGCCCCGGTGATCACCTAATTGAGGTCCGCGGGGGAGGCCCAGGACCCATGCAGATCCGGCAGCTCCTCAGTTTGCACCAATTACAGGTGCAGCGGGAGCCAACTCCTGCTCAGTGGAAGCAGTTTACTTTTGCGCCCATGGGGTCGGAGCAATCAAAGCATTTTCCTGCTTGAGAGCAGAGGCAAGGAAATGTTTTATTCTCCCACTGGGTGGGAGCATCTTTGTGCTTCTGCCTGGTGTGAGAAATTTGCATTTTCCCTGCCTGCAGACACAAGTAGGGACCATGACAGTTTTCCATAGGGTTGGGGACCCCAGGACACCGTCAATGTGCCAGCTGCTAGGGATTGGGTCGCAGAGGCCATTGTTTAGCTCAGGAGGGGGACACAGCCCCAGGGGATGGGGTTCCTGTGGCCTCTCCGGGGAGACTCCTAGCTCAGGAAGATGGCCACAAGAGCCCCTCCCTTTTATTTAAGTTATTGACCCCAAGCGGTGGGGTACCTGAGGCCTCTTGGAGGCATGAGGGGGTTATTGAGGAGGGGGCCTATGTGGCCCTCCGTCCCTTTAATAAATTATTGGCCCTGAGGGAATGTGGTCCCCAGAGCCTCTTGGAGATTTGGGGAGGGGGGCCGCATGGCCCTCCTCCCCATCATGAAATCATCGGTCCTCGAGGATTGGGTCCCCTGGGCCTTGTGGAGGCTTGAGGAGGTGGGCTGAGCACCCCTCCCCTTTAAGATACCGACTCCAGGGGATGCAGTCCAAGGGGCTTGTGAAGGCTTGGAGAGGTGGGTTGAGTGCCCCTCCCCCTTTCCCTCCCTCTAACACATAACGCATGCCTCCCCTGTAGCTCTGGTCCACCACGGGAGACTGGTTTGATAGAAACAGGCAGGCGCCCACATTTTGGTTTTAGTTTGCTGCAGGATCGTGGTAAAAAGTAGAAGACAATGGTTACCTGGGGCCACATTTTTTACTGAAGGGGAGGGGCCACACAGCCCTCATCCACTAGCCATTTCTTGGCCCTTGAGACCCCATCACACAGGCCCAATTTAGTTTTTTAAGGGAGGAGGTGGGCAGCCCCACTCCCCAAGCCGTACTTAGTCTGATGGACCCCATCCCAGAGGCCCAAAGTATTTTTTAAAGAGAGGGGGGCATGTATCCTTTCACTTTATTAATTAATGCTTTGGGAGCAGGGCTGCATGCTCCTTCCCCTTTTCTCTTAAATTTGGCCCTTGGGGATAGGGTATCAGACCAAAAAAGGACCATACGCACCCCTAGCCTTTAGAACAAAAAGGCCTCGGGGATGGGATCCCCAGGGACTAATGGTTTGGCCCTGGGGATGGGTTCATGTGGTCTAATAAGGCTTGGGGAAGGCGGCTGTGTGTTCCTTTCACTTAGATTTTGACCTCGAAGATGGGGTCCCTGGGGCAGAGCAGGCTTGGGGAGCAACCTACCTCCCTTTTTAATTATATTTGGCCCATGGAGATGTGGTCTCCAGGCCCCCAAGGCCAATCCTACACTGCTCACACCAAAGTCTGTGCTTGATGTGGGGTTGGCAGCCTGCTGGGGGTTTGGCCACAGGGCCTGACAGCAGGCCAAGACCTGTGACCAAACCCCTGTTGTGAATGGCTGATGGTTGTGTGCAGGTTGGGGTTGGCTGCCTGCGAGGAGTTGGAAGCAGGGCTTACCTGCAAGACAGGCCCTCACACCCAAAGGTTATGCACAGTGTGGGGTTCTCTGTCTCCAGGTGGCTGCCTGCCGCTAACCCCACTCCGCGCATGAAGAAAGGCTGTGCTCAGCATGGGGTAGGATACCTGGGTGGGGGTTGGCCCTTTACTTATTGGGATCAAATATTGCTTTCCTTTAAAACAGAACCCTAGAAGTTCACTGAAAAACCCAAAGGTTAAAGTAACGTTATAGTTAGGTGTAATAAAAAATTCAGTTTTTGTTTCGAAAAAAAACCTTAGAAATTCACTGAAAAAACAAAGGTCATAAATGATGCCATTTGAGATGTCATAAATGATATAATAGAACATGTGATGAGTGACGTAACATGTGGGGTCTGAGCAGTGCATGGTAGGGACACAAGTTATAGTTAGCTCTGCTAACTATGACTGTAAATGTCTGTGTTTTTTCTTTTTAGCTCAAAACGTACTGACAAATTCACATAACTATACGTTTTACCTTTGTGTTTTTTCAGCGAGTATATATACATATATATCTACAGTTTAGTGTTCCTTCCGATAGTAGTTCACTCCATTTGATGCTCTTCAGGGGAGTTTGGCAAAGCAGTTTTAGATGATTGGCACTTACAAAATACTGCAACCACAGTGCAAAACAAGGTTTAAAACAGCGGCGGCTCACTTGGGGGCATATTATCAGGCCAGGCGATAAAATTATCGCCGCTTTAGAGGCAGAAAGCTGCCGCTAAAACTGCGATAATGGGCTTGATAATATGCTCTATGGAATTCCAATTGAAGCCGATGAGTGGTGATGCAGCGAGCGCAAAGTAAATAGTTTTATTTAGTTATTTACTTACCTTACTCCATGTCGTTGTATGTCCGGCTCTACTACCCCCCCACCGTGCCCCTCCCCGACCCACCCCACCGCCCCACAGCACTCCCATTCGAGACGCCACTGGTTCAAAACAAATAATATTAAAGAGCTGAAGTGCCAATCAGTAAGGAAGATTTTTTCCTGTTTGAAAAGTAAAAACTAGTGGTAAATATAAGGCTGTCCAGAATTCAGGCGATTTCTTAATGATCTCATTCGGTACTCCGTCAGAGCTAGGTAAAACTCCATCCTGCTTGAAAAACATGTACAGCCAGAAAGTGAGTAGCTGTTGTTGGCTGAACATGTGTTTTTTGCATTATTGTTACAGCACAAAGTTTCCCGGCAGTACATAATACCACAAATAACTACAAGTAACTTTGCAACATTTTCCCCAAAATTTCGTATAATTACACTAAACCAAATATATGGTGAAATTTGCACACCCTTAGACATACTTTTTCAATTCAGCTGTACATAATCATTATTAAGAGTATCAATTACTCTTGTGTTGTGATTACCCCTCACATTAATTACTGCTTTAGGTAACTTATATGTAATATGCTCAATACCTTTATTTTATTGTTTTATGAATATTAGTAACAAAACGTCCCTCACTCCGGTTTTAAGGAAGTGGTTAGTGAAATAATTTCTTCTTAATTGCAGTCTTGTGGTGTTAGACCTGTCATCCTTAGAGTGGTATTCCCTCAGACCTTTTGCCTGCTTACCTCCACTTATTGCTGTATCTTTTTGTTGGTCTTAGGACTCTGTGCACTTTACCAATGCTGACCTGTGCTAAAGTGCATGTACTTCACCCTATAATATGGGGACATTGGTATATACCTGGCTGGCATATTTGGTTTACCTATAAGACCCTTGTAAAGTGGTATACCAAGTACCCAGGGCCTGTAATCTAAACTAGTGGCCTGCAGCACTGGTTATGCCACCCACACAAGTAGCCTTTTAAATCCGTCTCAGGCCTGCCATTGTACGGCCTTTGTGTGCAGTTTACTGCCACTTCGACTTGGCATTTACAATCACTTGCCAAGCCTTAAACTCCCTTTTTATTACACATAAGTCACCCCTAAGATAGGCCCTAGGTAGCCCTAAGGGCAGGGTGCTATGTAACTAAAAGGTAAGACATGTGCTTTTAAGTTTTTTATGTTGTGGTAGTGACAAACAGCTACATTTGTTTTTCACTACTGTGTGGCCTACTTCTCTCATATGCTAGCATAGGGAATTCCTTAATACACTTTTAAGCTGCAATTTGTGATTAGAAATGAGTAGCTGCATCATGTTCCATATCTTTTGAATGGCAATGATAAAGCCTCTATAGGGGTGAGGCTGGATATAACATCGCTGTTTTAGAGATGCCACCTTTAGAAAGTGCAAAAAGAACAATTGATGAACAGAATGCAGAGCAATGTCAAACACTCACCGGAGTACAGAGATCGAGGCCTAGTTTGGATTCAACCATATGCAAATCAGTCTTGACCCTGTGCCCAATGGAAACTGTCCAGCCCAAACTGCCAGGCCAGTTCCTCCCTGGACAGGAAAAAAGCACCCTAGGACCAGTTTCGGGGTTTCACCTCTCATCAGCGAGGATAGCTTGACTCCAGTGGCATGGAGAGCACGTGACACACGTCTCGGCATACCTGTCCCACTCAGAGTGACAAATGTAAAAAGAACAATTGATGGACAGAAGCAGAACAATGTCATACATTCACCCCAGTACAGAGATCTGGGCCTAAATCCATCGTTTTTTTGCTCACGGCGCCATTCTAGTTTGGACCTAGCCATATGAAAATCAGTCTTGACCATGTGCCCAATGGGAACAGTCCAGCCCGAACTGCCAGGCCAGGTCCTCCTTGGACTGAAAACAAGCATCCTAGGACCGGTTTTGGGGTTTAACCCCTCATCAGCCAGGATAGCTTGACTCCAATGGCTTGGAGAACACGAGACCCAAGTCTAGGCATACCCGTCCCACTCGGGGTGACATTTGCAAAAAGAACAATTGATGGACAGAATGCAGAACAATGTCATACATTCACCCCAGTACAGAAATCTGGGCCTAAGTCCATTGTTTTTTCGCTGCAAGGACTGGGTCCATCTCACTTGAATCCAGAGTGACTCCAAAGGCTTGGTGGCTTTACCCCTTTTTCTAAAGTCTAATGGCCATCAAGGACGTCTTTGCTGATGTACTCTGCCATCTGTGAATCTCCCTTGCCTGAGGTGCCCCTTCCAGTCCTTGGCCTCAGAAATGGGTTGGTTCTGCAGCTGTTTTTGCATCAAAATTGATGCAGTGATGACTTTGGGACGATCGGAACTGAGACATGACCCTTTAATGCTGACACAGAAGCCAACCAATTGCATCGCCTTGACGGACAGCGCGGCTCGACGTTGACGCAGTGCCTGCTTTGTAAGGGCGATGACGCCAAAGCTTTCATTGATTGTGCTGATCGGTGTCCGGGCTTTATCTCCATTTGTGGGATCGATGGTGATGTGGCACCTCCTCGAATACTCACATTGAGTCTTCAACTTCAACGCTTGCTCCATCCATGGTACTTTGTCAGCGGGACCTGTCGAAATCCTGTAGCAGGCCTGCCCTCCATCGTGGTTGTCCTAAACTTTGGATTTACCCTGGTCTAGCGTGACTTCAAGTAACCCCTTGGCGCTATTGACTTCTAAGCACCATTTATGGTTTATTTTTATAATTCCAGTTCTCCTTTTTGGATTTTTGTTATTTTGGTCCTGGGTTTCTCATAAAACAATTCTCTATTTTGCTAAGCTTGTCTAAAGTATTTTTGTGGTGTATTAATTGTGTTGCTGTGTGAGTGTGTTGCACAAATACTTTACACATTGCTTCTTTAGATTAGCCTGCCTGTTGTGTGCCAAACTACCAGAGGGTGAGCATAGGTTTTTTTTAGTGAGTATCTAACATGTAGTAACTAGAGTGGTAGTTCCTGCTTGTACAGGGTGCATACTCTGATTTGTGGGTTCATGGGATCAATACATGCACACTAGTTCTAAGTTCAGTAGCAGTAGATTTATTTCTTCAAAGAGTTTCTAATAGGGTCACAATTCCACCTGAAGGACCTCCCACTTTATAGAGTACTGTGAAAGAAACAAAATCACTGAGACCTGTAGGCTCTAACATCCAGGTCTCTTGGAACATCTTTACTAGGCATGACTCATAAATGAAAGTTTTGTTCCATGATTCAAGCCATCAATTAAATCTAAATAGGTTCAAGTTAGACTATTTTGAACTCCCTTAGAATTTAGAAGGTGCTGATAAATAATGAAGTATTATTCACCAGCGCAAGTAAAATTACCGAAGTAGTACTGCTGTATTTAGAGATTTTCCAGAAAGATATATCCAACAATATGCAGTTATTGGGGAATCACAGAAGATTCTGGAGCTCTGTGCCATCCTCCTTTTGGTGCCAGTGAGCAATCAAGGTATTAATGTAACTTGGAATGTCAATAACCTTCATATATCATACATATATTATACATTTTTACCACTTGAAATTCCTTAAAAAATGTAAAAGAGACTTTTGGAAGAATTTCCCTTTTATCCCCGCCGTTATCCTTATTAGGAGGATTTGGAAAGAAATGTAGATATCAGTAATCTACAGATCTTTCTTTTCATTGCTAGCCTGCTTCTTTGGTTCTTCTTCCATGTGTGGATTAGCACTGTCATATCAATTTGCAACCTCACCACACCAATAATGGAAGTATACTGACTGTGCAAACCACAATTAGAAGCTTGATTTTTTAAATCCTCTTTGTAAGAGTCTGGGTTTGCTCCTGGAACTCCAAAAACACAAATTGGTTGGTGGATATATCACCTTAATTCTTATCATTGATTTGTAGGGAATCCATATTTCCTGTTGAAACTGTTCCAACAGCATGTTTAGCTTTTTTGCACTGGAAAACAATGGAATTTAGCTGAAAAACAAAATCTGAAGCAGGATTGCGCCAAAATATTCTCCACTGTGCACTCTATGAAAATCACTTGTAGAAAGTGATAATTTGATGTTTTTTAAGAAATAATGACTGCAAAATCCAGGCATGCCTTTTGGAATACAAATCTTGACATAGGAGCCGATTACGATAGAGGACCCCCATCGGCTGTTTCAATTCCGACTGGCTAATTATGTATCAGCCAGTCGGAAATAAAACCGGCCAATTATTCCAGCTGGCTTCCTATGGACTCAAGGAAACCTTCGGCCACTCGGAACCGGCTTGCAATCCCAAAGGGTGGGCCTTTACACCCGTGGGATTACGATGCATGGTTTCTGGCATGGTTTTCATGCCGGTTTGTCTGACACGGAAACCATGTTGGAAAGCCTGTTTGGGGCCCCCTGCAGGGCCCCCTTGTGTGTGCAGCCTCTGATTGGGGGGAGAGTGTGCAGGGATGAATAGCACCTCTCATTTTCCTATGGAAGTATGCATTATTTTGGTTTAGGCCGTAATGCATGCTCCCATAGGTAAATGTAGGAATGTGACCGAACAGTGTTCGGTTGCATCCTAATTAGGCGGTCAGGACTGCAGACCGGAGGTTGGTCGGTCCCAGGACCTAGACAGTGTCAGGCAGACTTAAGTCCAACCTCGTAGTTAGGCCCATAGTATTTTTATTTTAATAACATTTTTGTAATTAGGGTATTCCAAATAAAAAAATATTTTACTAACTTTGAATCCACAAGTACACAAGCCAGATGATAACCTATTCTAGCAAATAATTGGATTGGAGATAATAAAAATAACATATGCATCAGTCTAGCATGGCATGGCAGTGACCCCTCAAATTGATACCAAAGGGGATGATGGACGGAGCGCTTGAGCAAATCAAACACTCAACCCCAGTCAACTGATCTGGGTTTAATTCATCATCATTCTTTAGCTCACTCCACCACCCCAGTTCAGACATGGCCATATGCAAATCAGTCTGACCCTGTGCCTCATGGGAACAGTCCAGCCCGAACTGCCAAGCCATGTCTTCCCTGGACCGGAAACAAGCATCCTGGGACCGGTTTCAGGTTCATAACCCTCATCAGCCAGGCTATCTTGAGTCCAGTGGCAAAGTGAGCAAGGGATCCACGTCTGGACATACCCTGCCAGCTTAGGGCGAACAAAGCAATACCAAAGGGGATGATGGATGAAGCGCTTGAGCAAATCAAACACTCAACCCCAGTCAACTGATCTGGGTTTAATCCATCATCATTCTTTAGCTCACTCCACCACCCCAGTTCAGACATGGCCATATGCAAATCAGTCTGACCCTGTGCCTCATGGGAACAGTCCAGACCGAACTGCCAAGCCATGTCTTCCCTGGACCGGAAACAAGCATCCTGGGACCGGTTTCAGGTTCATAACCCTCATCAACCAGGCTATCTTGAATCCAGTGGCAAAGTGAGCAAGGGATCCACGTCTGGACATACCCTGCCAGCTTAGGGTGAAGAAAGCGATACCAAAGGGGATGATGGATGGAGCGCTTGAGCAAATGAAACACACACCCCCTGTCAACTGATCTTGGTTTAATCCATCATCATTCTTTAGCTCACTCCACCACCCCAGTTCAGACATGGCCATATGCAAATCAGTCTGACCCTGTGCCTCATGGGAACAGTCCAGCCCGAACTGCCAAGCCATGTCTTCCCTGGACCGGAAACAAGCATCCTGGGACCGGTTTCAGGTTCATAACCCTCATCAGCCAGGCTATCTTGAATCCAGTGGCAAAGTGAGCAAGGGATCCACGTCTGGATATACCCTGCCAGCTTAGGGCGAACAAAGCGATACCAAAGGGGATGATGGACGGAGCGCTTGAGCAAACCAAACACTCACCCCCAGTCAACTGATCTGGGTTTAATCCATCATCATTCTTTAGCTCACTCCACCACCCCAGTTCAGACATGGCCATATGCAAATCAATCTGACCCTGTGCCTCATGGGAACAGTCCAGCCCGAACTGCCAAGCCATGTCTTCCCTGGACCGGAAACAAGCATCCTGGGACTGGTTTCAGGTTCATAACCCTCATCAGCCAGGCTATCTTGAATCCAGTGGCAAAGTGAGCAAGGGATCCACGTCTGGATATACCCTGCCAGCTTAGGGCGAACAAAGCGATACCAAAGGGGATGATGGACGGAGCGCTTGAGCAAATCAAACACTCACCCCCAGTCAACTGATCAGGGTTTAATCCATCATCATTCTTTATCTCACTCCACCACCCCAGTTCAGACATGGCCATATGCAAATCAGTCGGACCCTGTGCCTCATGGGAACAGTCCAGCCCGAACTGCCAAGCCATGTCTTCCCTGGACCGGAATTAAGCATCCTGGGACCGGTTTCAGGTTCATAACCCTCATCAGCCAGGCTATCTTGAATTCAGTGGCAAAGTGAGCAAGGGATCCACGTCTGGACATACCCTGCCAGCTTAGGGCGAACAAAGCGATACCAAAGGGGATGATGGACGGAGCGCTTGAGCAAATCAAACACTCACCCCCAGTCAACTGATCTGGGTTTAATCCATCATCATTCTTTAGCTCACTCCACCACCCCAGTTCAGACATGGCCATATGCAAATCAGTCTGACCCTGTGCCTCATGGGAACAGTCCAGCCCGAACTGCCAAGCCATGTCTTCCCTGGACCGGAAACAAGCATACTGGGACCAGTTTCAGTTTCATAACCCTCATCAGCCAGGCTATCTTAAATCCAGTGCAAAGTGAGCAAGGGACGGTGATGGATTAAACGCAGATCAGTTGACTGGGGGTGAGTGCTTGCAATGTTCAACACTCCGTCCATCATTCCCTTTGGTTTTGCAGTGACCCCTTAAATGACAGGCAATTACATTTTTTCTTATAAAAAATGTCCCTAATTTTCTAAGAGAAATTCTACTGCTAATACCTAAGCCTGCACAAAATTCCTTTCAAAATCAAATTGGTTGGACAGAGTAAACACTATGCAAGTTCACATACAAAAACTTGGCTCCTTAAGAACTGAATGAAGAATTCCATGGATATGGTATGCCACAACATCGTAGTGATAAGACTTCTAAAAACTACTCTTGGGTTGCAAATTGCCCTTCCTTAGTATAGGCACAATAAAATACTCCTTTGCATAATTTTTCACCAAAGTAAAAATATCTTTGTAGTAGAGCAATATTTTCACCTTTGTTTGTATGTACATATGCATGAATGTATGTATATATGCATGTATTTATGTATGTATGTATGTATGTATGTATGTACATATGTGGTATTTGTATAGCGCCAACCTAGCCAAAAATGCAGCTGGGTGCTGCACAGGATCAAAAGCAAGCATGTAGTCAACAAGTGATAGGTAAGCTATCTTTTTCAATGTTATAGTGCTCTCTGTCTCCCTTTAACCTCTATATTGTTCGGGATGGTGCATGAAGGTGTTACTTGGCAATACTGAAATAGTATTGCATTATAAACAGCTATCAACTAAGCTGTTGAATGGTAACATAAGTTGAAAAGCTACACATCATTGGTGTCTAAATAGTTTTATAGTGTAGAGGGTTTCATCCAATCAAGATATTGTAATTGTCCTATAAATATCTGTTTGCTATCCAGGCAACCTGGTCCGTTATAGTATAATTGTATTCACACAAGCAGGATTTGCATTAGCCAACATGATTTACCTGAGCAATACTTGGGTCACTTTGCAATGGAACAAATCATATAGCAAATTTGGAGGTATATACAGTTGCAGGGAGAAGGTAAATTGTTTGGGGGGTGTTTTCAAAGTACAATCAATGTTGAGAATTCCTTGCACCAAGTGTCTAAAACATGTTGAGCTTGGCACTCCAGTGAAATATTAAACCTAGAAGAAGAATTATGGTTAGAGTTGCAACCCAAAGAGTACTCACTAAAACATCTATAAAAAGTAAATATTTAATATACTGAGATTGAGGTTGTCCCCTGCATAATGTAGTTTTTCTTCTCAATGTCAGTAACATAACTTTCACTGTTAGGGTGAGACATATCTTCACTAAGGAATCATAAAACTGGACCATATAGAGTTTATACAATGAGAGGCAGTGATACAACTAGTTAAACACTCATCTAATGTTGCAAATGGGTTGTGAACATATGTGATTTTAAGTTTATTGGATGAAAATACCACACCCAAGTACTCCTTCAGCATTTTATCAACTAGCTACAAAAAGTGCTAGGAGCATTGCACTGTTTAAATGGCATGATTTGGCAATATCCTATTAGTGGGAGGTGTTTTGCTATCCATTGTTTTAACGAGTCCAAACTATTTGGAATCAAGAAATGCTCACCCTTGATCTAGTTTGGTATAGGTTGTGTTGGCTCTCACTTGATCTAAACACACCACAATGGCTCAATGGATACTGGTCATTGATAGTAACTGTTGAACATTCTGTAGTCAAAGAAGGTTCATATTTTACAGTGCATCATGGTAAAAAATGTGGGGTTTTGGGAGGTGTGAGATGACATATAACTTATTTAATACTGTTTGGTAGATGGATTACTTCAGATGTTGTATTCAGGTAGCACATATAGCTGGCTATGAGTGGTGACTTACAAAGAAATAGGATTGACCTGACAATTGAAAGGCCAATGCATATGAATAATCTCAATTTCACACAATTATAGAGAAGTTATAGGTGACACTGACCATTTGCAATGTTGATGAAAGCTGCATAGAGCATTTGTTTGCAAAAATGGGCGGGTTATGCTGTGTGATCCATGACACACCAGTATAACCCAAACTTGGAGTAATCAATTCATAATCATTGTTTCCTTTCACAGTTTCAGGCTATCAAATATTCCATTGAAACTTCAGTTTTACAAAAAGCACACCTCATTGTGTTTTCCTTCAACGACAATGGTGGCTGCAAGAGTTATTTGTGCCTCTGCAATGGAAAAATATGAATAGCATTGTGAATTGAAAGCTGTACCCGAGCTTTTTAATGCTTTGCACTTTTGTGTTGTTGTGTTGTACTTGTACATGTTGTACATATCATGTGGCTCCAGACGCTTTGAATATGTATTGCCTCTTGTTTAAGCTCACCTTGCCACTGTCTCAACTTTGGGTGTGTTGAATAAATGGCGGGCCCACAAATATTGTGTCAAGAATATTGTGAAACACAAATATTGTGACTTAAATATTGTGAAGCCAAAAATATCATATGCAATATAATTTTTTTACTATTTCTTAATATTACTGTAATCATTAATGTTGTGTGTTATATTGTAATGTATATAGTTTATTTATTGTAAGTTATTTGTATAATCATATATAGTAGTTTTTTATGTTTGTTTTTTTTTTAATACATTTAGGAATGGGAAGATGGATTTATAACAAAAAGATAAAAAAGCTTGAACTAATTTTAAAAACTTTTTGTATACGTTGGTTATATTTTAATTTCTTTTTGTGCGGTTTATTTTTCATTTACATTTTTAAATATATTATATTTGATTGTATTTGTTATTCAATGATTAAATGTTAATTTTTGTTTTCTCTAATTTATTTATTAATATCAAAACTATGGGGTCCATTAGGATGTCGGGCGGACCCTAGCGGTGCTGGGACCGGCCGCCAGTGCTGCGGCGGTCCCGCACCGACAATTAGGATGTGACTGCCACCCTGGCGGTTGCATCCCGCATATCCAACATTGTGGCGGGTGGTGCTGTGAGCAGCACCCATCACAATGTAGGAAATGCATGTCGTGAATTTGCATGCACAATGTGACAGGCACCGCGCGGTGCCTGCCCCCTTGTATATGCCAATGTAGGGGGTACCATGGGTACTCCCCAAGTGCAGCCCACCACCCCCCAGGACCCATGGGGCCTACAACGGGTCCCCAAAGCGATTTCCGCATGACTTTCCATGTCAGAGTCTCCGCCGTGGAAATGCATAACACCGCTCACATCATAATATGGATGGTAGTGCCTGCAAGGCACCACCACCATATCATAGGCCTTTTCTGTCCGGCAAGCAATCGGGACGATTGCCTACCGGCAGAAAAGCAGCAGGCGGTCTTTCCATCTGCTGCGGTACCCCCACCATGCTAATGTGGCGGGTGATAAATGGCCATCCGGCGGGGTGTGTTGGCGGGAGGATCGCCACCGCTGGACGGGCGGTGGCGATCCACCCGCCATGCTAATGGGCCCCTATATTTTTTTCCTTCAAAATAATCAACAAGTTACTTTGTGGATGAAGATCCCTGTTTCTGAAATCAACTTGATAGATTAAGCTGATTGAAAGATATATTGTTTCAAAAAGATGTGGCACTAACATCTGCCCGAGAAACATTTGATCTTTAAGCTGCACATTCTTCTTCTAAGGTACAATCACTTTACAAACTCAATTACCAGAGCACTGGTGAGCTTGTTCACCATATTTTCAAAGCTTCTAACAACGTTTGAATGGCACACTTTCTTAAAGTGATTGGGTCTGGATTTGTTTCTACGTTTTAGACTGCGCTTGGAGTTATTCTGTCTATTGTACATTCATTGTTTTCAAGTGTTTTTGGAGGCATTCTGATTGTGCTATTTCTTCTGGTTGCTATTATGGTTCTATTTTTGTTGCTCCGCAATGGTTGTTCCACATCAAGAAGTAATGGTGATGGAATTGCCACAAGTCCTCCTATGACGTAAACGCATAATACAGTACAAATTACTAATTTGCAACCATAACTATGATCATGACAGAAAAATCTAGATATTTGGCGTACAAAATAAACTCTTCTAAAGAGTTATTTAAAACAGTAAAAACACTGTCAAATTGCAACATGAATATCACCATAGAACCTAGCCAATCTCTGTGTAAAAAACTATTGCTTTTTTTTTTCAATCAAATGTCAAATGTTATGCATTTGCCTCCAATTTGAAGGGCAAATCCTCAAAGCCCGGAAGAAATAGACCAAACAATATATACAATGGACCTCATTTATGAGGTTTTGGCGCATGGCAGCGCTGTAAGGAATCTTGCTGCACTGTCCTGTGTCAAAAGAAAAGGGCAACAATGTGCCATTTCCTTTAAGATACAGTTCATTCCTGTCCTTTTCCCCTCTGCCGGCGCACAATGGGCTGCCATGCGCCAACGCAGGCACCATTGCACCATGGTGCAAGAGTGCCTGCATTGCGAGCTGATCGATTTTGCAGAGGAAGGGACATCTTCCTGTAAAAAATCAATAAATTCAGGTGATTTCCTCTCTCTATGTGTGCTGCAAAATGCAGCACACATAGAAAAAGGAAAAAATTAGGAGAAATTAAAACATTTCTCCTTGTTGCACCTCCCTAATGTCTGATCTGCATGTAATGAAACGTTTCTGTTTTTGCCAATCCATATGTGACCTGTAGTTGGGCAAATGTGACCATTTCCCATTTCTTCCATAGATCTCCCACCCTTGAGATTCCTATCAGGTCCCACTGCCGAAATCCTTTGGTGTTGCGAAGTGTACCTAATCTTTTCGAGTCCCATAATGGCGTGGCCTGCGTTATCACTCCCTCACAACCCAGTGCTCGTTGTGCCTCGAACCAAATTTGGATAGTGAATGCCGTTGGACTAGTGAGGTTGTTCCTCTTGACCCTATTGTATAGTGCTCCCATAACCTCTGCAGTTTCCAGGAGGTGCCTATCCATATGATATGCTGGATCGTCTTGAGACTTGTGAAGCCATTGATTTATGACAACGAGCTGAGAAGCCCAATAATAATCTCCGCTGGGCAATGTCTCGCCTTATACCACGCTTCCGCCTTGTTAGAACTGGGGTGACCTTCCTCTCTTTCAAGGCAGCTAAAGCCTGGAATGCCCTGCCCTACGAACTATGAAACACCCATGACCTTAGGCTGTCTAAGAAGCAGTTAAAAACCCTGCTCTTTAACTAACACCTAGCCGCGTTTCACGCCCTTCAGCCTCCTTCATACTGGTTTTCGCGCCGGGACACTCCAGAGTATCCGTGTGCGTTATAAATATATAATAACATATACCCCTAGGTACTTAAATCCTGTGTCAGCTATCTGGATTTCACATCCCCGTGGAAGCCGTGGTGGGGAGCCGTGGAGCACATAAAGAAGCGATTTTGCCCAGTTTATTTTATATCCGGAGACCCGCCCATAGGATGTACATATGTCCAGCAGGCAATTAATTGAGCGCGCCAGAGATGCCAGGTACAGCAGTATATCATCCGCATATAGCGAAATGCGATCTTTCCAGCCCATGGCCCATTTTAACCTGCGGATAGCCGGGTCTTGACGTACCCAGGCGGCCAATGGCTCTAATACCAGCGCAAAGAGGAGCGGTGATAAGGGGTAGCCTTGCCGAGTCCCCCTACCTAAAGGGAAGTCTGTCGAGATATGGCCATCAATAATAACCTGCACCAATGGATGCGTATAGAGTAACTGGACCCATGCGCAGAACTTGGGACTGAATCCCAAGTGTCGGAGGACCGCAAATAGGAAGGGCCATTCGACGAGGTCGAACGCCATTCGCGCATCAAGCGACAGAATAACTATGTCCTCCTCAATAGTATTGCTGCGCGCGATGACACTATGTAACCGTCGCAAATTAAGTGCAGTGTTCCGGTTTGGCATAAATTCGGACTGATCCGGGTGGATCACTGTGGTGAGATGTGGCTGTAATCTCATGGCCAGTGTCTTTGCGAGTATTTTCGCTTCAGCGTTGATTAAGGAAATCGGCCTATATGACATACATTCATGCGGCGGTTTGCCAGACTTGTGAATTTGCACTATGGTAGCCAGGCACTAATCTCTGGGCAGGACTCGCTTCTCTAAACTATCTGTGTATATATTAAGTAAGTGGGGTATGACTAGGGGTGCTGCTTTCCTGTAGAATTCTACCGGAATTCCACTGGGTTCTATAGCTTTCCCCGTATGCAGTGCGCCTTTTGCCAGCGCAAGTTCTTCCAGAGTTAGGTATTCCTCTAGAGCCTACGCCGCAGTAGGAGACAGTGTGGGCATTTTTATGTCTTTGAGAAATTGTCGTCCATTGTGGCTGTGGCCGTTGGGGTGTATACCTTTTTGTAATGTGCCACAAATGCCTCAGTTATATGCTGGGGTTCTGCAGTAAGCTTTCCATCTTCTAGCCGGATCAGTGCCACCCATTTGCTAGCCCTCTCCTTTTAATCCAGCCATGCTAAGAGCTTACCCGCTTTGTCACCTAGTTCGTAAATAGTGTGTTGTGAAATGAAATTAAATGAAACGCAGATTTATAAACCGCGGATTGCTGCCCTGAGGCGTCCAAGCGCTACCTGAAGGGTATGGTTGTCAGAGACGGTCAGCAGGAGTTAGTTTTGGGAGTTAAAGAGGAAGGTCTTTAGTTGTTTACGAAAAAAGAGCAAGTTAGGGTTAGATCTAAGCTGAAGGGGAAGGAGGTTCCACAACTTGACGTCGTTGTACGAGAACAGTAGTTGTGTTTTAGTGAGCTTAGTTTTTGCCTCTTCCCTTGCGTAGGCCTTGCACTCCTGTTGTGCCAAGTGTACCCCATGTGTCGTGTCCTCATCAGTGTCTGCAGCATGTTCAGCGTCTGCCAGGGCTACTCCACGCTCCAAATTTTCAATTTGCTGTTGCTGAGCCTGTTTATGACCCGTAACTAGGGATATAGCCTGCCCTCGTAGTACTGTTTATAGGCCTCCCACATTTTTGTTGGGGATGGGACTGAGTATTGTTGTTCCACAAAGTAGTTTATAGTGATAAAGGTCCACACAGGAAGGATGTAATTCAGAAGGATTTATTCAAGTTATAAACAGGTAGTAAAGTTCAGAACATCAAGTAGTTAAGTTGTAAGCCTGTCAGCTGCTCAGCCCATGGCCAACTGTCACATCACCTCTGTGAGTCCCAACATTCCGAGGCATCATCAGACTCCAACATTCTAATGATTCAGAGCACAAGCACTGGCTGAGCAGGGGGAGTAAATTACCTTACAATATATATGCAGGATACTACATATATCCCTTTTCCTTCCAACAGAAGAAAAAATGCAATATAAGATAAAATACAACGAGAGTGAACAAGGGAGAAATACTAAGGTAGAACTAACGAAGTGAAAGAGAGAAAGTCCAGGAAAAGAGCAAACAAAGCAGAGCGAGGAAATAGAAGTGAGAAGACAAGAAGGAGAAGGTAAAGTGAAAGTTAGCAGAAGGAAAACCCAAATTCTATAACAATGAAGTGGAAAGAAGGGGACAGTGAGGTGGAAGAGAAAAAATACAAAAGAGAGAGACAGACGTACCAACGACAACCCCTACGCACACCCACTGGCCAGGCAGGCAAGCAAGGGAAGAAGGACCAGGCACTCTTTACATTATCCCATCCTCGTCGCCATAAAATGTAGTGATGAAGGTCCACACAGGAAGGATGTATTTCAGTAGGATTTACTCAAGTTGTTAACAGGTAGTAAAGTTCAAAACATCAAGTAGTTAAGTTGTAAGTAAGAGCCCCACCAGGAGCTGCCTGTCAGCTGCTCAGCCCATGGCCAACTGTCACATCACCTCTGTGAGTCCCAACATTCCGAGGCATCATCAGACTCCAACATTCTAATGATTCAGAGCACAAGCACTGGCTGAGCAGGGGTAGTAAATTACCTTACAATATATATGCAGGATACTACATAGTTCTTTGTCGTTTTAAGGAGATCTTTACCGATCTTGCGGTTTTTAATTTAAGGTATCCGGGTGAAGCGGAAACAGCCTGGGCCGTCTCGGGGTGGAGGCTGTATATGTAATGAGCACTGGAGAGTGGTTTGATATACCCTTGGATAAGTGTGTGATCTCAGTCACCCCTGCCAGCCCAGTCGCTAATGTGAAGATGTAATCTAGTCTGGAAAGACTCTTATGCACTCCCCAATGGAATGTGTATTGCTGCTCTGGTGGGTATCTGGCCCTCCATACGTCCATCATTCCGAGGGCCTCAATGAACTCTACCAGTTTGAGGTGTGCACTGCTAGGATCTCGAGGGGGTTTTCTGTCCATGGAAGCGCCCATGGTCATATTGAAAGCTCCCCCCATTATTAGTTTGCCGTGTGGGAGTGTCAATAGGAACTTCCACAGTGCCGGGAAAGTTGTCTGGTCCAGTGTCGGTGGGATGTAAACTGTCACTAGGTTATAGATTCTGCAGTCCCATTGACATGTTATCGCTGCGAATCGCCCTTGGTCATCCTTCCAGGACCCAGTTATTAGCAACGGGAAGCGTTTATTAACTAGGATCCCCACCCCTCGAGAATCGGAAGTAAAGTCAGAGTGTACCACCATTTTGAATCCCCACCTATCTAAAGCTTTACAAGCAGTCCCCGTCAACTGTGATTCCTGGAGAAGCGTAACAGCGGGACCCTTACGTTTGATGTATTGTAGGACTAATCCTCATTTTATTTTATCTCCCAGGCCATTTACATTCCATGACAGCACCGTAAATGGAAGGCAGGACGGTTGGGATGCCTGTGTTTGGGGGTCCGTGGCATCAACTACCGTGTTTATTTGCGTCATGGTTGTCATCTATTGTGATGAAGTGTTGAGTTGTCTGTATGTTACCCACTGCGTTGTTGCCATGTATGTCCGCTGATACTGCACCTTGATTCAAGACTGAAACTAGAACTGAAAAAAACCCTTTAACTGTACCCATTCCCCTCCCTCCTCCCTGCCTCTCTGCACAGCGGATTTAAAACTACTAGCCACCCCAACTCAGCAGAGTGCCTAATTCCCAGAACTTTGTACTTGCATAAGGAGAGAGTTACTCCGTGCTCTCCGTCCATTCCCCTCGATTATTCATAGTCCATTGCGATCAAACTGCACCTCTGAGTGTCCAGGCCCAGTCCTTAAGTGTCTATAGGATCATCATGTGGGGTCTGCAGTGTAAGTCCATCAATTCGTAGGATCTGTAATTGCAGGATCAATCTGAGTTCTCTGCAGCATTGTGTTGTAACCCTTCCGAGGCTTTTAGCCCTGTTCTGTCTTGCAGTTGCTTCTGTCTGAGTCCCTGCCTTTTTGGGCTTCCCGCTGGTCGCCATCCTTCTAACCAGACAGCAGCTTTCCCGGGTGTTCCGAAGAACCAGGTTTTCCCTTCCGCCTCCACTCTCAATTTTGCCGGGTATAACATTGCGTATTTGAGTTCACGGTTGCGGAGGTCACTTTTAACTTCCATGAAGCTACGGTGCCGTTTGGTCACTGCCACAGTATAGTCTGGATACTGGGTCACATTGCAGTTGTCCACTTGTATCAGGTGTGCTCTCTCCACCGAGAAGAAGCTGGACAGCCCACATAGCTGCAGTTGGTTTTTAATAAGATCTTCGACAAAGAGAACTAGAGCAGATCCCCAAAGGCTCTCTGGTACCCCGACCAGGCATACATTGTTCCTTCTTGATCGACCTTCCTGGTCTTCGAGTTTGTCCGCCAGTTGTTTCTGCGCGAGCTCCAGTGTCTGGACCTTCTTTTGCAGTGTTGCCGTGTCCATGGAAAGAGCCGCCGTGGTGGTTTCCACCTCCGTTATTCTGGTGCTCATTTTGGAGACATCTGCACGTAGTAGTGTGATATCCGTCGAGAATTTTCCTATGGACATTTGCATCTGATTTAGTGCGACCTCTTTAGATTTTTCAGGCGATGTGTCCGTGCCACTTGAGGTGGGCGGAGACGGTGTATCTGTCTGTTCTTTGTGGTAGGCATATTTGTCATGGGGGGGAATCCAGTAATAGCCGCTGCCTGCCGCGGGGGCGCCGTCCGCGCACGGCCTTTCGATTTTCCTGTTCCCAGTGACAAGTCCCCCTGTCATGCCTATCGCTCAGGGATCAGACAAGGCCTTGGGGAACTGAATGGTCAGCTGATGTTCCCCTAGATGGCTCGGTGGCAGTGCCGGTGTCTACAATGTGCGCTGTTGGGCTCAGCGTATAATGTTAGTTTGACTTTTGTAGTACAGGGAGCCACTACAATTCTTTCCCCGGCGGAGCCTCCAGCAGTTGCCTTATTTTGATAGCCGGTGCCGGATTCAGCTGCTGGCTTCGTCACTCCACCGCCCTTGTACACTCCACAAGGCCGTCCGCTGAGGCCTTATTTTGGATTCTGTATAGTGGGGGACTCGCCGGCCCCCCGAATCAGTGTGTCAGTTCACCTGCACTGATGCTGCTGTCTTCTTCACTAGCACAGGCCTGTCCCTCTGCCAGGCAAGGGAGGCGATTAGTGTGACAATGCCGTCTGGGCCGTTAGTTTATTAGTGGGTGCCACCCTCCAGTCAACACCTATGTTTCTTTGCAGCTTGCCGCTAGGCCGTACCTCGCACAAATGGTCCAGCCCTCGGCGCGATGCCTCTGCGTTATCTTCTCTCCTCACGCTTCACTCGCAGTCGGCTGTCAGGCATGTCTTCGTACGCGCCCGTAGGCTCACTTCACCATGAAGGTCTAGGTCCTCTAGAGAGCCCCAGCGGTCGTGGGGGCCCTTCGTGGGGGTTCCAGGTCGTGTCAATCCCTGCTGTAGTCGGCACTTGATTTACGCGAGGCCCCGGCTTCGCTGCTACTCCTGGGCCTCAATTGTGCCACATTGCTCTCCGGTCTCTCACCTGGAGTTCCGACTTTTAGCAACTGTTCCTCCGGTGTTCCAGTGCTGCGGTACGTGATCTGTGCGTGTTTTCACGCTGGATACATGACTGACTGACTTAATATTTGTAAAGCGCGCTATTGCCAAGCTGTCTTGGCACTGAGGAATGTGAAAAAATGGAACAGCAGGAAAGATTAGAGTTGCGTAGAGAGCCAGGTTTTTATGTTTTTCCTAAAAAGCATCCGGCAGGACTAAAGTCTCACTTGGACGGGGAGGGATTTCCAAAACTTAGCTGCTTGGAATGAAAATGGTTTTCCTCCCCATCTTACTCTTTTTATCCTCGGAATATGTACCAGTCCAGTGTCAGTAGATCTTAGGCAGCGCGGTGGAGCATACCGAGGGAATAGAGATTGTAGGTCATTTGCCCCTCCTCCATAAAGGGCTTTATGAACTAGGCAGAGGGCTTTAAACTCCACCCGCCGTCTCACTGGAAGCCAGTGAAGTTGCTTTATACTGGCGGAGGTGGGGTGGTGTTTTGGTAAACTAAGCAGTACTCGTGCTGCTGCGTTTTGAAGTGATTGGAGTTTAGTGAGCTGCCTTGCGCCAGCTCCTAGGTAGAGAGCTTTACAATAGTCTATTCTCGATAGAACTAAAGCTCCTACCACTGTTCTCTTCAGAGAGAAAGGAATGAAAGGAAGGATCTTCTGTAGAACCCTCAGCGTGAAGAAACAGGCTGAAGCAACTTGGTTGATCTGAGAGGCAAGTGTAAGTTCTTTGTCAATCAGGAAGCCAAGGTTTTGAGCCTTGGGCACCGGAACCAAGCATGTTCCAGCTTCGATGGGCCACCATGATTGGCTCCAGATCGATGCTTTCTGACCAAATTCTATAATCTCGTTTTTTTCAGTGTTGAGTTTTAAGAAGTTGGTATTCATCCAGGACATCAGCAATGTAAGACAGTTACGAAACTGTTCGGCTGTCATGTCCTTATTTTGCGTAACAGACACCACTAGCTGCGTGTCATCAGCGTAGTACACGAGCAACAGACCATGACTTTTTATTAATCTGGCTAGAGGGGTCACGTATATGTTAAACATGGTCGGGGACAGGGTCGAGCCCTGGGGGACTCCACCAGGGAGAGTAAACAGTTCTGACCGAAGTCCCTCCCAATGAATTATTTGATCCCTGGATGACAAGAATGATGTGAGAAGGGCCAGAGCTTTACCACTAATACTGACGGCCTGCAGCCTTCGTATTAATACCGCATGATTTACGGTATCAAAGGCTGCCATAAGGTCAAGCACTGTCAGGGCGGCCCTACCACCTCCATCCATCACCTTACGGATCTCCTCTGTCGCCATGATCAGGGCTGACTCCGTGGAGTGCCGAGATCTAAAGCCATGCTGAGTGGAATCAAGGATGTTATGTAGATCCAAATAGGTCGTCAACTCAGAATTCATGGCTTTCTCCAAGATTTTGGAAGGTAGAGGTTGACTGGAGATCGGGTGGTAGTTTTTAGCCTCTAGGGGGTTGAGCGTGTTTTTTTTAAAGATAGGTCAAATACAGGCCCTTTTCCAACACAAAGAGAAGACCCCTGATCTAGTGACTTGGTTTAATAGTGGGGCCAAGTATGAACAAACCTCCTCCGGCACCAGATGTAGGATGTGTGGGGGACAGGGATCAAGTGGGAACTCTGATTTAGTTTGCAGCAATAAATCTACCACTTTCTCTTCACTTAAAGCAGAGAACTGAGTTAGGCTGCAATGGAATGTCTCCTCTTCCTGACCCTCAAGATGGTTTCTCCCCCTCACTTCAGAAGTATTCAGGAGTTCATTATAGATGGTCTGGACTTTGTTCTGGAAGAAGACCGCCAATTTGTCCACAAAACTTTGATCCGGAACAAAAATAGTATCTCGCCGGCAGCTCAACAAAGCTGTCACTGTTTTGAATAGGTCCTTAGAGAAATTTGTGGCCTCCTGAATTTTGGAAGTGGAATAAGCTGTCTTTGCTTGTTTTATTGGCAACTTATATTGCTCTAAGGCTAAGCAATAATCTTTCTTATGTGCCGTACTGTATTTGGAACTCCAAATGCGTTTCTTATGTCTGCATTTGATTTTAAATTGTTTAAGCTCGACCGAATACCAGGGAGATGACATTTGCATTCTCCTAGCCTGCTTAGTCACTTCCAGTGCCAGTTTATTTACTGCCTGGTTAATCCAGTTGTCAAAGTTAGTTGCTGCCTTGTTGGAGTCTTTAGAGGTTGGGGGCTTCTCCTTCAGAGCTATGATCAAGTCTTGTTGTTGCATTGTTTTCCAAGGATGTAATTTGACCAAAGGGGGTCGAATACTTCGACAGTGGTTAGTGTCTAAGATCTTAACAGTGAAGTGAACTGCATGGTGGTCTGACCAAAGTAGAGGTTGTGTAGTCTCCACTTCAATAAGTTCATTATTTGTGAAGTTCCTATCCAGCGTATGGCCTGCTAGATGTGTAGGTTCCAGAACAATTTGAGTTAGCCCGAAACTGGCTAAATTGTCAGTCAGGCCTATTGTGTCAGTATTGTTATCAACTTCCAGGTGAAAGTTAAAATCACCTAACACCGTAAAGGAGTCAGTATTTAAGCAGGATTCCAGATGAGTCTGAAGGGAGGTGATAAAAGAGGATCTGGAGTTCTGGACCCTGGTGATCTATAAATCAGTGGCCACGGGCAGAGTTCACGATTATTGTTTATAACACTAAAAGACATTGCTTCGGCATCTACTATTGGTTCTGGCACAGTTTTCACCATGTAGCAGGATTGATAAATTAACTCAATCCCACCCCCCTTGTCCCTACCCTATCAATATTCGCAACAAAGTAACCAGCCGGTACTACAACATTCCAGTCGGGATCACTTGTTTCATTAGCCCAGGTTTCCATAAGAAAAAACAGGTCTGGGTTTTCTACTAAAATCAAGCACTCTAGATCATGTTTATGTTTGGTCATTGACCTAGCGTTGATTAAGAAGCAGCTGATAGATTTAAGATTCTTATCAAAGATGTCTTGTGTTAGGACACAGGATTGGGAAAGCCTACTGTCGTGGGTGGCATTATTGTGCTTATTATTGTGAGGCAAACTCCCTTCCCTACTCTTGTGTATGTAGTTCATACCTAAATTCAGGGTCACCAGGCCACATATATTGCAGCGCCTAGGGTTATTGTGTGTTTTAT
Source organism: Triturus cristatus (assembly GCF_964204655.1). NCBI lineage: Eukaryota > Metazoa > Chordata > Amphibia > Caudata > Salamandridae > Triturus > Triturus cristatus. The sequence continues at coordinate 262,703,473 of NC_140593.1, forward strand.
CCAGCTTAGGATGCAGGCACTCACCAGGATTGAGCCTGATAATTTCACTTCTTGAGTAAACATACCTCGAACAAACGAGCAGGGGTTTTGGCGCTGGCCATGCCCCGGGCTCCGACGGGGGCAGACGGGCTTGCCTTTGACTTTGACGCGGCATCCGGTGTTATGTAGGCAGTGGTGGGAAGTGGCTGGGCGAGAAACTAGAGCGCTGACTTCCAAGCGGGTCCGCTCTAACAGGCGGGTACCGCAGTCAGCGCGAGCAGTTATCAAGTAAGTTAAAATAGCACAAGTTAAATTAGCACACAATCAGGTTAAAATCACAAACTTTTAAAAATTAGGCAACTCGGATCTCCCAAGCGCTCTAATTAGCGCTGTACACACAAATCACATGACAGGATTGACTGGGGGAAGAGATTCGAGCGCGAGTCGTTCTCGGCTGCGGCCATCTTCATTGGCTGCTAGCCACGCCCCCCGCAGTTCAACTTTTGACCCAATCATTGTACCGAGTCAGCCCTTACAGGTGCTACGGAGGAACACAGATCCGAACTGAACAAGGGTGGTAATGTGACTTTAATTCTTCTGGACCTATCAGCTGCATTTGATGCTGCAAACCACTCATTGCTAATTGTCTGGCTGGATTCCATCATCATCAAGAATTCTGCCCTCTCCCTCTTAAGTTCATTTCTATCAGATAGACAGTAATTGGTAAATTTGGGCGATTTTACATCTGAGCCCTTTTCCCATCCATGTAGGGTCCCTTTGAGATTATCATTGAGCCCCACTTTATTCAATGTCTATGTCACCCCTTTGGTGAACCCCATTCAATTTTGTGGTTTCTCAATGATTTCCTACCCGACACAACATGCATATTGTAGTCTCAGTCATTGTGATGTCAAAGCTGTGGCCAGTTCAACAGTTGAATGGCACAGATTGTCACCTGGATGAACGATACTTGCCTCAAATTAAACTCAGATGAGACCAAGGTACTTCTATTCGGGAAGGACACATCATTTTTTATTGTTTCCTGGTGGCCAAAATATCTGGGCCTGCTCCCCTCTCCTGTAAACAAGGCTAAAAACCTAAGTGTCCTTTTGATGATGAACCATCTTTCTGAGATCAAATAAATCACTGCTAAGAATCTTGAGGAAGAATTTCCCTATCATTCCTTCAGTGCTTCAAAAAATGGTCTATTGCTTTGGTCATCTCAAGGACCAGCTATTGCAACGCACTATATGTAGGGATTCAAAAACGTCTGCTGAACGAGCTCCAAACTCTCTCTGTTACTTATGATAATCCCGAAATTTAATTTGGTCTCTCAAACCATCACTGAACTTACTGGCTTGAGCAGATGAATTTTTTAAATATAGTGCATGGCACACAAGGCTCTTCACAATGTTGGCCTTCATTTCTTTAAAGAAAAGATTCCAAACCGCAGCCAAAATGATGGTCATTCCAAGATCTATCAAAGCCTTCTGGGATGGCAGAGATGTCTCACTTGCCACCTGAAAACTTTGGAACTCTTTGCTCTTTAAGCTCAGAGCAAAATCTGAATTGTAGCAATTATGGAAACAGCTAAAAATGGTGCTCTTTGCACGCTCATCAGTGCATTAGGTCTCCCCTTGAGCTTGTTGTCTGATGCTAGCGCCAAGACACCCTTGGGCATTTGCACATTTTATAAGGATTTTTTTAATACTTTCACTTAGGAGAGTCTCTGTTATAACTGAGAACTGGTCTTTTTCCTTCTGCCCTTGTGTTTTCAGAAAGTGCAACCTGTGTTTCACTGCCTAGGGTTCTCTTTTGAGTGTGCTCTCAACTTGTGCCTTGCTATGCAATTGTTTCAGTCTCTGTACATAAATCAGCTTGTGTATCCTTTGTGGTTGCATCACTTATGTTGTCCAGTGATTCTGTCCCCTATGCTGAATATGCCCACTATAAGCCACCCCTGCCAATGCCGAATGCTCCTTCAACTTCAGGTTTCCTGGCATCTAGTTCCTCTTCCGAGGCTGCACACCTACCACTGTTGCCTTTGACTTCTGTTGAATGGGCTGCAGAAGATTCTTTTTGTCCTTTGGCTCTTGTTCTTCAGGCCTCTGTTTATGCATTGCCTGTGGATGTGGGTTCCGTCCATCGCCCCGACAATACCCTGACAAAGAATGTGGTGGACATATCGGACATGCCACATTTCACTTGTTATGCTGTTAGACTCTTTAACTGTTTTTAAAAAATTATTTTATAATTTTTTTTTATTAGCATGTTTTTGTATTTGATATTTTTTATGGCTTTCTGCATCTGATTTTGCTGTTAACATATTATATGAAATGCAAATCGTTTTACTTATACTCATTACTATTTTTTTTATATCAATCATCTCATCCAACCAAGGGGAGGGTGTTGAGGAGCTTCCATTTAGGCTCCACTTTTGCTTTTCATTTTAAACTTAGGATAATTTTCTAATGGTGGTTTAGACATATTTTCCCCTAAAGTGAAAAAGTGCCATGCACGCTTGTATTCCTGATAGACATTGTCGCCCTGCAGTCAGCACATTTGTCTTCACATTTAGTTCCAGGGTCACCCAACTTAGAACACGATGCCTTGTTTTATTTTGCTCATAGGAGATGACAGACAAATTAAAGACTTTGCTATGCACCTCTGGCATAGTGTGATAAGCTTGCTGTTTCATTTGCTGAAGTCGTTGAGAGGTTCACTTCCTGATGGAGTTTTCATGGAAGCTTCCTGTGAGCTGTGACTGAGATGCAGTCCTGCTGTCCCAGACCTTCATCCTGAGGAGGAAGATAGCCATGCAAAAGAAGTGTGCAAGCCTGCAAAGTCAAGACAAGGTGCATTTGTTTAGGCACTAAGGCTGGCTTCCTGACACACTGTACTAGGTAGTAAGTTAGATTATTCCAACAGGTCTTGCAGAAGGGTAATCCCGACATTTAGCAGATAGGTATTATTAATAGATGGAAGTAATTGTAGTAATGTTATGATTAATTAACTTGGTTAAAGTATTTGTAATTTTCACCATTCTAATAATGCCTATAACAATGATGTGTCTCATCTTGTTTTATTTACAAAGATTAGATCTTTTCAATAAACATTTGAAAATGCATTATCTATCGTTTCTTTGTGACACCTTGGCATGTGAAAGTGACAAACAAAAGGAGTAGATCTGTTTCCATGAATTTCTTGGGAATATGAGTGGTCATTATCAAGGTTACCGACAACATCTATAACTCTGTAAAGTTAGGAGTTTAGGTGTTGTACTGTCAGTTAGCCAAACAGACTAACATTAACTGATTATATAAGAAGACTCAGTCTATGTATAATGAAGTTTTGTTGACCTAATACACAGTGCTACTAAATTCATAGGAACCATATAATAGTTCCAGGGCTATATACTAAATCTTTGAACTGTTTTATTTTGTGTGCAAATTCTATGTTAGTTGCATATTCTACATTCAAGGTGGATTTTTGGTGGTCAATCCATACATACTGATTAAAATTATCGAAGCATCCCTCAACTGCAAAATGTGGGTATATTTTAGGTACAGCGGAAATCACTGCCTGTTCAAGCTTTTTTTTTCAAATTATCTTTATTGAGTTTTAGACATACTATACATGTTACAATAGGTATTGCATAACAGATCTGAGATAGTGCTCCCAGCTACAATACATAGAGGTCCAGACATTTAAGAGCAAAATACCCGTGACAGCATTCCACATAATCTTTAAAGGAAGATAGGTGGTAGTGTGCGTGTCAACTATCAGTTTGTGTAATCAGGCACTAGGGTGCCTCCCTACAAGAGAGACAGGGGGCCTAGGTGGGTGTTGGATGGTGTAGACGCCTCTCCGTCCAAAGTCTGCAAATACTGATGGAAGTGGGACCAAATATCCTTGGGCTGTGATGCAAGGGGTTGTCTATTAGAATAATCTTCTCCCAGACTTTCGCATCTGCTCATGTTTTCAAGCCAGTCCTTGGCTGAGGGTGGTCTATTTCCCCCCCCATCTTAGGGATATCTCCCTCTTTCCAAGGAGCAACTCCATAGAAACAAACAGGCACATGCATCAAAATAGAAAATTGCGATTCCTTATTTGCAAAAAAAAGGAATCACAAATAAGGAATCGCAAATAGCCATGCATCATAAAATCTGTGAATAATTAGGGAATCACTATAATTCGCAATCGCAATTTGTCATACCGCAATTTGCGATATCACAATTTGCGAAATCGCAAATAGCGAAGTCGCACAGTTGATGCATATTGATGACATCACGAGCAGGAAGTCAGTCAGCACATGCCTCATTCAGTGCACAATCATAGTGAGAGGAGGAAGCTGATTGCAGGACCTGAACAGTAGTGAAAGAAAACCTTTGAAAAACACCTGTCCCATGTCCAAAATGCATGCAAGCACAGCAGAGGACAGTCAAGCAGCCAGGAAACGCAAAATGAACTTTTCTGAGAAGGAAATAGAGACACTAATTGAGGATGTGGTAATCAGCCACGACAAGCTGTTTGGCAAATTGTCACTGAAATTACCAGAGCAAGAAAAAAGGAAAATATTGATGCGAATCCAAAATAACGTTAATGCTGTGGGGGTCACACACCGTTCCATAGAGGACTTTAAAAAGCGATGGTACGACCTGCGCAGTCGTGCAAAAGAAAGGATTGCTGAGAGGCTGAAGGAAGCCAGGAAGACAGGAGGGGGAACACCAACACAGACTGGGAACACACCCATGGAGGACATGGTGGAGTCCACACTCCAGCCTAAAGCTGTCGTTAGGGTGATGTACCTGAACACCTCTGGAGCGGTCAACACATCTCAAGGTAAGATGCATGCAAGTGACCATTGGTATGTATGACAATTATCACTTCATCTCAGTACAGCACAAGTGTCCATTATGCAAATCCAGTCCACATTTTCCAAACACAACAAAGTGCATTATGGGAGATGCAGGCAGGTCAGGCAGGTACTTTGGCAAACACACAATTAGAAATAAAAAGACTCATAAATAGTGTAACAGAAAAATATTTAGTTGCAGGAAAATATTGATTAATCTGACATTACATCACAGACATAAATTAATGCTGATTTGCACTGTTTACATCACAGATGCAGAACAAGGAGAGGCAGTGGACAGTGACTGCATGGACACACAGGATACTACCGCTGTGGATGAGATGGACACACCTGTGGTACCACAACAACCATCCCGTGCTCCTACTACACGCAGGGCAACAGTCCCACCACTGCAGACAATGGAAACAGAGGATGTGGCACTTGTAACACCAGAGACCAGCCAGGCTCAAGGAATACCCACGCCGACACCCCGAGTACAGGTCCGGATTAGCACAGTCCGAAGCCGGCGGTGAAGAGTGAGGTTACAATTCACACGGCAGGAGGACCAACCTACTGATGTCTGTGGTGGTCTGGAGGGCTAGATGCTCCGGGTGCAGCGCCTGCAGGCAAAAAACACGCGGTTAGTGAAGGCACTAATTGGAAAGATGGCAGGTAACATCGCTGTCCTGACAGATTGCGTGAGGGAACTGACCAGGGTGATGAAGGAGGGACATGTGTGACAGACGAGACACCATCGCCAGTTGGTGCAGCGCATGCACGTAGATACTAAATCAAATATTAGGCTTGCCACCAACACTGCACTGTCACAATGCAGATTGAGATATCCCATTGGAGTGGGGATGTGGGAAAGGCACTGGGCCAGGTAACAAATGCAGTGGAACAAATGCATGCTGCCACAGTTGGGTCCATTAATGTGATGGTGGAAGAGGGGAGTGAGGAGGCCTCAAGCCTCAGCAGTCTGTCAATGTCTGTCACCACTGCAAGTAGGCGCAACACTCGCAGCAGTACACCCTCCGTAGCCAACATGAGGGATGGAGATGCAGCAGCCGAAAGGCGTCTGGGTGTGTGTGGTAGGAAGAGATAGACTGGCAAGTCCACAGACTTACAAGACAACAGTTGTAATCCAACAACAAAGACCTGGCAATAATCGGCACTTTCCATCAATTTTTAAATGTAAATACGTAGGATTACTCATAGGGTAATGTATAAATCTATTTCCCCTAGATCAGTCGTTCTTTTCATGAACTCTGAAAAAATCCCATGTGCCATGCAAATTAGTATTTATTCATTCCCATAATGTGAAAAAAAGACCAGCCACAAATTAAGTCACTCAACCAGCACCCATCAAAAATATATATATATATATATCTCATAAAGATGGTGAGGTGCAGAAAAAAAATGTGGAGAAATGATAAAGTATCTCACGTGCGCACCACCAGAGGAGATGCTGGCAGGTACTCACCAGCTTGCCCACGTTTTTATCATCATTGATAACTTTCTCATAAAAAGAAAATTGTGTCCAGAACAAAAGAAGTGTGAATTTTTTTTTAGAAATAATGTAAGCGAAACCCCAAAGAAATAGAGAGACCTGTGAAGTCTCAAGTAAAATTGAGTCTAACTCACATATATACTTCCAATTTCTTTATTCCATTGCGTGAATTATCCCAAGGTTAAAAACACAGTCATGTTGTTTAACCACATCAAGAAGACAACAGTTGTGACTGACTTTCAAGTCATATATTTCCATTTTTCTTTTGTTCATTAATGCTATTCCTGTGCTACTGGGCACCTGATATGTGTGCTTCAACACTACAATTCCTTTAATTTGAGATAAACAAAGTTTGATCGAAATAGCCGTGTATTGCCTCATCATTACTCACCTCAGAAAGAATTTTGTGTAATTTCTGTGCGTCTCCTGCGCCCTTCTGCTGCACTTGCCTCATTTGCTGCACGTCAGTGTGGCCCTTGCTGGTTGTCGTCCTCTAACTCGCTGTCAGACACCTCTATAGGAATGCCTCTCCTTGTGGCAATGCTGTGTAATATGGCACATGCAGCCACTATCCTGCAGCATTGTTCTGGTTTGTATGGTAAAGCTCCACCTGTTTTGTGTAGGCATCTCAAGCAGCTCTTCAACAGCCCAAACGTGCGCTCAATTATGTTCCGGGTGGAGATATGCACAGCATTGTACCGCTGCTCATTGGGGGTTGTAGGATTTAGGTACGGCGTCATGATGTAATTCCGCAAGACGTATGCGCTGCCACCTACATGGAAGTAAGCAAAGGGTCAGTGTCGGTAATGCATTGGCATACGTACAATGTCGGTGAGAATTAATAACACATTTTTATCAAGCAGATGTCCCTCTCCAAATTAACCCCTGAACAGACGAGTGTGTATGCCACTCTGGCGTAATATATAGGAATCATGGGCGCTTCCTGGGTATTGAGCCACAATGTCAGTTATTATGTATTTTGCATTGCATACTACCTGTATGTTTAGGGAATGAAAACATTTCCTATTCCTATATATGTTTTCATTATCTGCTGCGGGCATATTGCTACATGGGTGCAATTAATGCAACCTAAGACTTGTGGGAAGAGGGCTATCTGATAAAATTCCTGTTTGGTCTTGGTGAGGTCATGTGCGGTTGTGGGGAAGCTAATGTGGGAGTTGATCCGGGACATCATGGCATTAAGGAATGCTTTGAAGATACATGAAAGTGCGCTGAGACACACCTCCAGCTACTGCTATGACCCCCTGAAAACTGCCTGACGCCAGTAGGTGCAGGCAACATTGGACTTGCACATGTGTGGGTATTGCATTGGTCCTATGTGTCTGACGCTGCAAAATGGAATTCAATTCAGTTTTTAAATCAATGATCATTGCAGCATTGAGCCTATACTTGTCATATATCTCCTCCTCTGTTTGTCCTAGCAATGTAATGCAGACTCTGAAGATGCGCTCCTGTATTCTCCACCTTCTGTGTGCTGCAGCCTGGAGCCTCATCCTCCTCGCCATCAGGTAAAGTGCTGCCATTGTGAAATGTTCATGGGTATTCTGGGTGTGTTTAAGTACGTTTCTGTTGAATTTAAGCTGTATTTAATTTGCACTCATGATTACCACCTGGTTGTGATCCTTCTTAGATTGCACTTGCTAAATTGCGATTTTCAAGAAAAACACAATTTGCAATTTTTCCTGCATAGAATTGTGAATATTTAATTGCAATACACTAATTGGGAGTCGCAATTACAGAATCGCAATCCAATTCTCAGAATTATTTGCGATTCCTTACTTTAGCGAAAACATGTGCTTTAGCTGTATTTTCGTTCATGCATTGCTGCCGGGTACTTTGCGATCGCAAATGGGCTATTTTTAAGATTTGCAAATTTTGCTAATTTTTTAAGGGTTGATGCATGTGCCTGAAAGAGGCAGATCCCTTGGGGAACATTGTGAGTTTAGCCTAGTAGGGCAACTACCGGGTTAGGGGTTATTTCAAAATCGGTCATCTTGGAAATCTGGGCAAATATGTTCTCACAGAATCTAGCGATAACCGGGCACGTCCAAGTGAGATGAACGAAATCGGCACTGGGAGCCTGACATTTCAGGCATGCAGCATACCTGGTGGGGTCAAATTTTGCGATGTCTGCCGGAGAAAGATAATATCAATGTAGGTATTTAAAGTGAATCAATTTATGTCTGTGATTGATGGAGACAAGTATAATTTGCTTGCAGCAGTACTTCCATATCAGGTCAGTTAATGGTATTCCCAACTCCTTTTCCCAGGTCTCACTTACTCGGGTGGTCGTTTCTGGTCGTAGTGCTAAGCAAGAGCGGTAGAATTTGGATGTCATGTGCCTCCATCTGACACTTTTAGTTCTAATGATAAGGGTGGGAAGTCTTTTGGCAAGAGAGGGTATGTGGGTAATAGAGACCTGAGGGCACTCTGGATTCTTTTGAAGATGAAGAGGTCGATATGGGAGACATCCTGCGCCCTATAGGTGTCTGCTAGTTGTATAACATGGCCATCAGGAAACAGGCCACCAAGAGTAGACAGTGAATGTTTCGTAAGTGTGCGCTTAACTATGAATTCTCTTGCAGGAGGGATCCATGGGTTATCTAATATGGGGATGGCCTCGGCATAGAGGGGTCCTCTGCGCAGTATGCAGTGCATCCTATACCACGCCCAAAAGGTTGTTGAAACTGTCTGTATATCTGTGGTTTCTAGAGGAATGCCACGTGGAAGTATTTGAGAATGGAGCAAGCCATCCAACTGGTCATGTTCTGGGCGTATATATGATATACGAGCGTCAGTGTGATACCAGTGGCATCAATAGTGGCACTGCACGGCAAGGTAATAAGGGCAAAGGTCTTGGACCCCCAGTCCTCCCCGCTCATAAGGGAGGGTCAGTGTTTCCCAGCGTACTCAGGGACAACTATTCGCCCATATCAACCGCAGCAAAATGTTACGACGATTATGGAAAAAGGTTTGTCGGAGTGGAATAGGAATATTGATAAACAGATATAAAAAGCGTGGCAGTACCACCATTTTAATAATGGCCACTCACCCCAATATGGAGAGGGGTAGTTGTATCCACCTATCTACTTGCGCGGACAATGTGTTTATTGCTGGTCCATAATTGCGTCTGAGGACCTGTTCTCTAGCTCTATGCAATTGTATACCCTCGTATTTATTCCCATCTGATGCCCATTCAAAGGGATATTCTAATGATAGGGGTTGGGTCAAATCTGTGGGCGAAAGTATTTCTAATTTGGCCCAGTTTCTACAGACCCCTGATAGTCAACCAAATTGTATTATCTCCTGCATGAGCGGAGGTAGATTATCTTTGGGGTGTCGTATAAACAGTAAAATATCATCTGCATATAGAGACAATAACAGGAGCCATATGTGAGCTGTAGGCCCCAGTGAATAAGCTTATCTTGTAGGGTCTTCGCTAATGGGTTGACTGCGATGATAAAAAGGAGGGCAGAGAGAGGGTATCACTGCCTAGTACCTCGATGAATGTGTATAGCGTCCCTAAGTGCTCCATTTATTCTAAGACGTGCAACTGCAGCTGGAGTATCATGGGCCACCTTGTTTAAAACTGCAAACAGTGTGCAGAGATTAAGAGGAATTGAACTGTGTGGGACAAATCCTGCCTGCACCGGTGAGATAAATTGTTACATCAAAAGTGACATCCTGTTGGCTAAGACTTTAGCTAGAGTGTTATTATCTAGATTAAGTAAGGACATTGGTTGGTATGATGCACATTTACTGGAGTCCTTGCCGTGGTTAAATAATATCATGAGGACCGCCTCGTGGAGTGTAGGCAGTAATTCTTCTGTTGTTAAGGATTTGTTATATAGAGCAAGCAGTGAGGGGCCATCTGTTGCTTAAAAGCCTTATGAAAGGCTCCAGTGAGCCCATCCAGGCCTGGCGCCTTGAAGCCATCTAAATTGGTAATAGCTTGTGTTACCTCTTCCAGAGTTAGCTGTTAATGAGAAATTCCTTCTGTCCATTCGATAGCCACACCATAGCTATGTCTGCAAGGTAGGAGGTGATGGCCGACTGACTGGATGTGGCGTTGGATGCGTATAGGTTTTGATAATAAGTTTAAAATTCCTGTAAGATATTTTCGCTGCCGGTAACAGTGTCTCCAGCATCCAAGCATATCCCGGCTATATAGTTTTGCTGTCTTTTTGGGAGTAATAGTCTAGCTAATGTGTGCCTTGGCCTTTCGCCCTCTCCATACCGCCGCACCCTGGCATATTTGATTTCCCGATCAGCCAGATCCCGGATTTCCACAAGAAGAGTTTGACAGTGGCTTGTCGGTTGTGTCCGCTCCTTCTTTGCAGCCAGTTCCAGTATATGGAGGGCGTTTTCAACTTTTTGCAGTTGTGTGTGGATATCTTTTAAAACGCCTGTGTGTTTGGAAATACACACCTCACGGATATAGGCCTTAAAGGCCGTCCTCAGTGTCATCCTGGGCAGAGACTGTGCCTGTGTTTAAATTGAAATATTCTGTACTGGATGTCAGTAGTTCACCGCAGAATACCGAGTCTAATAGAGCCTCTCCATGAAACCTCCAACTGTAGGCAGTTGCGCGACTGTGTTGAATTTTGGACTGCAAGATGAGTGGACTGTGATCTGCCAGTGTCCTTGGAAGGATTGTGACATTGTTTACCCGTTGACGCACCATTGGTGAGAGGAACCAATGGTCCAGTCTAGACCAGACGTAATGAGACGCTGAATAGTAAGTGAATCCTGGTGCGGTTGGATTATGAATAAACCACCCATCTAATAGAAGATACGAATCAATAATATGTCAGATGCCTCCCGGGTGTGGGGTTTACTAGTGGGTTGTGTGCTGGTTGTGTCCATTCGTGGGCATTGCGTCATGTTCAGGTCCCCTCCCAGTATCCAGAGATCCTCCCCCAACCCATCCAGACAGGTAAACAGGTCCCGGAAGAGCTCTGGGTCATCAATGCATAAACATTGATTATGAGGATCTCCCGGGCTGCTAGTGCACCCCCAATGTACTGGTATCTGTTGTTCGGGTCTGAGTACGGGGCCTTGAGGACAAAAGGCACAGTTTTATGAATTAGTATGCATGTGCCCCTGGAGTATGAACTGTGCAGGATGAAATATCTATGTGTTCCCCACTGCTTTGCGAAAGAGGGTTCGATATATGGAGATAGGTGTGTCTCCTGTAATAGGGCAATTTTTACATTGTGTCTATTTAGATAGGAGAGTACCTGTTTCCCTTTCCGCAGGTTGTGAATTACGCGGATATTGCAGGATATAAAGGAGAATTCTACTGTCCCGGGCATGTCGAGGGTGGCGATATTATGAGGGTTTGTTGGACCTCAATGTCATTGACATTATGGGAGCAGGCGGTCAGTATCACAAGACAATTCAAACTTTTTATTGCAATTAATAGATGAAACATTCCCAAACTACCCTTTCCCCCCTCCCACACCAGATAAAACTTAATCCAGCGAATCCCCTGAACTCTATATGAACAAATTAAGATAAACAAAACATTTCCCACTATGGAACCTTTGGTGTACACCAGGGGGTGTGACAGCGACTCAGCCATGGAAGTCATTAGTAATAAGATAAGTGTCTGTATTGTTAACCAACCACAAAATTAGATGAGGCACCTATGTGCCAGTCTTGTACCCGACTTGCTGTAGCTACAGAGCTTCGAGTAGAACCCAGCTGTTTCAAGATTCGTCTTGTGTGCCCGGCAGTGCACGGTTTTGATCTTCAATTTCCCGATCTGTATGCGAAAGTGGGTATGCGATGGGGACCCCGCTTGTATCTTCTTGCAGAAGGCAACTGCGTCTGTAGGGGTTTCTAAAATTCCGGAACATCCTTTGTGTACAATCCGAAGATGCGCTGGGTATAACGTGAGGTATTTGATGCCCATTGTGTGGAGCGTGTTCTTAACATCATTGAATTTCCGCCTGGCCTCCTGCACTACAGGTATGAAGTCAGGGAATGTTGAAATGCCAGCCCCTCATTATCTCAATGGTCCATTTTCCCCTGCCATTCTGAGCATACTGTCCCTGTCCCTATAGTTGGGGAGGGGTGCTATGATGTACCAGGGTGGTACTATGGTTCGGTGCGCTCGCTCGACCACGAATGTCGCTGGATAGTTGGATCGGTCAAATAGGTCAGACAACAGCTGTTCTATAAAGACTACTGGGCGTCCCATGTTTGTGGTTTCTGCAATTCTGGAAATGCGTATATTGTTGCGGCGTGCCCTCGCTTCAAGGTCTTTGTTCTTCACCGCGACTTGTTTCAATAGGCGTTCAACCTTTTCAAATCTTTTTTGTGTGGCCGTGGAGGTGTCTTCTAGGTCCGAGACCCTCTTTTCTGCCTCTCAAAGCCATGCCCCCTGCCGATCAATCTTCTCCCCCATCATGTCAATGCGGCCTGCAAGTGTGTTTAAGTGGGCATCCATCGTACTAAATCCAGCATTTAATTCCGCCATCAGCGTCTCTATTTTGCCCGCGGGTATGTTATCCTGGCCTCTACCTGCGGAATCTTCTGTGTCAGAATGGGCCCCACTGGGTTCTGCGAATTTGGTGCATCAAATGTAAGATGCAGTTGTTTGGGGTCAGTGCGTCCCATTCTGGAGAATCCGTCGCCCCTTGGTAGGAGTTTGCAGATAAGGGAGCGGATCACTGTAGATATGATTGCTCCTAGGCCGAAATTACCTATGAGTGTATGGTGCTTCCAGGGCCCATGTGTGTCTTCAGCCACTGCGGGTCAATGGTTCAGGAGGGGATGCGCTTCAACCCTGCAACATATTTAGTAGGATGGGAGTGGCAGGGACGGGGATGTAATCGATGTTGTAGGCCTTATGTGTGTCAGATGGCCAATCCTCCACCCGCCACAACACAGTGCCCTCCGCAGAGCGGGCGGCCGTGCTGTCCAGTTGCAGGGGTTGGCAGCGCATGGCAGTTTGCATGAGGGATCAGCACCTTGAGTCACGGTCGGGCTCAGATTCCTGCATGGGCCACACGTACGGTGTCTGTGGGCCCTCCTTCCTCCAGGACCCAGCACGCCACCTCCCAAATGCAGCGTAGTCTGTACCTTAGCAGGGACAGACTGTCCCCGGGTGCTGTTATGGCGATAATGCAGGGAGGAGGGGGACAGGGAGGGGTGACCTGAGCTATAGGCCCTGCGTGTACCGAGCGCCTGGCCTCTCACCAGCGGTACCACCGCTCCTCCCATGCAGTAGTGTGTTGACACTGTCCAGCCACCGGAGCCCCCAATTGCAGAGAACTGCAAGGGGGAAGAACGGCCCCTACCTGGGTTGCAATGTTTGGGCCTTGGTTCCTGTATGGGCCACACGTCTGATGTCTTGTGGGCCCATTTTGCCTCCAAGATGCGACCCGCCGTCCTCCAAATACAGCTTGCTCTCCATTCCAGCCTCAGACGGGACCAACTGTTTCCAAGTGCTTCAGTGAAGGTAGCGGAGGGAGGTGGGAAGGTAGTGAATTCCTTCGCCAGCTGGACCCGACGGTACTGGCCTCAGGTTCGCCCGCAGCCCCTGTCACTGTGGGGCCTCTGAGGCTACGCTGGCGGTGCCTGCTCCCCTTACATGCTGCTGCTGGCCCCTGTCCTGCGAGACCGCCCCTGTCTCTTTAAAGAGGGTCTCAGGGTCCGCAGTGTGCTTGCAGATATTTTGGGTCGGGTAGCACATCATCTCAGCAGCGGTTTTCGGTTGATGGCGGACTGCCTGTGCTGGAGCCTCACAAGGATGCGGCCATCTTGGTGGCTGTCATGGCCACGCTCCCCTGTTCAAAATCTTTTTGTTCAAAAAGGTTTTGAGGGTCATATTTGATAGCTTGTTGTTTGATATGTGTTAGCATTTCATGGTGAGCTGCACTTCGTTTGTTAGGTAACAGTGCATATACTAATGAGATGATCATATTTTTATATTGACCGCATATTGTATATATTTGACTGGATGGTGGAGGGCATGACCCAAAATTGCAATCCATAATCTATGTGATATTGTGTCAATGTTAATAATGTTTTTGTTAGTAGCATGGATGATAGTTATTTTATGGTTACTCTGGTAATCCTCGAATACAAAGGTGTTTTCTGTATGTGTGGTTATTAAGTGTTAAGAAATGTCTATTTTGCAGGTGCTACTGGGATTTTCCCTGCCTTTCTATGTGTTCTGGCAAATAATCTTTTTAGATTTTATGTGCTAGTAAAATATTTTTTTACCTCTATTTCCATAATATTCAGGGAATGCTTATGTTTTTCTACTGTTTATGTTTTTGATTGCCATGCCATAACATGTGTTAGAATACTATTTTGTGGATTTACAGTGTGTTTGTTTACTGGTGGTGCTCCCCTTGAGATAAATATATCCTTTACAACTTCATAACAGCTTCCCTTTTTGATATTTAATGTATTTTGCTATTTCTGACATTGTATCTGAGCTGCTTAAAGTATAACAATGTAGGTTATTATTTAAAAATATAATTTGCATTATTATTTATTGAAACAGTTTTACAGTGCAGCTACACATTTTTACTACAGTTTGGGATGTTGTTTTTGTTTTATTTGCACATTTTCTATTTATCTGCCGTGTTTGGTGGTGGTCTTTACAACGCTGTTTTTACACCGAAGTACCATTACAACGCGGTCGATACAACAACTGCGTTGTTAGTACGCAATACCTTTACATCGCAAGTCATTAGAACGACTTGCTGTCAATGGCGCTAAGGTATTCAATATGAAATTCAACATCTTCTCTGCTGTTACGCAAACTGGAGTAGGAATAGTAAATAATACCATTCCTAAGTCCAGCACGCCCCCTACAGCAAGTCTTTGTAATGATTTGCGATGTAAAAGTATTGCGTACTAACAACGATAATTTAGGGACTGTTACTAATTTAATGTATATTTATTTTATTGTGACTTATTTTTATATGGGCATCAGCATATCTTTTGGTTTTCATGCTTGTTGCTATGTTTCCTGAGTTTTATTATACCCATGTTATCTGGAATATCTTTATTTTTATTTTTTATTTTGCTTTATTTTAGATATTTGCACACTGATATTTGTGTTAGCAATACTCTTGCCTTTAATGTTTAAGCATAAGGTCATGATATTTTGTCGCTATTTGGATCTCTCAATCCCTTTTTTCTCAATATTGCGTCATACAACTGAGGAAATGATGGTCTATGCAAATATATATTTCCCAGTATTTATACCACCTAACAGTTGTTAGATAGTAGTTTCACTTGAGACAAATCATCCAACAGATCACTTCACAGACTTTAATAGGAACATGAAGCACTCCTGTGTTCTGGTCAAGAGGGTTCTAGATTAATCTATGAAAAATTCTAGCAGAGAAGTCCCAACTTCCTTATTTCAGGTCCCTTAACTCCTTAATAATGACTACCTTGCCTCAAGAATTTAGTCCATAATATTGCTTGCCAATGTGATAAGAGATGATAAATTCAACTCAAGATTGGTGAAAAGGTAATACTTCACACAGGCACTGAGTTCAGCTAGCTAAAGTTGGCTCTGCATGTTCGCTGCATCTGAACATTAACTTATCAGTCAGGTACCTAGTCTTTCTGAACATAAATTGCCAAGTGTGTTACTTAGATATAACTACCTATCTTACCGTTAAGAAATCTAAAACATGAACATTCTTAGATACAAGCAGGTCTCCTTATGTATTTGGCAGCTTATCCATTAGCATCTCACTGGACACATCCAGCTCTCTAGATGCTTACATTTGTCACTGTCTAGTTTCCTAACCATTCAACTCTTGTCTTCCCCCAAAACACTTGGAAACAGTAGTAAAATATCACAAAGAATGTATCAAAATTGTATAATGAAATGAAAAATGTATCGTGTGTAAAGGAGATGTGTAGTTTCTCTTAAAAGCCACAGGTTGTCCAGTGAGCTATGGTAGATATGCATTCAACAGAGACAGTGTTGGTTGTCTCCAGGAAGTAAGCACAGGCTGTAGCTTAAACAACTTTACTAGAACTCCTACCATGTGCAAAAAGTGTCATCTCTGGCTTGAAGCAGCTTCAACTAAACATTCTATAGTAATGTACTCACCCACAAATGTGAGCTGAATTTAGATATATTTATTAGATTTGTCGTCAAACAGCACCAGGAGGCAACTGCCATCCTGGCTAACATCATCCTAAGAGCAGAACATGGAACAAAGAACATCATGTGTTCCACCACTGCCTTACATCACCTAATAGATCATCACAACATTTCCTTTTTCCCAATATACAATAAAGAAGAACGAATTATAATTAAACATCAAAATATAACATATCAAAGAAATCGAACTTAGGGAAAAGAAATAGTCAACATGCTGTGGGATGAAATAAACACATGCAAATTTTCCTCCACATGTACATTGTAAAGAAAATAAACACAATTAGATTTTTCCCCGCCTGTAGATTGCAAAGAAATTATGAAACATTTTAAACTTATCGATAGTTTAAAGCTTTTCTAATGACTCGCTTTGGGCAGGTACCATTTTACGAGGGCAATCTATCATTCCAATCCAAAACACTCTCTTCATATACCTCAACCACATCTCTGTGTTTAACCTTCGCAACCCTTGAACAATTCCACCATTGATTTCTCTTCACCTTGATAAAATGACTGCTCAATGCTTCAACTTGTACCAGTTACCTGAATTTAGACTGGTATTTGGGCACATGAGAAGGTTCTTTTATACAAGCCCAATCTCCCTTCATGATGGCATTGCTATGCCTGCTCCCACTGTTTTTAACATCAAAATTCTGCTTTGCTTTTCTCTATGCCATTTCCACCAAAGGGTGAATACACTTATCTATATCAAAATCATGAGAAGAACCAGATCTGTTCTCTTTCAACGATGCTAGAAAGAAAACACTGGTAGGCACTCGACCTCGCTAAATCTCAAACGGTGTCTTATTCAAAATTGCATTGGGACTGGTGTGATGGGCAAACAGCATTTCTTCCACTGTGGTACACACATCAGCTCCACCCAAAGTGCTATTTATTTTCTCCACCAAACCATTGGCTTTTGTGTGCAATACCTGCGTTGCAAAGAAACTCTCTCATCTCCTTTGATACAAATTGACCACTGTCAGAAACTAGTTCTTTTGGTAAACCTTCCCTCCAAAGGTTTTTGTTGAAAAATTAAATAACAGTATTGGTGTTCGGTTCTTGGACATATTCCACCTCCCACCGCATGCTATCAGTAGTGGTTCAAATGATACAATCTCTTACTGTTTCCACAATTTCTCTGTCCATGCTGGCCACCAATAAACAGCATAAATCCTTTTCTTGGTGCTGGTTTGCACCAAATAGTCCTCATGACCTTCTGAGCAAAGCCTGGAGAATAAACTTATCAACCCACATAATGAGATCTTCACCCTCTAAAGTTAATTCCTAAGAGGAGAGCAGATTCCTTCAGTCATCTACACACAACATATTACTGCACCTTTCCCAACACCTCATCTTTGTCCATACCCTAAATCCATTCACCTCTCCCAAAATAACTCTCCAAACACATATCTACTGCTGCTGTAGGGTATTCATGGTCCTCCTCCTCAGGTTCTAACTTGGGCATACTTAGAGTAGACCTTGACAAATAATCTGCCATACTATTCCTCCCACCAGTGATGTATTCCACATCAGAATTGTATTGAAGAAGTTTTGCGCTTAGTCTTGCAATCCTTGTGGTCAAATCTCTAATGACATTCCCACTCAGAAGCCTAAGCAGATGTTTGTGATCTGTCAAGACTTTGAATTTTCTTCCCCACACAAAGCATTTGAAACGCTCTACTGCCCAACAACAAAAAGTATTTATTTTTCTATGACAGATTTTTTTTCTCAGTTTCACGCAGAGCTCTGGATTCAAAACCACTTGCGCACTTACTTGAACCCACATGTTGTCAAAGTGTAGCCCCAGACCACTATTGCTTGCATAGATGGTGAGAATGCATACGTTTCTAGGATCATAAGATGGCAAACCTTTCTCTTCCCCATCTCTGCCTTCACATTTTCAATGTTTTCCTCACACCTCTAAACTCACATATCAACTGTCTTTTTTTTAGCAGATTCCGTAAATTCTCTGTCTTGCTTGCAAAATTCTCAATGAACTTCGCATAAAACTCGGAGACACCCAAACATTATGATACATGTTTCTTACTGCTACATGCCACAGCTCCTACAATAGTCTCCACTAAACCAGGATGATGTTCTACTCCCTTGGAAGAAAAAACATTACCTAAATATTCTATTTGTGTCTTGGCAAACTCGCATTTCTTGACGTTCGCCACAACATCTGCTTTTTCGAGTCTTTCCAAAACATTCTGAATTGTCTGAACCTCTACACCCAGACAGATCAGCAGGAACCCCTCCTCAGCGCCTTCTGACCCTAACAGGTGAGTAGCTGTGCAATACAAACCTCTGATTGATTTATTGATTGATTGTGCATGGTTTTGTCATGTTCCTGTATATCTCTAGGTGCAACCAAAATGTCATCTTGAAAGACAGCTAAAGCATTAATGCCTTTCAGAATAGATTCCATGATCCATTGGAAAAAGGAAGCAGCAGATGCTGGCCCAACAGGCATCCTTTTAAATTGAAAAGTTCCCACTGGTGAGATAAAAGCAGTAAGTTGCTTGCATGATTGATCCAGTTCCCCCAGAAGATAAGCAGATGCTAAATCAATCTTGCTAAACACATAAGGACCAGCAAAACTAGACACATTGTCATCAATATGAGGTAAGGGATGTGAGTCAAGGCAAAACACGTTGTTCAAACTACACAGGTCAATGCAAACACTCAAATCCCCAGTTTTCTTACTTGGAAAAACCAATAGAGAAAGCCATAGGGAGGACTCTATGGTCTCAATAACGCCTTGGATATACATGTTTTCCAGCACGTTGGCTAACCCTTCCCTGATGCTAACCGACACCATCCTAAGTTTATGTTTGACAGGAATTGGATTATCCCGGACTTTCATCTTCTGTCTGAACCCACAGCACCTGATCTTCCTTCCCCAGTCTCAAAGTTAATCCAAACAAACCTTGGTGATACCACCCTAAAATTCGAAGTCCTTTTCTTATGACATACACTTTTCCTAGAATTATTTTCTCTTTGAATTGAAGGGTAGATTCAAACTATCCAACCAACTCACTCCTTTTCCTATCATATGTGACCGCCAACATGTCAGGAGGCAACACAACTGTGTTGTTCCCCGTGCTCTTAAACAAGTCTTCATTTATTATGGTCATTTTAGCCCCAGAATCTACTAATAATGTAAATTTTTTGCCATCCACATGAAAATAAAATTATGGGCCTCTACACTGATGCTCACTCTCATCATGTATAACCAAAACCGTGTCCCTTGTTCCATCCACCAGCTCAGCCATTTCTTCACCTGAGTCCTCATCAAGTACCACATTAACTTTGTTCTTTTTTGCTTGACACACTTTAGCAGAATGACCCAGTCTCCTGCAGTTATTGCATGTTCCATTTTTTGTAGGACAAGGATGTCTATTGGGGTAATGTTGAGGGTACCCACATCTGACACAAATTTTTTTTGCTTAAAAAAAGAAATGTTGTCACCTCTACTAGTATCAACTTTCTTCTTCTGAACATGGCACTTGCTCTTCCTACCCTTAGCAGAGCCTTATTCAAACATGGCCCTATTCATTCCTTGCTTATCAATTCTCTCTTACTTTTCTGAGATCTTTTTATACTGTTGACAATGTCTATTGTCCCATTTAAAGATGGAGTTATATAAGTAAGGAGTTTCTCCTGCATTTTCTTGTCACAGCATGTGACCACAATTTGATCCCTGATCAGTTGTTCCATGAAATCTTCAAACTCACAGTCAGCGGCTAAGACGCATAAAGCTGCCATATATAAATCTATCGACTCCTCCTAGTGAAAAATGTATGTGTATTAACAATTAGACTAGGCATCAGATCAAATTGTTTTTCTAACTTCCAAACTGCCTCTTGATATTGTCTAATTCTTCTTCATCATCAGAGGCTTATTCAATTGGAGGAAGATGTTAAAAAAAAAGTTTGACCCTCAAAATTTAAAATGTGCTTAAGAAGAAACCTTTTCCTTTTTCTGGACAGTATCAATTCCCTCCCACACTACCAAAATATTTTGTAACAGCTCTAAACCAAGTTTTCCACTTAATTGGTGGTTCACATGGAGATTGTAAAAATGGATATGGTTTATTTTCTGACTGCATGACCTTAAACAATGAGAACACTTTAGCTTGCAAAAAAAAGAATAAATATCACCACTGAAAATATTATAATGTATTATCAAAATATTAATGAAATAAAAAACAAATTGTGTATTAGTGTGCGTGTCACTGAGGGTAGAACCTTAAACACGCCAGATAGTGTGCATGTCACTGATGAATAATCTTTGAAATCACTGTATTTCCAACCAGTAAACTTACTGCATTATGCATGTCACTGTGGGAACACGCGGCAAACCAAGAGACACACTGGAATGCCGTATTCTTTGAACAAATATCACTGGCCAATCTCACGTTGGCTTAAGCCAGCCTCTGCCGTATAAAAGAGTGTGCGTATAACTGCAGCCTGAAGCAAAACAGAGACACTCTGGTGACATTCCTCAGCCAATGACCGATCACGTTGAAGGCTTCATGTCACAAATGGAGCACCCCTTTCATTGTGAGATCAAAAGTCTTTCATGCATAGACAACTACAGTGATGCACTTTCCTGCCTGTAGAGCACGGAGAGAACCACCATCCATGAGCGTAAAACATGCGCATTGAAGCAGGTTGATAAGTCACTTCAAAATACTCGGATGCCACATGCATCTCCTAACTGGCATCCAATGATGTAGACTTCTCATATACTTAAATGTGCATGTCTCTGAAAACTCACACGCTTTTGCTGAGAATGCAGCTCTGTTTACAACTCAGCGCACAGCACTCTTATCCCGAACACTGTTGAGCTGGAACCACCTTCCCACGAACCTTGTAACAGCTGTAACATGGCTGGGATACAACAAAGTACGCAACCATGGGTGTTTTCTTGTGTCATTCCCAAATTGCAGTAATGTACTCACACACATATGTGAGTTGAACGTGAATGTATTTATTAGGTCTGTCATCAAGCAACACCAGGAGGCAACTGCCATTCTAAGATCAGAACATGGAACACCGAACATCATGTGTTCCACCACTGCCTTACATCACCTAATAGATCACTACACATTCATAGCAACTAATACCTTCAAAGTCTCTGCCAACTTCTGAGGTCTAGGGTTACTGTAAACTGGGTTGGGCAACAGCATTGACCTACCATTTTATTTGTTTTGGCATCTCCATTTAAGTAGCACAACACTCTTCAAATTTACATAGTCTGATGTTGTGCCAAAATGCTTTAATACCCCTTGAAAACATAAATGTTAGACTTGTAGGGGTAATGAGGCAGGGAAATATGGCGGAAATAGATTTTAAATAAAAGGAAATAAGGCCTTATTTATGAGGAATTAGCATAGGGCAGCACCACAAGTCTTCTTGGTGCGCTGCCCTACACCAATTTGAAAGGGCAGGAATGCACCGTGTTTATGAAATACAAGTTCATTCCTGTACTTTCCCCCCAATCTGGCACACAATTTGCTGCCTAGAGCCAATGTATGAACCCTTGCAGCATGGTGCAAGGGTGCCTCCATTGCAGGCAGGATTGTTTTTGTGCAAGAATGGGCACCTCCCTACACAAAAACAATACAGAGAATGCAGAACACATGGAAAGAGGAAAAAGGAGAAGAAATAAAAATATTTCTTCTCGTTAAGCCTGCTTGCAGAGGCATAAGGTTTTGGTGCTGCCCCAGGTTTATGTAATTAAGAACATCTGGGGAAGCATCAAAGTCCATAGGTGCTTTGTCTTATGCCATTTCTATGAGGCCCTGCAAAGCCATGCATCATAGATCTGATTGAGAGGCTTGCGCCACCCTAGCGTAAAAAATACTGATGCTCTGGCAGAGCAAGCCTCTCTCTCATAAATAAGCCCCAAAGTGCATCCCACAGGATTTTCCGATCTCTGGTCATCAAGTTGCTAATGTATTGGATGCATTGAATGCAGCCATATCATCAGATTTAAAGTTACTCTCTAGTGTGGGAATTATTTTTCCTCCAAAATGTCACTTAACTCCATGATGAATGATAATACTTCTGTGCTAAAATGTTCATGGTGGCAAATCCATCTTGGTCTGTAGAGCTGAATTGGACATCTGTTGCTCAGTTCCTCAGTTTTTCTCACAACCTTCCTGTCATCTTTTAGTTTCAGTTGCCAATTTTCCGATAAAAGGTCAGGGAAATGGTAGGGATTGTTGCTGATTATGCTTTCATATGACTAATATTTGGATGGTATTTATCACATCCAGAACTTCGGAATGTTGCTAGAATTCTACGGATTTGAGAGTTCCAAGGAAATTGTGAGATCTTACAGGACAGGAGTTAGGTGACAAAACATGCCTGCTTCTCATGATGCAATTTTTATAAATTACCCACAGTTCCAGAAATGTTTCAGCTTAAGTGCTAAAACTTGTTCCAGGCTCTGGTTAGTACTGAGTAATATACTGTACAGGAACATATTGAAAAGAAGATTGAAACGATTGTGGATCTAGAAAATAAAATCCTAAAAGCTTAATCACTCTAATGCTAAGGCTGCTTTGGAGAAACTAAACAAAGCAATTGAAGGACATCAGCAAAATTCAGAAAGACATCACCAATGTGAAAAAGAAAAAATGTATACCCATACTTATTGGACAACATTTACACACAACTAAACACAGACAAAACTGGACCCTTTAGACCTTGGGACCAATATAAGAAACAAAAATGTGTCAGTCACCTCTGGTGGTTCTCTAGAGGATTCAAACTCTAGTAAAGGTCCTAGAGCAGGTCAAACTACTAACTCTGGGTATCATTCAATTTTTTTAGGGCAGACCAACCAGAATCGAGGCACAGAATGAGATAGAGGGCAACCACAGAATTTCCTACCAGGCGAAAGACAGAAAGAAGCAAGTTCTGGAGATAGGACCAATCACAATGAAAGGCGAAGTCCATCACATACATATGACAAGAGTATCCCTAATTTTAAGCTCTCGTCTCATTTATTATCTGAAAATGAAATGTTTCACATGTGGCTCTATTTTGGAGTCCCTTGGAAAATTTACAGATTTATTTTTGAGTGACTTTTTCAACAGTACACAGAACTATATATGAGATGTTGGTGATTTTATCACCAAGATTGAAAATCAAACCTTTGATTGGAATGAGGAAATCATTAGTTTTATTGCTAGGACAAAGACCCTGTGCGAGATTAAGAATTGATGCGCAAGTTTATAGAGGCAGAAGAGATGCATGTTTTACTAATTGATAAGGGTGGGCGGAATTTGCGAAAGTGCCTTTTGCAAAATGTCGCGAAACGACAAACATTCTCCGCGAACATGCGAAATTTTGCATGCTCGCGGAGATTTTGTGCTGATTAATGCGTTACTGAATTTGAGCTTCAACTCGGGCACCTGCTTTATTTATATCTGTAAGTGCTTTCTGTTGAGGTTTAATTTTTGTGACAGGAGCATCGTGCCAGAAGGAATCCTGCCCTGCATATTTATCCAAGAAGATGCCACCGTTTTGTGCAATACCTCTACTCAACTGGAGTACTTTCTACTGGCTAATCAGTAAGTGCTACCTCAGTGGGTAAATGTACAGTGCTTTTCCTACACTATACTACAGCTGCGTAAAGGCCCAGAAGAGCTGTCTCCAGCGACCATGTGTGTCTGTAACTTTTGCCACCGCGCCAATGGGCGCCGGGGTCCCTCGAGTGAGCTGTTCATCATAGTGGGGAAAGGGCGGGAAGACGCTGCAAACCACTGGTGTTTGCAAAGGGTCAGAGACCGACCAGCGCAGCAGATAAGGAGTCAGAAACTCCTGGTCTCAGGAACTACACGGGGATTGCACTCGTGAAACTCATGGATGCACAGACCTCCATCAAGGATTACAGCAAATTGTTGACGGTAGATATGGGGAGAAAGCACACCTGCCTAGCCTCCACCGTGCTCACGAATCTTTTGTGCTGATTAATGCGTTACTGAATTTGACCTTCAACTCGGGCACCTGCTTTATTTAAATCTGTAAGTGCTTCCGGAGGTTTAAAATGACAGGAGCATCGTGCCAGAATGAATCCTGCCCTGCATATTTCCATCCCGCCGCGGATCGCGGAAGTTTTGTCATTTTCGCGTTCCGCGTGGAACGCGTAAATGTCAAAATTTCACAATTTCCGCGAGCGGAACGGAAATTTTCGCCCACTCTTACTAATTAAGCAGGGACATGACGGGACCCAAATTCTGGATCAAATAACTGTTCTTAAATCAGAAATTAATAGCAGGTTAGTGCAAAGATCAGCAGAAGAATATCAATCCCAGCAAAATAATTCCTATGAAAATGGAGAATTAGTTGGAAGAAGATTAGCTCTTCGTACTAGGCAGAATCGGACATCCTCTATCGAAGTAAATAGACAAACATATACTGACTCAGATTACATAATTAGGGGGCTCCAGGATTATTATCAACAACTATGTATCGACGGAAGGGATAAGGATACACCTATGTCACTACAGGACATTTCTCGTATGGTGACTACTACTGAGCTTCGGGAGGGGTTGGATAGCTCTCTTAAAGAAGACCTAGAGAAAGAAATCTCATTAGAGGAAGTTCAGGTAGCTCTACAAGGTATGGCTTCAGGGAAAGCTGCTGGCCCTGACAAGATACCTCTCGAGCTATACAAGATATTAGGAATAACGATAATCCCTCTCCTATTAGATCTCTTTAATAATCTTTCCAGGGAAAGGAAAACCAGCAGATAACCCAGCCTCATACCAGCCAAATTCTCTAATCAATTCAGATACCAAAATGTATTAAAAAATATTGGCTAACCGGTTGCGGAGGACCATAGGACATCTGGCCGCCCCCTGGCAACACAGATTTATCCCTGGAAAAGAAACAACTGACCATATTTGTAGGGCTATCTCACTATTTGACGTCATGTCCGGGACAGGGGGCTGGATGGCTATGATCCTCCTCGATGCCGAGAAGGCATTCGATCAGGTGTCTTGGAAATTTTTATGGGGGATTCTGGAGCTAAAAGGGTTTGGACCGGGAATTATAAGGGCAATTAAAGCAATGTAGTGTGGATCCTAGAGCCCGGCTACAATTGATGGGGAAAGAGTCTGGTAACATTTCAATAACCAGGGGAACCAGGCAAGGATGTCCCTGTTCCCCAATGTTATTTGCTATGTATATTAATCACCTAGTTGAGAAATTACTACAGTCCCAGAAGATTAAGCCTATAGTTACTAGGGGGTATGAGTCAAACGTTTTGGCTTATGCCGACGACGTGGCGTTTCTAACAAGGGACCCAACAGAGGCCATAGGGGAAATTAACCAGATAACTGAGAGTTTTGGGCTCCTTTCAGGTTATGCTTTAAATAAAGAAAAAACAATTGTTATTTGTACAGATAATGTTGATTTTAATGATCCTAGACGAGCGGAATCTGCAGTTTACCCTGGGGTCTGAATTACTGCAAAGTAGATGAAGTTGTTAAATGCAATTTTGACCCTCTGGTTAAGTCAATAGCCATGGAATTAAAGAGAGTAAACGGGCAACATTTATCGATAATTGGGAGAGGGAAGTTTTTTAAAATGACTATATTACCTAACATTTTATATTTATTTCGATCAATTCCGCTTGCCTTGGATGACTATCTATTGAAGACTCTTGACTCTATCTTCTCCAACTTTACTTGGCAGTATGGGAAAGTGAGGAGGGCCTTAAAATATTTAACCCCACCTCAAGATAGAGGGGGTCTTGCAGTTCCAAACATTACACTGTATTATTGGGCGGCCCTCCTCCACCAGATTACTTCTCTGTTAGTAGTAGACAGAGGTAGTGACGAGGATCGAGGGGTGAGAATTCCCACAATATATGAACTTTCTATAGGGAAGGAGGCCCCTGGGCTGTTATTGAGGCAACTGGAGCAGAGCTATTAAAAAAAAAGTTAGTTTCAAGGTAATATATGGCTCATGGAAGGTGTGGAAACAAGTCTCAAAATTCATGTCGATACCGAGGGTCACTCATTATACACCCTTGTGGCGCTCATCGCTATTTCCACCACAGGTTTATGATACTATGGGGAGAGGGTGGGAAAAGCGGGGCTTAGGTACAATTGGAGAGTTTTATGGGGGAGAGCAAGTTGCTCAATTCTCTAAGATCCAACATGACTTTGGAATCTCAGCCAATCAATATTTTAAATTTGTACAGATTAGGAGTATTCTTACTCTATGCAGACCAGCGATTAAATTAGATAGCATACCATTGATGGATGTTATTACT
This sequence comes from Triturus cristatus, assembly GCF_964204655.1. Taxonomy (NCBI): domain Eukaryota; kingdom Metazoa; phylum Chordata; class Amphibia; order Caudata; family Salamandridae; genus Triturus; species Triturus cristatus. The sequence goes on from NC_140593.1 coordinate 262,730,287, forward strand.
AGGAAATCAAACAGAATTAGGAACATATACAGTTTGCTATAAGCAGAACTAACAGATGATATGGAAAGAACTGAGTCATCCTGGGCAACGAAATTAGATAATCCCGATGTGGATATTTATATGAGTATATTTTTAACTGCCAAAATATTTATATCCTCGAGTTTAAAAGCACAATTTTATACAACTATTTTTAATTTATATTTTACACCTTCCAAATTATTTATTTGGGGAAAAAGGGCAGATGATAAATGCCCTAGATGTGGAGTAGGCCCGGCCACACTGATTCATATGTTTTATGATTGTGACAAACTGACCCTGTTGAAAAAAGGACTACTTGGTTTTTGGAAATAATTATTTGGCCTTAGATTTGAGCTGACCCCCACATTACTGATCCTAGGATATGACAGCTCACTGGGCCTTAATAAAGCACAGGAATATTGCTTATTTTTGGGTACAGCAATTTTTAGAATAATGCTAGCCACCAGGTGGAAAGAAATAGAACCTCCGACATTCCGGATGTGGCTAGCTAGGCTTCTTGGAGCATGGAAACAAGAGACGGCCCTGTACGCATGTAGGAGCAGACAAGCTAGAATTCATGGGCTAAAAATATGGGGCCATATTATCATCGCCGCTTTAGCGGCAGGAAACCGCCGCTAAAGCAGCTATAAGGGGCTTGATAATATGCCCTAGAGAATTCCAATAGAAGCCCAGGTTCTGGTATACCTGGGCTTCTATTGGAATTCTCTAGAGCATATTATCAAGCCCCTTATCGCCGCTTTAGCGGCAGTTTCCTGCCGCTAAAGCAGCGATAATGTTATCGCCGTTCATGATAATATGGCCCATGGGCACTTATTTCTGAATGGAGCAGAGAAACAATGGTATAGGTAGTAGGGAAGGGGAAGGTTCTTGCTAAACAAGATGAATAGGATTTATAGGGTCTCCCTTTTTGATTGAAATATACGCTCATCTAGCCCGGGGTTAAATGTAGCCTTAACTGTATAACTTGTTGAATGTATTGTAACCTTGCACAACTACTTTGTGTGGGTTTTAACTTGTAGTATGCTATCAAATGTTAGTATTTTAGTAGATATTTTGAAAACGTTGATCAAGTATTATATGATGATTCAGCTTCTCTTACTTGCTGTGGATTATATAAATTGTTGTATGAACTGATTAGGTCATATTTATTACTATGTACTGTATTTAACCGTTTTATGATCTGATGAGTTGCTATTTATTCTTGTTTACAGTACTCATTTGCCGTAAGTTCAGATTAAGTGATTTTTATTTCCCTGTATTGTAATGAACTGCTTTAGGAATTGAATTGTTGTTATTTATTCCTGTAATGGTCTTCTCTGGGTATGTAGAAAAAAAAAAAAGGAATGAGGAAATCATGGTCTGTACGGATATGAAATTACTTTATACAAAATTACCACAACCTGATGGCATTAAAGTGATTTCAGATCCCCTGGTAACCCGTCCTGATGCTGTCAGTGTTCCAACCAAATTCTTGTATCCTGTCTTGAATTGGTCCTTAAGAATGATTATTTTAAATTTGAAAGTACTTACTATCTACAAAAAAAGGCACTTCTGTGGTGGCTTATTTTGCCCCCTAATTTGCCATTCTGTTTAGACAAGATTTTGAGTGTGGCCACATTTATGATTCAATAGCTTCAATATTCTTCTGTGGAAAAGGTAGACAGATGACAAATCCATGGTCTTGCAGGGTAATGAAAAAAGACTGTCAGGGTATGAAAAAAGACTGGAATTTGTGACCTGGATGAATTCTCTTTCTCCTAACATATGATTTACTCATACAGCAGGTTTTCTATTGACTTTCTTGAGCAAGCAATATGTTCAGTGGATGGCCAATTGGTTACCAAACTTTTCCGTAAACCAACAGAACAAAATACCCTGCTTCACTATGCCAGAAATAACCATAGATCACTCAAGGATGGGCTAACAATTGGGCAGTACCTGCATATTTGCAGGAACTACAAGTGGAGCAATGACTACTCCTCTGGACCGTATCAAAGACAATCCAGATAATAGATGGCCTACAGCAAGGCTGTGTCCTGGCCCCTCTATTGTTCTCTCTTTTCTTGTCTGACCTACCAAACACATTACATAAAGCTGGTGGTTTATGCCCAAAGATGGATAAGACCCAGATCTCTTGCTTATTATTCGCAGACGATCTGGTGATAGTGAATATGATAAAGTTGTGGCTCCAAAGGAAATTTAATACTTTCTGTCATTATTGCTTACAGGAAAAAAATATGGTTAATTTGGGAAAATTTAAAATAATGGTGTTTGGGAAAGGAAAGGGGGTATTTAACGGGCGCCTGCGGGGGGGGGGGCAAAGTGGATATGGTCAATACATATAAATATCTGGGCATGTGCTTGATGCCAAGTTAAACTGGAAAGCCCACATAGGAACATTAAAATCAACTGCTTTATGCTTGGTATCAGGCTTAAGACAGTTTAGCCGGAAATATGGAGGGCCGAGCCTACGCCCCACACTTTCAGCCTTCAATTCAATGGTACGCTCACAACTCCAGTTTGGGGTGGAAGTGCTAACTGTAGGTGCCAAATTGGATTGAAACCCTGAGGAGAGCAAATGTACGAAACAACGCCTTGCTCACCCACTGCCTACCATGATACAGGCCATAAGAGTGGAATGTCAGCTTACAGCCTGGAGCTACCAGGGGCTGCAAGCTACGTAAATATTTTGGCAGAGATTGAATGGGGTAGGTAATCTCAAAATATATTACCTCTGTAAAAAGAGATAGAGAAAAGTGAGCTGAACTGGGCCCTTCAAGTGATACGTGTGCTAGGAAAACTCTGTACTAAATTGTTACTGCCTCCAGATTGGTGAAAGGAAAGGCAATCAATCTCCAAGCATGAATTATGTGCTATTATAAGTAACAGTGTGAGAGAGGAGGACCTTCTTTATTTGGGAGGGAAGCCATCTACCCAGTTTTTAGCTAAGGGTTGGAGCAATGAAAATGTGTTCCTTTATATCCAAGCCTCAAGCTAAAGAATGTCGAGTTGAGATTCAGAGTTGGCCTAAATCCTTGCTACGTTGATACGAAGATTAAATCACTGATGAGAGATGAGCAGGGCTTATGTACATGCAGACTGAAAGTAAAATGTTGTAGGCTACATGTTTTAATAGACTGTTTGTGGTTTTTAGATGAACGGAAAGAGTTTTGAAAGCCAGTTTTTAGCATTAATAGAATTTTTACTCGGGATCAAGCCATTAAATATGCATTTCCTACATCTGGTTGTGCAATAGGGAGTTTTTAATTGCAATGAGGGAGTCCCTAAAAGGGCTCCAAACTAAAATGCAAGAGTTTATGGGGGTGTTATGAGCTTTTATCTATGGATTTGTGACAATTGACATGTTCAATGATGGGGTATCATTTTTGTGGGTGGATGTTTTAGAATGTAGCTATGTATGTAACAAGGTTTACTGTTTATAGACTAAGATCTAAATAAATAAAACATTTAAATCTTAATCTGACTACTTCAAGGAAGCCAAAGTCTTCAATGCCAAGCTAATGGCCAGAGAATTTCCATGTAAACTAGTGAAGAGGCCCATGAAAAGAGCTTGGCAAAAAGAAGCTGGGTACTCTCCCAGGGAATACCTCTGAACCCCAAAGGCCAAAAAAGAGACTGACCGCATTTTATGCCCTTGAGACAGAAAAGTCCTCTGCATGGTAATGGACATGCACTCCTGCCCTTACTGCCCAACTGTACTAATGTCTGGATCCCTAATGCTGATGTATGTTGGCATAGGCAAATACGGACCACGCATGTGAGCCATGACATATCCCTGTCTCGTCGATTGTGGTCTTGTTGGACCAGGAGGGAGGCCCAAAGAGCTACTCTCATAGCTGTTAAAGGCTACTGTCTTCACAAGGAGTTAAGCAGCATGAGCACGGTGGTAGCAGCATACTGTGTAGAGATCAGTAGGAGTGAAGAGGTACCTTTTAATCTATGTCACTAGAGTGAGGGATACAGGCTTACTCACTTATATAAGTTATCCTGCTGTGTGCTTAACTCTCTCTTGGGCACATCAGATTGTTGTGAAGTGCTTCACAGCAAAGGAGTGGTGAGATACACCACTCCTTTGCTGTGAAGCACTTCTTTGCTGTGACCTCTCACTAAATCAAAAAGCACCCAATGTGTGTCCATCTAGCTTGCAGGAATGCATCACTACACAAATCTGTCCAGAGGAATCTTTGTACCACCTCTCCATGTTTCACCATGCAGGCTTCGGTCTCCCAAAATGGAATCCACGGCCCTCCATATAATGTACCATCCACAGGCACACATGCACCCAGTGTATGTATACAACATACACACACTGCACAAAACTGTGTCCTCCATGTACTGTACCACTCACAGGCCCACATGTGTCCAGCACTTGCATGTAACACACTCACACTGCCAAGGACTATATCATTCATCTACTGTAACTCCCATATGCACAGATACTCCCAGCATATGCACTTATCATGCCAGCACTGCATCCTCCATTTATTGTACTACTCACAGGTACCCATACACCCAGCACATGCACTTATAATGTGTGCACTGCATCCTTCCTGTATTGTACCACTCATAGGCACATACACACTTAGCAAACGCATTTATCCTGCATGCACTGCATAGCACTACATCCTTCAGGTACCGTACCACTCACAGGTACATGTACCTTTGGCACTGGCATACACCATGCACACACTACTCAGTACTGCATTGTCCCTGCATTGCACCCTTTCCAGGCACAGATACACCGAGCACAGACCTCAGACACCAACTCTTCAGTATACTGCTTTACAATTGAAACGGTGAGTTACTCGCTCAGCACTGCACTGAGAGGACGAGGATTCTGTCGTTCAATGATATTGAACCGGCTGACACAGAAGCGAAGAATAATGAACCTACCCTGGATACAGGAGGGTACAGTTCACAACGAGGGAGCTATTTGGAATTGGACAGCATAACTGCAATTTTCACTAACTACATAAGATTGAAAGCTGATAATAAGCCCTAATGAAGTCCACTGAAGCTGGATGAAACGCGTTGGAGCGTGGCTGTTTTTTACTATGAACAAAGAATAAAAGATACTGAATAACAACAACGATTTGATGGACCTAATTATTGCATGATTTGGAATTGGTGGTGCAAACCCCATTTGTGACAACGCCTCTCTGCACCGTCTGCACCCATCTGTGCCTGGACCATAGCCAGCACCACGACCCCTCGCCCTCCAGGCCCCCACAGATACACTAATGCCGAATTCTACACCATCGACCACAGACCCCAACAATCACTGCCACACACCCACCTACAATCCATGGTAGGACCTTTCACCTGCACTCACTGTCACTTCACCTGACACAGCACACACACCAGCCCTCAGACAATCCTCACCCTGAATACACCACAGACACCACCTGACGAAAAACACCAACTTGCATGCGCCCTTCTCAACACATGCTCAGTATGCACACACCACTGAGATTTGGGAGCTCATCTCTACCCTCACACCCAACATCCTCTTCCTTACTGAGACCTGGCTCAACCCTATCCCGTGCCCAACATCACCAACGCAATACTTGAAGGATACAAGATACCCTACTGCGACTGCATCAAAAAGCCTGGCAGAGGGATCGCCATCGTACACAAGGAGTCCATCCAATGTACCACCACAAATGATGACATCACCCCTGCCATGGAACACCTCTACTTCCTACTCCAAACAGACAGTGAAGCCACCATCAGGGGCACCCTTGCGTACTGTCCGCCAGAACCATGTCCAGCCTTCTTCAACTTCATTGCCCCCTCGCCATAGACTACATTTTCCTCAACTACCTCAACTTTCATCTTGACTACCACAAGAACATCAACACTACAACAGTACAACCTTCTCGACAGCATGAACATCGTATTCACCCAACATGTTCACGACCCTACGCACACCGGAGGCCACATGCTAGACCCCACCTTCTCCTCCAACAACCACATCAGGTACAGCCACACCATGGACCTCACCTGGGCTGACCACTCCATTGTTCACTTCAGCATCACTAGCTAATGGACATCCGGCCCCAATCTGCCCAATGTCCCCCATTACAGCTGGAGTAAAGTCTCAAAAGACACACCCTCTCCATCACCCACTCCATCTCCTCCAACAACATAGACCCGAATATCAGAAATTTCAACAAATGAATCACCAACTGCACCAACAATGATGCTCCCATCGGCAACATCCGCAGAAGGCCCACCAAGCAGGCTAGCTTGTACACTGAAGCCCTCACAACTGCTAAACAAGACTGTAAACAACTGACAAGTCACAACCAAGAAGACCGTCTTCAAGACAGCCCTAAACCTCTACCACAAACAGTTGAGAGAATCGAAGAAAAAGGTCTTAGCCTCACGTATCAAATGCAACAAACAACATCACCCCCTCAGAGGAACTCTGCAACAAGCTTGCAAACTTCTTCCATGGCAAGATCACCAACATCTACAGAAACTTCACATCTCAGCCCAAGGCCACAGACTTTTTCAAGCAGCACAATGACCTTGCTACCATCACAGACATCTGACTAAGGGAATGGAGCCAGCTCGCCCCACATGACACCGCCTCCATCATGAACTGGGTCCACTCAGGGGAACCAACTAACCCATGCCTTCACTCATTTTCAACCTAGGCAAAGCCAGAACCAACCACGTACTCAACACCTCAGTTGCCGCCCACCTTCCGTAAGGACTGGAAACACTCAGAGGTCAAGGCCCTACTAAAGAAACCGTCTGCAGACCCCTGCAAACTCAACAACTACCAACCAATCTCCCTGCTCATGTTCCTGGTCAAAGTATTAGAAAAAGCCATCAACCAACAATTCTCCTAACATTTGGAATGAAACCTCTTTCTTGACTCCTCCCAATTCAGATTCCAGAGCAAACACAGCACCAACAGCACTGATTGTGGCTACCGACAGCACCTGAGCCCTACCCAACCCAGGAGAGTGTGCGGCTCTGATCCTCCTAGACCTCTTGGCAGCCTTTGACATGATTTCCCACCACACATTTACCACAAGGCTGCACAAAATCAGCATCCAGAGAGTCACTCTGAGATGGATTGCCTCTTTCTTCACTGGAAAAACACAAAAAGTCTGCCTTTCACCTCTAAATCCAAGGAAATCATCTATGGAGTACCCCAAGAATCCTCACTCAGTCCCATCCTCTTCAACACTATGGGGCACCTCTGGCCATCATCACGAAAACCCATGGGCTCAACATCATAACCTATGCCGATGACACACAACTCCTCACCTTCTTCTCCAAAGACACCACCAACACCAACACCAACTTCCAAAACTACATGAAAGACAATGTTAACCAAAGGATAACTGCCTAAAGCTCATCAAGGACATGACAGAGGTATTGTTTTTTTAAAAACAAAAGCCCCTGATGGGACGAATCTTGGTGGCCCTCAGAACTCTGACCAACTCCTACGCCCACTGATCACACTAGGGACCTAGGCATCATTCTAGACAACAAGCTAATCATGACCACTCAAGTCAACTCCGTCCCCTTCTCCTGCTTCCTCATCCTCTGCATGCATTTTAAGATATTCAAATGTCTAACCCCAAGCTTAAGACACACCCCCAGGCCCTTCTTTCCAGCCAACTGGACTATGGTAAAGCTCTTTACACTGGGATCACAGCTCACCACCTCCTGTGACTACAGGCCATACAGAACACCACAGCCAGACTCCTCCTGGATCTCCTTAGATGAACCCACATCACCTCTTACCTCTTGCAACTCCACTAGCTGTACAGAAAAGATATCAGTTTAAGGTCCTGACCCATGCATACAAGGCCCTAGACAACTGCTGACCCGCCTCCTTGAACCACCGCCTTAACTTCCATCAGCCCACCAGACACCTCCGCTCCACACCTCTTTCTCTAACCCTCACCCTTTGCATCTGATGTAGTAGATGTCGGGGTCATTCTTCTCCTACCTAGCAGCAAAGATACGGGACGAGCTGACCTTTCATTTAAGAACCTCCCCTTCTCTTACAGAGCTCTAAAAGTGCCTGAAAGCCATGGCTATGCAGCTTATCAACTGGACCCTGCCAGCACCTGGATATCCTCACAGGTGGCAAGAAGTGCTCTATATAGCTAGTGATTGATTGATTGATTAATTTTCTTTTAAATCTTTAAAATTGCATACCTCTAGTTCTTCTTCTTAGATTCTTCTCATTTTAGTCTTAGTTTATTTATTTCATTTTGCTCTACTTTTCTGAATTTGTGTGAGATCTTTCTTGTGTTTTGATCTCACTTTGTTACTGTTTAAAGTGCTGCATAAATACTTTAGACTTAGCCTCTAAGTTAAGCCTGACTGCTCTGCGCAAAGCTACCAGAGGGTTGAGCACAGGTTAATTTAGGGTTTTCAATTGACTTTACCTTGAGAAGGATTGAGGTTACTGCTTCTGCAGGGTTCAAACCCTGTGAACCAGTTTCTAACAGCAGATGACAATGGGCATTCTTTAGTTCCGTCAGTGCCTCATGCAACTAGGAGCACAGTAATTAGCTCATGGGGAACTTCGGTAAGGTGTGTGTGCAACATCCATGTGCACTTGTCTGTTAATTAATTTTCAAATCCTAATTGACTGTCTGCCATAACGCACCCAGTATAACTTGATGCAACTCTAAGCAGCAGCTAAACCTTCCATTGCCTATAAAGTGCTGTCTGGTATTGCATCCTAGTCATTATAAAAAGATATGCATAACAGCAATACATACACCAGCGCTCCCCCCGTCCCCACAGATGAGATATCTGCCCCCCACACAACCAGAAAATGGCTTACCTACTAGTTTGTCAGACCAGTCCTGTCAGGCTGAATCTCCCAGTCTGTCCCACCCTGCTGACCCCCATGACCATGACATCTGAAGCTGTGATGTGCTGCCTCTGATAGAAGTCCTTAAATCAATTGTTTGCAGGGAAAAATAAAAGGTTTCCATTTTGCTCGTGAGGGGGAAGTTTTAAATGTTTGAATATTTATTTGGTCTTTATTTTGCTATGAAAAACTATTCAATATATATGAAAGAGCCTTTGGAAATGTGTCTTATTATCATGATAGTGAAGAAATAAATCTGAATAGTCCCTGGCTCACAGTGCAGCCTTTGAGTGAATTCTCTTCTCAGATTTCTCAAACTGTTTAGTAACTGTAGATCAGATCTATGTATGAGTGGCTCAACTCTCGACTGTCAAGAATAACAACTGAATTTCTATTCTTGTGTGACTCACATTGCAAACTGAATCACTCAGAGGTACTCCCTATTTTGGCATATGAGGACCCAAACTAAAGGTACATAAAATTGATTTGCCCAGGATCAAAAACATTTTCCAATATAGGAGCCGAGATTCACACGCTCAAAAAGCACAGTGGGTGGCAGAATTCTTGCCTAGATCAAAATGAAGGAAAATAAAAGCAAATCGTCTCAGAGAGTGAATGTACTGTGCTAACAATTTAAATATCTCTCCTGTAGTGGCTTGGGACCAGTGCTTTGTTTCTGAGGCTCACGGAGTGAACGTATTTCTAAGTAGATTCTGTAATTTAGTAAAAACCATGGAAAACTACAGTTCACAAAAAGGCTACCGTTTTGAAGTACAACTACCATCTAAGCAACCAAAGTTCTGCAAGAGCAGTTCGTTCTTTAGCGGCAAAGTTCTTCCCTCTGAAGTAATATGCTGACACCTCGGCCTGTGCTCTCAGCGGAATGCACTGAGATTTCATAAGTGGGGTGTAGTGTGTTGAAAAAAAAAATGGCAAACGTTCGAGAGGATTTTTAAGAACAGGAAGATCAATTTTCTGAAGAGCACGATTTTCCATTTCAAGGATTCAAATGTCAGCATAACTTCTTTCAAGTCAACATCCTTTGTGATGGTGCCGAGGTTGGGAAATCTAAATGTTCTTAAGTGAAGCCATTTTCCTTGATACTGTATATTAGAGAAAAGGCTTGTGATGGAGGGAAAGCGTGCAGCCAGTGATAGTGCATCCTTGCAGTGATTTCTTATAATGGAAAAACTAAACTGTTAAATCAATCCTCAATTCTTCGAAGAAAATATCGACTTTGGACATTAAGTTTTTATATTTAGAGTACATCATCTTTCCAAGCACCCTTTAAATGACGTATACCAATAGAAATCCTAAATTGGTATGAATCATAAAATAAGCAGGCGATTGTTGATTTTGTAGATCCAAGTAAAAATGTACTTTGTTGAGCGTCAGAAACACCTTTTTTATTTTTCACTGGCATTCCAGTTAAAGAAAGTGTTGAAATATGTTGAGGCTATGTTGCAAGTGCGTTTAAAATATGCACGATATTCTGCCAATGTTTGTATCGCAGTAACATATTTTTAGCAAGTATAATTATGGGATTTAGCATGCTGAGGAATTGATTGTATATGCCATATCGATTGCGATTTCCAGGCTTTGTCATGTGAACGAATGTTGCAGCAGAATTTACTTAAATAAGAATGAATCTAAGAATGTGTTTGGTTGTCGAGATTGCTTAGGTCATATACATAAAAAACAGGCAGATGAACGACTGGCCTTTCAGAAGTATCACTGGGCTTTGGATAACTGCTAGATGATACAAAGATTTGCTTCCGGCTCTCGACAGATGATCGGTGCCTACTGACCAGAAAAACAAGGTCTACACTTAAGTCCCAACATGCCCCACAAATACTTGGGTGCTTTAAAATATGTGACCTTAACCATTCATCCATTACTATATATATATATATATATATATATATGTATATATGTGATACGCCCTCGGGCGGGACTTCAAATAAAGGTGAATTGGTACTCCACACAGCTGCTGCCGTGTTCTTTGTCCTTGGGCTCGTGAACAAGAACGTCAGTTTCAAAACGCGTAGAGCCCCCAGATTTATGATGGACATTTAAATTTGTCTGCGCTGACTTCCCCAGCATTAGAGGGAAACCTTCTTTGTGGCCATTCTCACTGGGGCAACCTTTATGTAATGGATATTTAGGGGCTGGCCCGGTCGCGAGAACGGCCCGCCGCCAGAGGCAGATCTGCGGTGCCCGGATGGCTGGGTGCCTGTCAAGGATTGTAAGGCTCATGCTGCAGGATTTGTTAAAGGCAGCGCATTCCATCTTTTATGTTTCCGAATGAAAGTGCACGAAGGAAGGATTCCTTCTGCTGGCCTGAGCACTCTTACATGGGCAACGAGATTGCCATCTTCTAATTTAATCTTTGCATAAAAACCTTTTTAGGCAAATAATCAATAGTCTTCAAATGAATTTATTTCCAATTTGGGTGCATTTAACTCCATGCGAAATTCATTCTTGCAAAGCTGGGACTATATCATCCAAATATATAATCAATATTTGCAAACCCAATGCATTTCGGGTCCAATCATGACCCTTCATCAGGGGTCCGGTGCCATTACTGTAAATGCAAAGAACAAAAGGCATTTCATCATACAAGATTCTGGTAGCTTACTACTATTTAGAGCGTGTTGTGTGAGAAATGAAACCATGCAAGAAGATACGAAGTGCATCAAATAGTGCTGAAAGCTCATGAGAAAAGTGAAAACAGAAAGATCTTGTCTGGATTTCTAAAAGCTAATGGCCAGTGAGTAGAAAAGTGTGATGTTACGGTGAAAGAATTGGGTTTAAATCTTTATGAATAAAACCGCATGCTCACGAGCGTTAAATAAGGTGCTGCGAGATCAAAAAAGTGAGCGTCTCAGTTTTACTCGAGAACAGTAAACATGCGGCGAGACAATGTGATGGAGCACGGTGCAAAAGGAAACTATCAAGTGGCCGCGGCTGGGGCATTGTTAAAAACGTAGTTGCGGTCGAACGGAACGTTCGTTTCGAGCTTACCCGGTTAGTTGGTTGTGGCTTCCTTCAGTGTAAACCAGGGCTCGAGTCGGGGTACCACGCGGGTGGACGGCGTCCCCCCACTTATTTTACCAGGTTTTAACGGGTGGATGCCGTCCCCCCTGCCCAAAAGCTGGACTTGACTCTTTGGCATCATTGCGGGGCCCGTTGCCAAGAACAGCACAAACATGACCAACAATGACGTCGCCAGTCGCGAAAGCAAACTGTCACCAAGGAAGCCGTTCCACAAACGGCAAGATCTCCTGACAAACTGCAGAGCTCGAACGAGCAGCTACACGAAGAAGTATTGGGCCTGACATCTGAGAGACACTCCCACTGCGGGGGTATTAAACGCAGCCTCCGCGAGGTAGGGTGCAGACCATCTTTCATCTAAAGGCATATGAATACCCATGAGATTCCTGTTGTGACGTCACTTCCGGTGACAGCGTCCCCCCCACTTCTCGTCACTTCCGGTGACAGCGTCCCCCCACTTCTTTTTTTAGGACTTGTGCCCTGGTGTAAACACGTCAGGTGACGCATAGGACGTACCTGTATTGAACTTACTGTGGCTTTTTAAAGTGGTAGTGACTGGCTAAAATGAAAAGTGATGACGGAGAACGTGCACGAAATTAAAGACGCTAAACATAGAAAGAGTCCATGCAATGTGAATAGAATAGAAACGAAAAATCCGACATGCTAAACATATGTTACATCTTGACTTTTTGTGAAATAATAACAACGGAGTTGATAGTGCAATAAAACATGAATAAGCATTATAAACGCCCGTTAGTATGAAAAAATGTAGGAGAAGGGTCATGATTGGACCCGAAATGCATTGGGTTTGCAAATATTGATTATATAGTTGGATGATATATTCCCAGCTTGACAAGAATGATTTTCGCATGGAGTGAAAGGCACCCAAATTTGAAATAAATTCATTTGAAGACTATTGATTATTTGCCTAAAAAGTTTTTTATGCAAAGATTACATTGGAAGATGGCAATCCCGTTGCCCATGTAAGAGTGCTCACGCCAGCAGAAGGAATCCTTCTTTGTGCACTTTCTTCCGGATGTTAACCTACAGACGCCATTGGACAGGCACTTTGGTGTTTGAAGCACAACCCTGAACTATTTTGAAATTCAGTCAAACCACCCCATAAAACCGTGTGCACGTTGGCTCCAATCAGGTAGTTCTACATCTTTTATGTTTCACCAACCCACTGTGGTTGTATTTTGGACGTTATTGGGGCATGCAACAGCATCCACTTGGATTGATATTTTTGTAGAGCACTACCAATACCAGAGTTCATATATATATATATCACTGAAAAAACCATAGGTTTCACACATGTTATAGTTAGCTGGACATTTTACTCATAAAAAACCAATGAAATTCCCCCGTTATAGTTAGTGCAGGCAACTATAACTCACGCGACCGCAATCCTCTGCTGATGCTAATACTGTATTTAGACACTTATTTGCCCATGTCTTCTTCCATTAAATTTTAGCTATACATATATTACAAATATTTTTTTTTCATAAAGACACATATGTCATCAGCAGAGGATTGCGGTCGCGTGAGTTATAGTTGCCTGCACTAACTATAACGGGGGAATTTCATTGGTTTTTTATGAGTAAAATGTCCAGCTAACTATAACATGTGTGAAACCTATGGTTTTTTCAGTGAATTTGCAAGGTTTTTTAAATGCTAATTCCTAACTATAACGTGTGTGAAACCTATGGTTTTTTCAGTGAATTTGTACGGTTTTTTAAATGCTAAGTTACTTTACGCCATTCGTGGCGTGCGCGCCCACTTAACGCAGTTCGTTCCGTGCGCGCACGGTGCGCTTCGCGCACCGCGCGCCCACTTTACGCAGTTAGTGCCGTGCACGCACGGTGGGCACGCAGTGCGCTACGCGCACCGCGTGCCCACGTTACGCTCGATGGGCCATGTACGCACGATGCGCTTCGCGCACCGTCCGCACACGGAGGACATATTATGGGCTTCGTTGTGAAAGGTAAGCTATTAAATGTTCCATTTACATACATACCAAGAACAAAAGGTGCCCTACGGGCCCCTTTTGCACACGGGGTGGGGAAAGTGTGGATAATTTTTTGTTTTAATTATTTTTTACCGTACGCGTACGGTAAGCGTAATCGGCGTTTTTTCGAAAAAAAATAAAATTGAATTTTTTGCCTTGGGGGTTCTTTTGGGACACCTTAATCAATGCTAGGTGGTTAGGAGCTGTCTAACCTGCCCCTTTAGATGTTTTCAACCTTTGTTTTTTCTCTCCCCCTCAGAGTGCGAGAGAGAAAATGGCGGCCGCCGCTTCCTGGTTTCGACCGATTCGAATGTTTACTAAGATCTAACAGCCAATCAGAATCGCGCTCGCGCACGTCACCGTACGCGTACGGTAAGCTTACCGTAAGCGCACGGTAAGCGCACCGTAAGCTGCCAGAGATATATATATTGATTTAAATGCTATTTTCTCAGGAACTACTGAACAGATTTACACCAGACCTACAAAAGGCACTTCCTTGATCTGTAGACTACCTCTCTGCCAAATTTCAAAGTAACTCTGTTCAGCCGTTCGGTCTGTATCTGTGTCTAAAGGTCCTATGGAAAAATGCATGGGAAAAACGCGTTTTGGGACCCCCCTTTTTTCTCAGCCCCCGCTTGACGAATCCCCCCGATACTTTCAGGGTAGGAGCGGAGCGTAGCGTCCCATTAGTTTTGCAAATTTCGCGAGGATTCGTCGACCGGCGCCAAAGTTATTCCAAATAGAATGTTGCAGTTTTCCTATGGAAACAGGGTCCTAACTATAACTACCTACTGGCGGCCGCCAGTAGGTAATATATATATATATATATATATATATATATATATATAGACACACAAAGAAGGAAGCAGAGAACTCAGGGCAACTGGCCTCCCTGCCATGCAGAACCTTCAACCATGTGCCTGCAGACCCTTTGTCCAACCACCTGTGAGCGGCCACCCCTTGCTGCACATGGTCTTCATCTATCAGTGAGTTTCTAGAGCTTTTTGAATAGAAGGTAATATTTTATTACCATACTGCATATTCCAAACCCTGCCATGCATGACATTTGGCCCTCCATAGAGTGAGATTGGCCACAGGGCCTGGCTCGCTACCAGGCCCTGTGCCCTTCCCTTGAGTGCAGCAAACCCCCCTGCCATACACAGCTTTGGCCGTGTACTGCAGGGGGTTGACTGTAGGGCCGGGCTGCGCATTCAACCACCCACAAGCATCCACGCCCTCACTGCACAAGGTATTTGATCATCTGCAGCATAGTGTAGGCCACAGGGCCTGGCCTTTGGGCATGTCTTGTGCATAATCCCCTGAGGACAGCCAAAGCACCAGCAAGCGCGGTCTTTGACCATGTACAGCAGGGGCTTGGCCCAGAACCTGTGTCAAACTCCCTATGGATGGCCACACCTCACAGCACATGGCCTGGGGTTGGCTACTGGGCCAGGCCCTGCAACTTTTCTCCACAGAGTGTAATCTCTGCTGCACTCTGCCACAGAGCTACCCAAAATATATATTTTTAATTTGTTTCCACAGGGGACCCCTCTACTAGGTTCAGGGTTCAGGGTACATCTACCCTGGCTCCATATATCATATTTGTTTTCATTTTCATGAAAAGGGGACTGAGTTTCATTTTCCAGAAATAGTGGCTGCAAGATTTCTCCACATGTTGTGGCCAGTCAATCACAGTGCGAGCACCCCTGAAAGCTTTTGGGTGCCTCTCACTTCTGGAGAAGCATGATGGCTGATGGGAAAAAAAGCTCTTGATCACAGGACTCTTGCAAGCTTCCTGAAAACCCAAATTATCCAGATATGCAAATATTTTAAACTTTAAGTATTCTAAAATTACTAAATGAATTTACACTGAATTACACAAAGCACACTTCCTGAGCCTAGATATAGCTTTCTGTCAAATTTGGCGCAATTATGTCCCGGTGTTATCGTCGTATCGCTGTTAAATCTTCCAATTAGAAATTGCATTCGAAAATTGTGTTATAAATTCTGCGACCATGCACAGTGTTGTCATCAATAATGTAATTACAGATGTTTCAGTGATGTCATTAAATGTGTCGTAGAACATGTCATGAGTGATGTAATATATGAGGTTATTAGCAGTGCATGGTGAGGGGTAAGTTAAAGCTTATTGGGGCACTTGTCATAGTTACTAGAAATAACTAGAACTGGTAAATGTGAGTGTTTCTTGGAGTTTAAAACATTACATTGACACTGCAATTTTCCTCTAGCTATAACATCATTTCAACCCATGTTTTTTTCAATGGATTTCTATGTTTTTTTAATGTGAAGTGAGGCATAATTATAATTCTTAACTTTAACGTCACTTTGTCAGCTAATTTGCATTTTTGTTTCAAAGTAATATTTTATTACCATACATAAAGCCAGCATCCCGCTGCGCATGACCTTTGGCCATGTGTGGTTTTGGGTTGGCCGATGGACCTGGCCTGTGGCCAGACCTTTTGGACAACCTCTTGCAGGCAAGCAACCCCTTGCCGCACATGGTCTAATGGTAAACGCAGCATGCGGCTGGTCTTCCAGGACCTGGCAGCTCTCAGGCACATTTACTAACTTTGTCACAACACCAAAATATAAAAAGTGAGCCTATTGGCATTCTCAGGGGGTGAGCATGTCAATTTATATAAAGCAGATCTATCATCGTTCTCAAAAAATGAGTAATATTTTTACATTTCAGTAATTCATACAATGCAATTTTTATTAATAGTAATTATCGTTAAAATAGTGAGTAAAGATTTTACTAAAAAACATGTCTGTGAGTCTTTAAAATAGCTTTTCATATTGTATTTTATGGGCTGAAAATGTTTAAAATCAGGCTCTGTAAATACAGCAAATGTGTTTCTGAATCTTTCTTTTAACACTTTTCAGCCCAAAAAATGCAATTGTAAAAATAATCACAAAAGGTCCTTGTCCTCCGTCTGAAGAGCACAGAGCTTTAGCTAGGGTTGCTTTAAAAAACATGGTACGTTTTTCTCAAGTATGGATGTAATGGCCTAGGGGACTTACTGCTTCTTCTAATATTGCTGGGGGGCTGCTACACTATTTGCAGCCCTCATGCATGGTGGTTAGAGCAAGCAAAAATAAAAGTAAAAAGCCCTTGCAAGGCAGTATGGGGCACTCCTTTAAGGAGCGGTGAATAATAAATAGGCATTTAAAATGACCACCCTGGACACCCACATATTTTATTTTAGTTGGGAGAAACAGGGGAGCCCAGGGCCCCCACGGCCCAAGTCAGAAACCCAACACCACAAATAGTGTGCGCTGCCAGAATATCTTTTATTAAGTGGGTGCCCTGGTGCCCACCCGGAACACCCACAACAACTTTTTTGCAGGTGCAAACCATTTTATAATTTGCTGGTGAGTGCCCCAGTGCCCACTCATGGCATCCACAATGGAGGGCTCATTGAAGCCACGGGAGAACCCAAGACCCCCACAACTCCAGCTGGCTCCCCAGCCGGCTCTATACTCGGTGCTGGCGGGAGCCAGCACCTTTCTTTGGCTTCCACCCAAGAGGAAGCAGCATTTGGTATCTGCTCCTGTCAAGTGGTAACAAAGTTGAGTTCCCAGGCCCAGGGGGCATGCAGAGGGTAGGCCCTCACTCTCTTAGTCAGGGCACCACATTGTCCCAGGAGTAGGCTCCCCAAGACACTCTTCAGTATTAAACACTTTGGTCTTGAAGGTTTGCATGTCCCCTTCCCATAAACTATTATGTGTCCCCAGGTGACTGGGTCCCCAGGTCCTCATTGAGGCATGAGGGTGCCAGATCCCTCTCCTCTAATTTGTATTCAGTGCTGCGAGTGGAATCCTCAGGGCCCATGACTGGCTTGGAAAGGGGGGCCCCATGCATGCCCTCCTCCCCCAATATATCAAAATAATTCCCCCAGACTTTGCCACACCGGGGGTCATAATAATTAAAAAAAAGACACAATGCCACCAAGTGTATTGTTTTTTTCCCGCAATCTCATTGGAGTCTTGTGGGAGACCTGGGGACTGCAGCAAAACAAACCAATTATTTTTTAATGTTGGCCCTAGGGGAGTTCACCACAAGGTCTTTTGGGGCAGGACATTCCTATCCTGCCCCCTTATATCTTTATTAAAACAATCTCTGGACCGTGGACTAAGTCCCCAAGTCATGTAATGGCTATTACAACATTTTCTTTCATGTTGTAGCCAGCCGATCAGAGCCCTTACTCCCACAGGAGTGCATTTCCACAGGAGTGGGAAGGCCAAAAGAAAAAAAGAAAATCAGAACACTCTTTTTCTGAAGTTGAGCTTGCAGGACTCTCACAAGAGTCCCTTGAACCCAGTCGTCCAGATGTACAAATATTATTGCACCTTCATTTCTCTTAAATTTCTGTACGGATTTACAATAAATCACAAAAAGAACGTTTTCTGGGTAAACAATGTAGCTTCCTGCTAAATTTGGTGTAATTTCATTCAGCCATTTTGACTGCAGACCTTTTCAAAGAAGTATTTGAAAAATGCATTGTGATTTTATGATCACGTTTATTCACATTATTGACAGATCTCCCTGAAACTTCCCATGAAGAAATTGGGCAAAACAGAGTGTTTTCTTAGAAAGTTTCATGAAGATTTGTCAAATGGTGCCAAGGTTCTTAGCAAACCAAAAAAGGTATTTCCTATCAAAAAGCAGACCTATCCATAACTACCCAGGGGTGACCGCTGGTGGGTAATACAAATATATACAAATATATATATATCTTAGCAACGATCGAGGATAAAGGACAGTATGGGGTTTACGGGTTCTGAGATGGGTATGAGTAAAGGGGGGTAAGGGATTTTCAGAGATTAGGGATAGGTAGTGTCAAATGGTAGTAAAGATTTTTATGGTTTACATGTGGGTAAGGGTAAAGGGTAGAAGAGTATTTTTTCATTTTCAGATATGTGTAGGGGTAAGGGGTAGTAAAGGGTATTAAGATTCAGAGATCTGAAAGGGATGGGTGGGGTAAGGGATAATAAGGTATCTTTAGTGTTTAGCCACAGGTAAGGGTAAAGAGGTTTTGAAGGTTTGGGTGATGGGTAGAGTTAAGGGGCTGTAAGGGGTTTTAACATATATAGGGTTTGGAGGAATGATATTTATATATAGTTACCATGAAATACACGAAAAATATGCGGTAAAGTACCATATTGCATTACAATGAGTTGTAAAGGTCAGAGCATTGTATTACATGTGTGGTAAAGGCATGAATTGTAAACACATGCATGCTAACAAATGATGTTCAAACTACAAGGCTTGAAAATAAACAAAACTAAAGTCATTAACTTCTACGACATTCACAAAGCAAAATGCAATCAACATCAATTGAGAACACACAGCCACATTTTCAATTTGGAACAACCTTCAATAGTTCTGGAGGCTTTGACCATGCCATGAAATTCTTTAAAGAGAAAACCATATGACCATATTAGAGGATTCTGCTATAAAGACTAAACCCAAAGTTTGATGAAGCCACCAGTGAATCTTTAGTTGGAACATTTTTCTGGATTATCAAACCCATACTTCTAGAAATCGTTGAAGTCTGGGGCCGGAAATAGATGGACAATACCACTGAGTGGGATTCCAGGTGAGCATAAAAGCTGTAAGATATGCATTACTTGACATGCAAAAACAGGCTGAAAATTAAAAGCAAATCTTCCAGTGCAAAGCCTGATGAACTCGGAAAAAATATCTATTAGAAGACGAAGAACCTTTCAAACAAGGAAAGGAGGCCACAGATACCAAAGAAAAAGGAAAATCTCATAAACATAGGGACACATTTACTAAATTCACATGCAATGTAGAGCAGCAGCCACAAATGCTGTGCTGTGTTGTTTGAGAAGAGAGCAGGAGAACGCTTTGTCTACAGAGATATGACTCTCTTCCATCTTCCTAGTACCGGTATAGAATTTTCCTGCCGAACACACACGTCTTTGCACCATAGTATAAGGGACAGAATTTTTCTGCTAAATACACACGTCTTTGCACCATAGTGAAAGGGACAGAATTTTTCTCCCAAACACACACGTCTTTGCACCATAGTGAAAGGAAGTGTGCGTGAGTTTAGCATTGTTGTTGTACTGGAAGTGTTCCGTTCCAGTACAAATACTATGTTTAGAGAATTTTTAAACCTTTTCCTACTTTCTATGTGTGCTGTACAGAGCAGCACACATGCCAAGGTGGAAAAGAAAGGAGAAATGAACCTGTTTCTCATTTTAGTGCCTGCTTTCCAATGGCGATAATTTTTTCACCAAACTCCTGTCTAACACTTTTGGTAGATAGAGTTTGCATCAAAAGGCATGACTGGTTGCTTGGGAACGCCCATGAAACAGCCATTTAATGCCCCCTTAATGCTAATTAATGCACCGCAGAGCTTCACGCTACTTTGCTTTACAATTAGGCAACTTTACAGCCCCAAGCAAGTTTTTGGCTGGAAAGTAAATAACCAAAAAATATTTTGTGCTATTTTGCGTTACTTTTGTAACAAAAACCCAGCTCAAAATGTTAGTAAACTTACCCACCAGTGTCTGAGTCCACTACTGAGAGAAAGCTAACAAAAATGTGCATTATAGAAACAATACTTTAGCAGAATATTCGCGGACTACGTGAAATTCCAAAAACAGACAACTAGCTACCTAACACGAAATCAATATTCACCTGCTAGAGACAGAAAAAGGCCAACAAATACAGACCTGGAAAGCAGAACACCCATTAAACTAAACTCTTCAAAATCTTACATTCATTATAGAGTACCTGGCTTGACCTGTGCCTCTAAACCAAAGTTTCCCAGTGCCAATGATACTGCAACTTGATTATATTTAAATGACACTCCCATTAGACTCAATGTAATAATAGGGTGCCCCAACAGGATCACCATTGTTAAAGAGCTACAGGATGGGCCATCAAGGTCTCACTTCGCGTGAGCTGCTGACAAACACTTTGCCCCTTTGGAACTGCACACGCAATGCAGGCAGGAGCTTTTCAATAGCCCAACAGGTACCTTATATGGCACCTATACTCGGATATATTGGGCTATATCAGCAAATGTGCAAAGTCATACTCATGATTCAAAAAAGTATGCAGTCGCTCTGTAGCTAAGGGCCAGATCTATCAATATTTTTATGCAATGCAGTTAGACAACAGTCTGCAGGAATAGGCCATATTTACCAATATATGGTGCATTGCTGCTCTCTATCTGCACTAGCACACAGTCTGCTGCCTAGCACCAGTGCCGGCACCATGGTGCCATACTGCAAGGGTCACTGCATTGCAGGCAGGAATGTTTTTGTGCGGGAAGGGACACTTTCCTGCACAAAAACAATCCTTAAAGGTTTTTTTCTCTTCCACTTAGAAAGAGGAAACAACGAAGAGAAACAAACATATTTCTCTTTGTTGCACCTCCCCAGGGAATGTGTAGCATTTCTACGCACACCTAGGTTTACCAGTGTTGGTAAATCTGGGAATGTGCCAAAATTCATAGGAGTATGCATGGGTACACTCACACTCCACCCAGGGAATGCCTACCAGGACAGAGTAACGTAGGGCAGCCACTTGCGCTGCCTTGTGTTGCTCCAGATTTACCAAGCAATGCAGAGCCAAGCAAGGTGACCTTGCATTGCTTGGTAAATTTGACTTTAGTGTTGCGCTGCCTTTGCAACACCATGTGTAACACAAAGGCAATGCAATACATTGATGAATCCATCCCCAAATGTTTACTTTCTGCAGCTCATGCAATATCAGGCTAAAGGCCTTAGTATGACTTTGGCGATGTGGGATCAGGGCCACCACGCTGTCGCCCGTTCCCACACTGCCAAAGCCAAAACAGACCACCCACCAGATTTCGACCTTTTAAGTGGCTGGCGGGCAGTTCTTTGGCTTTCCAACGCAATGGGAGCACCAAAGCATGATCCTACTAGGACCAAAATGCACAATGTTTACATTTTGTTCCATGCATTAACATGGCGAAGCATGCAGACAGGGATGCACACCATGTGACCCCCTCAGGGCACAGACATGCAAGGGATCCATATAGGGCCCCCTTTGTTTCCTCACTGCCACACTTTTCATAGCAGTCGCACCACCATGAAAGTGCAGTGGTGAGGAAACTCATAAAATGCTTGGTGGTGCCATAGTGGCACCACCACCATATCAGGGGCCTCATACCGCTGCACCACCACCAAGGATCCACGATCCCTGATGGCATCAGCGATCCTGTGGTGGTCCAAATGCCACAATCTTAATGTGGTAAGGAGGCTGTCAGTCTGGCGATCCGCAGACCGCCACCACGGGTTCGGCAATCCATTGGACCTCCAAACTCATAATAAGGCCCTAAGTCATGAACTGTAGACAGCAAAGCAAGGAAACACAGATGTGTTCAGCTATGCTCTGATCCCGCAAACACTTTCATCATATGGCACCTGTTTTTAAATATATTGTGCACTCTACAATGCATAAGGTAACACAGTATATTTAGGCATAATCCCATACAATCCAGGCATCACAGCTCAGAAACTCAGAGCTGTGACCACGCTCTTAGTTTTAAAGCTGAGCTGTCTGGAAAACATGCAGTAACTTGAGTGCACTAGAGACTGCCAGATTTCTCCTTTGCGTATCTGTGAGAAAGAGCAGAATGGAATAAAATCATGCCCTAGAGAGCTTATCTACAAAAATAAGCATTGGCAAAGCCAATAGGTCTGGCTCTGGCAGCCAGCCTTTAGGGTTTGGCAATTCTGGGTTTATTCTGTCACAGTTTTTGGAAAACATTATAGTTTGGTGGCTGTTGGGCCCTCATTAATGTAAAAAAAAAACCCACAACATTAACTAATGGCAAAAATATTTTGGGTCTCAAAAACGACACATTACCACAGTAGCCCATTGACCTGAAGGAAACTGTAGCTGTGCTCCTTGTTAAAGGGTAGCATGCTGTTACTTACATTGAATTCAGCTGATGTGGGCTGATCCATTGTACCATGATGCATGCCAGAGTGGTAGAACGAAAATGTGAATGGCACAACAACAGACTAAGGAATGAACTCTGGATGAAACCCCTAAAATTAACTATGTCAAACACATACTTTTAGTATAATCAATAAGTCTTGGCTTTAATTGTTTTATATGTTGATAGAATTGAAAGGATAGTGGGATAGATAGATCGATAGAAAGGATGGATGGATGGATGGATGGATGGATGGATGGATGGATGGATGGATGGATGGATGGATGGATAGATAGATAGATAGATAGATAGATAGATAGATAGATAGATAGATAGATAGATAGATAGATAGATAGATAGATAGATAGATAGATAGATAGATAGATAGATAGATAGATAGATAGATAGATAGATAGATAGATAGATAGATAGATAGATAGATAGATAGATAGATAGATCACAAGTATAACATTAGTCATCAAATAAAATTCATACTAGTGTGACATACAGGACTGTTGTTTATAAATGCCCTTGTAAGAGACTGGGTTACTGGTTGAGGGGGGTAAAACCCTTCTCAAGCAACAATCATAGTTCTTCTCAGGGTGAGATCACAGGCACAAGCCAACCCGAAATTAACCAGTGTTCAACCCTCTGTCAAATTTTTAGAGAGCAGTCAGTCTTAACTCAGAGGCAATGTGTAAAGTATTTGTGCAGCAACTCAAACAGTAACACAGTGAAAACACAGCAAAAAAGGAAAACAAGACCAAAATGACACAAAAACAATCAGTAGAACTGTAGATATTCAATTTTAAAAATAGCGTCATAAGGTGAAAAACGCCAACAGTGGATATCTGGTCGTTCTGCCCTGGGACAAAGTCATATAATTAGGCTGACCATGAAGAAGCGCTGGCCAGCTATAGGGACCCAGACATGCCTGCTGAGCAGACTACTTTAAATCCTGGTTTGCAGAGCATTTCGATTTTCTGCGTCAAAGATGCTTTGCACAGCCAAAGCAATGTGTTGGTTGCGACATGCGGCGGAGCTTCCTTGTTAGATCCTGCTGCGTTATCATTGAAGATCCCATTGACAAGGGCTTGTATTGTGAAGTCCAGAGTCGAGGATGCGTTGCACAGTCATTTCCGAGGAGCTAAGTGGCTGTAATGTGGACCCAGTATCATCGTTGAAGCTGCCATCGATGAGAGATGCAATAGCCTAACCCGAAGATGCATTATGCTACAGCATTTTCAATGTGGTGAAGGACTGCAACTCGATTTGTGTCTTTGCTGTGGTTCCAATCCATGCAGCAGTGGCAATGCAGCCGTTCTGCTCAGAGCAAGCTGTGCAGCAGAGGAGATATGTCGGTTATGCGAGGTCCACAGAGGCTGGTTGAGAACCTTAGGCCCACTTCCGGCAAGTGGAGGCTCATCCATGCACACTTAAGCCCCGTATTGCGAGTGGCTGTCTAGGAGGACTACACAAAGCCCAACTGTCAGCTACAACAAGTCATGTGACCTGAGACAGGCTGTAGGCACTAGATGACTAAGGAAGGAAAATTCCAACTTTCTAAAAGTGGCATTTTCAAAATTGTAATTGAATATCTAACTTCACCATAAGGTAGCATTTTAAATTAGGATCCCGAAGACAGCAAACATTACCTAGTTACTCATTCCTGTTTGGAAATTACACTTATAAAATGTAATAAGGTAACTCCAGTGTTCTCCAATGGGAAAGGCAGCCTTGCACTGGTGGAAAACTATTGTAAGAGTGTATCACTACCAGGACAAGTAAAACTGAAAATTACATGTCCTACTTTTTAAATAAATTGCACCTGGCCCACCAGGCTCTCCAGGGCTTAACCTAAGGGTGACATATATATTAAAAAGGAAGTTTTGCACCTGACAAAAGGTTAACTGTGCCAGATCAAAATGGTAGTTTAAAACTACTCATACACAAGCTGCAAAGGCAGGCCTGAGGCATGTTTAAAGGGCAACTTAGCTGGGTGGCACAATCGGTGCTGCAGGCTCATTTGTGGCATTTAATTTACAGGCCCTGGGTACATGTAGCACCACTTTACTAGGGACTTATAAGTAAATACAATATGAAAATTGGGGATCAGCCAATTTTACCATGTTTTAATGAGGATGCACATGCACTTTAGCCCTGGTTAGAAGTGGTAAAGTGTGCAGAGTTTGAATGCCAGCAGAAAGACATTCAGCAAAAATGGAGTAGGAAGGCAAAAAGGTTGAGGGAAGACCACTCTTGGAGTGCTCATGATTCCCCAACAAGAGGAATGCTGTCTCCCACTATCCGATTCATGCAAAATGCACTGGGGGACACTCCGGTTGTGGCATGTGGAGTGAGACGGTACTCTCAAACTAAAGCATACAGCGAGCACTCCATATTCTGACTATTGGCGAGCGCTATTCTTAGAACTTTATTCAAAGTTCGCATGAAGCAATTTGTTTCACCATTGGCTTGCGGCCTTTCGGGACTTAGTGTCCAGTGGTGCATGCCTCATGAGGTGAGATACTCAGCAAAGGCTTGGCTCGAAAAGGGAGGACCATTGTCAGTCCTAAGTTCCTTCAATAATCCATGAGTTGTCATTACCTTCTCCAGCCGAGGTATAGTCTGATCAGCAGTTATGGACTCCATTATCTCAACCTCTGGATATTTAAAAAAAATCATCCATTATTACCAACATATGTCATCCATCAGGAAGGCTGCCAAAATCCACACTTGCTCAGTACCAAGGAACAGAGGGGATAGATTTAGTAATGAGCGTTACCGGCAGCTTGGCACATGGAACACTGTTTCACTGTGTGTTCAACCCAGTCATCCAAACCAGGGAACCAGACCTTACATCGTAGCCTGAACTTCGTCTTCACTACTCCTTGATGGGCCAAGTCAGCTAGATCGACCACCTGTTTTTGCAATGATACCGGAATTACCAAACGAAGACCTATTAACAGACATCCTTCTGGGGAAACAGCAAGCTCCTGTCTGATATGATGCAATGACCGAATCATGCCGAGAGGCATTTTGGGTAAGTGTGCACCAGTTTCCAGATGCACTGCAGAGATAGCTAAATGAAGACAATCATCTGTCTGAGTGACGGCTACAATATCTTCCAGTGATATGGGCAAAGGTCTTGACCGCTCTACTACCAGTCGCACATACTCCTCCACATCCTCAGCTTCTGACTCCAACAGTTGCGGACCTGGCAATTCTGGAGAGATAGTCTGCCGGATTTTGCTATCCTGGTCGGTATACCACTGTGAAACAGTATTCTTGACAATGAAGAATCTACTTCTTAATTCTAGAAGGTGGCTTTGATGAGGATCCAGTGAACAAAGCTATCAGTGGTTTGTGGTCCGCGTGTACTACAAACATATGGCTGTAAAAGATAGAGATGAAAATGGCAACATCCCCAATAGACCTCAAAGGCTTCTTACACAATGTGGGAATATCGCTGCTTTGTATCTGTAAGAGCTCAACTGGCGTTGGCTACCAGAGCCCATTCACCATTGTCCTGTTTTTGGGAGAGTACTGCCCCCAGGGCAAAAGGACTGGCATTGACCGACAACTTGGATTCATGGCGAGGATCAAAGTAGGCCAGTATGGCTTGCACCGATAAGGCTTGTTTAGTCACTCAAAATGCTTCCTCCTGAGCAGGTCCCCATTCCCACAGTGTTTGCTTTTGGTCAGTTCTCGAACTGGAGCTGTGAGAGTGGTCAGATTTTGAATGAATCGGCCACAGTATGTGACCATCCCTAAGAATCTGCGGACTCCAGTGACACTAGTCGGTGCTGGAACGTCTCTAACACTTGCGGGGCCCGGCATGACCCGCCTCTCAGAAAAATGATATCCAAAGAATGAGCTGTCCCTTTGGAGAAATACACATTTTTCACGGTGAAGAGTGAGACCATTGTCCTGCAATCACTTGAATGTCATCTTCAGCCTGTCACGATGTTGTTCGATGGACGGAGCATGCACCAGAATGTCATCACTGACGTCAATTTCTCCCTCAAGACCAGCCAACACACTCCTGATGATATCCTGAAAAACTTCAGCTGCGCTTGACACTCAGGCATTGGAACTGCCTTAGGCCCATATGGGTGGAGAAGGTACTGATGGCTCTCGATACCGGAGCCAGCAGCAATTGATGGTATCCTGCCCGAAGATCCATCTTCAAAAACCATTTTGAACCACTCACTTCTGCCACAATATCATCCACCATTGGTGTGAGGTGACATTCACGTTGGATGGCCAAATTGGGTAGGCGCATTTCAACGCAAATCCTGACTTCATCAGGTTGTTTGAGCCAGGGGGCTACCACGATCGGGGAGACCCATGGCATAGGACCATCCACCCTCTCAATGATGTCCGCCTGTTTAAATTTTCATTACTCCTCCTCCACCTTCGGGTGCAGATGAAATGCCAGCTGGTGATGTCACAGAGCGACCGGTTGTATTGACCCATCTATGTGGAGATGAATGAGAGAGTCTTTTAGACACCCAATGCCTCAGAGTAGTGTTAGGAATTTGGCCACCAGATCATCCACACTTCCTAAATGTATGCTGAAAGCAAACGAGACCAACTGAAGTTGTTCCACTGTCCGGCAACTCAGCAACATCCCTGAACGATTTTTGGTGATATAGACCTTGGCACACTTTGAGTAGGAGTCATGAGCAATCTCGGTAGTGAAAACCCCAGCCAGTAGAAGGGGTGTGGATGGCCCATAAGCGAACACTAGTGTGTCCGTGGGGCATAGAACAGGCTGTGTTTGGAGCGTTTTCAGGACAGATTGTACAAGAATGTACAAGAATGTTTATGGATGCTCCTGTGTCGATAAGGGCCGGGACTTGGTGGCCTGACAAAAGGACTGTGCATTTTGGCATGCGCTATTGGGGATGTTCTCTGGGGATCATTGCATGTATGACATGCATCGCCGTCTTCATCCATGTCCTCTTCATCATCTTGGGTCACAGGGGTCCGCATGACATTTACTGCCTTAGATTTTTGTGTCTTTGGCAAAATGATTTAGTTTGTTGCAGGCAGAGCAACATTTCCCTTGAGCAGGCTATGACCCTTGATGAGGATAGGGACCCGCGCACGTGTAGCACACTCTGGCACTCATAGAACAGGTCTTTTTCTTCTCAGCCCCCACATCTGCCATCGCATTTATGAGCTTTTACTTGTCGCTGTAGAGCTGCTTCCATGTGTACGGCGCACACTTTTGACAGTTCCTTTGATTGCCCCATCGTGAACATATCCGCCATTGACATACCTGGAACAAGGAGAATATTTTCCCTCAGTTTGACCGAAAAACAGCCCTGTATAAACTGGGCACAAATGTCATCATCTACGTCAGGCAATGTGCATGTACTTGCGAGTTCTTTTAGGCGAGTGTAGAAAGTGTCCACTGACACAGGGAGCTGTCTTTCCTAGGATAGGAGAACCGCTCATAGTCAGGATTCGCAAGCAGTAGACAGTAATGGCTCGTTTGAGAGTTGTATATGTAAATGGTGGACCATCCTCCACTACCGACTTTGCCAGTTTGTGAATAGTAGCACGTTCTAAGTGCAGGAATATGGGATGACGTATATCACTGTCTAGAGCAATTGCTGCAAAATAGTTCTCGAGTCACTGGACCTAATCTTTCCAGTGCACCACCTGCGCGGATGGGGAACCCTCCACAACAGAAGGTACTGGAGCCAACTTCAGTGCCATGGGTATCCAATAAATAAAGGAATGAAACGGTGCAGAGGCCTCACCAAGCTGGTCAAAACTGCAATGAGAAGGCGAACCAACCAAGGCAGAGAACATACACCTTCAGGGAATGGTGGCGTCCAGTGCAGGAATACTAGTAGCCACCATGTTACACCTCCTGTGCAGTAGATAAGTGGTGCAGCCCACAGCCGGACAGTTGTCTCTTACCTCAGGATGTAGGCAGCAGGGGCCCGACCATGTAGCAGGCAGCCTCACAAGACCACGTGCAGTTGAACAGTCAACTCGGTACACCCCTCAGCATGGAGTACTCTGTGATGATTTAGAGGCTAGTACTCGGCTTGCAGGAACGGTAGCTCTGCTCTCCAATGGTCTCAGGGAGGTTGAGCAGCCCACCTGATTAGGCACGAGCAGCTGCATGAATCTACACGCCAGGGAGATACAGCAGGAGGGAGTTACCGGGCAGGCTCATAAAGAAAGCCAGGACATGCCCCTCACTCAACCGGTAGCATGATGGACAGCCTGCCACAAAGGCAAGAGCAGCTGTCGGGTCCTGAGAGCCGCGATCGATTGGAGCAGCAGGAAGGGGCTCCCCTGTGGCCCGTGAATGTCACCGCTGCAACCTCCAATGAGGTGCCACAAAGAGCAGAGGACAGGTATGGGTAGGGTGAATGGGCGGGAATGATCCAACTCCTGCTCATCGCCCATCTCTTTTGTCTGGTGTTGCAGGGCCTAAAGAAGGCTGCACGCTGGAAATTACTGCACAGACACAAATGTAGTAACTTTGCTCAGACCACGAGGTCTGGGCACCGGGTCTTTTTATTACCTTCCCCACACGTCAGGTGCTTAGACCGTTCCGCTCGCACGCGATGGTTTTTGTTTAACAAACACCCCCCTCTCTCTATGTACTAAGTGGGACGTTCCACATCCCCAACATAACAGTGTCCAAGATACATTTACAAATGAGGATATGGAACAAATGTCACTGTGTTTTGCGATATGTTTACTCAGAATCAAAGTCATAAAACAATGGCTGACGAAAGAAAATTATATAATCTGCTCTTCTGCACTAATCACAACAGAGGTCATGTGCCGTAAACCCATTTGGAAAGTGATCACAAAGAAAACACATAAGTGATGGAATATTTCAGCTTGTGATTGCTAAAAATGATCCTCCAAGGAACAGAGAATGTGTTTGATTAGAGGAGCGCGAGTTGCGCGAGTTACATGACACAATTCACCTTAGATCAAACTGAAGAGATAGAAAAACAAACCATCTCGGAGTTTAGAAAGTGGCTGCAATATATAACACTTTAAATGGCTCTCCTCATGTCACGTAGCACCAGTGAACTGAGCTATTTTGTGAGACTCGAAGAGTCGACATATAGCTTAGTAAGCACTGAAATCATATTTCATAAAACCAGAAAAAGGTTTGAAAAAAGGAGTCCTACCATTGTGAAGTGTAACTACCATCTGAGCACAAACAGCACTCTGTAAGAGCAGGACGTTCTTGTAACTCGAATCTCTCCCCTATGTCATTACATGTTGGCACTTTGGACCTCGCTCTCGGCGGCAGGCACTTGACATGAGTGATATTTCGTAAGTGGAATAAAGTGTGCTGAAAAAAGCGAAAATATTCGAAGAGGATTTGAAAAATGTGAAAGAGCAGTTGCCTAAAAGGATTAATGTTTTCTATTTCATGTTTTAAAATAGAAGTATACTTTGTTCAAGGCATTCTTTCTGATTTTAAGGTTGGGAAATGTAAATGTCCTCGAGTGAAGCCACTTTCCTTGATGCTGGATAGTGGACAAAAGCAAGCTTGTGCTGGAAGTACAACTTGTAGCCTGTGACATTGCATCCTTCGGATGCTTTTTATAATGAAAAATCTAAAAGCTCTACCTGTGGAACAGCTTTTCTACCTTTAAGATGTTTTCACTGAGTGCGTACTTTATCTTTTCAGGAAGATTTTAAATTATACCAAATGTTGAACTATTTCAAACTATATCTTTCTTTAAACGTATTGTTTGTTGAACATGATAAAATACAGCCTTTTCACTCTCAGTGACACACGAGATAAACAAATTGTAAAATTATTGTGAGATTTTGTTGCAAGTGAGTCACAATTATGCAAAATATTCTGCTGTGCGTCCATCAGAGGTGCATATCCTTTGGTGGCAATTCTTAGCCAAAATAATTGTAGGATTTACGGTGCCCCTTAAGAGGTTGTGCAAGCAATGTCTATAATGATTTACAATTTATATACCTTGAGCGAATGGCAGAAGTAAGCCAAATAAGAATATTTCATCATTTGCAAGATCAAATAGAGGACAGCTATTGGGCTGGTGTTTGAAAGTGCAAAGATTTACTTATTGCTCTACAAAGGTTCTCCTGCCACAACAGCACAACTCTACAGAAAACTGTCCCCATATCACTAAACTAATATGAGTTAAGAGGTTTGGAAAAAACAAAACAAAAGTAGGGATCTTCCACCACAAATATGAAGGTTGATGTAATCGATACCTTTTAATGGATAATTGCTAGAAACTGGGTGTTAGGTTGACTGGGATAAGAGCCATAGTCAAGCAGCAACCACAATCCTAGTCAGGCAAAGGAGCAGGCAAACCCTAAATTAACCTGAGCTCACCCTCTGATAGCGTGCCACAGAGGCAATGGGTAAAGTATTTGTGCAACACTTCAAACAGTAAAACAGTTACAACACCACACAGAAAGATTCCCTATCAGGCTAGAAAACATAGAACTCAATCTAATAAATAAAACAAGAACAAAAGGACAAACATCCAATAATCAGTACTTGAAATATACATTTTTCAAGAATAAACTGTAAAATAGTGCTTATTTGGGATAATTGGTGGTGGCGGATCGGAACAAAGTCAAAGTTCAGGCAGAAAGTAATGGAGCACGGACCAGATACAGGAACCCAGTGAGGCCTGCTAAACAAAAGTGCCTTGATCTGGGTTGCTTCGATGTCGAAGAAGATACAGGATGTACTCCGTTTCAATCCTCGCAATGGTGGTGATGCGCTGTCCTGCTGCATCGCCTCCGATGGGTGCAGGGGCTGTGATGCAGGGTTCTTGGTATCGTCGTCCAAGCCAATGTCAATGGAGATGCGAAGACAAGTGCATCAGGTGGGAAACATAATTTACCCCGCAAAACAACGCATGCCATTTCAACGCTGTCCTTACAACAACTGTGTTGTTACATTGCATGCCATTACAACAAAAGCCATTACAACGACTTGCTGTAGGGGGCAGAAGGTGTTGGATTTTAAATACAACATCTTCCCTACTGTTGCACAGACTGGAGTTGGAATAGTAAATTATACTATTCCAACATCCAGCGCCCCCCTACAGCAAGTCGTTATAATAACTTGCATTGTAATGCTATGCGATGTAACAAAGGGGTCGTTGTAATGACTGGTGTTGTAATGGCATGCGTTCTAAACGCATGAGTTATAACGTGGCCTATTCGCATCACATAGTGCTGGTTCCAAAGGCAGAGAGGACTCGGTAATGATACATCGGTTCTGGTGCCCGCAACAGAGGTCGATGCTCCGGTTCTGGTCACACAATCACGTGTGCCCGTTTGAGAACAGATGCATGGGTTTCACTGAAGCAAGCACCTTAGGCCTCACTTCCAAGTGTCCAGGTCTGGGGTAGCACCACTTGGCAGAGCAGACTCACAGATCGCAGAGTCAAGGTACAGCAGCGGAAGACTTGGAAGTCTTTTATGTCCCTGAGACTACCGATCAGGAGGCAAGCCCTTGGAGTCATTCTGGCCCAGTCATTCTCAACCAGGCATGGGAACAACAGTCAGAAGGGCAGCCCAGCAAGGCAGGAACCCAGCAAGACAGCTGTGCAGCAGAGTGGCAGTTCTTCAGCAGCACAGCAGTTCTTCTTTCTCGCAGAGTCTTCACAGGTCCACAGGAGTACTGAAATGGTGGTGTCATAGGTCCAGTACTTATGCCCAGTTCTGTCTTTGAAGTGGGGGACATTTCAAATACAGGTTGTTAAGTGCACATAGGTTCCTTCCTTCTTGCCCTGGCTCAAGACTCACTCCAGGTGAGTATGCAGCCCTTTATGTGGGGACAGGACACAGTCAATTCAGGAGTAAAAATGAGGTTGTGCCCAGCTCCTCCCTTCCATTCTCCCTGGATGGCCAATCAAGTCACACATGCTCCCATTGTGTGTGGCTGTCTAGGGGAATAAACAAAGTCCAGCTCTCACGCTCTACAGACGCGTATCAGAGACGGACAGCAGGTACCAAATGGCTTAAGTAATAAAATGCCAACTTTCTACAAGTTTACATATATCAGGGTTGGGCCCTTTTAAGACAGCTGGGTTGGGCCTACTTAATGTACATATACCAAGTCACTCTAGCTGAATTATTTTAACTATGACACTTTAGGGTATAAGTCAAGTAAATGAATTGTCTTGGCCTGTGTATTTATTCACACTTATTTCATAATTGTTAAAGCAGTTATAATATACACTTATACATGTCCTGAGGACTCTCTTCAGACAATTATTAAACACAATATTATATCATACTATGCATCAAAAAATGCAAAACGTAACAACAATTTACTGCAGTTGCACATCACATAAATAACTCAAAAGCGCTCTTGTATCCAGTCTATTATTCAACATAATGCAGAGGTCTGCAATCACTGTTATTCAAAACTGTGCTTTTATTCCCCTTTCTTCTCGATTTTTTCTTTCTTTCTATAAGTGGCATTTGCACAATTGCAATTTAAAATCCGACTTCACCACCAGTTGTGATTTTAAATTGTGATTCCAGAAAAATGTAATACATTAATCCCAACTTTATCCTATGGGAGAGATAGACTTAGCAGTAGTGAAAAACGATTTGAGAGTTTCCCAATACCACAGCATGTAAAACGTAAATGTACATGTCTTGCCTTGTACATACATTGCACCCTGCCCTCTTGATTAGCTAGGGCCTAGCTTAGGGGTGACATATATGTATAAAAACGGAGGGTTTAGGCCTGGCAAGAGGTGTTTATTGCAAGGTCGAAATGGCAGTGAGAACTACACACACACGGTGTCTGCAATGGCAGGCCTGAGCCAATGTTAGAGGGCTACTTAAGTGGGTGGCACAATTAATGCTGTAGGCTCACTTGTAGCCTTTCAATCAATCAATATTTACTTTATTCGATTGACTTTGACAATCATAAAAGTACAATAAAAACTGTTATATAAAAATATTAAGAACATCAGTTAATATCATTAAGTGAGTGCTATACGATTCAGTCTCAAGCATAAGCATAATGCACAGCTATTAAAAATCTCGACACATACCAGCAAACTGTAAAATTATATAAAAATTGTAGATATAAAAGGGCGGGTCTCGCTTGATTACAATTCAGACGTGCAAATAATGGGCGTATATACTTTTGATGAAAATTAGCCCATTTAGGGCAAATTAGTACGATGTGTAAAGTCTCCAGTACAGAAGACCCATCACAGGAACAAACAGGAGAGTCGTGTGGCCTTTACCATCCTGCTACAAGCTGCAGGAACATATTCAGTCAAAAATATGTAACAAATCTTCTATGGTTCACTGTCATATCCAGTGTTAGATAAAATTCAATTTTATCACTACATTTTACCATAGCATAATGTATGCAACAGCATTTACACAGTGAGTTTTGCACTCTGAGTTCTTGGGTATATTCGAAAAAAAAATTCTTGACTCCTGCAATTACTGATTTGGTTATTTTCTCAGGGGAATTAAAAACATGCAATCGGCCCAGATTTGTCAGGGTGGTTTTTAAATAGCTCAACCATGGTATACACAAACTAAAGTTCAAACTCAAACAATCTCTTAATATAAATCTGTTAAAATACAATTCTTTTTTAGTCCATATAGAGCGCCATACTAGTATCAGGCATAAACGTATATAGTCAGCTATATAACCTGTCGCTATCTCTTTATGGGCTATTTTTGCAGAGACATTCTGTGGGATTCGTAACAGTTTCCTTAAATATTTGTTTTCTGCCATTTGTATTAAAGTAGACGATTTGTAACCCCAGATATTTGCCCCATAGGTTACAGCCCAGACACATTTAGCATTATAGAGATGTAATATGGACTGTATGTGACTATGGCCTAAACGCCTAGAAAAAGCATTGATACTAAAAGCCACCCTGTTAAAGGATTGAGCATGTGATTTCAATAATGGCACTCAGGACAGTCTGTCATCCAATAGGATGCCTAGGCAGCTAAACCTGTCCATCTTGCCTATAATGTTATCCTTTATCACATATTTTCTTGTCTTGGTGCCTATGGGTCCTAAACTCATAGTATATGATTTTGTATAATTCATTTTTAGTCCCAAGTTTTTCATAAACTCATAGAATTGGTTCATTAAAGATTGCAAGCCATTAGCTGTCCGGGAAATAAGAATGGTATCATCCTCATACAACAATGTCTGAACCGTTCTATGTCCTATCTTTGGGACGTCTTTACAGTTACCCCTTAAAAACCGATCTAATTGATTTATATATAAAATAAAAAGGGCATTTATTTTACCGGTCCTGGGCACATGTAGTGCAATTTTCTAGGAACTTATAAATAAATTAAATATGGCAATTCGGTATGAGACAATGTTACCATGTTTTAGTGGGGAGCGAATGCACCTTAGCACTGGTTAGCAATGGAAAAGTGCTCAGGGTCTTTAGGCAAACAAAAATGAATTCTGCAAAAAATGGAGGGTGAAGGCAACAGATTTGAGGGTGACCATGCAGAGAGGGCCATTTTCCAACAGTAACCATCAGTTTATCACACACACACATGCACTCTGTACATGCATCAGTATTCTAATGCATCCTCTTCTGGAATACCACACTTGTGGAAACACCAAACAGCAACATAGAGTTACTCTAAGCGACTCTGTGGTCCACAGCCAGGCTTGTTTCAGGCAAAAAACACAAAATAAATGCATTGATTCCTCCTGAAGGCGAGAATCAAATTCAAGCTTTCATGCATCATATTTAAAGACTTTACAATAGAACAACTTGAAAGCTTCCACTGCTCCCTGGAAATATAGAAGACTTCGTGACGAAAAACACTCAGACTACAGCCAAAAACTTTTAAGCATAATTTTGCAGCTGTTCAGTAATTCCCTTGTGTTGCCCAACCCTCTTGAACTCTCTTACTGAAGAAGTGAGATGTATTGAGAAAATGTTTTTGTACTAGAAAAACGTAATCCATTGGAGCTGTATTTCTACCACTACATCTACTTTTCTGAGCCCACCCATCTTCCTCTTTACTCCCTCACTCTCCTTCCACTCCTTCACCATCTTCATTCTTCCATACTAAATTCCATCACTCCCCTCCATCCCTTCCGTATTCTCCTCAACATTCTCATCCCTTTTACCCATTCTCATTTTAACAATCTCTGTTGTACTGCATTCAGCCCCCCTTTCCTTAGCCCACTTTCCATCTACTCTGCTCCTTCTATCTTAAATTTCTGACATCTCCCATTTGTCCATGTTTTTGCCCGGCACTTTACTTTTCCCTCTTCCTGTTGTTACTTGTTCAGACCTTTAATGTTCATGGGTATATTGTAATTAGGCTACCCATCTTTCAAACGTGTTCTGTGTATACTACACTGACCTTCTTGGTAGACCTGGACCACATACATGTTTCATTGTATAAAAGCAAGGACCAAGGTGTGAATCTTCCACTGAATCTTTGGCCGAAACTGTTTGCTGAGTGCATCAAACTAATATTCCTATGCAGAGTTGAACTCTTGTGCTCAATATATAGGCGCAATAACACCAAGGGGATTAGGAGGGGTCCGGCAAACAGAAAGCATGGCCCTGCGGGTCTACAACGATGGTTTAAAAATCACAATAACTCCGAAAGCGCCTGCTGAGCAGAATTCGAAGATGCCCGTAAGTTCTTGACATGAAAAATGGCAACACGTTTGCACTGCTGTAAGGAAATTAGAATCTAATGTTTCCAGTACTGTTGTGTAGTTCGTATAAAAAATATACAGGATCTGCGTGTTTAGACAGCATACACTGTAGGATTGGTGTCCGACGAACTCTGATCAGCCCCACAGGGTATGTTGGCCTTCTTGTACCAACTAGCTCACAGTGCCACTAGAATCTCCTCTTACCAAGGAGAGAATAGTTCTTGGCAACCATCAAACATGACAACCCTGATCCCTCAGGACCATGGAAACAATATACTACCTTTCGTTCAGTCACTTGTGCTTACTTAGTCTGTCTCAGAGAAATACACAGAATAAACAGGCTGGGCGTTTTCAATAAGAATTTATTGAACAATTGTTTTTCTGGTGCAGAATAGATGAGCTGCAACAACCGTTAGACAGTATAGGCGGGTCCACTCAGCCTTTCATCCATCTGAGGTTGATAAAATGAGTACCATTGAGTTGGGTAACAATAAACATCATTTATTCAGCACCAAGAGACCTATGGGTGAATGTGCACTTTACAAATACACATGTTATGTTATGATAAAGGTAAATGGATGGTATAGCTCTACCATCTTACTACAGTCATGAATACATATGAATATATAAAGCACATGATAAAAGATGCATACTCCTACGATGCCTCCCTAACTAGATGTACCTAAGTGTACCTTGCATGTATGTAGGTGTTAAGCCAAGATTCCCTCTAGGATTTAGTCAACCCCATTACCTAAAGTGAGAGACTGTGGGACCCCGTCATGGTCTCGAGCTGGATACCCTGCGAGGGATGTTAGACCACTGTGAGCTGGAATGTCTCCATGCAGGATCCTCAGCGTCTCTGGTCAGTGTGTTGGCCAGGAAGTCTCGGTCTCCTCTGCCTTATCTTAGCAAGATGTGATGTATATATACCCATAGGTCTCCCCAGGGGTCCTACCTTGCTGTATCACTGTGGCGGCCTAAGGATGACGTTGGGCATGAACTTTGTACATAGATTTTATACAGGAGGTGGTAGTCCTGCTGTGCTTTCAAGAATCCTCATGCATAATGTATGAGATTTTGAACTAGGGAAAACCCGCGTTCTGAATGTAATGGAATATCTAGGTAAAAGGTCAGTCCCTGTAAACCGTGACAAGTGTAATGTAGGGAGAGAATATAGGTGAAGGGTAATAAGATTACCGGGGCCTAAATTATGGTACCTATATGGAATATAACAGTTCAAAGCTCCACAAACGATAGAAAAGTTTAAAAAAACAAATCTATAAGGGCGGATGAATACACCAACCTAAATAGGAGACACACCAATGAAACAGGAAAAGCTCAGAAGTACAGTGCCTGAATATGCTATTGAAAGAAATGAAACAAAAATATGCAACCCACTTTGAAACCAAATACTAACTATAAAATAAGGCTGACACAGAAACACCTGGAAAGCAGGATGAGGATGCAAATTGTGAATAGTATGAGACAAAATGCATTTGGCTTTTAAACTGCCACAATGTGAATCAAGAAACCTGGCCCTGGTAGATTTCTCTGGTGTTCCGGATATGTGGGCCACCACTCGGCTATTATATGGTGACATACTAGCACACAAACTGCTCAGACCTTCCAGAGACCCTTGAAGGGTCCCAACTGGGTGATGAGAAGACAAGGACCGGAACAGTGGTGTGCCTGCAAATCTTTATCATGACCGATCTAGCACATGGAATAGAACCCAATTTGTCAGTCATCATGAGGGCATTATCAGAGGAAGAGGATAACAAACTAAATACAAAGATCGAACATTGTATTAACACATCCCCACTGTTAGGAAATTGGATTTTTGGTTGAGGGGGGTGTGAACCCTACTCAAGCAACAACTGCAAACCCTGTCAGGGTAAACCACAAAAAGTCACTTCATTAACCTGTGCTTAACTCTCTAGTAGCTTGACACAAAAGCAGACAGGCTTAACTTAGACTCAATGTGTAAAGCAGTGCTTCATTTGTAAAACCAATAAGTGCTAGCAACCAGCATATTTCATGGCACGCCACTGCAGCTTCTGCAACCTGCCAGTACTGCCAAATGCACAGTGCCACTTTATCCTCATAACTAAAACATTCCAATAAAGGCCCCAATTCGATTATTCCATGTCACTAAAGCTGTTAGAACAGACTAGATGAGATTTTTTTTTAAATAATTTACATTTATATTGAAATTTTAAAACATTCATGAAAAGACTGACTTCGCTACCTTTTCATGGATTGTCAGGGATAAGTGCTGCTGTTGAGAAATAAGTACCAGTACCGAGCCCTGAAAAACACCAGCGCCATTTAAGCACTGGTGTAAAGTATTTGTGCAGCACCTAAAGAGTAACAAATTGAAAATGCAAAACAAGAAAAATCCAACACCAAAATAGAAAAATAGAATACAATTTCATACAGTTTTGGTCAAAAAACTAACAAAAATCCAATCAGAAAAACCAGAGTTATAGATTTTTATAGTTTTAGTAAAAACGAATGCCTAACAAATCAAAGTGCTAACGCGGACATCTATTGGCGCAAGACCGGTTCAAGGTTGAAAGTTCTGCCAACTGCGATGGAGCACGGTTTGAATTTTCGAGGTGGATTGAGCCCAATTGCCGCTTACCATCGGACTCAGGAGAATTTTTTTATAAAAATGTCGGAGAAAGTTCAGCGGGACAAGGCATCTGGCGGTGTCTGAAGAGGAGGCGTCATCGTTGGGGAGACACTGGACAAACTTGTGGTGAACATTTCTGCTTTCAAACTTTGTCACTTTTTTGGAAGTTGAAAATAGTCAGCAGGACAAAGGTGCAGCCTGTACCCAACAAGGACTCCATGAGGCTGGATACCCCTTCGGCAGGAAGAGGCTGAACAGTATTTGCTGCTGCGGAAATAAACATGGCTGGAGCTACCTTGAAGTTAGGCCGACTCACAATGCATCATGGGTGAATCAGCGAGCACACAGGCTGTGGTCTCCACTCGATTCTTAGAGCACTTTATGAATAAACATTTCCTAAGTATAAGCTTTGGTTTTAGGCTATTTTTGCACCTTTAGCACCACTTTCAGGGCCCCAGGACTGGGTGGGCAACAAATGTAAGGCAGGACTCATTTCAGGGAGAGTCCAGGTGCAGGGTTCACATTGTTGGAGCTTTTGTGTTCCTGTAGGTCAGAACAGAAAGTCAGCTAACTAGCCCTTGAAGGTATCTGGCAGTCTTGGAATTAAGCACCAAGGCTGTCCTCCAGCAGCAAGGCAGTCCTGTTAGGGTTCAATGCAGGCTTCCAGCAGCAGCGCAGTCTTTTGAAGCTCTGAAGTACACAGCAGGCCTGAAGCAGCAGGGCAGTCGTTTAAAGTGCCGGGCAGGCCGTCTGAGTGTCCTCCGCAGATCCAGGGGTGAACTGAAGGGTGAGTCTGATGGTCCTACTGTTCTACTTGATACCAGCTTTGAAGTGAAAGAAACATCTAGAACGCCCTCCCAAACAGATGGTTCTAGAATTTCTTTCCCCCCTGCCAAGGACTGGAACAGCTCCATCACATATCCTGGAAGGATGGCCCATCCTGCCATCAGCTTGTCAATAGAGCGGTTATTACTCCTGTGTGCATATCCAAGTTTTCCCCCACCTCGTCTCCTCTATGCTGGTCTTGTTCTAATTATACTGGCACTTTGAGACATCTTCTTTATGATTGTTCCAATGTTATGAAGTTTTGGACGTTGGTTGGGCAAAATGCATGAGCATCTTTAATTGTAACTTAAGTTTATCATTTCATAATGTTATGCTTGGTTCCTCATCACCTGAACGGATGATTCCACTCCTGTTTCTTTATTGTTTGATCTTTTTATTGCATTGACATTCAAAGTTATTTTATTTCACATGCACAGAAATTTAAATCTCCTCTTGCAGCGCTATCTTTAGATGCGGAAAAGGCCTTTGACCGTATTAATTGGCAATTTATGTTTAGAACCCTTGGGTGGTTTGGCTTTGGTCCAACTTTTATTTCTTATATTAAATTATTATATTCCTGTCCCCGGGCTAGTATTTTTGTAAATAACCATTTTTCTAAGCCCTTTCCTTTATCTCGTGGGACTCGTCAAGGCTGCCCTCTCTCCCCTTTGTTATTTGTTCTTTGTCTCGAACCCTTCCTTGAGCGTATCCGGGTTAAAACTCACATTTCTGGTTTTACTCACAACTCGGTAGAAATTAAATTATCAGCTTACGCTGATGATATATTGATTTATATGTCTAATCCTCTCTCATCCCTTCCTCCCTTCATGGATGACGTTCAACTATACTCCAGCATTTCTGGGTATAAGCTAAACCTTTCTAAAACAGAAGTTCTACCCCTGAACCCGTTATGCTCTCATTATATGTTTCATGATACTAATTTCACCTGGTGCCCTACAAAAATTAAATACCTTGGTATTTGGTTTTCTGCGTCCTTACCTGCCACAATAAAATTTACTTTTGCAGCATTAATTCTTAAAATTCAGTCGCTGTTACTCTCATGGTCCCCGTTGTTCCTTTCTTGGTGGGGCAGGTTAGATACTATAAAAATGATGATTGTCCCTCATGTCCTCTATATATTGTCTATGTTATCCATTCGTATCCCCCTTAGGTATTTTTCGCAAGTCAATTCTATCTGTGTAAAATTTTTATGGAATAAGAAACACCCACGTATTGCCCTTACAAAACTCCAACACCCGAAATCCGAAGGTGGAGTACGTTTCCCCGATTTCAAGGCCTATCACTCAGCCTTTCTCATCAAGCAATCCTTCGCTTTATCCTTTGACTTTGCACATACTCCTATCCCGAGATGGATTGTTTTTGAACAATCCTCTTTAAAGGATTTTTCTTTTCAAAATGTGATTTACATGTCTAATTGCACTTTTATTTCCAACAACCCGATTATAAAATACTCCCAAAATATACTATATAATACGTTTACAAAAGGTTTAACTCCATTTCAATGTTTTCTCTCCTCCTCGATATGGTATGATAAATTTCTTTGATACAAGGCAAATCATTCTATTACAAACATTGGAAGGAAAAGGGTATTATTTTTGTACACCAATAGATCCTTCAGCATTCTGTTATTTCCTTCCTGGATTTGCAAACGCGATTTCAATTACCTGACACATATCGTGCTGAATATCTTTTAATTTCAGCCGCTTTACAATCACAATTATCGTCCTTTGATGTACCTTTATCAACTCCTTCCCTTACGTCTCTCACACCCCTATATAGTATATTTTCTTTACATATACCTAAAGCAGCCCTTGTCTATAAATTGTTGTTATCACATTCAACAGAGAGACCTAAATCCCCCAATGAACTCGCTTGGGAATTAGATTTATCCCTTTCATTTACTGTTGATGTATGGGACAAACTATGGTCTAAGTTATTTAAAGTCTCTGCTGCTGCTCGTATAACACAATCCCTGTACTTTATTTACAATAGAGCGGTTATTACTCCTGTGTGCATATCCAAGTTTTCCCCCACCTCGTCTCCTCTATGCTGGTCTTGTTCTAATTATACTGGCACTTTGAGACATCTTCTTTATGATTGTTCCAATGTTATGAAGTTTTGGACGTTGGTTTGGGCAAAATGCATGAGCATCTTTAATTGTAACTTAAGTTTATCATTTCATAATGTTATGCTTGGTTCCTCATCACCTGAACTGGATGATTCCACTCCTATTTCTTTATTGTTTGATCTTTTTATTGCATTGGCATTCAAAGTTATTTTATCTTCATGGAAAGATAATTCGCAAATTTTGTTATTAACGTGGTGGAATTTCATATGTGATGAACATCGAATTGCCTCTGTCTCCTCCCCTCTCCTCTCACAAAAAATCAAATCTGATCTCCTCTGGTTACCATTTACTTCCTATCTTTCTTCATGAGCTCATTTGCTCTAACTTTGATCTTTCTTCTTCTATTTGGTTGCATACTTAGTTTTAGGACATTTCTATTCTTTCCTATTCCGTATTTTCGTTTTCATTTCTTTC
The DNA here is from genome assembly GCF_964204655.1 of Triturus cristatus. NCBI lineage: Eukaryota > Metazoa > Chordata > Amphibia > Caudata > Salamandridae > Triturus > Triturus cristatus. The sequence goes on from NC_140593.1 coordinate 262,772,945, forward strand.
TTCCCTCCCTTTTACTCCTTTTCTTTTCTCGTCTTTTCTTTTCTCTTCCTTTCTGTTAGAATTTTTGCTTACATTACTTGTTTTTTATACTATGTAGGTATAATTTTGAAATCCTGATTGATTGTATTATTATGTATTTTTGTGTTTTGTTCCTTTCTGAAAACTTAATAAAAATTCTTAAACAAAAAAAAGAAAACAATTCTGCATAATTTATGATCGTACAAAGATTTGGCAATACATTTAATGCAATGAGCCATGCTAAAAGGCATTCATGAATTCATTAAAATGAAATTGAATTGAAAGAATAGGAAACAGACTCTGGGAAAGAGAGACAGTGTCATTAATCAGGTTATTGGTTGCCTGGGGTGTGAGCCCTGGTCAAGCAGCACTGCAATCTTTGTTAGGGTGAGGCACAAGCCATCCCTAAATTAACCTATGTTCAACCCTTTGGTAGATTGTCACAGAGCAGTCAGGCTTAACTTAGAGGCAATTTGTAAAGTATTTGGGCAACACCTCAAATGGTAATAAAGTGAAAACTCCACACAAAAAGGATCCTGCTTCCAAGTTGGAAAAAGACATCTTCTTTTAATAAATAAAACAAGGCCAGAATGACAGAAATCCAATCAATAGTACCAGAGATATGCAATTTCAAAGATTTTTGTGAAAATAGTGCCAAAAAACCACAAAGCGCCAACCATGAATATCTGGTCGTGCTGAACCTGCTGAACCCGGACAAAGTCACAAGTCCAGGCCAACCATGATGGAGCACGGGCCAGCTACAGAGGCCCAGTTAGGCCTGCAGAACAGGTTACCTTAAATCCTTCTTTGCGGGGGTGGGATCTATTAATCTTGTGAGTGTTGATAATGATATTCGGGTAATGATAACGGTGCATTCAATTCCTTGGTCTGCTTCCCTTTAAGGGTTTCAGAGTCTCTCTCTTTCTAATATATTTTCTTCTACAAATGTTTCCACACTTATGCATATGTTATATAAGTTTGAGTAGTATGTGTAAAATACATATTTTATGTGTATTTGTGAGCAAGCTAAGTGACCATTTGGATATGGAATAATTTGGATCGTATTATGCAGAATAGTTGTGATCATATAATGTGATGCCTCTGCCTTCACCAGGCATGCTAATAGGTGGCCTGGCGTGTCCCCCTCTGAATGAGGCAAGGCATATATTCCTTGTATTCATGCACCCCAGCCTTTGCCTCAGGTCAACATTTGACTGCATCTTGCCTGCCAATGCAGCATTATCGGTCTTATACATTAGAGCCTGAACTTCGAACTCTCGCATCTCCCCTTCAAGCTTAGCAAGCTGTGCATGGAGCTGTTTCTGCACACCTACTGTGTTTTTGATGTTTATACAATGAAAAAAAACTTTGAACATTTCCTACTCATTCAATAAGTAATTATAGTCGCCTGTGATGAAAAGTGATTTAGTAGAAATCATAACAAATAGTTTAGTGAGACGCTCCAAGAATAGTGCCAGGCCTGAGTTAGGGAAGTAAACCCTTAGCAGATAGAGGTCCTTTCCATCTAAACTACTTTATACATAAACATATCCCCCTTCTAGGTCAACTAACTGCATTGCGACTGTAAAATGAACTTGTGGTCGAATGCATAATTGGACTCCACTTGCATATGCAGAGTAAGTAGTATTATATAAATGCCCTATCCATCTACAGCATAGTCTGTCTACCTCTGCTGTAGTGAAGTGTGTCTCTTGTAAAACTGTGTTGTACTCCCCTCTTCTTTAAAAATGTCAGTATCATCTGTTACTTTTGCGTGCTCATGAGGCCTCTAACATTTCACATTGGTAGTGTGTATCTGGTGTCATCTTCCTTTAGGGTATACATTAGTAAAAATCATGAACAATGGTTACGTCAAGTGGATCCCTTTATTAGGAACTATGGATGCATTTCATGCTAATGGTTCCAAAGATCTGTGTCTTCGCCTATCCTGTCTGACTGAACGTATTGTAACCAAGAATATCTCAAGCATAAATTTCCCTGGGCCAGGCCTCTAACTTCCTCATGCCCCCAAAAAATGCTTATCTAGGACCAAACTTGGGGGAGAGGTTGCTCAATGCATTTCACTCAGAGGGTGACCAGCATCCAAACAGCTCCTAAACCATGTATATGTTGTAGCTTTAAGGGCCCATGCCACAGTAAGCTCCTTATCATCCACTGCTCAAAATCCAGAGTGTGTTTTTTTGTAATGGTGGGGAAACATATAAATGCCCAACTTATCACCTTTGGAGTAACCATTAAAATCTCAAGATGTTCTGTCACGTGGTTTTAGGCCACTCCCTATTTACAGTGCTAAGTTAGCTCAATCACGTTAGCTGTTGGAAAACCATCTTGTTGCTTTTGCAGCCTTTGCACCCGACACTGTTGTTAAATGTTATTCATTTGAGAAATGCAGACTCGCTCTTGTCTCAAGTGAATGTTATTTATACATCCTTAACAGTTGTTAGTGCCCTTGGTCTGTACATCGAGTAAAGAACTGTTCTAGGACACTAGACGGTGCCGGCTGATTGTGTTCAGGGTGATCGTACCACTGTTTAGTCACAACATGCACGCAGCTGCAAATACCAGAAAGTCGTGGGCTTTAATATTACAGCGCAGCAGGTTTTTAGAGCATTCGATAGAAGAGCTGTTGCAGAGAACACTGAGCTGATCCTGTGATGTGATACACCTAAGCTGATCTATACGGTATGGGGTCCCCTATGCAAGCCTATGAGACCTTCTAATAGTCTAATAATATTTTATTAGTTGCTAGAGAAAGGAGGGTGGTTGTTTCCCACTGTCATTATTAATATGATAGCTCCTTTCGTTTTCTATGGTATTGTAACAATGCTAATGGTAATGATCTTAACCATTTGTCTGCTTATGTTAGTCAAAGTACTGTATAACAGGACGCGAGGTTTATGAATAAATTCTTTAAACTTTACTGTGTCTTAGTTATTCTGTTGTGGACTGATATATATGTGCAAACGGGTATTTCGGGTTCCCACCATTCCTGAGAATAACTAAGTCGCATGTTCTGGGTTGTCTATACATTGGGACCGCCGAGCTAAATCTCGGATAACGAATGTGACACTAAGCTAGTCGGATAAGGGGTTCTTAGTTCTGAGGGGAGTTTCTGGTACACCACAATTCTCTAAGGTTCTGGTTTCCTGCGCATAGTTCTGTGCATACGCAGAATCCCTACAACATGGCGCACCTAACGTTTGGTCTTAATATCTGAGATGCCTTAGTAGTGCTTTTTATTAGTCCACAACGCCCTCACTCTGGTTTCCGGATAACGGGAGTGACGGTTTAACCTACCTAGGTTTTAGGCTATAGGTTCTTTCAAGCTTGATAATAAAAAAGGTTACACTAATCTAAGCCCAAGTGCTACTAAAGATCTCGTTGTATATTCTTTTTAGTCCTAATGGCGGTAGACATTCCCGCTCATAGTAGGCTGTCTCTACGTGCTCATTTGAGGACGTACGGGGTGCCTGATGACGGGATGGCAGTGGTGTTTGTCGTAAGTGCAAGTGCCACTTACCCTTATGAGTTGTTTTACTCTTGGGTTACCTTTGAGGCTGTGGAAGATGTCGATAAAACGTTCCACAAATACACTGCCACGCCGGTGCCTCTACATTATACCCCATATATGGCTTTAGAAATTCCTATTTCAACCTGGCAGCACACTATTTGGTTTAATGGCGCCCTCCCCCACACGGTCACCCCGGCGAGACTGGGTCCTTTGTCAATTGAAGGAGCTACTTGGCCGGTGCTGGCCGGACATACACCTCATCCACGCTACCTGACGGTAGGAGTGGATAGCTTACGTATACTACACACGACCTTGATTACGGTCCATAGGGCGTTAGTGCAGTATGTGTCACGCACTGTACAGGTGGGGGCACCTACAGTTGCGGGACACGGGGCTGATCACCATCATGCGGTTGTGATCAGTCCTGTAATGGTAAACGCGGTTGTTGGCAAGCGCCCCCAGAATAAGGATGAGTATCCTTATTGGCTTGCAGAAAAATTCGATCAACTAGAAGCCGTGTTTCCTAACACTAGTCCTGTGGAAAAACACAGGATACTCACTATTACTTTGCCGAAGGAACTAGTCCCAGACATTGTCGATTGTGACAATTGGGGCAAGGTCTTTGCCGCGACCTATTCGAAGTGCTTCGGCACCACGTCTATGTCGGTACTACCTTCCGTTATCAAAAAGGTCCAGGAGGACCATGGTGCGGAAGCAGCTATTGAATTGGGAATGCGGCTTATCGACAGCTTCGATATAGTATGTTCCATGATTATGGGAAATCTCAAAGGAGATGCCATGCAGTTTCAAGTGGGAAACATGATGGCACTTATTGCGGATGACGATAAGCCGAGGGAGTTTGCAAAAGTTATTGCGAAAGCCTATAGGATGGTTGGACGTAGTGCCCTAGGCGTGAAACCCGTCATCAAAATTCCTGATGTAGTACAGCACACTAAAGTGAGTTCGTCTACAAAAGACGATAAACCCAACTTTCCAAAACAAAATTGGCGAGCTAAAAAACAAGAAAAGCAGCAACAGAAACAGGAGACTCGTCCAGCGTCCCCAGTTCAGGCATATGTTGAACGCACTTATGATTTGCGTGATCGTTCTCGTATTAAGTCACCTGATAGGTTCCAGGTTCCTGACCAGCGCTCTCCTCGTTCTTCACAGGAAACGGCGGCTTCACACTTTGGTGGAGGAGACCGTGGGAGAGGCCGGGGTGCTCAAGGACGAGACCAGCCCCGACAGGCAGACGGAAAAGGCAAGCAGGAGGATTCTGCACGTCCACGTCCTCGGTTTCAGAAAAAGAAAGTTGCTGCTATCTCAGCGAAGTATGCCTCAGATGGTGCGGACACAGCTTCTGAACATGAAATGGGCGCTGACGCTGCTAGACAGCGCGGCGGAAGTTACAGTAGTGCGGGGAGCACTGCGTCCATTTCTGGAGGCGACAGCAACTAAAATCTATGTAACAGTAGAAACTGCTGATACTCGCGTAGCCCCCCCTGAGAGATTATTTGACGTAGTCCTCAATATTGAGGGTGACATACAACGAAAAATTAACGCGGTATTTTGGGATAATCTAACGACCACCTATGATATACTTTTGTCGGAGAAAGATTGGCCCCCGGCTTTCGTTCTAAACGCTCCAAGGGGGGAAGAAGTCATTCTTCCTTCTTTTGGACACGTAGTGCCCAAGGAGGAGTCTAAGAAGTTGGCCGAGGAGTGGGCGCGGGTGCTAGCACCTGCGTTGTATCGTAATCAGGTGGGGTGGGATAAAAGTTCTACCCTCCACGAATTTCCATTGCGGTCCGTTCCCCCAAAGCCTGCCCTAGTTACTAGATCGGGTTTGTGTAAACTCTGCTGCAAATGCTACACGAGGTCTGTAGTTTGTTAGGTCACAACAGGCATGCCTCCAGTTTCTGACCTCACAAAAGAAGTTGTTTATGAGTTGTCTTCACCTGAATTTCCTGATTTCAATTCTATTTCTATCTCCGAAGTCAGCAGTGTTACCACTGTTGTGTAGACTGCTGAGTGAGCTTCCTGAGCCAGTCGCTCCGGAGGCACCAGTGTATACATCTCCTTTTTCGCTTAGGGCTTTCCAACACTGACTTGGGCCCAGCACTCTGCACGTAACCTATGGCTCGGCCCAATCCCAGGCCACTTTGACTTGTGTATAGAAGAAGGATTTCTGATCCTCCCAATCATAAACTTAACCAGGAAAAGCAGAGTATAGTTGATCCCCATCTTGAGTAACTTTCTCCTTACTCACATAAATGGGGCTACTTGACTTTGAACTGCAGGTAGTCAGGTAAAATATACACTTTATTTTTTTCCATTACTTAATGGCAGGCTTTCCAAGCTGCTTGTAGAAAGATATTATGGTCCGGGAAGTGTAACAGCTTACCTACAGTGGGCCCTCCTCTAGGGCTACTGTTGTGTTGGAACTCTACGTGCCTTTCCAGTGAGAAAAGGGTTAGAGGACCTTGTAGGGACTTCTCATGGAAAGCCAGTTTTACAAAAAAGACAGCATGCTTCTTTCTCCATTTCTCGGGAAGGCCCACTATCCGGATGTTGCTTCTTCTGGTCTTCCAAAAACCTCACTCTGTGTTTGAGGTCCATGAGTGTTTGAATAATATCTGCAAGTTGGGGGCTGAGTGTCAGTAGAGTGGATTCAGAGCAGGTTACTTTTTACGACAGATCATAGTCATGCTGATCCAGCTTGTGAGGCCCAAGTCCTCTGCCATTACATCTATCTTAGATTATAGGAAGTCTCTGGTCATTATAATGGCATTCAAGAGCAAATCCAGTTTGTCTAGCCCTCCACTTGACCTTTTGGTTTGGAGCCCGGAGTCTCACCTCCCGCTGCCTCCTCCGAGACCAGCTTTGAATTAGACTTAGCAGGTGGTCATGTCAAGGCCCTGCTGTGCTTCCTGCTTGCCATTCTTGTGCCTGATTTCAGCCAGGAGTGCCCCAGAATTAGAGGTTTAGCATCTCCTTGCACTACAGGATGCTTTGCACAGTGTTGGCTTGCTGTGGGCTCTTCCCAAAAAGAACTATTGATTGACAGAATGCAGAACAATGTCATACATTCACCCCAGTACAGAGATCCATCGTTTTTTTGCTCACCATGCCCTTCCAGTTTGGACCCAGCCATATGTAAATCAATCTTGACCCTGTGCCTAATGGGAACAGCCCAGCCTGAACTGCCAGGCCAAGTCCTCCCTGGACTAGAAACAAGCATCCTAGGACCGGTTTCGGAGTTTCACCCCTCTTCAGCCAGGATAGCTTGATTCCAGTGGCATGGAGAGCACAGGACTCACGTCTGAGCATACCCGTCCCACTCGGGGTGACAAATGCAAAAAGAACTATTGATGGACAGAATGCAGAACAATGTCATACATTCACCCCAGTACAGAGATCTGGGCCTAAATCCATCGTTATTTTGCTCACCATACCATTCCAGTTTGGACCCAGCCATATGCAAATCAGTCTTGACCCTGTAAAAAGAACTATTGATGGACAGAATGCAGAACAACGTCATACATTCACCCCAGTATAGAGATCTGGGCCTAAATCCATCGTTATGAGCCAGAATCCGGTCCCAGGATGTTTGTTTCCGGTCCAGGGAAGACATGGCTTGGCAGTTCCGGCTGTACTGTATCGCTTTGTTCACCCTAAATTGGCAGGGTATGCCCAGATGTGGGTCCCTTGCTCACTTTGCCACTGGATTCAAGATAGCCTGGCTGATGAAGGTTATGAACCCAAAACCGGTCCCAGGATGCTTGTTTCCGGTCCAGGGAAGACATGGATTGGCAATTCGGGCTGGACTGTTCCCATGAGCTACAGGGTCAGACTGATTTGCATATGGCCATGTCTGAACTGGGGTGGTGGATTGAGCTAAAGAATGATGATGGATTAAACCCAGATCAGTTGACTGGGGGTGAGTGTTTGATTTGCTCAAATGCTCCGTCCAGCATCCCCTTTGGTATTGCTTTGTTTGCCCTAAGCTGGCAGGGTATGCCCAGACGTGGGTCTCTTGCTCACTTTGCCACTGGATTCAAGATAGCCTGGCTGATGAGGGTTATGAACCCAGCTGCTCAGCCATTCAACATATTTATGATCATCCTAGGTGGGCAAGCAAGAAGGGGAAGTCCCTCAATGATGCCGGACGATAGATCTGCCCGGTTCCAGGGTCCTCTGTCTGCTGTGGCATAGCTACCAAGGTTTCAGATTGCTATGTGTGACTTTTTCATAATTTCAGTGTAATTATGAGTGACACTTTCTAGCAAGCAAAATCAAGCAATGAAGACGTCTAGGACTTGCTCAGCCCCTGTCGCAAACAGCACTAGGCATTGTGCAAGCCTCAGGAGAGTGAGGCTGAGGTACGTATAGTTGTTCTTAAATTAAAAGAAAAGGGCATTTGCTCATGGTCAGAAAAGTCTGCTGCACATTATTTTGTGGAAATAACCAAATCTGTACTCTCAGCAGATATATGGTACACTTGAATTACATAGTTTTAATTGTTCAAATCGACTAGAAAATTGAAGTCACCACTCCCTCCCTCCAGCCACCGCTCCTTTAATCATTTAACTGCAGCACTAAATAATAGGCACTGGCAGGCTCCGACTGAAAACATGTTGCAGATGATCATTCCTTCATGATGTCATTGGCCTGCGCACAACACCGGTGAGGTCAACTGTCTGTTAGCTGCAGCACACAAGTTTGTGTGTCTGAAGACAAGTGAAGTCTGTGTGTGGCTGTGAGTGCATGTGTCATGCATGGATGGAATTTCCTTGGAGTAAGGCAATGATGATGTCAAATTTGGGTCATCGGGAATGGAACCAGACTACTGTGTGGTCGCCACCTTCAATACCTTGGCCACACCCCCATGGAGCAGTGCCAACTGACTTTGGGCTACGTTTTCCTTTTTTTTAAAAAAATTATCTTTATTAATTTTCAAACAGATTACACAATTTTTTATCTGTCTATAACGATAATCGTTTTATCATGTAGTAGAACACAGAGGCACCTCTAGTGAGTTGCCTGAACTATATGAGCAACTATTGACTCATGAAAGTGTTAATATTTTGTACCATAATTCCGGAGTAACAAAAAAAACCTAACAACAGCTCCTATGCCGGTACCTGTTTACAGTTTTATGTTCCGAAATTCTAGTGTCAAACCATATGTAGACAATTACATTTAGGCATGTAAGTTTATGTATGTATGCATATATAGTGGTGGGAGGGGGGCGGGGGAGCCCTGTTATACGTGCACTAATAATGGCACTGTCCATACCCGAGGCCCAGGGTTTGCATGCTCAGTCCATTAAGCTACACCACGTATTCGCGATGGTGACATGTTCTATACCTAGATATGTGTATTGCAGACAATTTTGATTTGCCCTTAACTAAATACTCTCAACATTGTACAGGGTTGGCTGGCAGGGGCTGCTGTAGTGCGTTGGTGTATTGGGTTTTATATTCTGCTACAAGTGATCTAAGCAGGTCTGAAAGCCATGTTTGCGTTTTTGGGCCCACCGACAACTTCCAGGTAATGGCTATTTTGTGTTTTGCCCGTCCCAGCGGCAGGTCCAAAAATGTATTCAAGTTCTTGCATTGGAAATTGCGTTTCATTATACCCAGCAAGAAGTGCGAGGCCTGGGCGATTATCAGGGTGTCTATAAAATCTGTGAATGACCCCACAAACTGATTCCAGAAAGTCCTGAGTCGAGGGCACGCCCAGACAATATGGTAGAATGTTGCGTCCGAGTCAAGGCACCTGGGGCAGACAGACGAGGTAGGGTGATGGAGCAAGGACTCGTATGAAAGAGACTTGCTCGGATGCCATCCTCTCATATAACCAGTAACACTGTATTAATAAAGTCTTGTGTAAATTAATATGCACCTCATTACATATTTTAGCAAGATGAAGCTTTCTTACATGTTTTACTAACAAGTAACCAGAGTGAAACTTAAGATGGCTGCTAACGCGGGAAACTGTACTGCGCATGCGTCAACTGCATCTATGCAGAAAGACGTTCTTTTGCTTGGAGGGAAATCTCTGCATCTAATATGGCCGCTTGAAAGCTCACATGCCAAGCATCTACTTTGCTGAAACTAAAATAAGCTTTTTACTAAATGCTAATGCCGGGAGAGCTTTTATAAGTATGGGCTTAGAGTAGAGATAGGTGGTATACAGTGAAATAATTTTATTCTGAAATTAATATGTTTCTTTTTGACCTCTCTACTAGTTCGTATTTGGACCTCTGAGAGGGAGTGAAGCCTGCACTAAATGCGACTTTTACGCAGGCGCAGTAATGACAAGCCCGGAAACCATGATGTCGTCTCTTGAAACCCGTCCAAGGCCATCATTGTAACATGTCCCGGGAACCTGTTGGACATCCTGCATATTCTACAAACAACTGTTATATGTATTCATTTATATTGATAAAGATGTGAAATGCGGATGAGAAATAAAGCTTGGGAATAAGAATTAAGGGACGGGAACATTAAACAAAGAAACAAAGAAACAAAGAAAATTATTAAAACTTAGCATGGTGTGATGATCATCCCCCCTTGCCTGTCCAATCAGAATTTGAGTTTCATAAAGTTGAAACATTAATGGGTGGTACATGAGTAATGAAAGGTATAATTGAGGTAGTTTAGTTAGTACATGAGCTGGGAATTCACAGCAAGACTAGAATGCTGAAAGACCGGGATGCTGTCCGAGAGCTGAGCGAATGCGGAAGAAGAATCAACTTGCAGACTTAGAACTTTAAGCCAATTAATTAGAAGAACATTGCGGGAGAATCGAGGAGGAAAATAGGGCAAATAATTAGAAGAAGATCGCGGAAGAATCAAGGAGGAAGATAGTGTCAGAGAGGGGTGCGACGCAGGTGTCGGATCTAGAAGAGGTCATCTATCCTGTCCTGAATCCTGTCTTGAAACCTGTCCTGAAGTCTTTGTCATCTGATCTTTCCCAGGGGACCCTTCCAGCTCCTTGGCCAAGGGGTTGGTTCCCACACTATTCAAGGTAAATATATTTCTGTGTAGTATGTCAAAGTACTGCTCTCTCAATCCTCTCATTTCAGGGTACTGTCATTGTGAAACTTCATTCTAATTTAGGTGACTGATTATTGAAATAATTGATTTTTCCACCTTGGAAGAACTGGAGTTTGTACTGTATTATTGTTTTGGCTCACATGAATTAATTAGATAAACATTTAAACTTCTCCCGAGTCTAATATAAATTCTAAATGTCATTTCACCATCAACTAGTTCCAACTAATAGGTCCATTGACCAGAGTAAAGAACTTTTTGATCAGTGAAAGATTAGTTGAAATTTGACAGGTAACTAATCTTATAAAAAGCATTTATAAATCTTGACCCCCAGCGGTATTTACTAGCCAATGTGAATGTGTGTTTATAGGAACCAGGTGAGTATATGGTGTTTGAGTACCTGAGGTTGGTAACTAGCTAGATCAGTTTTCTGGTAACAGAGCTATGTTTATTATTGACTAGTTTGGTGGATATCGATTATTGATTTATGTTTTAACAAACCTGTTTGTGTTATGTTTTATGTTGTGCGGAAATTCTTGGGAAGTGAATAGCTGGTGGTAAATGGAAGCCACACTGCAGTGAGGTTACATTCTGTTGGAATAGCACTGAGAAGCTATGCAGGGCTGGCAGTGTTAAATTAGGGACCATTTTCGTATAAAAGTGAGAGGGTAACACTGAAGGAATAACAGGTTCGTCTGAGCTTGAGTGAAGGGTAAGGGGAAGGTTTTACTCGCAGTGTATGGAAAGTAGGCGGAAGGTCTTACTTGCAACAACAGAATTAAACTATTTTTTGGTTTTAATAGAACAGACAGAGTAGTGAATGTTTTTACGTCGTTATTAATGAAAATTTGATGCAAAATTGTAAGAAAATAAGTTTTAGTGTTGCCTTGGGAATGGAAGGTCAGTTGCCGGAGTTGCACTGACGTCACAGAGAGCCGCGCTGGGATTGGTTGAAACAGCGGGTGTGTGACTGGCGCAAATTTGTAAAGGAGGGGTCAGTAGTGAGGAGTGATACTGATGGCGCAAATTTGTAAAGGAGGGGTCAGTAGTGAGGAGTGATACTGATGTCACAAAAAGGCCACACTAGTATTGGCTAAACGAATTGCGAAAGCTTGAGCTTGATTGGATGAAAGAATAGAAGCCGCGCTGGGATTGGTAAAACCCCAAGTGTAAGCAAGAGTCTAACTGGTTGTCAAAAATAGACGCCATATTACTATTGGACAGTGGAGTTTGTATGTGGAAATAAGATCCGACATTAATAGGGAACCGCCCAGATAGGAGATATTTAGGATTTGCAAGAGATGAATATATAAAAAGGTCATCACCTAAAATGTACGGAGAAAAGAGAAAAATATCGTATATGCAGAAAATTAAAAATTATTTCAAGAAAGATAAACCCATTAAGACTAGAGAGGAATTCTTATCCCACCACCGAAGACACATGCATCATTTATGATGATGGAGAGAGGCTACCATACCTGTGTGTGGTTAGAAAATTGGATAGAATATACTAAAAATGATGGAGTGTTAGCTTTTCCGGAAAATGGTACATTCAATGGGAAAATACTTAATAATTTGAGAATGTGGATGAATTAATTAGAGCCCAGACTCAGATTAACACAGTATGAGGCATTAGAAGAATGGGAAACTGAGTTATTTGAGTGTGTCAGATCCAGAAGTAGTAGGAGTTATAGAGGATTTTTTCCTAAACAGATGCGTAATTCACGAGAAAGTCAGATGAAACAATGGAGACAAGCAATGATTACGGAAGGACTGTATCCTGTATTAATGGCTGAGGAACAGTCGGGGGGTAAATGTACGGGGAAAACTAAGCATTTAACAATGACAGGTTGTGGGGAGTCAGAAGATGAGTTTATGGAAGACATTCTAACGCAAAATCCTCCACCATATCAGGAAGTACAGTAGAACTACCCCAAGTGCCCCTGTTTTGGGAACACCGTTGCTTACACAAGTTATACATGATTCAATGAATGGAAGGGTACTTCAGGAAGAGGAAAGAGAAGGGATAAATAAAAATAGAGAAGAATTAATACAGAAAATAACCCAATTGAATACACACCCCGAAGCATTGACTATACCAGTGAATATAGGTTCCGTTGTTCCATTGAATGAGGATAATGTGAATTGTCCCAAACCACCAGTTATGACAACTCCCATAATCGAACCTAGAAAAGGAAATATAATAATTGATGATCAAACCAGTGAATGTGATTCGGTAATTTCATTAATGGATTTGCCGATAAGAGGACAGATAAATGAAACCCCGAGAACATTTCCACCTAGCTGTTCAAAAGAAATAAGATTAGAGACATCCACAGGAATCATGAGTGCCACAATAGTGTCCCCGGAAGAATTAGAGGGAATAGACAAACCGAACCAACAACCAAAGATTTTAGATATTTACAAATTGGAAGTGGTATTGGAAGAAATGATAGCTGGAAACGTGGGATTAGATAGGCTAAACACTTACAGTGAAGAAGAGTTATTGTTCATTTGTAGAAGCATCACTAGAAATACAAAATTATTTCATGAGAAATTGACAGATCTTGCCTCTGAAATGGGAATTGAAATAGGGAGATCTAAAGTATTACAGAAACCATATAGAGCAGAATTTACTGATAGGTATTTGGAAAATATGAATGTGTCTGGAAGAAAATTGCAGATTAAGGAGTTAATGGCCATCTTACAAAAGTGGGGAGATGTAGACAAATGGAAAGCTAGATGGATGAGGAAAAAGGAGGAAGCACAGGCAAGTCGAACAACATCTGAATTCGTGTTGAAAGAATCAGGAAAGGCAGAGAGATTGTGCCCAATGAGAGAAGTTGCAGGAGGGGGATATGTACCTGTTCCGTGGACTCACAAAGATATTTTGGGGCATATTTTCAAGCACGGCGTTAAAATTATTGGCGCTTTAGCGGCAGAAAACTGCGTCTAAAGCGTCAACAATGGCCTTGATAATATGGCGCAGAGAATTCCAATAGAAGCCCATGTTGACACCAGAACATGGGCTTCTATGGGAATTCTCAAGGGTATATTATCAAGCCCATTATCGCCGCTTTAGCGGCAGTTTTCTGCCGCTAAAGCGCCGATAATTTTAACGCCGTTTCTTGATAACATGCTCCTTAGTCATTTACTAATGATTTTCCAAAGTTAAGAGAAAAAACAGTTGAATGGTACAGGCAGGTTGAAAGGTTTGTGAAGGTTTCTAAGGTTTTGTTGAAAGATTTGGATGGTCTATTTGACATAGTGGTGCCTGCTGATTTGTGGACAGAATGTAAAATAACAGTTGATTGGCCTAGTGATGAGTACCCAAGAGATGAAAAAACGGGAGCCCCTTCAGAAGAGGTAATGAAGAAATATCACCAGGGGATCCATTCTTGGGATAATTCCACCAAAAGAAACAGATTGGGTAAAGATAGATAGAACAACCCAAGACATAGATGAGTCAGTACATGCTTATTATGAACACCTGTTACAGGTATTCAAGCAGTATAGCGGATTTGAGAACATTGGAGATAAAATTATGGGTCATTTTGTGTATCGGTTTGTGTCTGATTTAAGACCAGAGATTTCCCAAATGATTCCACAACACATGTTGTGCTAGCAGGGAAAACCTGTCGAAGAGATTTAAAAATATGGCAAGTATTATGGAGACGATATTGAGAATAGACGTAAAAAGTTGAAAGAAAAAGTAATGTGGGCACAAGTTAAATTTGCAGAACATCAAGAGCTTAAATTAAATAGTCAGAATGATGATCAAGTGAAAGAACAGGGTCAGAATGAAAATAATGGGGGAAAACCAAGAGGACGGATGAGTAGAGAGAAAGCAAAGAAGAAGTTTCCTTGTCATGGGTGCGGAAAATTGGGGCATTGGAAAAACGAGGGTAAAAATATTCAGAATAATAATGGCCCTCATCAAAATTTAAATCCACGGTCGTAGAATGAGGTGATAATGTGTCGACCGCAGCAGGTTGTTAAACAGAGTCAGTTGCCAACTGCCCCTATGCAAAATTTTGTGAACAAAGCAAAGTACACTGTGGACACCGGATAACCAGGAGAAAGTGGTAAGAAAAATGTTGTAACTTCACAGTTTCTTTTGCAGAACAGTCACCTTCATGGAGATGATCAATGACGGTGCCTGAGGGGGGAGGAGGAGTGCGTACTTGGCGCATCCTTACCTGTAGATCAGTCTGGTCCATATATTGATGAGAAGGTAGAAGGAAAAAATATTACCTTTTTGTTGAACACTGGTGCTACCCGTTCTACTGTGAGAACAGCAGACATTCCAAACATACCCCTCTCGGCAGAAGCCATCCAAGTAGTAGGCGTTTCAAACAAACAGATTAGAACCCCAATAACAGAACCCATGGAGGTGCACATTGGCAATATCAGAGAAATGCACAAGTTTGTAGCATGCGAATCTAGTCCAGTGAACTTGTTAGGGAGAGATTTGTTGTGCAAAATGAATTGCACAATTTTTTGCACACCAGATTTTATAGACCCCTGATGAAGACGGTGTCTATAAAATAATGTTGGCAAAACAAGGCACAGAAGTAGCCGAGATGAATTCAATAATGACAAAAGATGATTTACCAGATGAATTAAAAATGACTGTGAAACCAGAGGTGTGGGATTTCACTGGAAAAGAAGAAGGGTTAATGACAAATGTAGACCCAGTAAAGGTGACTGTAAAAGAAGGTGCAGTTTACACAAATACTAGGGAATACAAAATGAGCCCCGAAGTTAAAGCAGGTGTTGCCGCAGAAATTGATCGTATGATTAAGCAAGGCATTTTAAAAGAAATAATGAGCAGTCCTTGTAATTCACCTATAATTGGCATTAAAAAGTCTAGCGGAAAATAACGGATAGTGCAAGATTTAAGAAAAATTAATAAGATTGTTGTGCCTTGTTGCCCATTAGTACCAAATCCAGCAGTGATTCTGTATCAAATACCATGGAATGCAGGGTGGTTTACGGTGATTGATTTATGGTTATGGTTTTTCTTTGTTAGCTAAACCCCTAATACAGATGACACAAAAACGGGCAAAGGACCCAGTAGTTTGGGATAATGAAAGCATGGAAGCTTTTGTGAAATTACGAAATTGTGAAGCTCCAGCTCTAGGTATGCCAGATTATACAAAATAATTAGCACTCTTCTGTTGTGAAAGAGAAAATTGTGCCCTTTCAGTGTTAACCCAACAACATGGTTTGATGAGACGTCCAGTAATATACTTTTCTGCTACTTTGGACCCTGTAGCGTCAGCATTACCTGGCTGTTTAAAAGCAGTAGCTGCTACTTGCATGAGTCTTGAAAAAAGTGAGTCCATTGTGATCGGACATCCTGTAAAGGTATTCGTTCCACATTCAGTGGAGATTCTTTTGACTAGAACGCGAACACAGTACCTTAGTCCTAGTCGGATGACTAAGTATGAAAGAATCAGTTTAGGAGCGGAAAACGTGACAGTGGTCAGGTGTACTATCTAAACCCACCTACTTTATTACCAGATGTACGTGGGGAAGAAGTAAGAGATGAAGTTGAGCACGATTGTCTGGATGTCACTGATTTATGCACCAAGCCCCGCCCAGACATCCAGGAAGAGCCCCTGAAAGAAACTGAGCATGAGCTATTTGTAGATGGCTCTGTATGAGACATGAGGAAGGAGGATTAAGTGCTGCTTATGCTATATGCACATTGGCTGGAATAGTAGAAGCATCCTATTTACCAGGAGTCAAGTCTGCACAAGTAGTCAAATTGATAGCTTTAATTAAAGCATGTAAAATTGGGAAAAATTGGAAAGTAACCATTTACACTGATAACCAGTATGGTTACGGGGTTGTGCATGACTTTGGCCAGCTCTGGATGCAGAGGGATTTCATGACTTCTTCAGGAGCCCCTATTAAAAATGGAAAATATGTGGAAGAACTGTTGGAAGCAATACAATTGCCAAAAGAAGTGGCAGTGGTCAAGTGTGCTGCACATCAGTCTGGAAATGACTATGTGGTAGCTGGTAATCGATATGCTGACCAAGTTGCCCAGACTGTGCCAAAAATAAAATGGCACTAAACAGGAAAATTGAAACAAGTGGAATCAAATGCCAACTTTACTCTCAGCACTAGAAACATGAGATGAAGTGAGACAATTACAGGATGAAGTGGAAGTGAGTGAAAAGGAGGAGTGGATAAAAACAGGGTGCCAAAGGAGAACAGAGGATGATCTGTGGATTTACCAAGATGGCAGACCAGTAATGCCAAACTATTTACTCTCTCAAATGGCCCGAATGTATTATGGAGACACACATGTAGGCAGGGACGCCATGATCAGGCTCTTTAGACAGGATTGGTATAATCCAAGATTTAGGGCAGTCACAGAGAGTCTTTGCCAGAGATGCTTAACTTGTCAACAAATGAACCCAGGCAGAAAGACAGTGGTCAGTTGGGGAAGAATAGGGAATGCAGAAGGACCATTTGTGCGGTTGCAAGTAGATTTTATCCAACTAACACCATGCAGGGGTAAGAAATATGTCCTTGTCATAGTTTGTTTGTTCTCACGGTGGGTGGAGGCATATCCTACTACAAGAAATGTCAGCATAACAGTTGCCAGACTGCTGTTGAGGGAGCTAATTCCACGGTTTGGTTTTCCAGTAACTGTGGAATCAGATTGAGAATCTCACTTTAATAATGAAATAATTTGGTTAATCTGTGAAGCATTTAAAATTGAACAAAATCTGCACTGTGCATATCGCCCAGAGGCTTCTGGAGTGCTGGAACAAATGAATGGCACCATCAAATCAAGACTGGCAAATGTGTGTGCATCCACATCACTGTGTAGGCCAGATGCATTACCTCTTGTTCTGATGGGACTCAGAAACATTCCTGATAGAAACACAGCATTGAGTCCCCATGAAATTCTCATGGGAAGAGCAATGAGACTAGCATTTATACCTGGACACAAACTGTTGAGCATAACTGATAATCTGGTACTAGATTATTGTAAAGGATTGTCTGATCTAGTGCGTTCTGTCTCTCACCAGGTTGTAGAAAACGCAGTTGCCAGACAGACAGATCAAGCACATGATCTAAATTCCAGAGACTGGGTGGTAGTGAAGAATCACACCCGAGAGTCATGCCTAGCACCCAGGTGGGATAAGCTGTGACAGGTCATACTGGTTACAACAACAGCAGTGAAATGTGCAGGTTTGCCTAACTGAATCCATTCCAGTCATACCAAAAGAGTACCAGATCCTGAGGAAAGGGAACCACAACTGACGCAAGCAGTTGAGGGCACTGAAGGTTGTACAGCTGAAGAATCTAGAATAACACATTCTGAAGTAGCTGTTCAAGAACAACGGAGCACAAGTCAGGAAGACTGGATACCAGTGGTTGACATACCTGAGGTGATTATTAAAACAAGAAGCAGAACCAGATTAGAAAGGCAAGAAACTAGAGAGGATCAGACAGGTGTAGAAGAACAAGCTAAGGAAAGTGTGAATAAAACTGTTGGAGACCCTGAGCAGGACCAGACAAGGAGAAAAAAATATACTCAGACAGAGGTGAATCAACACATTCACGAATCTGAGGAGGGACAGATGGGCCTAGAAGAACACGTTCAGGCTGCAGAAAAGCAAAATGCAGTAAGATATGAGCAGGACCAGTTAGGATCAGAAGAACATGTTTTGGAAGAAGAACAAGTCGAAATTAGACCTGAACAGGACCAGATAGAGGAAGAAGAACACGTTCAGGCAGATCACGTCACAAAAATAAGCCCTGAACAAGGACAGATAGAGAGGGACTCTGAAGACGAAGATAATCAAATTGTGCCACAACATAACGAAAATAAAAGAATACTTGAAAGAGACGAGGAAAGTGAAAGTGCAGTACAAGCCAAAAAGGTCAGAAAATGTGATAATTGGCCAGGTGGTGTTAAAAGATTAAAGTATCACTTAAAGACAATAAGTGAAGAACCTGAGCAAGTAAATGAAATCTCTGGTCAGTCTGGGGAATTGACTGGAAAACCCCAGCGAAGGAGTCAAAGACTGCAAATTTTGAACAATAAGTTTAAAGGTTCTGAATGGACCTATGTGATTCTTGAAGACTTTGAGAATCTAGATTTGAATGAAGAAAGGGACGAATAATTAATTGTTGAACAGATTGATGAAGGAGAAGTGAGACCTCCTTGAAGATCAAATAAATAAAAATTCATAAAATAGAGCAAAGAAAAGAAGAGGAATCTTCCTAAATTAAAATGGCTGATGATAGGGTTGCTGGAAGACCAAAACATAATTGAATAAAGAAGTGTTGTAGAATATGTACTTGTAGTATAATTGTATTTAGTACTTATATTCTGGTTAGTATTAACTGTAGCAATCCCTTATTTAGTGGAGACAGAAAAGAAAAATAACACAGATACTAAAGAAAAAGTGGCTAACATTAAAGGAAATAGAGTAGAATCAGAAGCACCAGATGAGGTAGATTTACATCACACTGTGACAAATAATGACACTGCTTTAAATGTATTCACAAAGCTATTAGTTCAGTATGTAGACACCATGGAGATTAGTGATTGATATGTATGTATGAAACTACCAGCATCAGTAGCAGAAGGTGTCACATATCACCATTTACCATTAACATATGGTATTGCATGCAGTATTTTAAGTAGTTTATTTTATAGAACAGGAAAATTACAGTATTATTACTCAAATAAAGATGTGATATTTTCAGAGGTTCCTATTCGCAAGTGTATGAATCCAGTTCTTAGTACTAAAGATGCACAGTTTATGGGTGAATATTTCTTAACTATGAAACCTCAGATTCCTCAATGGGCTGAGAAAGAGGAAATATAATACAGATGGCAAGACTCATGTTGCGATGTCCCTAGATTTTGAAAAGAAAGGGAAGATCTGCCTCCATAGATTAAAGACTGACTATAACAATGTATTTATTGGTTCCAGTGAATGTGAACATAAAGTTTTGGTTATGGGAGTATGGGGACTAAAAGGGGGAACAGATCCAGTATTTCCTGGAGTTTATTACGTGTGTGGGAATAAAGCTTATTTTAGGCTGCCTGCACATTGGTATGGGAGTTGCTGTTTTGAAATAGTATTCCCTAAAGTCTATCATGTAAAAAGAATCACTTGAAACAATGAAAACACAAACTAACTAACACGAAGGAAAAGAGCTAGTTTTCCAGAAATTGTAGGTGATATATTTACTGTATTGATACCTTCAGTGGGAGTCATTCTGAATTCACAAAAGATTTGTCACCTCATTACATATTTTAGCAAGATGAAGCTTGCTTACGTGTTTTACTAACAAGTAACCCGAGTGAAACTTAAGATAGCTGCTAACGCGTGAACATGTACTGTGCATATGTCAACTGCATCTACGCAGAATGACATTCTTTTGCTTGGAGGGAAATCTCTGCACCTGCGCAAACGCATCTAATATGGCCGCTTGAAAGCTCACATGCTAAGCATCTGATTTTCTGAAACTAAAATAAGCTTTTTACTAAATGCTAATGCGGGGAGATCTTTTATAAATAAATGGGATTAGAGTAGAGATATGTGGTATACAGCAAAATCATTTTATTCTGAAATTAATATGTTTCTTTTTGACCTCTCTACTAGTTTGTATTTGGGCCTCTGAGAGAGAGAGAAGCCAGCACTACATGTGACTTTTACGCAGGCGCAGTAATGAGAAGCCGGGAAACCATGATGTCTTCTCTAGAAACCCGTCCAAGGCCATCATTGTTACATGTCATGGGAACCTGTTGGACATCCTGCATATTCTACAGACAACTGTTATATGTATTCATTTATATTGATAAAGATGTGAAATGCATGTGGGAAATAAAGCTTGGGAATAAGAATTAAGGGGCGGGAACATTAAACAAAGAACCAAAGAACATTATTAAAACTTAGCATGGTGTGATGATCATCATACAGCTGAAAGGTTAATGGGTGGTACATGAGTAATGAAAGGTATAATTGAGGTAGTTTAGTTAGAACATGAGCTGGGTATTACCAGAATGCTGAGAGACCGGGTTTCTCTCTGAGAGCTGAGCGAATGCGGAAGAGGAATCAACTTGCAGACTTAGAACTTTAAGCCAATTAATTAGAAGAACATTGCGGAAGAATTGAGGAGGGAAATAAGGCAAATAATCAGAAGAAAATCGCGGAAGAATCGAGGAGAAAGATTGTGTCAGAGAGGGGTGCGTCGCAGGCGTCGGATCTAGAAGAAGTAATCTATCCTGTCCTGAATCCTGTCCTGAAACCTGTGCTGAAGTCTTTGTCACCTGATCTTTCCCAGGTGTCCCTTCCAGTTCCTTGGCTAAGGGGTTGGTTTCCACACCATTCTAGGTAAATATATGTCTGTGTAGTATGTCAAAGTACTGCTCTCTCTATCCTCTCATTTCGAGTACTGTCATTGTGAAACTTCGTCCTAATTTAGGTGATTATTGAAATAATTGATTTTTCCTCCTTGGAAGAACCGGAGTTCGTACTGTATTATTGTTTTGGCTCACATGAATTAACTAGATAAACATTTAAAACTTCTCCAGTGTGTGTGGTTATTTCAAATATGGTAAGGAATATAAATTCTAAATGTCATTTCACCATCAACTAGTTCCAACTCATAGGACCACTGACCAGAGGAAAGAACTTTTTGATCAGTGAAAGATTAGTTGAAATTTGACAGGTAACTAATCTTATAAAAAGCATTTATAAAAATTGACCCTCAGCGGTGTTAAGTAACCTATGTGAATGTGTGTTTATGGGCCCAGGTGACTATATGGTATTTGAGTACCTGAGGTTGGTAACTCGCTGGATCAAGGGTACATGCGCTGCCCTGTCCATGTGTTAGCAGGGTTTGTAAGACCTGAGAGGGAGTGGGCTCCAAAAACGTGTTACCTCATGACTATAAATATTGTTGTGACAAGGTTGAGAATAGCAGAAATGTCCCTGGGGAATCCCATAGTCATCCACCAAGGTCTCAAAGTCACAGTTTCGAGTCTACCACTAGGTCTCCCCATATGTCCAGTCCCACCTCTCTCCACTCCTCGAGGTCCTGGCATTTGTGGCAGAGCCCGGAAGCACCTCAAGAGGTAAGTTGGAGTCATATGGTGCAGGTCGATCTCTGGGCATAACGTACTTTGACCAGCTGCACTTTGCTGCCTGCATGGGGAGGTTGCCCTGTGTTTTTTGTAATTTTGTTTTGGTACCAGAGAGCCACTCGATCATAGCTGGTTGTCTAGAGGCAGCGCCCAATGATCATACTCAGTTAGATTGCCGTTTGCAAGCCACCTATTAGGCCACTGCAACTGCGCAGCTGCATAATAGTGCTTGTAATATCGTACTCCTGGCCGCCTCCCGACAGGGGGAGGTATAGTTTCAGAAGCGCCACTGTAGATCTAGAGGACCCCTATATTAAATAGATGAGGATTGATTCTAGTTCTTTAAAAAACCTGTGTGGTATATGATATGGAAAAGCTGAGAAAAAATACCAGAGTTGAGGAAGTAAGAACATCTTGGAGATGGTGACACGTCCCAAGGGGGATAGGGGTAAACTCATCCAAAAGGGGATCACTCTTCCGAGATTGCCATCCTCTAGGTCTGTCTGAGAGTAATACATTTGTATCTGAATGTATTGAAGGCCCATCTGAGGAAAGTATCAGGTAGAGTATGTCTCTGCTGCACCGATATACGTTTCATTTGGAATATCACTGATTTGGACCAGTTGAACCGAAGGCCAGATACCCGGGCATGTTCGTCTAATAATCCTATTAGTTCTTGCAGGACTGTGACCTGGCCATGCAGGTAGATTAATGCATCGTCCGCATATAGAGAGACTATATGCCAATGCCTGCATGCGTGTATGCCCCAGTGTAGGACCCGTTGACGCAGCTTACATGCCAGGGACTTCATGAGCTAATTCAAAAATTATGCATGGTAATGTGCAGTCTTGACTTGTACTACACTCTATCTGAAAAGATGAAGCTATGACACGCCCAGTTTTAACTCTGGCCTGCGGTTTTGTATATAGGACCTTCACCCATCTCAGGAAATTCGGGCCTATGCCGAATTTCACCAGCACTGCTAAAAAGTATTTCCATCCCAAGGTGTCGAACGCCTTTTCTATGTCCAGCTCGGCTACCCATGGCATTTCTATCTCCGCCCTGGCCCGTTTCAGTAGCTTAAAAAGTCTATGCAAATGTAGTCCAGTGTTTCTCTTCGGGATGAACCTGTTCTGGTCTTCATGGACCAGCATTTGTGTTACGTCTATTAGCTTGTTAGCTAGTATCTTGCCTAGAATCTTATAGTCTGTGTTCAGCAATGACAGGGGACGATAAGAGCCCATCTGAAGTGGGTCCCTGCCTGGTTTTGGTAGTACCACCAGTATTGCTTCACGTAAAGAAGGCGGGAGTTCTCTAATCAAATGCCTCATTGTAGATAGTGGATAGCCGGGGAACAAGCTGTTCAGAGTATGTTGAATAGAATTCTGTTGGCCAACCATCTGCCCCTGGGGTACTACCTCTGGCCAGCTGTTTTATGGCGTCAGAGATCTTGTCTACGGAGATAGGGTCCTCTAATAATGTGGGCTGAGCTGGTGGTATCTGTGGGAGATTAATGCGAGATAGAAACTGTTATAAGTGCGAGAAGATATCAGACTCAGGAGCCTGATGGAGTGATGTGTAATAACTATGAAAAAGGACTGGTTAATGGCCTCCTGTGTGTTCACCAAACTACCATCAGAGGTGTGTATTGCAGTCATGGGGGGTTGGGAAGTGTTAGTTCTTAACAACCATTGTAACATTTTTACCGCTTTGTCTCCTTCAGCATGCTGTCGGGCCAAGTATTGTTTGTAATCTAGGGTACAAACATTTTCTAGCGTCTCTTTATAAGCTTAGCGAGCCAATGTGGGGGTGATATTTGGGTCCGTGGACATAAGCCGTTCGCAATGATGCACCTCCTTTTTGTGTTTGCAGAGTTCCTCTGTAAGTATAGCCCGATATCAGTAGACTACTTATATCACCTGTCAACAGAGGACTGACTTAAAAGCGTCCCACTCTATGCCTGCGCATGAGGCTGAGCCAGCATTAGTCTGAAAATATGAGTTGATGGATTTTGTTAGAGATGCATGGAACGCTATATCTTTGAGAGCCGCTAATGGAAAGTGCCAAGGGGCATATTATCAAGGATGGCGTTAAAAATTATCGCTGGTTTAGCTGCAGAAAACAGCCGCTAAAGCAGCGATAATGGGCTTGATAATATGCCCTGGAGAATTCCAATAGAAGTCCATGTTCTGGTGTGAACATGGGCTTCTATTGGAATTCTTAACGCCGTCCTTGATAATATGCCCCCAAGTCAGGACACTGGCTCTGAATGATCCCCATGATAGCCTCAGTTGCAATGGATTGTGGCCTGAGATCATACGGGCCAAATACTATGTGTGCGACACCCTGGTTATGGCAGACTCAGAACAGTATATAGCATCTATCCTCGTGTGCAAGTCATATATCGTGGAACAGTGTAAGCAATTACGTGTCGTGGGGTGTTTACTACACCAGGCCTCTGTTAATTGCATATTGCCAGCCCAGTCCTTCGTATGTCATGCCAGATTGATTGCTTGTGCTCCCAGGTAGGAGGGCGTGAACGGTCTAAGGTGAGATCATGTGTACAATTATCGTCCCCGCCCCAATTTGTTGGGTCACTGAGTAATGATGGTGTAATTGTTTGCACGAAAAAGGACTACCGTGAGTTTGGAGCATTTAAGGAACCTAACGTTATTGGGGAGCTGTCTAAAAGTCCCTCCAAAATTGCATAGTAGTCTTGGCGTCTACTCGAGTGTGCAGTGTCTATAAGGGGGTCCCGCGTGCTACCCATATCAGGGTGACCCAGCATAGCCTGAATACGTGGTTCCTGTGACATACCCCTTCAGCGAATCTAGGGTTTGTGAAGTGAGATGTGTTTCCTGAATCAGGGCAATCGCTATCTTGTGGCTTCATGAGTACTGGTAAACCTTATGACGCTTAACGCACCCAGCCAAACCCCTCACATTCCAGGTCAACAAGAGATAATCATGGCATGGCATCTATTGTTACAAGTGTACAAATATAACTGCATTGGGCTTTCTTCACCCACTAACCGAGTCGCCTCACCAACACCTACTCCTTGTGACTTGCGACTACAACAGTGCGCATTCTTTACTACAAGTATGGCGCAGCATAATAAACGGAACGTGCAAAGCTTTCGTAATGCCCCCTGTCCCATCCCAGGCCTGTATGCCAATGGGCAACAGGCCAGCTGCAATAAAATAAAACAATAATCAACAATGAGAAAAAGAAGGAAGAATATATGCAACTCTTCAATATCTGAAAAATGAGCAGGAAATGTGGTAAGAGAAAGAAGAGAGAAAATCAAAAGTATGAGGGTGCTATGTCAGCCACTTATCGTTCCCGGGAGCGTAGCAGTTCTGCACATTCAGCCCCGTAATGGCCACTTCCATGTTTAATTCCTGCTGCTTAACCGCTCTTCTGTCTTGTGGTTGCCTCCTTCGATTGATTTCGTCGGGGCCTTGTTGATTACGCGATAAAGCCGGCCCTTCAATGTCCTTTTGATGATTTTATTGAGTGTCGTCCAAGTTCATCAGCTGTTTGTGGGGTGAGTGTCGGGCCCCCCTCCAGCAGTGCAGCGTGCTGCGAGTCGAGTCTGTTATTTGTAGTGCAGAATCCATGGTCGTATCCGAGTTGGAATCGGATCTGATTGGGGACACAGGGCTGTCGAGCTGTTGAGCCTGCTTAATAGCTTGCTCCCTTTCTTTTGCCTTCTGAGCTTTAGATGGCCAGTGCATTCGACCATTTCCTCTGTTTCTTCGTGCACGTACAGTTTGCCATGCTTGCCCAGGACCCCTTGAAGACGTAGGCGAAGCTTGCATGAATCCGTCCTGTTCCAGCGAGGAGCAGGCTTCTTTGGGGGTAGAGCAGAATACTGTCCACTCCTTGTGTCGGATGCGCAGCCTGGTAGGATACTGTATGAAGTATTGTATTTAATGATATCAAAGACATTTTATAACTTCTAGGAAGGAAGATCTGCTGCGCTGCACGGAGTGTGTGTAATCCGGGTAGATATTCACTTCAGCATTTTAGACGTGTCATGGACCGTGAGCTCTGGTGACTTGGGGGATGTGGTCCCTGTCTCGATGATAAAACAGCCTGGCAACCACAGTTCTGAAGGGGTTGCCATGGCGAGGCGGGCCTCCCAGCACTCTGTGTGCCCATTCAATTGGGAAGAACTTTATGAACTTGCCATTCAGGATGTCCGACGAGAACCAGTTTTCAAGATAGAGCTCGCTACTGGAGCCCTCCATTTGCTCCAGCAGCCAACACTATACGGACATTGTTACTTCGAGAACGGCCCTCTTGGTCCTCCACTCGACTTTTCCGGTATTCCAACGACTTCTGTAGGGCTCTGACCGGATCCGTTGTCTCAGATACAGTGGGTCGCAGTGATGCCATCACCGATTCTTTCACCGATTCTTCCACTCTCCCTTTTAATTTTTGATGGTCCTCCCTCAACTGGCCCATGTCCACACACAGTGAATCCAGCTGGGGACCCAATGTGGATTTAATGTCCAGTATAGCTGCCATTAGTTCGTCAAACCGATGCGAGTGGTCCAAGTGTTCTGTGGGTTTTGGGGCCGCTGGCTGTATTGTGCTGTCCATGCCAGGAGGTTACGAGATTGCACCGGCTGGATGAGACTGTGCTCTGTCCACTCTGGTCTTCCCCATAGCTTGTGCTCCAGCACCGTGTAGCGCAATATTGGTAAAAAAGATAAGGCTGGCTGGAGAGTCAAGGCTGTTGTCCCACCATGTGGGTATCTGCCGGTTGGACCCGGTCTTCCAGTTCTATGTGAGGCAGATGCGGGGCCTGTGAGTTGACAGTATGGGACTATGGTTGCCAGCCACACACTAGTGCCTGGATCGATTGGTGCTCCTTTTCACTTGAAGCATTGGCAGTGGGAGGATGGGTCTGATGAAAGTGTTGTTTAGAGTGAGGCACAGGTGCGCTATTACATTGAGTCTAAGCGGTCAGGGGTATGCAGCTAGTTCCCCCTATGGCGCACTCCGTTGTTATTCAACCGGTGGAGGGGTATATAGCTTGGACCCCAGATGGCCCAAAAACCTCTTCTATGTCTGGTAACGTGTCCATTGACCCCCAGGCGTGTCCAAAGCAGGGGCAATCATGGTGCATCAACGGTGAGCCAGCCTCTTTCAGGACTCCCACAGTCCATGCTGCCCCTGCGCGTTTGGTCAACGCATGGTCAGATTTCTAGGTGCACTGCATATTGAGGGTCTGGTCAAGCTGCCCCAATATGCAGTTTTATGAAAGGGAGGGCTGTCTCAAAAGGCACTTCTGTGTAGGTGGAGAACCATTGTGAACATGCGCCTCTCTGTTACAGTCCCTTTATTTAGGCACTCCTGGGCCCCCCACGTGCTTACCGCCGTGCAGAGGAAAGGGGGGGATTCTGCTCATCTTCCCACTCGAACTCCCAGTCAGATGATCTCTCCACAGCGGATCTATCGACTTCTGCCAAGCGATCAGATGTAGAGCACCGTGAGGCAGCCAGGCGCCCGGGCACCGGTTCTCCGCTATCAGGGTCACTGGGTCTTAGCAGGATCGTGCCCTACGGTGACCAATTTCTACTGCAGCAGCTTCAATTCGATCGGGCAGTCAATATGGCCTACCCCTGGAGGACGTACTTTGATGCAGACGGTGTTCTTCTCTCAGCGGGCGCCCGCAGCTGGGAGCAAGCGCAAGATCGAGCAATCGCAAAGGAACATGCAGGGCTGGCACAGTCCCAGCCAGATGCCACTGGCTTCAGCCCAACTCCCCGTGGGTATGCCCGATACACTCTGAATCAGGGAAGCCTCATCATATGAGGTCAGCGCAGTGGTTGAGGGCACTGCGATATATCTGGTGGCCCACGCGGCAGGCTAGTGCACTCATATTTCAGGATTGTGTGGCGGGCCTGTTGCGGAGCCGATCACTCTGCGTTCGCACTCGTCGCCATCTTGGCCACGCCTCCTTTAGTCTACCTTTTCCTAAGAAATGTCTGACACAAAATACTAACGCAATAAGCATTACAATAATATGCTCAAATAAATCAATTAATTGATTACTGGGGCACAGGTCCACTATGGGGTATTATATTATTTACTTACATTGTGCACAGGTGCACAGACACTTATGTCTATCAAAGATACACAAGCCTTGCATGAATTTACTTGCCAAGAAAAAGGACCAAGGTGTAGTGCAAAATTGTGCCTCACCAAATTAGTGCTCATACCACTCTTATTAAATCTAGGTCAAAGACATGCACCTAAAACACCGATATGAAACAAAATATCTCATGCTCATCCAATAATCTTGAAAGCTAAAGGTCCAAATCTATTTAAGGCAGACTCGCTGTGTGCCCACTGTGGTCGGTAAACGATCACACTTGAGTTTGAGACTCTTGGATGCCAATCACAGAACTACATGCTTCTGTTGTGAGTGCTTTAAAAAAATAAATGGTTTTGCAGACAGCCTGTATGATGTTGCTCATTGATAAAAAGTAAATGTATCAATTTTGAAACAGAATAATAAGAGTATTATTATCACTTGAATAAATTAGTGAGATTCATTGTTACACTGCACATATAACAGAATGTCAAAAGCATATTTCATCAACAAATTAATAATGAGAATAATGATGTTGAAGGCGCAAAGAATTGCTCATCCCCCTTCATCATTTAATGAAGTGCACACGCAATACAACAAAAATAACACGAAGAGGATGAATTAAATTAAAAATAAAATCATACACCATTTATCAACAGATTGCTAAAGGATACTCATCATTGTTAGAAGTGCAATTATAAAACATATTCAATTACTGTACTTTCATGTCCACCATTTTTTTATTTTTATTTTGTCAAACGCTACTAACAACCCAATTATAAGCCTAGAGCGCTCCTGGAGTAGAAACAACACGAGTGAGTGCAAAAGCTGTGATGAGCAGGCGCCAGAACAAGTTCAGTTTCCCAATCAATGCTTCCACTACGATGGATCTTGTAATACCAAAGTCCCACTCAAACGTTCACGAGATTTTAAAGCCTTGTGCATGCAGGAGTCCAGAGGCTGGGTAGACAGTGCTGACTGGTATTATGCATCTGCATGGCAAGACTAGGATAAACTAGTGTAGGATGCTCCAGAGAGGGCAAGATTATCCCCGGCCATCCCACCCTTAAGGCCGCTGCTTTTACTCTTTTTATACATGCAGTTCAATCCTACATTTAAATGTAGCAGCACATCCTCATTTGAGCAGCTCAAGATTCTGAAGAAAAACACAGTGGTAGAGTCCAAGGAGATTGTGGGGACCCTCAGAAAGCACAGGTGCAGTGGTAGATTATCTCATCCTTTTCGTGAAACTGACATTCCACAATGAGATTCTACTAGTGAGTTTTTCCTACCAAGAGAAAGAAGGGTGTATCAGGAGTGAGCACCTTCCCCCCACCTACGGTGCGGCTGCACCATTTTAGGTTGCCCTAATCCACATCACCCCTATCACCGTCTTGATGAAGACCCGTATGTGAGGGTTTAACTTACCTCATGCAACAGTCGGGTCGAAATGCCGACAGCAATAAAAGCCTGCATTGAATGCGTATAATTTTCCCTATGTGTAGTGAACTTTGATTCAGTCATCACTACTAAAAAGGAAGATTATAGCTGGTTAAAAACTTCTCAGAGAGGCTGTTTTGAATATGACTAATGCTAATGTCTCTCTCATAGCCATGGATATTATCTAAGAAGAAAAATGGGTACTATGGGGCATATCAACAACAACCGGCGATAATTATCGCTCAGCGCTCTTAGCGTGATGATAATTATCGCCGGCTAGCGTGAATTTTTATCGCTGAGATAGCGTGCTATTAGCAACGCTTATCTCAATAGCGATAAAAATCTACACGCTAACAGGCTAACGTGAGCTTATCGCTGGAAACCCAGCGATAATCACACGTTACCTTGTTGATAGGGACAGGCAAATTTAGCCATGATATCCTCCTTCCATAGGATATCATGGCTAAGTCTGAAAATTAGCAGACGTAAAAAAGCAGCGTTAACCGCGGTTAGCGCTGCTTTTTTTTGTCTCTAACAGGGTTAGCGACATTCTTGATAATAGGAGAAATGTCGCTTAGCGACATTTCTCCTATTATTTTACTCTGGAACGCCCCCTTTGCATCTCATTAGAGATGCAAGGGGAAGCGTAGAGTAAAAGGGTGCTAACATGCAAATTTGCGTGTTAGCACCCTGTTGTTGATAGGGTGCTAGTTTTATCTCTGCTTTTTTGGCTTTTAAAGCCAAAAAAGCAGAGATAAAGCCCTTGTTGATATGCCCCTATATTTTTTACTGTGTCCTTTCCTTTTTTCTAATCACTTTGCACATGAGCACCTCTATAAACACTTCTTTCCCCACCTATTTTAGAGCAACTCGAATGTTGAATAATGTATATGTTATACATGAGCTTGAAATTTAAAATATAAAATTCAGTTTGAATCTATTAAAAAACAGCGCTAAGTGTGATCTGTGCAAATTGACTTTTCCCACTTGCCTGTGTAGCAAAAGGGAGTATTGCAATTGCCTTTAAGACCACACGGTTATTTGTACTATATGCTCCCGGGGTCCTATCGCCTTCTTGGGTTACCCCATTAATCTATAATTGTTCCTTTGCAGTGGGCAACTTCCTGAGGAGGATGAAGTGAACCACTTTGGTTAGCAAATTCACAACTACAAGAAAAGTGGTAAAGCTTTTCACCCCGGGTAATTCAGTGCTATAATACATATTGATAGAATGCCAAGGAGTGAGTGGAATATCCACTGCCTGTGGTAGTCCAGCAGGTGAGGAACGTTAAGCCTTTTGACGTGCACAAGTGGAACAAGTTTGTACAAAGGTGTATACATCCTTTGCCATGCCCTTCCACCACAACCAATGTACACACATTTGTTTAATCTTTTCCATTGGGTGACCAGCTAGAGGAGTGGAATTACACCAATTTAACAGTGTTTGTTGCAATTCAGGAGTTAGGACATATACTTTGTCCGTGTGTTAATAGAGGTTATCTTTTATGCTGTTACTAGGATCTGCCAACTATTCCTGTGGGTTTAAGGCTTGGAAATGCAATAAAAAGCCACTAAGAAAGGAGTCAGACGCATCATTTGTTTTACGACATGAGCGTATAATCTTTTCCTGTGGGATTATGCACGGCTGCTTCTGTGGTTGGTACATGGTTCCCTTATCTAGGCATAATAGTGTATTCACTGACAGAATATTGATGACAAAAACATCGATGTTAAAAATATTGGAAAAAATACACAGAATACAAAATTATCGACTCCCATATCTCCACAGGTAAGTACAAAAATATTCAATCAAAAATATTGATGTAAAAAATATAGATATAAAAATATCGATTTAAATATATATAAAATAAAATAATATCAATTAAATATATTAATTTTAACAAAATTAATTAAATTTAATACACATTTTAACAAAATATAACAAATAAACGTAACTAAAAAACACACAAACATAATAATGTATACATATATATATATATTTACTTTAAAATAATTAATAACCTATTATCTTTAAGTTATTTTAAAACTTTAAAATTATATAAAATAATATATATATATATCAATAATTTAAAATAAAAAACATTCTATAATAATTTTAAACATTAAACTATAAAAACATATTCAAACTTAAATGTCTTAATACAATCAGTAGGGAAAGTGTTGGATAGAAAAATAATTAAATTAACTATTCCAACTCCAGTGAGTGCAACAGTAGAGAAAGTGATGGATAGAAGAGGGGTAAAAATTACTATTCCCACTCCACTGAGAGAAACAGTAGGGAAAGAGTTGGATAGCAGAGGGGAAAAAATTACTATCCCCACTCCAAAGTATGCAACAGTAGGGAAAGTGTTGGATAGCGGAGTAAAAATTTCTATTCCCACTCCAAAAAGTGCAACAGTAGGGAAAGTGTTGGATAGCGGAGGGGTAAAAATTACTATTACCACTCCAGTGAGAGCAACAGTAAGGAAAGTGTTGGATAGCGAAGGGAAAATAATTACTATTCCCACTCCAAAGAGTGCAACAGTAGGGAAAGTGTTGGATAGCGGAGGGATAAAAATTACTATTCCCACTCCAATGAGAGCATAAGTAGGTAAAGTGTTGGATAGCGGAGAGGTAAAAATTACTATTCCCACTCCACTGAATGCAACAGTAGAATAAATGTTGGATAGCAGAGGGGTAAGATTTTTTATTCCCACTCCAGTGAATGCATCAGTAGGGAAAGTGTTAGATAGGGGAAAGGTAAAAATTACTATTCCCACTCCAAAGAATTCAACAGTAGGGAAAGTGTTGGATAGCAGAGGAGTCAACATTTGTATTCCCACTCCAATGAGTGCAAAATTACTATTTGCACTCCAATGAGAGCTACAGAAGGGAAAGTGTTGGATAGTGGAGGGGAAAAAATGATTATTCCCACTCCAAAGAGTATAACAGTAGGAAAAATGTTGGATAGCAGAGGGGTGAAAATTACTATTCCCACCCCACTAAATGCAACACTTGAATAACTGTTGGATAGCAGAGGGGTAACATTTTTTATTCCCACTCCATTGAATGCAACAGCAGAGAAAGTGTTGGATAGCAGAGAGGTAACATTTACTATTCCCACTCCACTAAGTGCAACAGTAGGGAAAGTGTTGGATAGCAGAGGGGTAAAAATTACTATTCCCACTCCACTGAAAGCAACAGTAAAATAACTGTTGGATAGCGGAGGGGTAACATTTGTATTCCCACTCTAGTAAATCCAACAGGAGGGAAAGTGTTGGATAGTGGAGGGGAAAAAACTACTAATCCTACTTCAAGGAGTGCAACAGTAGGGAAAGTGTTGGAGGGCGGAGGGGTAAAAATTACTATTTCCACTCCAAAGAATGCAACAGTAGGGAAAGTGTTGGATAACGGAAGAGTAAAAATTTCTATTCCCACTCCAAAGAGTGCAACTGGAGTGGGAATTACTATTCCAACTCCAGTGAAAGCAATTGTAGGGAAAGTGTTGGATAGCGGAGGGGAAAAAAACTACTAATCCTACTTCAAGGAGTGCAACAGTAGGGAAAGTGTTGGAGGGCGGAGGGGTAAAAATGACTATTCCCACTCCAGTGAGAGCAACAGTAGGGAAAGTGTTGGATAGCGTAGGGGTAGAAATTGCTATTCCCACTCCAAAGAATGCAACAGTAGTGAAAGTGTTGGATAACGGAAGAGTAAAAATTTCTATTCCCACTCCAAAGAGTGCAACAGTAGTGAAAGTGTTGGATAGCAGAGGGGTAAAAATTACTATTCCCACTCCAGTGAAAGCAACTGTAGGGAAAGTGTTGGATAGCGGAGGGGAAAAAAACTACTAATCCTACTTCAAGGAGTGCAACAGTAGGGAAAGTGTTGGATAGCGGAGGGGTAAAAATGACTATTCCCACTCCAGTGAGAGCAACAGTAGGGAAAGTGTTATATAGCGTAGGGGTAAAAATTACTATCCCCACTCCACTGAATGCAACAGTAGAATAAATGTTGTATAGCAGAGGGGTAAAACAATGTATTCCCACTCCAGTAAATGCAACAGTAGGGAAAGCGTTGGATAGGGGCGAGGTAAAAATTACTATTCCCACTCCAAAGAATGCAACAGTAGGGAAAGTGTTGGATAGCAGAGGAGTAAAAATTAGTATTCCCACTCGAAAGAGTGCAACAGTACAGAAAGTGTTGAATAGCGGAGGGGTATAAATTACTATTACCACTCTAAACAGTGCAACAGTAGGGATAGTGTTGGATCGCGGAGCGGTAAGAATTACTATTCCCACTCCAGTGAGAGCAAAAGAAAGGAAAGTGTTCAATAGCGGAGGGTAACAAATTACTATTCCCACTCCAAAGAGTACAACAGTAGGGAACATGTTGGATAGGAGAGGGGTAAAAATTACTATTCTCACTCCACTGAATGCAACAGTAGAATAACTGTTGGATAGCAGAGGGGTAACATTTTTTATTCCCACTCTAGTGAATGCAACAGTAGGGAAAGTGCTGGATAGCGGAGAGGTAAAAATTACTATTTCCACTCCAATAAGTGCAACAGTAGAATAACTGTTGGATAGCAGAGGGGTAACATTTTGTATTCCCACTCCTGTCAATCCAACATTAGGCAAAGTGTTGGATAGTGCAGGGGTAAACATTTACTACTCGCACTCCAGTGAGTGCAACAGTAGGGAATGTGTTGGATAGCGGATAGGTAAAAATGACTATTCCCACTCCAATCAGTGCATAAGTAGGGAAAGTGTTGGATAGCGGAGGGGTACAAATTACTATTCTCATTCCAGTGAGTGCAACAGTAGGGAAAGTGTTGGATAGCGAAGAGACTATTCACACTCAAACAGCTCAAAAAAAAGAAAAACATTAAAAATGATCAAAAATCATAAGAATAAATATTCAAATATATTAAATATATAAAATTAAGAAATATTATAATATTAATTAACCCTACAAATAATATATATATAATATAAAATAATAAATACATTTATAAAATAATATTATTTTAAACTAGAAATATTTACAAACAAATGAATTAGTTATTAAGTAAATGTATTTATTGTATTTCCTACCCTATAACACCACACCAATAACAAAACACTTCAATATTTTTAATTATTTTTTCTCCAACATTAACATAATTCATTATCAATTTAAAAAATATTATTAATAAAAAACTGATAAACATTAATTGACTACACACACTTCAATACTATGATATCCACAACAAACACCTAAATTAAACTCTAAAATGATAAAACACAATAAAACATATCTATACATTAAAAACTATCACTATTAACAAATAATAATAAAGTTATTAAAATGTAAATATTACCCACCCTTTACCCCTTTAAAAACAACAGACAAAAAAATTAAACAATTACTTAAAATACATATCAAATGATTAACATTAATTAACAACTATACATTAATTAATTAAATACAAATTACTTCCCACCTTTACTCCTATAAACAACAAAACACTCACCTAAAATTAATTACAAAATTACCATAATTAATGACCAATTAATTACTTAAAATTAATGAACATCCAATTAATAATTCATCAATCACAAATAAATTACTTACGACCCTTAGCACCTATAGACACCACCAGACACCTAACATTAATTAGACAATTACTATAACTAATTACCAATTAATTAATTACAATTAATTAACAGCCAATTTTTAATTCATCAATTAAAAATAAATTACTTCCTACCCTTAACAAATATAAACACGACAAACACACCTAAAATTAATTACACAATTACCATAATCAATTACCAATTCAATCATTAAAATAATTGACAACCAATTATTAATTAATAATAATAAATTACTTTACATATTTGACACTATAACATCTCAATTAAACAAATAAAAAATAATTACTTCCCACCCTATTCCCCTATAAACCCACAACCTGCTACAGAACTAAAAACGCAAAATTCAAATAAAAGAAATGATAACTACTACAAATTTAACTCATATATTAAAAGTACAAACAATTCTTATATAAAAAAATACAACATATGCATATAAAATATACTCTAAAATCCATAACATTAATAAATAAATAATATTTTCGACAACTATATTTTTGCAAACGATATTAAACACTTCCATATTTTTAACATCGATATTACACACCTAAAATTGATATTCTTGACCAGGAGAATCTGTATGTCGACATTTCTGACCAACGATATTTGCAACTCAATATTTGTGCAACTCGATGCTTTTGAATCGATATTCTGTTTATGCACCATAATAGTGCATCTGCTTTCCCCTGTTTTTCCCAGGGACGATACATGATCACAAAATCATATTCACTGAAGAATAGTGCCCCTCTCAACCGATGTGGGGCGAGTGCACAAGCATGTCTGGAAAACTAAGTTTTTGTGGTCAGAGTAGTTGTTAATAGTATGTCAGGAACCTAGTAGGTAGTGTCTCCCTTCTTGAGAGGTCAACTTGAGTGCCAAAAATTCACACTCTGCAATAGTAGAATTTTTATCTGCAGGCAACAGTATTTTAGAATAGAATGCAAGTGGATGCATTTTACAAGATGTTACATCTGTCTGGTACAAGGCCCAATCTACAGTGCATTGGGAGGCATCACCCTCATCAAAGTAAGGTTGGGAGGGATCCACATGTTTTAGTATGGGACCAATGGTAAACTGCTCCTTAAGTAATAAAAAGACATTCTCAGAGACAATGGACCAGGAAAAGGTAATACCTTTAAATAATAGTTTTTGGATCGGTGTTACAAAATTTGAAAAAAGTGTGCTGAATCTCTTTTAAGAATCTGCAAAACTAAGGAATGATTGAAGCTCCCTAACAGAAGTGGGACTGGGCCACTGCAGAATAGCCTCCATCATCTTGGGGTTTATGTGAATGCCAGAAGGAAAGAGAACGAACCCCACAAATTCTATTCATGTGGTGTGAAAAACAGTTTTGTCCACTTTGGCAACCTAAATGATGCTTCTGAAGTCATTGCGGTACATTTCTTTTACATGGTTTACATGCTCTTCCACAGTTTGGGAAAACATTGGGATATCATCAATGTACACAATGACAAATACATCTAAAAATAATTTTAAGACCTTGTTAATAAAGAAATGGAAAGCAACCAGGACATTGCATAAGCCAAATGGCTTTACACAATATTCAAATAAACAGTACTTTGTACGGAAGGTGGTTTTCCACTGGTCTCCTTCCTGAATCCTAAACAAATGGTAGGCCCCTCTGAGATCCAATTTAGTATAGACAGAGGAACTCTACACCTGGTCAAGAAGTACAGGAATGAGTGGTAACGGTATCTATTCTTCACTGTGGCTTTGTTAAGATTTCTGTAATTGATACAAGCCTGCAATACTCCATCTCTCTTTTGAATGACAAAGAACAGGGGTGATTAGACAGGGGGTGTCAGGTGCGTTAATAGTCTTCAAAAAACACGAGAGCAGAATGTTGCTAATTTCCCAATGCCCCCATCGGAACGTCACTGTGAGATTTTTATAACTCTCAGCAGGTAAGTGTCAACGGGGGAAAGGGGATTGGGAAAGAGAAGAGACAGCCCTGGGTATCTTCGTTTTCTTAGTAGATAACAATTCTGTAACAATTAACATTCAATCACTACTTTTGTCCTTTAATACCTTAACTTACTGTATTTAGTTTAATAAATTAGCTTGTCTTACCAGGAGGCATTCAGGGCCAAACCTCTCTTCTTTATTTCTCAGTTGCACGAGTGTATAGCAACTGATTCGCTCTGGTTCTCGCTAACCCTCTCTTCTTCTTCTTTTCTTACAGGTGTCAAGGAAGGTATCGCGGTCTTGGAACAGAATTATAAGGTAAGTGTCGTGAATTTGTCAATTATTTAAACTAGTTTTTATTGTCATGTAACAGATAACTTACTTCGTTCTTTAGCCTTGAGCGCAGTGTATGTACTTCTTAGAACTTTCCTTATCCAGAAAAAAGGGTAAACAATAAAACTAAACTGAGACGTATGAAGACTCTCTCGTTCTAACTAATCTAGAAGTCACTAGGAACCCTTATAAAAACTTGGACTCTACTTGGTCACGAATGCTAGAAGACTCGGACGCTGCTTAGGCTAAGAGTTGAGTACACTATTCTTCCTACTCAAACTGGAAGACGGTATTAAACAAAGACAGCGCGAGGACGGTTCGCGTTGTTCATGTTTAAACTAAGATATCTCTAAGAGTGTCTTTTTTCTGCGGAGTTTTGAATACTCAACAAAGCATAAGAACAGCTAGCTAAGCTTTTCTAAGAGGTAGTGTTCTGACCTTCCTCACTTTCCATTCAGAAAGAGTTTTTTCCCGGTTACGCTAATCTTCACGCATGCGCCGTATTTTCAGAGACACTACTCTAGATTCACTAACCTGAAAGAGTATGGTGACCGTCGAAGTTTAACCCGACGAAAATCCTCGACGCGACCTACCCTAGCTTCCACAACGGTGAGGTAAGTGTTGTCCCGATAAATTCTCTGGTGAAGTACGCTCGAGAACGTTGGCAGGCGCGCTTCACCTGCTTCGTTAAAATTCAGTGAAGACTAGAACGCTGACCCTTGAATGCCTCAGCAGCCATATTAGAAATCCAGCAGCGCCAACAAATACGCCAACTGGGAGCCCCATGAATTCCCTTACTAGGTTTAACAGAGGAAATGGCATTGACAGTAGTGGGTTCAGAATTACGCGGAGGAAACCTCCCGTGAACCCTGACAGTACCCCCTCTCAACGGGGTTTCCTCCAAGCGGGGTTTATTAGGATACTTGGCGTGAAAAGCCTGAATCAAACGTGGGGCGTGGACATCTGAGCTTTTCTCCCAGGATCGCTCTTCAGGTCCAAAACCTTTCCAATCAATGAGCTAAAGAAGGTGATTATGACTCGATTTTGAGTCCAAAACTCTCTTTACCTCATATTCAGGTTCTCCGTCAACAAGTATGGGAGCAGGGGGAGATGTTTGTCGTAAAGCTGATTGCACCTTTTTCAGTAGGGAGACATGAAAAACCGGGTGAATTTTAGTAGTAGCGGGTAGTGTCAGGCCATAAGTGACTGGATTTAAGATTTTATCAATAGGGTAAGGACCCATGAATCGTGGTTGGAACTTACGAGTGCCCTTGAGGCGTAAATTCTTTGTAGACAACCAAACGCGGTCTCCCACATGAAGGATGGGCGTTGGTCGTCTCTTCCGATCAGCACAACGTTTATAAGACGCCTTAGCGGCAGTCAAATTTTGTGTAGCAGATTGATGGATTTTAACTAAGCGTTGGGCAAAATCCTGAACTACAGGGACTTCCATGTCATTCAAATGAATGTGTGAGTTAGGATGCCTGCCAGAGGTTATGAAAAAAGGGGAGTACCCCGTGGAAACATTTTGAGCATTTTTGTGAGCAAACTCAGCAGACCACAAATAGTCAGGCCAATCGGCTTCCTCATCAAGTAAATAAAGCCGAAGATATTGTTCTAGCTCTTGATTTGTGCGTTCAGTTTGTCCATCCGTTTCTGAATGGAAACTAGTGGAATAGCGGTGGTCTATGCCCAAACCTTTTATGTAAGCTTTCCAAAATCGAGATAGAAATTGGGAACCCCTGTCAGTGATTATCACCTTAGGAATGCCATGAAGGCGAATTACATGTTGGTTAAAGAACTGTGATAATTGTAGTGATGTTGGTGTGTCTTTAATAGGTACAAAATGTGTCATTTTACTGAAGGTGTCCACACAGACTAGGATAGTGTCAAAGCCATGAGAGGATGGTAGATCGACAATTAAGTCTAAAGACACTGTGTGCCAGGGATATGGGGGAATTGGTAAAGGCTGTAAAAGGCCTTTTGGTGCTTGTCTGTCCGATTTTCCCCGAATGCAAATCTCACAACCCAACACATATTGTCGAATGTCACTGGTCATGCGTGGCCACCAAAAACTAAGTTTAACTAAATCTTCTGTCTTGTGCACACCCTTATGAGCCGCTAAAGGATGATCATGACATTCACGTAAGGCTTTAGTTCGAAGGTCTGTGGTGGGTAGGAATAGTGCCTGTCTGTGATAGGGTAATCCATTCTGCACAGTTCGTAATGGGTCTTCTGTGGCCCAGTTGTTGATAAGATCAGCAGTCATGTGTTCTCGGATTTGATCTTCAAAAGGTTCCAGGGAAATGGTTCCAATGATTCTGTCTGCTGGGATTATTTGCTGGTTTTCGACCCTGATTCTCTGATGATCAGTATCCAATCTTGACAAGGCGTCTGCCTTCCCATTTTGTGAACCTGGCCTGTATGTGATGACAAAGTCGAATTCAGCAAAATAGAGTGACCATCGATGTTGGCGTGGTGTAAGAGTTCTTGCAGACCGTAAAAACTTCAGATTTCTGTGGTCAGTAAATATCGTCACAGTATGCTTAGCACCCATCAGATAATGTCTCCATTCTTTAAAAGCATCCTTAATGGCTAAAAGCTCCTTTTCCGTGATGGTGTAGTTGCATTCCGCTGGATTAAGCTTACGAGAGTGATACGCTACAGGATGCAGCTGGCCGGTGTTCTTGTGCCTTTGAGATAAAATACCTCCTATGGCATATTCTGAGGCGTCCGTCTCTAGATAAAAAGGCTCTGTGGGGTCTGCATGGAGAAGAATTGGTGCCGACATGAAGCTTTTCTTCAATAAGGTGAATGCTTGCTCGGCTTCCTCTGACCAATTAAAAGGAACTCCTTTTCTCAATAGTCTGGTTAAAGGTAAAATCTTTTGAGAAAAACCATGGATAAATCTCCTATAAAAATTAGCGAAGCCTATAAAGCTCTGGAATTCTTTGATGGTGGTTGGAGATTGCCAGTCCGTAACTGCCTTCACCTTTTGTTCATCCATGGTGATTCCAGAAGGCGATAACACGAATCCCAGGAACTCTACAGCGTTAGTGTTGAACAAACACTTTTTTAACTTCACATATAAGGAATTTTCTTTGAGACGTTGTAATACTGCTCGGACTTGTCTGTGATGTTCCTCTTCAGATTTTGAGTAAATTAAGATATCATCTATGTAGACGATCACACATAGATCAATGAAGTCCTTCAGTACATCATTTATGAAATACTGAAATGCCGCTGGCGCATTGCACAGGCCGTACGGCATCACCTGATATTCATAGAGACCGTATTTTGTTCTGAAGGCCGTTTTCCATTCATCACCTTCTCACACTCTAATCAGGTGAAAGGCTCCTCGAAGATCAAGGCGGTTGTAAATCTTGGCTTCTTTAACTTGATCAATCAATACAGAGATAAGTGGTAAGGGGTAACGATTTTTTATCGTTATTCTGTTGATTGCTCGAAAGTCTATGCAAGTTCGAAGATCTCCTCCCTTCTTGGGCACGAAAAAGAGAGGAGAGGAGACAGGTGACTGGGAAGGTCTAATAAAACCGTTTTCAAGATTTTTCTTTATGTACTCCTTTAGATGGAGATTCTCTTTTTCTGTGAGGGCATAAACTCGACTGCATGGTAAATTCGCCCCCGGTTCAAGGTCAATCTTGCAGTCATAAGGCCGGTGGGGTGGTAACCTTTCTGCTTTGGCTTCATCAAATACATCCATGAAATCTTGAAGGTTTTCGGGAATTTCAGTAGTTTGGATAACGCATACTGTTCTTCCATTGTCACAAAGTTGTGCCGCCACACTTTTTTCTGACAGTGTATCAGGCTCAGTAAAACAATGTTTGGCACAATATTCTGAATCCAAGGCTATGGTCCTTGCCCACCAATCAATTGACGGATTGTGTTCTGTGAGCCATGGTAGTCCTAAAATGAGTTGAAATTGAGGAGCGTCTATTAGGTCAAACTGCAATATTTCTTGATGACCCTCCCTGGTAATTATCTGTACAGGTTCAGTGTGGCTGGTTATGGGTCCTGAAGTTAAGTCAGAGCCGTCAACAGC
This sequence comes from Triturus cristatus, assembly GCF_964204655.1. Taxonomy (NCBI): domain Eukaryota; kingdom Metazoa; phylum Chordata; class Amphibia; order Caudata; family Salamandridae; genus Triturus; species Triturus cristatus. Next base: position 262,814,188 of record NC_140593.1, read on the forward strand.
TTTAACTTTCTCACTCTTATCCTTTTGGATTGCCAGTAAACCTATCCGAACTGCAAACTTTTGATCACAAAAATTACCAGTTGCTCTGGAGTCAATCATGATTGCGATTTCTTTCAAGATCACTTTTCAAAATTTCAAGGTAAAGGTTAGGGTCAAGTGAGGTGTGGAGACTTGTAAGGTGTTCGCCAATTGATGATCCATTGGAGTTGTGTTTTTGCTTGCATCCACCAGTCCAACCCCAACTACTGGTGGTGCTGAGAGTTTTCCTTTTCCTTGTTTTGGATTTTAGGTCTCTTCAGGCAGGCCTTAACAAAGTGACCACTACCTCCACAGTACATGCATAGCTTATTCAGACGTCTTTTTTCTTTTTCCTCTTTAGACAATGGGCCTCTAATGGCACCTATCTGCATAGGCTCTTGTCCAGTGGTATGCTCAACAGTTCGTGTTGTATCCGACTTGATTCGATCAAACCAAGGGACATTTGATTTAAAATCTCTCCTTTTTTCTCCTTTCCTTTCATTCAAACGAAAATCAATCTCTAGAACTAAAACTATTAATGCTGAGATCTCTGTGAGTCGATTTGTAACCTGAGACAGGGCATCTTTCAGTTCATCTCTCAAGCCCCTGTAAAACACTGCTGCTCTTTTGCTTACTGGCCAACTCGTCTCCACTACCAACTTGTTGAATTGGGCCAGATAAGCTACCAATTCTCTATTACCTTGATGAAGCTCTAGCAATTCATTATCCGTAGCCTGTGATGCCTTTCTCCTATCAAATATACGAAGAAATTCTTTCTTAAAGTCTTCGAGATTGTACAGGATTGGATCATCTTGTGTTATTAAGGGCATCGACCAGGAGGCAGCGTCCCCACTAAGATAAGATAGAATGAACGCTACCCGAGATTGAGCATCAGGGAAAATCGCTGGACGGCACATGAAAGGAAGGGAGCATTGAGTCAGAAAAATCTGGGCCTTTTGGGTGTCTCTGTTAAATAGCTCCGGAGGGGCGAGGGGAATTACCGGAGACAAGAAGTGTACAACTTGGGTGGTACCCAAAGGTAATGAGCTAGAACTTATGTTTGGTCCTTGATTTTCAAAAGTAGTGGATTTTGCACTCGTTCCAGAAATGGTCTCCCTTCCCTTTATATTCAGTATCTCTTGTCTTAAAATGTGGTTCTCTTCTCTAACTGCTTCTAAATCCCTTTGTATATTCCCAAGTATTTCGCTCAAATTTTTTAGATCTAAGCCTCCCGTCATTTTGCTCAGGTGTTAATGATAACGTGGGCACTTCACTCTGTCAGGTGCGTTAATAGTCTTCAAAAAACACGGGAGCAGAATGTTGCTAATTTCCCAATGCCCCCATCGGAACGTCACTGTGAGATTTTTACAACTCTCAGCAGGTAACTGTCAACGGGGGAAAGGGGATTGGGAAAGAGAAGAGACAGCCCTGGGTATCTTCGTTTTCTTAGTAGATAACAATTCTGTAACAATTAACATTCAATCACTACTTTAGTCCTTTAATACCTTAACTTACTGTATTTAGTTTAATAAATTAGCTTGTCTTACCAGGAGGCATTCAGGGCCAAACCTCTCTTCTTTATTTCTCAGTTGCACGTGTGTATAGCAACTGATTCGCTCTGGTTCTCGCTAACCCTCTCTTCTTCTTCTTTTCTTACAGGTGTCAAGGAAGGTATCACGATCTTGGAACAGAATTATAAGGTAAGTATCGTGAATTTGTCAATTATTTAAACTAGTTTTTATTGTCATGTAACAGATAACTTACTTCGTTCTTTAGCCTTCAGCGCAGTGTATGTACTTCTTAGAACTTTCCTTATCCAGAAAAAAGGGTAAACAATAAAACTAAACTGAGACGTATGAAGACTCTCTCGTTCTAACTAATCTAGAAGTCACTAGGAACCCTTATAAAAACTTGGACTCTACTTGGTCACTAATGCCAGAAGACTCGGACGCTGCTTAGGCTAAAAGTTGAGTACACTATTCTTCCTACTCAAACTGGAAGACGGTATTAAACAAAGACAGCGCGAGGACGGTTCGCGTTGTTCATGTTTAAACTAAGATATCTCTAAGAGTGTCTTTTTTCTGCGGAGTTTTGAATACTCAACAAAGCATAAGAACAGCTCGCTAAGCTTTTCTAAGAGGTAGTGTTCTGACCTTCCTCACTTTCCAGTCAGAAAGAGTTTTTTCCCGGTTACGCTAATCTTCACGCATGCGCCGTATTTTCAGAAACACTACTCTAGATTCACTAACCTGAAAGAGTATGGTGACCGTCGAAGTTTAACGCGATGAAAATCCTCAACGTGACCTACCCTAGCTTCCACGACGGTGAGGTAAGTGTTGTCCCGATAAATTCTCTGGTGAAGTGCGCTCGAGAACGTTGGCAGGCGCGCTTCACCTGCTTCGTTAAAATTCAGTGAAGACTAGAACGTTGACCCATGAATGCGTCAGCGGCCATATTAGAAATCCAGCGGCGCCAACAAATACGCCACCTGGGAGCCCCATGAATTCCCTTACTAGGTTTAACAGAGGAAATGGCATTGACAGTAGTGGGTTCAGAATTACGCGGAGGAAACCTCCCGTGAACCCTGACAGGGGGCAAGGAATGATGAATAATCCCACAGGCCAATCATTTGTCTAAATAATTCTTTAAATGTCTTCTTTCTGGTTCTGTCCGGGCATAGATACGACTTGTAAGTAGTTCCACCCTTGGGAGCCAGCCTATCCAACAATCAAAGCTACGATATGGGAGCAATACAGTGGCTTTAGCTTTATAAAAAACAACACAAAATTTGGTGCATTGAACAGGCAGAAATGAACTTCCTGTAGCATCAGAGGCATCACAAAATATTGGGGTTATCCATTTGGCTGCTTCTTGATAGTAATATAACAAGCAAAAACTCAAATCCAGAGTCACTGTGTGGGCTAACCAATCCTTTTGTGGGTTGTGTTGTTGGAACCAGGGGATCCCAAGGATAGCACTGAATATAGGTGAATCAATTATGTCAAAACAAATGGTTACCATTGTCACAGATCATGATGATGGTATGCAATGAGTCCTGAGAAAAGCTCAGATCCATTTACAGCACTAACGGGTTTGGGATGTTTTTGGGGAGGAAGGATACCCCCATAGCCCTAGCCAGGGTTAGATCTAAGGAGTTACCCATTGCCCCTGAGTCCAAGGGATGGACATGCTTCTTTACCGTTGGTTAGAAATCACATGGGTCATTGTAGAAACAGTTTAGTTGGTTTATTCTTTATTGTTCAATTAGTTAAAATTGTTACAATATGCTTCATTTTCATGTGTAGAATAAGAATAATAAAGAAAAAAAGAGAGGGAAAAAAATAAAGTTTTAAGTTCGTAGCCAACATGCATGTTCCAGCTGGGATATCTGGCTTTGCGAAAATCTATAAAATCATAAAAGCAGTAGTCTGGCTAAATCTAAAGTGCTAGTGCATAGGGATAACAACAGCGTCTATGGGCCCAGTTTTCTCGACCTTTGAATGGGCCCTTTAACTCAGTGGATTAATGTTAAATTACAGTGCAGAGGTAAAACCTTTGTATTAACTGTCATTGTAATAGTGAGATGTTTAGGGACATGTGCCACTGCATTAGCCAGGTGATGTGAGATCATGCTACAAGAGACAATCAGAGGGTTGATATCCTTCCCCACTGAGCATTTCAGCTTTCCGTCCCAGAACTATATGTATCTTGAGGGATAGCCAAAGCCACAGTCTTTCTGGAGAACTTAGGTTTGGCAGGACCTTCTCTGGCTAAATGTCCTCCCTTCCCGCAGTACAAACATTGATTATTCATATGCCTCCTTTCTATTTATTCATTGGTTTGGTAGAAGAACTGAATGTACATCTTTTGTAGATTTTCAAGATCTCTGATCATGAGAAGGCATTTCCAATGGGCATCACTTGACAGCTTTAGTTTTTAGCTACTCCTGATTCAAAGACAAATGTTCCAGATCCACTAATTGAAAAAATACTATACAATATCAAATGTTCAGAACAAAACTCATGGTAGGCTGGTGGTAATAGTGACCCAGTGCTCTGACTTGAACATTCTGGGATGGTTCCCTCCTCTGGGATTAGACTCACAAACTGCTGCCTTTTGGAAAATATATTATAGCAAATTGGCAGATTTTAAAAAGTGAGAGGTAGAGGTGTCTTCAAATGTTGAACCATGTTCTCATACCACCCCACACAATTAAAGAGGCCTTCTAAGAGAACCAAGGCTATCATCGTCTTCTTGGTAAACCAATTGACAGGAAACTGTTGTCAATGAGACTAGAAGAGCATAAACTTATTGAACTAAACTTTCATGTACCATAAAATAAACAATTATCCATATAATCTGTTGAGATAGATTAATATGATAGCAATGTACACCCTGATGTATGCACGCATAGCAGCGGCAGTACCAATTAATGTTATATCGATGTATGCTACAACCTAAGTCTGCACAATGATGTCAATACTAGTGAATGCAATGTTGATGTATGATGTAACAACTGTACGTATAATAAGGAGAATATCGGTATATATGATCTAAATGACCGCCATTTTACACTTGAACACACTCAAAAACTCATATCATTGCTGTCGAATTCATCTGAGATGACCATCCCATCAACTGCAAGTCAGAGATACGTGGTCATATAGGCCCTGCCGACCCAAACCCAAGTCTACGATTGACAGGTCACAAATTGGGTACACTTAGCCAAAAGACAATCGCACACCCAGGGAAAACCCTAATTGATCCCACAGATAGGTAGTCTTACCACAAAGATGACTGAGGAGATTGGCCCCAATGAAACACATTTAGCCAAAGGTGCATATTCCCCAAAAATCAGAAAGCACGGGGTGATCGCGCACTCACCACACCGGACATGTGGACAAATATACATTGGCCCACACCAGCCTTCCTCGAGGTCAAGGGCCATCTGTGTCCTCCTTATTAGATGGTTGTATAACTTTGCTGCATTTTAAAGAATGTCGAAGTGTTTTAATGTACCCACAAAATGTAAATATGTGCAGCCAAAACGTCTGTACTTCGAAGCTGTCTTCAGACGCGCCTCTGTCGATACTCTGCCGGCGCTGCGGTTAATTAAACCAACTTGTTCCTGTTTTGCCAAATTCTTTTTGCCTTTTCATTTATTTAAGGTAAATTCATATTTGATCAACAAAGCTATTACTGCTTCAAAAATATGAAGACAATTTCTTCTGATCTGGCCTCTGTCTGGGGCCTTGATAGGTTTGTTAACTGTGGCAATTGTGTGATGTGTGAATCTACTTTGCATACAAAACAGTTCATTCATGGAAATATCAGTCATAATCTATGAGACCATACCAGTTGTAATTCACAGAATGTCATTTATGCTTTCTGGTGGCCGTGTAATTTAATTTATGTGGGCCAGATAACGCAAAAGGTTAAATCATGGCTGTCTCAGCATAAGAGTCATATTTGATGTAAGACTTTCTCTGCACCTGTGACATCCCATTTCATGGAATTCAATCACTCAACCAATGGCATCCAGTGGCAGATTATTGAAGAAATAAAGAAACCTCCCAGTGGAGTCTTACTCAGATGATCCTAAATCGGGCTGAACGTCGTTTGATCATTAAATGTGACAGCATAAATACAGGATTGAACACAATGTAGGAATGTAACTCTGTATTACTACACCGAGTTTCACTCATAGTGTCCTATAATATTCTGTATCTACCAGTTCCTCTTTTGTAATCTGGGTATTACTGTAAGCATTATTGCATCCTTTGATTGTATTAATTTGTGAGGTATACAGATTTTAAAGCTAAATGGAAAATTCAGCTTATAATTACATTGTCCTCTAATATTCTGCTTATACCAATTTCTGTTTTGTAATATCTGTATGAATTGAAGTATTATTGTACCCCTTGACTATATTTACCTATGAGGTACCTACATATTGTGAAACTAAATGGGATGTAGTATTTACATTATACATCTGAAAATTTTCAATCCATCTTTTCCTTGTTTGGGCAATCTGAACATTGTGAACAATACTGTGTAGAACCTTTGTACATTTCCTTATCTTAACTGCTGACTTATATTTTGCCAATTGTATGCTTTTCTCCTCAAATGTTGGCCCATTTTAAGTTCCCTCATTTGTTTTCCTATGTTGAAATCATTGGCCATGTCCAGGATGTATGACCTTGGAGGCGAATTTATACTATCCAGTGGGGCGTTGTTCTTTGAGGATCGTCTTGTTATGTAGTAAACAGTTGGCGCCAAGTGAATGCGGCACATTTAATGACCCTGTTTTCAATTTTTACCATCTAGTGTGCTTGTGCTTGTTGAGTTTGGTAATGCCATCTAATGTACAATTGGCTGTGAGTGAAGGCAGCTCTTTTAGTTATCTAGTTTTCTCCCCTCTGTGCTTTCATGTTGCTAAAAAGAACTATCAGCTTGTGACTCCAGAATAGCTCCAGAACCTTATGGGCCCGGCCTTTTAAGTTGGTAGCAGAGTAGGATAGTTTGCACATGAAGGGAGGGAAGAATCCACAACTAGTCTAGAAAAGTGTAACCTAGAACCCCAAAGTCCCAAAATTGAGCCCAGTGACCGGGAACGCAAGGCAATGGAATCCAGTGGAGGCTGACGGAGTTTGATGGTGCGGTAGGATCAGCGGCGAATAAAGGATTGAGTATCAATAGAAAATATGTCATGTACTATCTTGCTGGAATTAATTGATTTTGTGATGTCTTGCAGAGTTGGTGTGAGAGTCGAGTAAATGTGGTTTTGGGCCAGACGTGGTCCAATAATTGAGATTTGAGTTTCAGGTCCTGAAGTGCCCTAAGATCACAGGATATTTAAGGGTGCAGAAGACTCCGAGATGGATTGTGATTGTCTGATCTAAGAATTTAGGAGTTGTCATGAAACGTCATTGGCAGTTCCACCTACGACAGGGAACTTTGTGTGAATGGGACATATGGGAATTATTTAGTGGACCTTGTGTACAGAGGTGAACTATACAGATTGGGGTGACTAGAGCAGGTCGAGGGTCACCGTTTACGAAAGTTCTAGGACGATTGAATTCTATCAATCTTTTAGATGACAGCTAGACATCTGAATTTTAATAAATGTATTTCTTACAGGTTATGCAGCGAATAATTGGTTGTTATCGAAGTATCTCAAACACTTTGCTGTTTTCAGTGACGATGTGCTGCAAAAGTCCACCTTTTTCCCAGAGTTAAAAATCTGGGATAGTAAAGCTTGACTCCATTATTTAAGGGTGACAGCACTGTTGGAAATAAAGATGCTACAGGAGAATAAGGAAATATTTGAATATTCAGATATATTCCGAAGATTCAGAAGACTCCCACCTTGCTTTCTAAAAAACTGTAAAGAGCTGAATGCTCACCAAATATTTATATTGTGATGAAAGACAACATGTTAACCCTAAATGGGGGCGTGGCTAAGATGGCCACTGCGACGGACGTGCCTCACTGAGGCTCCGTGACTGGGCTTTCACCTTGCCCGGTTTCACTGAGTCTGGCTGGTTCTGGCCCACATCCAGCGGTTCCTGCCAGCGCTGGGCATCCAGTGCCCACGTTCCAAATGCAGCTTTGGCCACATAGGGGTTGAAATTCGGAGTTTGCTGCGATAAAGGGACGCCGGGCATAAGATGGCGCCCACTCGACTCACAACTCCCCACCTCAACTCCTGACCCGGAGGATTCCCTGCAGCGCCGTCTCATGCGTCCGGCCCTAGCGGAGGGGACGTGGAAAGTGTGGGTGCACTGGAGGAGGTAACTCCGGACCTCCGACCCTGAGGGAGCTGCCTGGGCATTCCGGTGGACGGCAGGGGCCCAGGCGTGGCTACTCACTGATGCTGGCACCCTCCTACGGCTTCACCTGGAGTGCGGCAGAGGCCCCCCTGCTTAGGGCCCACCAAAGACACAACGTGGCCTGCATGAGATAGCGGCGATCGGGGGGCACGCATTGTTGAGGAGCGCCGCCTCCGCCTGATTCGGCCGCAGGAGACACGTCTGCTATCGGCCTGGGAGGCAGTGCGGAGCACTCTCAGAGGCCCTGAACTGTTGCCGGCTGCCCCGGATGCGCGTGCATTGATGGACCCCGGGCGGCCGCTGGAGCAGAGGTGAACCCGCGCGACGGTGAGGGGGACTTGGCGAAAAGCTGTATATGCCTCGCAGATGTTGCTGTGATTTGCGGCCATGAGGTGGCCTGCCTGACTCCAAGATGGCGGCCCATCACGCTTTTACCTAGCAGCCTGCACTGGAGTGTGGTGGGCCCTGGTGGATGGGGCGACGATCGCTGAGGCCAAGGGGCTTTACCCCGGCACTTGACTTTGCCGTAGCAGCCCGCATGGGCTTTATGGGAGCTAAGGGGGGACGTGGAAGACTAGTGATGCACTGACCCTGATACCGCCTCTTGCTGCCACGCGCTGGAACAGGGCGGCCTCGCAGCCGAGATATCACCGGTCCGGATGGGAAGACTCGCCCTGGGACCCCCGGGGACGGAGAAAGGGTCGGGACCCCAACCAGCAAAAGAGGCCACTGGTATACCTGCGGCTACGGGACGTCGGCAGCCTCTATTACCGGAGCAACTGCACAGTTTGCCACACCCCCGCCTGCCCAATGGGCGACACTCACCTGCCGGGGCGTCTGACGCCCGCGTCGACTCTCGGACATTTGCATAAGAGTACTGCGCAGCAATGAAATACAGCGCCGGGGGACCCATCATCGGCTGAGACCGCGCCTCACCCTGCCAACAGGTCCTCTTCGCGGGGCCCCCAATGGGCAATATGGGCAAACCCAAAGCAGCGACGCCGGCCCCCGGGGCTGCGTCGGAGGCTCCTGCCAACCAATCTAGTGGTGCCTCCAAAGCCACTGGATCATCGGGGGATACCTCTCTTAAAATCATACACGATGGCGTGACCCCAGAGGAGGCGCATGTCTGGGCGGACCAGAACTGTACCGCGGGCCACCGAGCGGAGCGCACCCAGGAACAACGTGCGAGAGCAGTGGGCCCCAGAAGACAACGCCGCTCGTGGAAGTGAAACCGACCAGGCGCCCCCGCATCGCTTCCGCATACCCTGGGGTCCCCGGACCTGGAACAGATAGTTCAGGAGAGACGCCAGGCCCTGAAAGCCACAGCGGGCCTTTGTCCCGCCTCCCCAACAACAGACCTTGAACGCACCCCCCATATATTTACGTCAGAAGAGGAGGGGGACAGCGAGGCAACACAGTCTGGGGTGGACTTGGTGGCTCTACCCTCGGTCACCCTGCGAATGGCGGATGACCTGATATGACCGGACCCTTGCAACATGTTGACAATTTACAGCGAGGGAAGATGCCCTCAATATACTGATACTGATAGCCCCCGCGTCCTCCCGCCACCTCTGGGCCTACTCTTCCCAGATGCAAATATGCAGACCAGCAGCTAGTCACAGATTGCGCACATAGCCCTCATGTTGAGACTCCTCACGGACGCGAGCCGACACCCCTATATTATGTTGATGCTCTCGCACCAATTGATAGCTAGTTTGGACGTATCGCCTATGACGATAGGTCCCCCGTGTTGGGGCAGGTTATTTTCGCCTCACCCCAGTTCCCCCTCCCCCTGAACACAATTCTTCTGCACTGTGTCCTAGTCCACAAGCCGCTGAGCAGCTGCTCTGACATCCTAGTGGCGTGGGCATGGGGAGAATGGGTTAGAGCTTGGTACTTCCGGGGGAGCCCGCTGACCCATCCTGCGCTATACGCCGTACGCATGCACCGATGGCACACATTGGTAGAACTACAATTCTTATGCTGAATGTGCGCGGCATGCATACTGCGCGCAAGAGATACTCCATATATGCATACATTAAGCGCCACCAAGCACAAATTGCGTTTCTGCAGGAGACGCACCTTACAGCAGGCGAGGTTGCGAAACTGTGCAGGCGATGCAGGGGAACCATATGCGCCACAACTTATTCGGCCTTCGCCCGGGGCACCCTCATATTGGTGCATCCCGGTGTTCCATTTCAGGAACAATCTCACATAATTGATCCAGCTGGCCGATACGTTTTATTACTAGGCCGGTTGGACGGTCAGGCAGAACTACTGAGAAGCATCTATGGGCCCAACAACGACCAAAATAAATTTTGGGACGCGTTGTCAACTCCCCTAAGCACATACACACAAGTACCCTGGATCCTGGGTGGGGATTACAACTGCGTGCAGAACATTACACTGGACAGGTCTCATCCTCCCCATCCGACATCCCCCATTGTAGTTCAGGCAAAGCGATTTGCAACATGGGCACAACACTGGTCCCTTGCGGATGCTTGGCGAACCCGGAATCCTACCACCAGACTCTACTCGTTCCACTCAAGACCTCATGACCTTAGGGTGTGCCTGGACTGTTTCCTTTGCTCCCCTACCATCCTACCTATCATCTCAGACATGGACTATTTAGGCAGAACCATATCAGATCATGACGCCCACACAATAACGATCCGATGGCGCCCGCCACACCCCCCTGTCCCTAACTGGTGCCTCCCTAGGGAATGCCTCGACAACCTGGTTTTTAAACAAACTCTAGCGGACCATATACGCCATTACTTCCAGGAAAACACAGGCACGGCCATTACATGCGCGCAGGAGTGGGATGCCTTCAAAGTCGTAATGCGTGGTACCTGCATTCGCCACATCACGGGAGTCCGACGGGTCGTTGAGCGGGACATCCAAAAGGTGGAACAAGCGTTAGCCGAGCTTACCAAAGAGACCAACCCGGCTAATGCCACACCGGCTCAGATTGCTGGCGCCAAGACTGCCTACGCGGAGGCGCTGGCAAGTATGCGCCGATATAATTTTGCGGCGTATGCAGCTTGTGTCCATAAAGAGGGTGACCGGGCTGGCACGTTATTAGCATGGCTTGTTAAGCAGGACTCAACCCTTCCACCCATCATGGCCATTCGTAATGCTCAAGGCACTCTTTTATACTCGCAGGATCTTATTCTAGAAGCCTTTCAGGAGCATTACACGCTATTATACGCCAGCCCCCCCCAGGTATCAGAGGACATCCTTTCCTATTTTCTAGATCGCTTCCAGCTACCCCACATAGATCTTGACACACGCCAAGACCTCAACGGGCCTATCAAGGTGACGGAAACCAGGCACGCAATGAAGGCGCTAGCTACCCACAAGGCCCCTGGTTTAGAAGGCCTTCTGCTAGAATTTTACCACGCCTTCGCGTCCGAATTGGTTCCCCAGCTGTAGTCACAATTCCAGAAGGCCATAGACGAGGGGGCTTTACCCCAATCCATGTGCGAATCAGTCATAGTGTCCCTTCTCAAGCCGGATAGGGCCCCTCACCAACTGGGCTGCTATCGACCCATAGCCTTACTGCCAGCAGACTATAACATTTACGGAAAAATGCTGGCGGACAGGTACGCTACGGTCCTTCCACAGCTAATCCACCCGGATCAGAACAGATTCGTCCCAGGCAGGCATACCTCTTATAACATCCGGCGGCTGTTCCACGTGCAAGACAAGATACGGGATAGGTTCCCCCGGGCAGAGTGTCTGGTGCTGGACCTCGAAAAAGCTTTTGACACTCTCTCGGGGGCCTACCTATTTCGGGTCCTGCAACGCATGGGCATAGGACCCTGGCTACTAGCCTACACTCAGCTCATTTACTCCGCGCCCAGCTCCAGAGCGAGACTAGGCTCCCTTATTTCGGCCTCCCTTCCAGTCCGTCGTGGCACCAGACAAGGATGTCCACTTTCCCCCTTACTTTTCGCCATGGCGATGGAGCCTTTGGCGACCCTCCTCCGTGCCGCGGGTGAAGAGTGGGGTATCCCAATTGGCGATTCCACCCACTCAGTATCGTTATATGCAGACGACGTGCTCATATATGTCCGGGATATTACAGCAGATTTATCTCCTATACTGCGTATCTTACAAGACTTTGCGGAAGTGGCGGGACTCAAATTCAACTGGCCCAAGTCCACTGTCTATCCCCTAGTGCAGGCCATGCCCCACTGTCAAATACGAATGGGTAATGTGGACATCTCATGGAGCCCCCAAAATTTCGCTACCTAGGAGTTCGACTATACCATACACCGCAGGACATATACGAGGGGAACTACCGCAAACTGCTGGCTAGCATTCGATTCTCTGTCCACTTTTGGAAAGACCTTCCACTGATGGTCATGGGGAAGGTAGCGGTCGCAAAAATGATCCTCGTTCCGTGCCTGCTATATTTCTTCTCCAATCTTCCAGTAGTCCCCCCACGATGCCTATTTTGTGAGCTCGACACCCTGCTGGGGACCCTCATCTGGGGATCTTGCCGCCAGCGTATTGCTCTGGCAAACCTGCAACTGCCCCTTGACCAAGGTGGGCTAGCGGCCACATCCTTTGAGGCGTATTTCTTGGCTGCCCAGTTACAGTGGGTGTCTCGCTGGATGGCGGGCCGGGCGCAGAGGGAACTGATCACCACGACAGGGCACATTCAAACCCCTACTATTCACCATATGTTGTTACCAGGGGCAGCACCGCTGCCGACTAAACCCCTCCAAGTGACGACTGCGAGCGCCTGTGTGGCACGCATTCATCGTATGAGTCGGGCTGCGCCTCTGTACTCCCCGCTTCTGCCACTGATAGGGTTCCCCAAGGGCCGGGTACATTACACAGAGAGAATGCTGCAAATATGGACGGATCATGCCGTGACGGAGGTGGGGGCGTTGTTGTTTGAGGGACAATTGCAGACTTTTGAAGCCCTTTTCGACGACTTCGAACTTCCCAGGGGACAGTTCCTACTGTATAGACAGCTCCTAGCAGACTGTCGCAAGCAGTGGTGCGCGATTGACACAGAGCCCCCCACACATCCGGTAATCCATGCGATCCTGCAGATGGGGCCAGGACGCCACTTAGTCACCTGGATCTATAAAGCCATACGGACTCTAAAACAACCCACACTTGCACCCCTCAGAGAACACTGGGAAACCGACTTTTGCAGACCACTAAATGACAGGGAATGGACTAGGGACCCTGAGCATACCAAGAAAGTATCTCGCAATTACCACTTTAAGAATATACAATTGCACATCCTGCATAGGGCTTACCTCACTCCCGAAAAATTACCGAAGTATTTTCCAGACAGCTCGTTTGCTTGCCCCAGGTGCCTGGAGCCCACTGCCTCTTTCATACATATGTTCTGGGATTGTCCAACGCTTCACAGTTACTGGCACACGATCCACACCGCCCTTCGCACGGTCACGGAGCTACAGGACCTATATACATGGGAGGCTAGCGCCCTGGGCATCCACAAGCGACACAAGCACATGAAAGTAGAGAGGCGGTTGACTTCCTTGGTGCTCCTCCTGGCCAAACGGTACTTCACTATGCATTGGAAGACACCGGAGGGCCCTCCCCTAGCGGCATGCGTGGGTGCAGTCAAAAAGTGGGGTAAGGCAGAGGAGGAGCTACTCCGAGCGGAGGAAGCCCAGGGACTTCGCAAACACCCGTTTTCCCTGCCCTGGGCCATGCTACTGCATTCCTTTGCGCAGGAAACAATAACGGTGGCGGGACCGCGAACGATTGGTTCCCCTGGGGACTCCATTGCCCATGAGTCCACCCAGGGAGATGTACAGAGGGTCCGGACGCCTGATGGGTCGTAACTGCAGACCACGACTGTTTCTTCACCGCGCCATCGCATGGGCAGTGATCAGTGCTCCCACCTCCCTCTCCCCCCGCACCCGCGTAACCCCAGCAACATACCTCGCAATGGTATAGCTCTCAGGCATAATATTAGTAGTGCTCATCCTCTGTGACAAAGTGCATCCACAGTTTTATATATCCCCAGTTTGTTCATGGTTAACATGTGGCTGACATCCCATAGCCCCTATGATAAAATACAAGGGGGGAACAGACACACCCCACAGTCCCAGCAAGGCGCAGCGACCACCACGCAAGCTGGTTGGGTATACTTCGACACAGGCCTCGGGGGACCATCGCCAGCTCAAAGACTGAGTGGGGGCCTACATACCCTAGGTTTACACGCTCAGATGTCCACATAAGGCACGATTGTGCGCTCTTGTTTGTATGTCTATATCAATCGCATTACCAGATGTGCAGTTGTATGTACTATTACATAAATGGCAATAAAAAAGGTTTATGAAAAAAAAACATGTTAACCCTAAATGGACAACATTTGTGCAGTTTTGTTGCAACTAAACATCGGGGTCCTCCTCTCAGAATAATGGCATATATCAGTATTTGACATGACCATGAGCTGAATGTAAAAAGTCAAACAAAGGAGCATATGGAATATTCTAGTTCCCAACAAAAGTGGGCAAACAATATTACACTATATTTTGATGCTGTTATACCTGACTTTGTTGTAAATTAAATGCACCATTTGGCTTACAGCACTCATTGTGCCATCCAAAGCAGTAGTTATTTCAAACTTGTCTCACACCTGCCACTGCATTCTGTAATGCAGTTTTAAACAAGTTCTACCTTGCACAATAAACCCCTATGGTAGGCACTAAAGGCTGATAGAGCAGGGTGCAGTATATTTAAAAAGTATCAGACAATGCAATCCCCCGCATTGGCCAGGATAAATGGTACCAGTTAAAGTGGTCTCAAATAGACAAACACAAATTGGTTCCGGAGGTGATATGCAACTCGCAACAAAGTATTATTAATTGTCTAGACCAACAATTATCATCAGCAGACTTAGCATCTTCCTTTAAAGATCTCTTAATTCAAATAAAAAGGGCACTTACGTGTCAGAAGGAATCTAATTCATGGTTGGTTTGATACACCATGCACACAAGCAAGGAAGGCTCTTTACGAAGCATTAAATACCCAACCAAGAAACAGGGCTCACATTTCTTCAGCATGGAAGGTGTACAAAGAAGCAAGCAAGAAAAGGGAAAGATTTCTGAGGGAGGAAATATGGGCCAACCTTGAGCAGGCCTCCAAAAATGGTAATAGTAGAGAGTTTTGGAAATTAATTAACTCACCTGATTTTAAGCCTAAGGATGAGCTCTCTCTGGATACTAACGTGGGCGAAGAAAATTGGGTGGCCTCCTTTCTGTGAATTGTTTCCTCCTATACTCTGCCTGTTACATCTGTTCCCATTACCTATTCTACTCACCAAGAAAGGTTATCCTTCTCGCTTGGAGAGGTAAGGGATGGGTTGGAAGCCTGTTCTCGAAAGAAAGCACCAGGCCCAGATGGGGTCCCCATAGATTTCTTTCAGGACAGCTTAGATCTTTGGGTACCCTTATTAACCAATGTTTTCAACAACATAGTCCGGTCCACCAGTGTCCTGGAAATCAAGTATAATTGTTCCTATATATAAGAAGGGCGATAGGGGGAGCCCTAATATTTATAGGCCAATTTCTCTCTTAGACACCACTGCAAAGTTAATGGGTCGACTCCTCCAATCTAGGCTGGAGTTATGGGTAAAAGAGAAGAACATCCTCATGCAAGTCTAGTGCGGGTTCCAGCGAGGAAAAGGCACTGTTGATCAGTGTCTGAACCTCTCCTTGATTATGGATAAAAACACTAGGGCAAAGGGTGGGAAACATTATCTTGCCTTTATGGATCTCTTGCAAACATTTGATAGTGTTTCCCACTCCAAGCTCTGGCACATAATGGAGTAGATGTGTTGTGAACCAGTGGTTATCAGCTTTATATGCCAGCTATATTCAGACGCTACTGCATCGGTGCATTATGGGAAAAAAGGGGAATGTACCAACCCTTTTAAGATCTTAAGAGGGGGTAAGGCAGGGCTGTGTCCTGGCTCCTTTCCTTTTCTCGATCTATACGAACGCAGTGGAGAGGGCACTTGTGACTACAACTCTGGATGTCCCTATGGTTGATTCCCTCCCAGTGCCCATCCTGGCGTATGCTGATGATGCTGTTCTCATTGCCCGAACAGGGTTAGGCCTCTCAGCCTATACGTTCTTTATGGTTTCACTGGACCTCCAAGTCAATCAAACTAAGTCCTTTGTAATTGCGGCAGGGGTAGGTAGACGTGACAAAATACCTAATTCCTACATGGACTCGGGGAAAATTGGGATAGTGGACTCCTTTCCTTACCTGGGGGTCCTTCTTGATAAAAATTAGATGTGGCAACAATTGGTGAACGGAAGAGCGCTGGGTCTTGAGAGAAACCTAACGGTGATTAATGCTTTCTCACAGAAACTGGGCTCTAAGCCACTAAACCCCATCAAGAAGATTTACCAGGCCAAAGCAAAGTCTGTGGCGACCTATGGGGCAGGGGTGTGCGGGATGGCCCCCATTGATACCCTACAAGCTATTGAAAACACGTTTTTTAAGACTTTGGTGTCCCTACCTCAATCCTATTCAAATTACATTGTGCACATTGAGTTGGATTTACCTTATATTACCGACTTGATTAAGATGGCCCAATCCTCCTCTGGTGCTCCATCTGGAAGCAGGACACTCTGACCCTAACACAAAATATCATCAAAGATTGCCTAAAATTAAAGAATCATGGTAAAATTAGATGGCTATCAACAACAGAAGAGGAAGGGTAATAACACGACTAGTCCCCTCAAGGGAAGAGTTCCAAAACAACAAAGTCAGTGTAGTGTCTACAAGGCACTTACCATCCAAAAGGCACGGGTCTCCAGGGTCGGAACCTACCCAAAACGTTATAGGGAGGAACACAGACCTAGGGAGGTAATACAGGTTATGTATGAAAGCCCTCACTCACCAACCTGGTTGGTGACATGCTTCATCATCGGGCTCCACTGGGTATGGCCGAGTGCCATCCCAGTGTGCTGCAACGCCAGGTTTCTGCGGAGCGGGATTTTGTGAGGTGACAGTGAATTTAAAATTCCCAATTAAGTCAAAAAAATATATAATTTAATAGTTTTGCTAATTAGGAGAAATTAAAAAGGAGTGAGGGTCAAAAAAATAACAGACCGGATTCACTCCATGGCGGTCAACATGTTTCTGCCTTCATGTGTGTTTAACAGGCTTTCATCAGGACCAGAGTGGGAGTGTGCGAGCCCCGGTGGTATGAACGCGCTAAGGTCCACCCTGCCGTGGGCTGTTGTGTGAAAAATATGAATAAACAATTCAAGTGGTATCGAGGTGGAGAGAAACGAGTTTACTTGTGAGGCCAGACCGTTCGTCGCCTCAGGGATCCCGGGGTGGGGGTGCGAACAATATGGCACACCGCCCTCGCTGCTCGGCACTCGATAGGAACCTGCACAGCCTCAAGAGGCTGTGCAGGTTCCTATCGGGTGCCTCAAGAGGCTGTGCAGGTTCCTATCGGGTGCCGAGCAGCGAGGGCGGTGTGCCATATTGTTCGCACCCCCACCCCGGGATCCCTGAGGCGACGAACGGTCTGGCCTCACAAGTAAACTCGTTTCTCTCCACCTCGATACCACTTGGCGGATTTTGAATTGTTTATTCATATTTTTCACACAACAGCCCACGGCAGGGTGGACCTTAGCGCGGTCCTGATGAAAGCCTGTTAAACACACATGAAGGCAGAAACATGTTAACCGCCATGGAGTGAATCCGGTCTGTTATTTTTTTTTGACCCTCACTCCTTTTTAATTTCTCCTAATTAGCAAAACTATTAAATTATATATTTTTTTGACTTAAACTCACTGTCACCTCACAAAATCCCGCTCCGCAGTAACCTGGCGTTGCAGCACACTGGGATGGCACTCGGCCATACCCAGTGGAGCCCGATGATGAAGCATGTCACCAACCAGGTTGGTGAGTGAGGGCTTTCATACATAACCTGTATTACCTCCATAGGTCTGTGTTCCTCCCTATAACGTTTTGGGTAGGTTCCGACCCTGGAGACCCGTGCCTTTTGGATGGTAAGTGCCTTGTAGACACTACACTGACTTTGTTGTTTTGAAAATTAGATGGCTAACTTACGTAGAGCGGGAATCGATAAATATGGGTCTAATAGAATTATTAAAGATCCACTATCTTGCAAAAGAATATCCAGGGGAAAACTGGTGGATATTTTCATTAAGAGGGCCCAATTTTCAGAGCAGAGATGAACTATACTAAACAGTTGGTTCTTGCTTACCAACTGGTCCCTTCCCTGGTAGAGGGTGGTTACTCGTATCTAGTGGATATCCTGTTCCCGCAACACAAGTTTATGTTATCTCGTTTTCGTCTGAACCTCCTCTCATTAATGTTGGGCTTCCCGTCAAAAAGATTTAAACATTCTGATCTATCACACTGCCCTTGTGACAGGAAGTCACCTCAGTCTGATCTACATTCAACTTTTTTGTGGTTTTTATAAAAAAGAACGTATTGAATATATTGTGCCGATTTTAAAATGGTTTAATTTAAGATAGTGTCGAGTAGCATTATATTTTTTAAAGACGTTGCCCGATACTTTAGTTTGCTATGCAGTGGCTTGCTACTGGTAGGCGTGCATGGGTAAGAGGCAGCAACTGGATTTGGATTTTAGAGGATTAATTTATATATAAGTAACCTTCATTTTTAATAAAAAATTTATATGTTTTAATGTATTTGTTACTGTCTAATTGGGACACTCAAAATGTTTACTGTTCTGATATCTGACTGAGGATGAACTTGGAAATTAATTGTTGTCTATTTATTGGCTTTGACTAAATTGTTTTTATGTACTTTTATCATATCAACTGTAAAGATCGAATAAAGTTTCTAAAGTAAAGCTGGGTGAATTCGCACTGTAGAAAACTAGGGTGTTAGTTGAGGGGGTGAAACACAGTCAGGGTAGACAACAACAATCTCTTAATTAACCTGTGATTAACCCTCTGGTAGTTTGGCACAATAGCAGTCAGACTTAACTTAGACGTGTAAATTATGTATGCAGCATTCAAACAGTAATAAAGTGAAAACACACCAGAAAACCCCAAACAAATTAGAAAAATAGAATAATTTTTAATAGATAAAATGATACCAGTATGACAAAAATCAAGTCAATGGAACCAGAAAAATAAGTTTAACGTTTTTACTGAAAATAAAATCTTAAAGCACAAAGTGGCAGTAGCTCTCACCTGGTGACACTAGACCGGGTAGAGTCACAAGATCAGGCCAACTATGATGGCACATGTGTCAGATAAAGGAACAAGGTTAGTTCTGCTGAAAAAGTGACCATCAAAGTTTGGCTCAAAGAGGTCAGTTCACATTGGAGGTGGCTGCATGGAAGAGGCAGAACGTCAAGGATGTTTGTTGCTGTAGCTTGACGAGCCGGTCTTGCATCACAGATGGTCGTTGCTGTAGCTTCGTGTTGGCAGCCATCATGGGTTGTCATTTCTGTAGCACAAAGTGCAGGTCTCTCTTTGCCAGACGTCACTGGTGGCAGAATCTTGTCGCGAACAGGCCCATTCGTGGTCATGAGAAGCCCAAACATCAGTATTTTCACCTTTTCTTTGGGAGAATGCCCACTAATTTCTCTGATGCTTACCAGTGGTTAAAGTCCTGGGGAGGCACCACTTGGGGATCAGGGACTCACTCCAGCAGAAGCCATCAGGGCTCAGGCAGGGGCAATTGCAGGTCCTGGAAGGTTTAGTGATAGCAAGTCAGCTGGGCAGTTGCAGGGAGGTCTCTGAAGTTTGTTGTGTTCCTGTAGCTCTCACAGAACGTCAGTCATCTGGCCCTTGGAGTCACTCTGGGTAGCCTGGGATCAAAGCAAACAGGTCCAGTATTCGTAATTACAACAAAGTACTCCTTCAAGCAGCATGGCAATCCTCTGGCAGCAGGGCAGTCCTTCTTTTGTAACTTCAACAGGTCCAGGAGTGTTCTGATGAGTGGCTCGGGAGGTTCAATATTTATACCTGGTGCAAGTTTTTGTGTGGGGTGACTCGCTGCCCTACCCTCACATCTGGCTAGGGAAAATTCCTGCCTTTCCCCCTGTCAAGGCTTCAAACTGTCTTGTGGTGACAAAAGGCAGGACAGGTGTTAGTGGGGATGGGTACAGCCCTCTACAGTCATAATGCAAGGATAGCTTATCCTGTGCACACCTAAGGCCCTTTAGTGTTACTGTCTGTAAGTAATACATAAACCACAGCAGCAGAGCCATTTACAGTCATGTAACCCAGGACACCAGCAGAGGACATAAATGGTTGGGACAAGAATATGTCAACTTTCTAAAAGTAGCGTTTTCAGAATTGTAACTTTACCATGTTTATTTTTCATTGAATCTGGGAGAGCCAGACACTGCAAGAAAAGTGTAATAACATTTGATTGCTGATCATCATTAAGTAAATGAAGATATACGTTAAGTTTTTCAAATGTGTTCCAGTGTTACGGCTAAAATTGATTTGCATGTCTATTCAATAATTGTAATGATACGTTTGCTGGTATCAGCAGCATACATAGAGAGAATATCTGATGCTCTAATAATCATATGATGCTTCACTGCCAAGTTGAATATTTCCTGATAGCCATAATGTTAGCAATCTCCTGATAGCTAGTAGATGTCAGAGACAATTCTCAAGTTTCTTGCAAGAGCAAAGTATTCTATTCTCTCAAAAAGGATGGAATGATATCAATATCTAGGAACCTCCGCAGGTCTGTGACATTCCAGGAAAGTAAAGAGCAAGGGGTTTTGCTATGGAGGTTCTTAAGTATGTGAGTATGAGGTGTTTCAGGAGTACTGTTTGGAGTGAATGTTAATGGCCACCAACTCCAGTAATCGTGAGTGTTCAAATATAGAGTAGGGAAGATACACTGTTGTCATCAATGCGAGGTTGTATGAATAGTGACTTTGTGTTGCAGAGGATGTTTCTCTGAGGATGTCTCCAAAAGGACTATTGGCTACTTCTCAGCCTCCTGCTTTTGCATTTGTAAGTACCCTTGTGAAAATATAATTTCATTACCGTCTATCAGATCTGCTAAAGAACTGATATTCCTGGTAACTAAGGTGGCCTCCGGTGCAGAAAGTCATCTGTCTCAAAACAAATTGAATACTTGCAATGTCTTGCAATGACCTGATGTAAGATAAATCAAGGATATGTTGAAAGGGTCTTAGGAGTTTGCTTCTATTTAAAACATCTTCCCTATCACGGGAGCAATACTCCAGGATGAGGCCAGGTTGGCATGCTTCCCTGCCAAATGAGGCCCTTCTGTGCTGGTGGTAGCATTACGAACTATTTTTGTGTTGAAGAGTGAATGACTGTGGTGTCAATCTTTGATGTCTTTGATCATCCCTCCCTATTTCCTTTATCACTCTGGGTTGTTGATTTAATGTCATGGTATGTTGGAATGTGCTTCAGTGAGAGGAGCACTCTCACTGCTGCCATATTTGTCCTTCTCCGTTTTAACTATGTTATAAAGGATGGGCTTCCCAGTCTCAGTTTGCAATCTTTTTATTAGATCAGTACTTGTGGAAGTATTTTGGGGCTTTTTTGAGAGATACTGTTAATAAAATATTGGCTATAACTTGTCTCGTACTGCTTTCTACCAATTGTTGCCAAATGTTTTGCAAGTGTTTTAACAACCCTGTTTGTTTTTTTTGCTTTAGTTTTTAGGTCAAGCCTAGACAGTGCTTGTGCTGTTAGGTGATCTGTTGTCTGTACTTTCTGGGGTCTGATTCCTCCCACGATTTGGATTTGCTTTTGTGTCTGTCATTTTAAAATGGTAGCCTGCAAATGGCTAATGGTGGGTGCATGTCCCACCTTTTCTAAAAAGTTCACTCCCATGGAGAATTGCCGCGGAAGCAAGCAGCAACGTGCATGCAGTCCCTCCGTGCAGTGCTGACCTGGGAGTGCAGCCGATGAGTGTTTGATATTGTTGTCGGCAGCTCCTTCTGTCTCCTCCCCTCTGATTCCCCCATTTGTTTTTCCTTTCTTTCTTTGCCACTCTGACTCTGGTCTCTTTCTTTTTCCATGACCGGGCAATGCTGAGCAGCCAACGCTAGACCCCTTACAGGTAGAGTGTGTTTTTGTTTCACGCTCATTGAGCTATCTGATTTTTTAGTTAGAGTGAAGCAGCGAAAGTGCCCGTAATTCAAAAACTATTTTAATGCAAGCAGGAGGCTGAACTGTTGTCTGAGGTTGCGAGGGGTCCCTACATCTGTTATTATGTCATGTGAAGCTGAACTGTGAAGACCCAAATTATGGCTGAACCGCTCTCTTCAGTGGTTGAGTGTGCGCGAAAATCTAACTCAAGAATAATTGTCTTGCAACATTATGCATAAACTCAGACCCCCAAAAATCTAAGACATAGTGGCAGCGTTAAGTTTCACTTTACACTGAAGATAAGGTCTACTTACTGCCAGCCTGGGTTTAAGAGCAAGGCAGTCTATGACCCAACAATCAGGGTTCTGTTTGGCCAACTTCCAGGGAGCGCCTCGCAATGAGCCCTCATTTGTTGCCTGTATTCTAGGCTGCGCATGCGAGCAACACAAGGGGCCTAGTATGGGTCCTGGTTTCACTCCAGGGAAGTGCAGGAAAAACCCCTCCAGTGCCCATACAACAGGCTTCCCTTTCATCTCCATATTTTTCCTGCCCCCTCCCCCTGTGCCCGCTCGCTTCCTTTTTCCATCACTAACAGAGAGGCTGGCAAGCTTTCACTCCAGGGTTTCCCAGAACTTGGTGCATTTCCCAGCAGTTCAGCTCGAAGATTAACCCTATCAGATCTGAAACATTGAACGCCGAGCCGTGGGCCTCTCGAGCCCAGTACGAGAAAGGGAGAGGTCTTCCTTGTTGAGGAGCGGTTAGCACTGCACCCTTCCCGTCTATGGCCCGCCTTCACTGTCCCCTGCCTGTGATAAATTACTATATTCAAAACAATGGGGTAATCCAGTATCCCTCAGAACCTGGACATGTTTAATGCAAGTAACAATTGGTTCTGTCGGGTCAAACAATTTCTTAGTAGTTTATAATGAACGATAAATTCAATAGTTGAAAAGCAACATGAACTCAAACACAATAGAGGAAAATAACAATTTGGTCTAATTTGGAAATGTATGTACTTCATATTTTCGGTAATTTAGACAAAAAACAAAAATTATCATGACATGGACATGGAGGCTGTCAGATAAATTGATTAAACAACGGCGCATGTGGACATAATTATGTTGACATCATGAGTGAAGTGACAAAGTGATAAGGTTTGTGTATTATACAATACAAGATGAAAAAATATACTGTACAATGGTTACATGGAGAGATAAAAAGGAGTCCAATTATGATGCTGGTCACCCTAGCTAGGTAAATAAATTGCACAAGTCTGTCTGTTAGGGGACCAAATAAATGGACAAGGAAGCTGTCGACCTTTCGACCCTGACAATCTGCATAGATTGGGAATGTCAACGCGGGTCTTCTTCAGGACGAAATGGACAAAGGGACAGCCGTAAACTGTAAGAATTCTAAGGTGTGTGGTATACTCCACCCAGATGCCTTGGGGAGAGTGATTCACCAGTGACGTCCACTGGATGGAACCCAACAATGAGTTGCCTATGACTGCGGGATCCTAGCCAGGTCAGCAGTGGGCCATTGTGCATATTAGTATCGT
The DNA here is from genome assembly GCF_964204655.1 of Triturus cristatus. Classification (NCBI taxonomy): domain Eukaryota; kingdom Metazoa; phylum Chordata; class Amphibia; order Caudata; family Salamandridae; genus Triturus; species Triturus cristatus. The sequence continues at coordinate 262,837,719 of NC_140593.1, forward strand.
CTATTCATATATCTTTTTTCCACAGGAACCACTGTTTCTGGTAATAGATTACGTACCCTGGTTCCTTGTGAGTAGGGTGTCCCTTGTTTCCTTTACGCGAGTTGCTCTGTCAAGCCAGACTTAAAATTCCATGTAGGCAAATGTCTGCCTCTTCCCATCTGTGCTGCTGCCAGAAAAAAAAACATTATCTGGGTATCTAAGACACTTTAATAGCAGGCCTGTGTTATGTTTGTGCCCCTAAAGGTTCAAGCTTAGGTAGCTGGATAAATAAACAAAATGATCACAGCTGTGGAGGGCAAGCACTTTTTAGTGGACGCACACAACTTCAGCCCAATCAAAAGCCAGACCATAAAAAGGCACAAAAAGGCTGCCTGCTTTACTTCTTCCACTACTAAATACGTGTACTAAAAGTTAAAGACCTTTTAGTTCTTTTTAGCTCATAATTGGATTTGGAATACATTGTCAGGGCAGAGAACATTTGATAATCTTTTCATGCGTGCCACAATCATTTTCCTTATTACTGAATTTGCCTTCCATGGCAATATAGCATTGCTTCGATTTAATTCATGTTATTTGCAGTGAATGAAATTATCATTTAACCTTAATGCAGTGCCTCTATTTAATGCTATATAAGCAGCATCTATCTTGAATCAAAAAATGAACTGTCTAGGGACAGGCCTTTGCACACATGTAATATATTTTCCTATCAGTTAATCGATCTACTTTTTTTCTCTGCTACCTCCAATTTACCAATTTCTAACATAACTCATTCAACTCCAGATATTTCAAGTTTGAGAGCGCCAGAAATGATCATTTCTGTACTGGCATCACTTGAGTTAATTTTCTTTTATTTGAATTTCAAGGAAACCGCGTGAGTTATATAATTTAGAAATCATAAGGTTACAAAGCTAGAACCCCGTTAAACAGAGTAAGAAAATGCACTTTGAATTAGAATTTTGCTGATCCAGTGTAATTATCAATAGACATTTTTTTCCATATGCAAAACTAATTTTTTGAAAAAGCTCTCTTTGTAATATAGAAACCATGGATATAAAGAATTACACCAGACAAGCAAATGTAAATCAAAGTAAAAAAATTTACCTCTGGCTCATGGTTGTGTGTTTTTGGTGAGCACAGCCCTAAACAATGCAGGGTGCGATGGAGAAGGAAAACACGATTTCAAGTCATTTATATGTGAGTGGAATTTCTTGTTGTTTTTTAAATGAAACTTTATTCATATTTAACATGTGTTTCTCATTATTAGCAAATTACAGTAGTCATGCAGAACTTCATGAAAATATCATCATATAAACTGTCAACTTTTTTGCTGGCTCGTTAATTATTGTTTTGGTAAAAAGGTAGAGAGAGGAAGCTATAGTCAGTTGACCAATGTTATCTGGGTATTGGATCAGGAATGTAGGTTCTGGTGTCAAAATGGGCTTCTATTGGAATTCTCTGTGGCATATTATCAAGCCCATTAACGCCGCTTTAGCAGCAGTTTTCTGCCGCTAAAGCGGCGATAATTGTAACGCCGTGCTTCATAATATGCCCCCAAATACTTCCAGAGGGATGGAAATTACTAGGTGGTGTCTCATTCTAGGTTTAGCTCATATGGGTCGAAGGGGTCGGTAAAGTCACACCAGTAAAACTGGGAGGGTAATGAGTTATGTGGGTGTGGGTCTTGGTCCAATTTAGGACAGCTGAAGCAATGAGTTCAGGTGGGATAGTGGTTCTTCTGCTAAGGGATTCTGAGAGGCAAGGGGATGCCTGGTTTAGGTATTACAATTCTATTTTGGAGTGCTGCATTTAATGGGTAGGCGCTGTGTGGGGTTACCTATGTTACTTCAAATAGGTTGGGGGCGGGGGTATTTGGTCGGATGGTAACTTTCATCTTGGCTTTTACGGTCTCCAGGAGTGTGTCCCTGGTGCCTGCAAAGCTGTGTTTGCGGAGGCCTGTAGCCTCTTCAAGGTGGAGTGCTTGACTTTCTGCTGTGGCCCAATTGAGGAAAGCGTGTTGCCATGCCACAAAAGAGGAGGTTTTGACCTTCCAATGCATAGTTATTGTGTGTTTTGCAGGAGGAAGGGTGAAGTTCACAAAGCAGGAGGTAGTCTTGTATTTCTTAGAGTGCATGTAGATACTAATTGCTACTGGTGTCCAATCATGGGGAGTGGTAGAGGATACGTAAATGGATAGAAGGTCTAGGATTTAGAACCAGTTTTGCTTTAAAGAAGGGCAAGTATGTCATATCCTTGACATACTACAGGCACCCTCATAGCATATGAATGAAAATAAGCCCTCACATCTGGCTAAAGGGGCAGGTGATGTTCGCTTTCAGGAAATATGTATTTCTAGCTGCCGGGGAGAGGTAGGCCCTATGTGGAGTAAAACATTATATACATATATATTTTTTTTTTATTTGTTTATTTGCATTTCAATGTAACATATACATAACCGAAAGAGAAAATAAAAGAGAAAATCAGCAATATCCAGCTTGCCTAGATGACAATCCAAATACATTATCCTTTATTTCAGATCAAAGAGTAATACAGCAAACATAAAGCAAAAAACAGAAAAAGAACAACAACAAAAGGTCGAGAATGCAGTGCAGCATATGGGATTCAACAAGCCAAGCAGTATTGATGTCATCACAAAGTAGGCATACTCATTGTACAGGTTAAAGAATCGAGGCCTAGTCCATCTACAGGCCAGTGCCAGTTACAGCGACAACATATATATCTGAAGTCAGCCCAGCTCCACCCAGCAAAACCATCCTGCTGGGCCCACCCGCTGGACAATATTTACTCATGGAATTTGGATAGAGACATAACCTCCGGAACTTGTGTTCTGATCCATGTCAAAAAGGGTTCCCAAATATCCCTAGGCAGAGAGGCCACTGGCATCAGTTGCCAGAATGTTTTGAGTGGCTCCTGACAGAATGTAACATCCACAACCCAAACCTTCACCTTCGGCACACCTGGTGTGCCCCAATGAATAGCCACACGTCTCTTGGCTAGTAATAGCAAAATGGACAACAAGCGCCTAGTTTCTGCCGGGGCTTCCGTCGTGTAGCCCAGAAGACCCAAAAGGGTTGTTGGCTTCAGTGTCTTTTCAAGTACTGTACTGACCACCTTGAATATCTCTGACCAATAGTGCGCAATCTGGGGACAGTTCCAGGCCAAATGGAGGAATGAGGCCTGGGCAGAGCGACATCTCCAACAGTTCGAGACCTACCGAAGCACCATGTGATGTAACTGTACAGGTGTTCTATAATACATGTGTAGAAACTTAAAATAAATCAGGCGGAGTTTATACTTTGGAGACAACGCATCCAGTTGGCCACAGCAGAATCTCCACTGTTCCTCAGTCAAGGGTGTAGATAACTCCTCATTCCAGCTTGCTAGGTCTTTTGGTTGCGTGATAGGGGCAGCACTTTGCATTGTTTTATATAAACGTGTTATCAGTCTATGTCAACAGCTGCTCTAAGGCATTCTGTGTGGATGGGGGGAGGGGAAAAGCCCATCCCTCTGGCGGTTGGCCACTCTGATGCGGTAATATAACAGCAAATCCGAGAAGTGGGACCTGGACTCCACAGATGACACTGGATGGGCTATAAAGATGTCATTCGGATATAAATCTGCAAATGTGGTCATACCTAGTCTCCCGGCTCTCCTCACCTCACCTTGGTCAGCTAATGCTGGTATCAAGGGATTGTATGCTATTAGGGCTGAATGGGCATATAGCAATTCCATACCTGCTCTTACGCGTAGCCTGTACCAGGCCCAATATAGCGTTTCCGTGGTGTCTATTTCGTTTTTAGGTCTTTCGAATTTAGTAAAGATCGCCACATTCAATGGTGTAGGAGCAACTCTATCCAACTCGATAGCCACATGTGCTGAAACGGGGTAGGGTGTATCCAGTAATGTAGGAAGTGGGCTTGGGCACTATAAGCATATAAGGGAATATCCGGTGCACCCAAGCCTCCCTGCCGTAGCGGTAGCGTAAGTAGCTCCCATTAAATGCTCGCCTGTCTCTAGGCCCATATCAATCTGATCATCAAGGTTCTCATCTTTTTGAGAAAAGCCTGAGGGCCTGATTCACAGAACAAACTTAAGACAAAATCCTAAACTTAGTACCATTTTAGTATTCACAGAATGCACTTACTACTTCTGGTATTCACAGAATGAACTTACTACTTTTGCGATTCACAGAATAAACTTACTACTTTTGCTATTCACAGAATGGATTTACGACTACTAACTTTACGTCCGCACTCGGGCCGGAGCTTCCGGCCCAGAGGTGGAGATTTTAAATCTCCGCCACTGGCTGGAATCCCCACCTCCGGGCCGGAAGCTCCGCCTCCGACCGGAAGCCCCGCCTCCGGGCCGGAAGCTCCGCCTCCGGGCCGGAAGCTCCGCCTCCGGGCCGGAATTTCCGGCCCGAGTGCGGACGTAAAGTTAGTAGTCTTAAATCCATTCTGTGAATAGCAAAAGTAGTAAGTTTATTCTGTGAATCGCAAAAGTAGTAAGTTCATTCTGTGAATACCAGAAGTAGTAAGTGCATTCTGTGAATACCAAAATGGTACTAAGTTTAGGATTTTGTCTTAAGTTTGTTCTGTGAATCGGGCCCTGAGTGAGGGGAAACGGGAGATTGACAAATAGATAAGCAATTTTGGCAGCACTATCATCTTCGCTATTGCTATTGCTATTCTACCTGCTAATGACAATGGAAGGCAGGACCATACTTTAATTTTCTCCTCAAGCCAGGTGACTGTGCACCCATAGTTCATCTCCCATAGCTCCTGCATATCTCGGCTAAGCCAAATCCCCATATATTTTACTGGACCTTCTGCCCATTTCAAAGGGTAATCAAGCATGAAATGAGCTGTATAGTCCGTCAATGGAAACATTGTCGACTTGGACCAATTGATTTGGATTCCGAATAGACCTCTGAATCTGGTCAGCTCTAATAAAATAGCAATGTATTTACTGTTGGGTTACTAATATAAAGTGTTTCATCGTCTGTATATAGCGAGATTTTAAGGCCCCTGGAAGTTAATCCCACCTCTCTGTTTGCATGGTATTGTCGAATCCTAGCTCCCAGAGGCTCCATTGCTATTGCAAAAAGGAGAGGGGACAGCGGGCATCCCTGCCTCATGTCGCCCGTAATAGGGAAGCTGTCTGACAGAAGCCCATTTACACGTAGTCTAGCAGAGGGTTAGGAGTATAAGAGCTTGATTTGGTCAAGAAAGCCAGGGCTAATGCCTATTCTAGCTAGTACAGCAAACATGCACCCCCATTTGAGGGAATTAAATGCTTTGGTTGCGTCTTGCAGTGCCGCCATCGCAGGCGTTTGGAGGTCAAGGTAGCGCAGCAGGGCAAAGAAGGTCCTCACGTTGTGTGACGTGGACCTGCCTGGAATGAACCCTGACTGGTCTGGATGGGCAATAATGGGGAGAAGTGGCTGCAGTCATTGCGCTATAAGTTTGGCATTGATCTTATTATCAATGTTTATAAGTGATAGCGGGTGGTAGGAGTCACAGCTTGTTGGCTCTTTGCCAGGTTTTAATAGTGTGAGAATCATAGCTTCTAGCATAGATAATGGCAAGCGAGCAGATTCAATTGATTCTTGATTTACATCTAATAGATGTGAGGCTAATATAGTAGCATATTTTTTATAAAAAGATGTAGTCAAGCCATCCAGTCCGGGGGCTTTGTCATTAGGGAGGCTATTTATGACCTGTAAAATGTCATCTACAGTGTAAGGTTCATCTAGGTAATCTCTGTCAGCCTTGTCGAGCCATTGTAATTCTAGTGCTGGTCTGCATCTGTGTCTGGAGACTTAGATGTGTACAGTGTTTTCTAAAAGCTGGATAGGTGTTCAAGTGTCTTCTGAGACCCTCTTATTGGTGTGTTATTGTCATCCCTCAGTTCTGTGATATATATCGACTTATGAGAAGGACGAAGTGTGTTAGCTAGAGTTTTCCCAGGGTGATCCTCTTCCCCGTACCTTCTAGCGGTGTGGTACCTCCCCAGAAATGTACTTCCCGGTGGGCTTCTTCTTCGAATTCTGATAATGTTGTCCTAAGTGTTGCAGGTGTGTAATGTACCCTGTTTTGTAATATTCAGCTTCCTCCTCCTTCATCTGCTGCTCTAGGGTCTGAAGTCGCTGCCTAATTGATTTTACAATGCCAGAGTGTTTAGCAATGCAGTGTCCCCTGACAACAACCTTGAAGGCCTCCCAGAGTGTACCAGCCAAAGAAACCGATCCCTCATTTTCCGCAAAGTAGTTGGTGATATCTTTCCTTGTTTCTTCCCAAAAAAACTGGCCTAATAAAGCATGTGGGGGGAGTCTCCAAGTGAAGGCCTGCTCGTGGGATGTCAGTATGTTAATTTGTAATAAGCAAGGGGCATGATCAGAGAGTGTTTTGGGCAGCATCTGAATGTCCATCGTCCAAGCAGCTATATTTCGGGAGACCAAACAGTAGTACAATCTGGACCACGCATTTTGTTGAGACATAATGCAAGAACCTTCGGCTATGTCTGGATTCCATAATCTCCAGACATCCACCAGCCCAATTTCCCGCTTAAGTATGTTGAGGGCTTCACAAGCTCTGGGGTGTAATCTACGTGATGATCTCTGTTTGTCCAGCGCATCATTTAGTACGGCATTAAAATCACCCCCCAGACTATGGTGTTGCATCCCATACCTTCGATTTCTGCCCACACATTGTAGAAAAAGTCTGGTTCATCCATGTCGGGCCCATAAATAACCGCCATTGTCATTTCTGATCCAATTAGTGAGTCATTGCGGAGTACAAATCTACCCTCCGGGTCTAAGTGGGTATAGTCAACCCGCTAACATAGTTAGAGTACACTGCTGAATATATGTCCCCCCAGTGTTTTTGCTGTAGTCTGATTTTTGATGTGTTGGTCAGGTGGGTTTCCTGCAGAAAGCAGCAGTCTATCTTATGCCTTATCAAGTAAGCCTGGACCAGTCTGGTTTTAGGGTGGTCATTAAGACCCCTGATATGCCATGTTAAGAATTTAAAGGATACCATGTCTAGTTAAAATAGTGTACGGTGCATTACCAGGTCTCCACTTGGCCACCGACCTGTCATAAGTGTTCTGATGCCCATTTGATCTACTGGACCAGTGTGTCTAATTCCTTATTCCTGTACGCCCTATTATTTTAAGGCCTGGGGCTTTTTTATGTATTGCCTCAAGGATTCTAAAACTGTGCTGCACTGTGACCCAAACCATCACCCCCCACCCACACCAACCTCCCAATTGGGTTGAGTTTCAATGTCCCACCCTCCCTCAATAGACCCACAAAAACCCAACAAGATAGAAAAATAACCAATAGTGGGAGCTCTTCCTGGGGTGCAGGGTGTCTCCGGCATATGCCCTGACCATGGATGAGGTGGCTGAAAATTATCTAGTGGCCCATCGGTGGTTACCCTGACAAGGGTGCAATGTTATACAGAATCAAATGTCACAATAAATCGCTGGCTGCCTCGTCTTCCTGACCACAATTCTGACGCATGCCCAAGATCATTCATTGTCGCTGAGTCCTGCCTCTGCTCACCCCACCACAGACGGCAATCGCCTGTTACCCACGACATGCTTGGCAAATTTGAAGGCAGACATTGCATCCGAAAAATTATGTTGATTGCCGTCCTGTGTGACTTTTAACTTGGCTGGGTATGATAGAGCGTAGGGGATTCCAGCTTGACGAAGGATGCGTTTAGCTGGCACAAACTCTCTTCTAGCCGCTTGAACAGTAGGTGTGAAGTATGGGAAGATGGAGATTTGATTGCCTTGATGAGTAATTTGTCCCAGCTCCCTGGCAGTATGAAGTATTCCATCTAGATCGCGGTAGTTGAGCAGTTTCACAAGGATGGGCCTTGGCGTGCCACCCACTGGAGGGCGAGGGCCCAATGTTCTATGTGCTTGCTCCACTATGAACATTGTAGAGAGTGTAGACCCAAACAAGTCCCGTAGCAGTGTTTCCACAAAGTCTTCCACCTTGCCCATCGCTATCGTCTCTGGTATTCCTGTGATACGTATATTATTCCGGCAAGACCGGGCTTCTAAATCTTATTTTTTTCTTTTATTACCTTTTCCATGTTTAGTAACGGGTCCCTGGTCTCAGACTGGAATTTGTGTGTGTCTGTGGCGCGGTTTTCCTATTTGTTTATTCGGAGCTCATGAGAATCCACCTATTGCTTTACCTTATCTAGGCAGTCTGTAACCTTGTCAATTTTGTTGTCTATTGTTTTTAGACTTGATTTCACCTCCAGGAGGATGGATCACAGGTCATCGCCCCTCTCAGCCATCCCCTCTTTGTTGTCAACCTCAGGGTCTTGTTTCGCATCTGTGTGCCTCATAAGTCTCTTAATTTCAAATGGGAGCTTAGATTGTTTGGTATCCATTTTCCCCATATTTATCAAGGCATGTAGGCTTGTGTTAACAAGTCACGGTCGTCGTATCGCGGTAATTGGGTCTCTCCAAAGCAACTGTTGGCACTAGCACTAGGGTGTAGCTGCCCGCACTCTTCTCAGACCAGCCAGGCATGTGTGTTTATTCCAGAATAGTCCCTGGAGGTCGATCAATAGGGTTTGGTTCTAAGTCAGCCCACACGGTGGCTGAGTAGTGTTAGCAAGGGTCAAGTGCCTAAGCTGCGTTTATATGATCCACACCCACCATCTGAGGGTAATAGTGATATTCGCTGGTCCAAACCTCGAAGTCACAGCCAGGCCCGTGCATCCACCGGCTGGGCAAAGTTGTCTGCGGGGCAATGCCAGAAGGAGTATGTGGGAGCTATGTCCCAATGGCTCAATGCCTCACCAAAATGAATCAGATGGAGTTCCAACCACGCCCGCTAATGCATGTGGGCAGAAAGGCCTGCTGAATTCCGACCTAGCGCGCTATCGCCACCAGTTATTCAATCACCGGATCCACTTCAAGGTAGGCCACGTCTCCTTTGCTGGATTCACCCAGCGGTGTGACACCACAATACTCAGTGGGCACGGGCAGCAGTTCAGGCCTCAGACGGTATCGGAAGGCAGCCGATCGTTCAGTCCAACTCACCGCTCAACTGCTTGGTTCTCCGTCATCTCTGCGGCTGCACTCCACTTCTCCACCAATCTCAGTGCTTGGGACAGGCCCGTAGCTGTAGGCCTCAGCCGCCCCCGCCCAGCCCTTCCGAGTGACAGCGGTCCCCAGCCAACAGCATGAGGCTGTGGCCCAGTGACTCAGTCCCCTGCTTGACTTTGGAGTGTACAAGCGTAGCTACAATCCGCTCCGTTTTGTGTCACAGCACGGCCCACAGCACATTTGATCTGGCCAGCCAGTATCGTGTCACCAATGGAGCCCTGCGGAGTTGGCGCTGCCCAGCCCGTCATCGAGAGCAATGTCACCACATACCTTTCTACCTGTGGAGTAGCGATGCAGCCCCCCGGGGCCTTGGGGGGATCACCGCAGCAACCTCCAGCCAAACAGCAGGCCTCGTCCCTAAGCAGGGTATGTATACAATCAACCCCACTCGATCCTCCGGTCTGTCTTGGCAACGCAGCTTACTGTCAGAGCCCGCTCAAGCCAGCGCCTCACAGCGGCGCCTCTCCCTCGTGAATAGGTTAGCCTGGCTCATCTCCCAAATAATGACTTCCGTAGCACCGGCGGGCGAAATAGAGGGCTCAATCGAATGCTGTATCTAATGGGCAGTTGTGCAGCCCGGACAGCCGGCGACGCTGGTCCAATGTGCAGGATTTTAGTCAGATTATGTCTTAGCCGGCAGAGCCCTCTCAATGAGCGGCCATCTTGCTCTTCAGCGAGACCACGCCCTCCCAGTAAAACATTATATTTGCTTACATTTGTCACTGCAGGAAACGTTTTGAGGGTAGGCCACTGCCTTTGGCCACTGTTTTTTATGAAACACTACCCGGCCTAGCCTCCCATTTTGCTCTCAAAGGCTCCAGTGATACTGAGCCATGGAAGGGAAAAGCGTTGTAAAACCAGACGATTTGTCACTGACCAAGTCCCATTGTGTAGCAAGAGTGTATAAGGGCATGTGTAGGGAGTTGATTATCTTTGATGGCCCAGCAGTAAAGGTGTGAAGTATGTCCAATATGTAGTGTATACTGCTCGAGCAATTTCTCAAATCAGAGGAGACAGTTATCTGTGAAGAAGTCACCCAGAATAGTAAGGTTTGCATCATGCCAAATGAGTCAAGTGTCACTGTTGAAGGGGCCGAGCCAGGTACACTGAGCAGGGGAATGGTTGGTGCATATCAAATTGTACCTTTGGTGAGACATTGATACATTAGAGATTTCAGGGAGAGTACAGGAGAACGAATCCAAATCTTGGCAGACTCACCACTGCATCAGACTTTAGGGTGAATAGAAAGAAGTCATGTCATCCACTGGTTACAGGGAGTGACTGAGGAGCAATCTGACTTGGGGAGAGCCCTCCAGGAAGTACGATTGTGGTTTCCCAGCCAGATAAGAGGCATTTAGAGTCTGTGCCAATCTCAAGTTGGCTAGTGTTAGTAGGTCATGTCTCTTGAGGTCACCTTTAGTTGGTTGTTCTTCAATCTGGAGAGACTTCATAGCCTTTCTTACTTGGGTGTGCCAAGTAATGTGGTTCGGATTATTTGTAGCATGATGTTTCCTAGCTTAGGTGGGGCCAGACATCCGGGCGCCAAGGTTTTCCCTAAATCGGCTGTGTACAAATTAAACAGCAGACGATGCAGGGCACTCCCCTGCTTTAGGAGTCGATTTGTTCCTATTTTTCAGGGGACTGAACTCAGCCCAGTTTTCACCTGGGTCCATGTCATTGAGTATAGTGAGGTTAGAGTTCTTAGCAGCATAGGGGGCATGCCCCACACATCTATCTTCCTCCATGGGGTTGCTTTAACTACCCTGTCGAATTCTGCACTATAGTCAATAAATACACAAAAGAGCATTAGGCTCTTGTTTTTGACAGCTTGGTACCTCAAGAAAGATAGAAATAGGATGTTATCCACAGTAGACGCCACTGATCTGAAGCCAGACGGGAAAAATGGTAAAATCTGTTGCTCTTAAACCCATGCTTCTAGCTGCTCCAGCAAGGTCCATACATTCACTTTGGCCTACATGTCAAGGAGAGCTATTAGACAGTAGTTTGAAATCACTGATTGGTCCCCCTTTTTGTATATGGGGCAAAGGATGGACCACCTCTAAATATCAGGCACTGTCATGGTTTGGAACGCACTTTTGAAGAGTGAAGTTAGCATCCTTGCCCAGTTGTCATGGGGCACATTTAAACAGTGACACCGGTAAACCATTGGGACCGGGAGCTCCATCAATTCTCATCTGCTTGATGATACTTTCAACCTTCCTGCTGCTAGTTTGTTTGGATACTGCAAGTTGTGTCTCGGCTGGTTGTGAAGGAGGATCAAGCCCTTAGCTGTCTCTTTTCTTTGGCCGAATAGGTGGCTAGCCAGTAGAAACATCAAAAGAGGAGATTTGATTATTGACCTTAGCCCCGGACTGATTGGAGGAGACAGGGTAGCCAGGTATTCAATGTATAACTCTGTCATGTGCCTGACCCAAGCGGCTTCTGCGACACCGTTCTTCCTTGATTCCTTGCAGTTATTATTATTTTTTTATTAATTTAATAGAGAGAGTATAAATAATTATGGTATTACAACATATAATACATAAAAAATAAACAAAAAATCTTGAACAATAAATCATTAATATAAAGAATAAATATGAACAATAATATATATAATTGATAAACCCTAATAAAGACAGATAGATAAGACAATATTCCTTGCAGTTCTTTAGTTTATTGACATGCACCCAGAAACACACCTGATTTTGATCTTTCAGTAGCTGAAATATGGTTGGTTCCTTGCCTTTCTATGTTCCTAGACTATTTTCTTTAGTGTTTGTCTGTTACATTTGACCTCCACGACTAAATTTACTGTGGGATTTTGTTTGTGAGTCTGCTGAGCTCTGCGAAAGGCCCTTCTTGCAACAATGATGGCTTTATCATACTGCACTGAGATACTCCAGCACCCAACTTGTTTTATTGCATTGGACCTGATTCCTTCACCTTTCAGGAGGGATATGGGGTCCTCCATGGACTTCTCCCAACACTGGAGAGCCGAATCCCATAGCCTAAAATTTGTTATGGGCTCCTGTTTGCTTGGCCAGGTGATGGTTGGTGCTGTGTGCTCTGGTCTCCACTTTATTCTTTTGACTACGTTTTCATTCTCTTCACCTGTTGACACACCAGCCTGCTCGCTCTCTACAGAGGGTTGTACTAGGAGGTTCAGATAGATTTTAGTGGGTTGTGGTTGCTTTCTGAGATTTCAAAGTGCACTATTTGCATGGCTAGGTGCTCTGAAATTAAGAGGTAATCAATAGTTGATTTGGCCTTTGCATGTCGGCAGAAATGACCATTCCTTCTCGTTGACTAGGATCTCACTTTGTGTTGAAACCAGTTTGTAGGCTGACAGAAATTCCTGTGTGATATGTCTTCCTCTCTCCCGGATGATGCTGACAGGTGGCTCCACCAAGCCACTGATATTGAAATCGCCCATCATTCTGATTTATTGTCCAGGGTGATCCAGAAAGAGCGATTCTAGACTGTCTAGCAGTTCTCGTATTATCGTCAATTTAGTTTTTTTTTGCAGCATTGATGTTACAGTTGACCAGTGTCAGATCAGTGGCTTTTTGATTAAGTTTCAGGCCTCTGATAGAGACTGCTTGGGCCACCTTGCTGGGGAGGACCAATCTTGGTGGCCTCTAAGTTGGTAGTATGCTTAGTAAAAATTGATATGCCACCGGACAGGCGCCCAAACTGACCTGTTCATTATTCAGATGTGAAAATCTCATAGAAACCTGGCAAAGGTGTGGGGGCAAGCTCCCAAGTCTCCTGGAGGCAGAGGATGTTGCTTGTCTGCAGGTAGGTCAGAGCTTCCCTGCTCCACCTGATACTCTTTAGACCAGCCACATTCCAGGAGACCACTGACAGTGATTTATTTGACTCTGGGGTCAAATGAGTATGGCATCTCACTGGGCTAGGGCATTTGTCTCTGTGGTGTGGTGGACACCTGGGCCCCCAGCATCCTGTGTGTGTCTCTTTGATAATCAGAACGCATCGTCCTCTGATAGTGTATGCAGAGAATAGTTAGCGCACACAAGACTTCTTGTTGCGAGGCCCAGCCTCATTTGCCTCCATTTGTACCCTTCAGTGTTGGAGTTTCCCTGGGGTTTGGATTTAAGATAACATGTGGCTATTATACTGGCAAGGGTATGTGCAGATCAATGCCGCATTCTGCAAATATGGCTCTTTTCACCCACACTGCGTCTTTTTGAGCCGCTCTCTTCCATATTGATTTAGATACTTCCCCCGTTGAGTTTAAAGTGTCAGATCAAACCTTACCCAATCAAGGTCCTCTGAGGTTATATGCATTAATGTGGGGACATGACAGAGCAGACAGACGAAGCAGGTATCCTTTATTGAGGGTGGCTAAAGGGCCTTTTGGGGTGTATCGAGGAATAAAGAGCAATTCTGAATGGACATGCCCATCCTCTCTTGTTGACTCGATGATGGGCTACTCTATTCAAAATTAGCAATAGAGGTATTTCTACTGGTCAGCCCTAAATGGCCTGGGTTGTTGTTCCTAATTGGGGCTTTGTACAGACTCCCCTGTAAAGACCAATTAGAGCCTCCCGGCTGATAGTAGCCAGTTGTAGCCCTGTGTTCTCAACAGGCTGTGACGGTCTATCCCTACCTGTCCTCAAGGGCTCCACTGCATTCCTGCCATTTGGAAGGCATCTGGGAGAGCCCTTCAAGTTGCAGGCTAACATTGTTTCTAGGTGTTTCCAATCAGATTGCGTTCCTTGATCAGATACTTCTCTTTGTGTTCCTGTGAGTCCTACTGGACTAGTTGTTTAATCACTGATTGTGGAACGAGGGGCCACTAGTCCAGCTACTAAACCCACTGAGAGGTCCATAGGGGGTACTGCGCTAGAAATTAGGAATAGAGATTTTTACTTGGATATTTTACTGGAATTGTGTCCTCCTGGATGTCAGGGTTTTTTTGTTTTATTTATTTATTTATGTACTTATCTCAGTTTGGCCGTATGCCGAGTTTACTACCCCCCACCCTGCCCCTCCCCGTCTCACCCCACCACCCGCATCACTCCCTCCAGGAGCCGCTACTGGATGTATCGGTGCCAGGGATGATTGGATTATGAGCCTCGGGAGAGGGAGGGCTTCATGTTTTGTCCTGCGGCTCTGCTCTCAATGCATTTGCCTTGATTGTACTCACTACTCACATGCCAAGGCCAGCAGCCACAGTAGAGTGAGTGAGAGGAACGAGCGGGAGGTGCAGAGCAGCGCAACCAGCAGCATCCAGGAGCACCCTGGAGCTCTGTGCTTGTCTGCACCTCGCCCTCACAAGCCTCCCTAAGCGAGTGTGGCAGTCGTCGAGGTGGGCTGGATAGTTTCAGGTGCGGCTTGTGGACGATCCTGTGTGGCTCATTTGCTTCACACTGCTAGACATGCCAGACCCACCTTCACCGCTCTCTCACCCCTGCTCCAGCTCCTACTCCTGCTCCTGTACTCACCATGCTCAGCCCCGCAGAGGACCGGCGGCAAGGCTTACGGCAGGGCCTGCATCCCATACGTGGAAATTTGGACCCTGGACGGGAGTGGTGAGGTGAGTGCCATAGGAGGGTGGAGCTTCAAGACTCTGCTCAAGACGGAGCTCGCTAGATCAGTGAGACGAGGCCTCTGAGGGCACAGAGGCAAGGGGGTAAACATGGGACCTTAGCCCAATTGTAGCCTTCACCACCTCCCCTCCTGCATCTTTGCCAGCAGCACCACACACCACACTACCACAACCCCACAATGCTACCACAAGACAACGTGGTCCTGTGGCTTCCTAGTGATCCCCCTGCCTGCAGCTCACCACCTTCCCCTCACCTTTTTCCTCTTTCCTCTATTACAGTTACCCACCAGCTTTCCAGCTCCCAGCTCTAAATTTCAGATCAAGCTCAGTTTTAGCCAATGCTTAAGCCTACACCTAAGCCTGTGCCCACGCATGGCTGCCTTGCCACCCTGCCCTGCTGATGTTTTCTCCCTAGGACCAGATAGCAGCAGAGCCGCGTTCCCCCTGAAAACAAGAGACAACTCATGACAAAGCAATTCAATTCAAGCCAGGAAGTCCCTACATAGGGACAGCCTCAGCCTCTGCTCCTGGAACATACACGGGCTTCTGCAAAAATTCTAAAACAACACTGCACCATTGTGGCAGGACTTCGATGTCCTCATGCTACGAGAGACCTGGGCTTAATCCACTGTCCCATTAACAGGCTTTGTAGAGTTCCAGAAACCAGCCATTAAAGTCAACAGATGCAATTGTGCAATCTGCTTCCTATCGATCTACATCTCCTCAGCTCAACCGCACTCTTCACCAGCACACGAAAGTCTACTTACTCATGATTATTAACATCTACATTAACCCTACCAAGCATAGTAAAATGGAGATATTGAAGAACCTGGTGTTAATAATAACCAAACTCATGTTAAAATATCCCTCCTTGAATATCCTGCTATCCAGTGACTTCAACATCATCCTATTCAGGGGCAAATAGGTTGCAAGGCCAAAAGCTTAGATATTGGGTATGACCTTCTAGTTCAAAATCTACCTCAGCCCACTCCACAGAATAATTTAGCCGATTACTTTCTAAACCAATGTGAATCTCTGGGCCTCAGGCTTCTCAATGGCCGATTTAGTGGTGACACCCCACCCAACTGGACAAGATCTGTGGGTAAGTCCATTTCCTACATATATTTCACCCTCAGCGTGGTAGGACTTTTTGATTACATTGAAGAATTCTCCCTAGGGCTACGCCACAACAGTGATCATAGGCCACAGAGCATTAAGTTCTACTTCAGCCCTTCAGACTGGAGGCTACTCCACCCACCAGCACAGGGATATAGGCAGAAAACCTAAAAATACTGAAATAGGACGATAAAATCAGCCAGGAAGCAATGCCATGGATCAGAGCTCTACTGTCCAAAGCCATGGCCCAAAACAACTACCCTATCAGGCAGTGGTCTCTCCTAATTGAACAAATAATAAAGGAACACCTAGTCAAACTTTCACCATGGGCAAATCT